>NW_027507784.1:78072069-79272069 GCF_037356315.1 Lithobates pipiens | reverse complement strand
ACATCCTCTTTATGTATTTGCTGGCTGAGGTTGGATGTTTTCTTCTGACAAATTGTTTCCCTGATGGTTTTGACTTTATCGATGAAAAAATCCGACAGTTTGTCACAGTAATCCTGGGATTCGCTTTCTGGGGGTTCTAGGCACACCGGATTCATTGATTGATTAACCAGTTTAAACAGTTCCCGTGGTTGGTTTGCGGCCGTTGAGATTGTATATGAGAAGTGGTCCTTTTTGGCTTTGAAGATTGCTTTCCGATAATTCTCTGTCAGACCTTTGTAGTTAAATAGGTTTTCCTCGGTGGGATTTCTTCTCCATGTTCTTTCCGCTCTTCTGCGTTCTTGCTTTAGTACGGAGAGGGAGCTATTAAACCATCCAGCATTTTTCTTCCTGATGAGTGCCCTGCATTTTGGTGCTACCGAGTCTGCTGATTGCAGTAATGCCTTGTTCAGGGAGTTGAGTGTTTCCTCCGTAGAGTGGTTTAAGGTTATTGTAGATATCTTTTTGTACAGAGTGGTTTTGAAGGCTTCGGAGTACAGTTTTTTATGCGATCTGGTCCAGTGCGTTGTTACAGGTTTCCGTTTTGCGTTGGTGATGTTGGTAGTGATTTTGAATTTGATGGCGTGGTGATCCGTCCATGGCAGAGTTATGTTGTCGAGTATGTTGACGTTGATGTTCTGTTTGAAAATGAGGTCCAGGGTGTGTCCTGACCCATTCTTTATCAGTTGCTGTAGACCCAGTTCTTCTAGTTGATTGATGCAGGCAGTCGCGATGGGGTCTTTAGGCTCGTTTGCCCAAAGGTTGAAATCTCCGAGTGCCAGGAAATTTTTGAATTTTAGGGTGTGCATTGCAAAGGATTCCGTGAGGGGTGAAAGAAGATTGGACTTTGGTCCCGGTGGTCTGTAGCACAGTAGAATATGAGTGGTGTCATGGGGTGTTGGTTGAAGATGTAGCGTCAGGGTTTCCATAAAAGGAACTGCGTTCTGAGATGATGGTTTAGTGAGATCCAGGTGACCTTTAAAGATCACTGCTAGGCCTCCTCCTTTTTTCCCTATCCGGTGTTCGGTTAGGATCCTGTAGTTTTCCGGCACCAATTCGGTGAGGATGGTGTTGCAGTCAGAGGTTAACCAGCTTTCGGTGATGAAGAGGCAGTCTACATTGTTCTCGATGATGAAGTCGTGTACTTCCAGTCTATGTTTGACTGCAGACCTGGCGTTAATCAAGGCGCAATCTAATTGTAGTGGTCGAGTAGATGTCTTCCTGTGGTTGGGAGCTGGTTGTCGTCCGGTTTTTAATAGTTGTTCTCTTTGAAGTATTTTTTGTATGGAAGATGGCAATGTGGTGTTGATGTTCCTTAGTCTGTGCAGAACTTCAGCTGAGTATTTGAAGTAGCACATGGTTTGTGGATGCTGTTGATGGTACTATGGGCCTAAGATGATGATCCTGATCAGGGTATTGATCCTGAGGTGGGGCTAGGTATCAGACTTGCCGCCGTGCTTGAGGCTATTAGCGTGCAAGTTGATCAGGGGATGCCTATATGGATGCGGAAGGAGTTGTTGTATTCGGTTGCTGGCTGTTCCAGCTACCTTTACTTAAGGTGGAGGTCTCCGCTCAGAAAAGAAGTCTGGCTGTGATCTGGAATAGTCGTCCTAGGATAGCGTAAAAAATGGAAAGGAGGCCGGAGGTAGGGGTATGCTAACCTATGGTTGTTCCAGAGGAAGGCGAAAAACCCCCTGACAGTAGCAGCCAAACGCACCAGTGGGGCAAAAATTCCTTCCTGACCCCCGTAGGCGGTCGGACGGAGTCCCTGGAACAATCACTAGGGGGGGGGGGGGGGGGGAGTGTAGGTGCAAGCTTACCTGGCTGCGGTTGTCCCCTTTTAACACTCTGGTTCCGGTGAATCTGGCTTGCTGTCAGCCTGACGTTTCTGGAAAGCTGTCTGGTTGCCCCTTGCAGTGGGATCTTTAAAATGGATGGGAGGATGGCTGTAGGATAGAGGTTAGAGACTCCTGTCTTAACTCCTGTTTTCAACTCCTGGTTGTTAACTCTCCACTTTAGTTCACAAAATCCACATGCAAGCCACAATCAGGGAGCAAGCTCCTGGGGGAGTTTGTATAACTACCTTTATACACCTGTGAACAATTAACCCCTCCCCTAATTTGGCAGGAAGAAAGAGGGAAAAAAAAAATGCTGTTTAAAAAGTGTCAGAAAAAAGGTCTTTTTAAAACTGCTAGCAAATGTATCAAATAAAGGAGGGGAGAAAATAAAACACCCCCAAAAACAACACTTGCAAGCAGAAGCAGTTAAGCAGAAGCAGTCAAAGCACAACTCCTGGTTGTTAACTCTCCACTTTAGTTCAAAAAATCCACTTGTGTTCACAAAATCCACATGCAAGCCACAATCAGGGAGCTAAAATGATATATTGCTCACACATGCCATGGTTATATGTGGAATTGTACCCCAAAATACA
Source organism: Lithobates pipiens (assembly GCF_037356315.1). NCBI lineage: Eukaryota > Metazoa > Chordata > Amphibia > Anura > Ranidae > Lithobates > Lithobates pipiens. The sequence continues at coordinate 79,269,602 of NW_027507784.1, read as the reverse complement.
TTTTGCTGCTTCTCCTGAGTACGGGGATACCACATGTGGTCGACTTTTTGGAAGCCTAGCCGTGTACGGGGCCCCAAAAACCAAGCACCGCCTTCAGGATTTCTAAGGGCATACATTTGTAATTTCACTCCTCACTACCTATCACAGTTTTGAAGGCCATAAAATGCCAAGATGGCACAAAACACCCACAAATGACCCCATTTTAGAAAGTAGACACCCCAAGCTATTTGCTGAGAGGCATGTTGAGTCCATGGAATATTTTATATTTGGCACAAGTTGCGGGAAAATTACAAACTTTTTTTTTTTTTCTTCACAAAGTTGTCACTAAATGATATATTGCTCACACATGCTATGGGCATATGTGAAATGACACCCCAAAATAAATTTTGCTGCTTCTCCTGAGTACGGGGATACCACATGTGTGGGATTTTTTGGGAGCCTAGCCGTGTACGGGGCCCCGAAAGCCAAAAACCGCCTTCAGGCTTTCTAAGGGCGTACATTTTTGACTTCACTCCTCACTACCTATTACAGTTTTGAAGGCCATAAAATGCCAAGATGGCACAAAACCCCCACAAATGACCCCATTTTAGAAAGTAGACACCCCAAGCTATTTGCTGAGAGGCATGTTGAGTCCATGGAATATTTTATATTTGGCACAAGTTGCGGGAAAATTACAAACTTTTATTTTTTTTTATTTTTTTTTCACAAAGTTGTCACTAAATGATATATTGCTCACACATGCTATGGGCATATGTGAAATGACACCCCAAAATAAGTTCTGCTGCTTCTCCTGAGTACGGGGATACCACATATGTGGGACTTTTTGGGAGCCTAGCCACGTACGGGGCCCCGAAAACCAAGCACCGCCTTCAGGCTTTCTAGGGGCGTAAATTTTTGACTTCACTCCTCACTACCTATTACAGTTTTGAAGGCCATAAAATGCCAAGATGGCACAAACCCCCTCCAAATGACCCCATTTTGGAAAGTAGACACCCCTAAATTTAGGGGTACACTAGTGAGACTCACAGGTAAAAAAGCACCTAGGCTGTCAGCGACTGTATCAAAACGCTACAAGAAAAACTGTTAGCGATCGCAGGGATCAGGCCTGACTCTGCGAACGCTGCAGTTATGTGTGTTGTGTTTTGTAAGTGACAGTGATCGATCGATACTGCACTTGGGTGGGCTGGTCTGGGCTTGGCGGAGGGGCTAAACGCAGGTGCTAGCAGGTATCTGGGCTGATCCCGCTAACAATGCGTTTTGGGAAACCTAAACTGCTGGCGACGCTAATATAGATCTGATCAGATACTATATTACTAAGGGAGGTGTATGCTTTGTGCGTGGGTGTTAGCGGTACTGGCACTAACCTGACGCTGCCTGGGGCGACGCAGACCTTATCTGACCCTCAAACTTATATCACCCGCCGGGTGATCAGGGGGTTAAACCTTTATTAGGTAATAAATGGCGGGTGCCCTGAAACTATAAAAAAATAACTAACCAATCAGCGTCACCTGTAACAGTTATATGGTGATCACTGTTGAAAGGGTTAACTAGGGGGCAATCAGGGGGCTTTATGCGGTAGTATATGGGGGTCCCTGGCGCTATAAAAAGCTGCGGCGAACCTAAATACCTACCTGCCTAACTAGCGTCACCTGTGACACTAATACAGCGATCAGAAAAACGATCGCTTATTAGGCTGGGTTCACACTGGAGCGATGCGGGAACGCCACGAATCCGCGGCGGGTTCCCGCATCGCATGCCTCCCGGCGGCAGTTCACACTGCCCTATGCGAACTGCTGGGAGTGTCAGTGAAATGTTAATGACACCCCCAGATCAGTTCGCATATCGCAGTGCGATCTGCAAACTCGGATCGCATGGTGTGAACACCCATGCGATCCGATTCTGCTGCTGACCAAAAAAAGGGTCCCGTGCGAGTTTGCGGCGTGTGCGACGCAAATTCAGCCATACTATCTGTATGGCTGAACTCGAATCGCACAGAGATCGGATGTGATTTGCACTGCAGTGCGGTGCGAATCACATCCGTTCTCATAAACCGCTGCAATGTGAACCCAGCCTTAGTGACACTGGCGACGGGGGGTGATCACGGGGTTAAACCTTTATTGGGGGGGTTAGGGGGGTACCTTAGAACTAAAGGGGGCTAACCCTAACAGTTATTACAGTCACAAATGACACCCGCCAGGTGATCAGGGGGTTAAACCTTTATTAGGTAATAAATGGCGGGTGCCCTGAAACTATAAAAAAATAACTAACCAACCAGCGTCACCTGTAACAGTTATATGGTGATCACTGGTGAAAGGGTTAACTAGGGGGCAATCAGGGGGCTTTATGCGGTAGTATATGGGGGTCCCTGGCGCTATAAAAAGCTGCGGCGAACCTAAATACCTACCTGCCTAACTAGCGTCACCTGTGACACTAATACAGCGATCAGAAAAATGATCTCTTATTAGGCTGGGTTCACACTGGAGCGATGCGGGAACGCCACGAATCCGCGGCGGGTTCCCGCATCGCATGTCTCCCGGCGGCAGTTCACACTGCCCTATGCGAACTGCTGGGAGAGTCAGTGAAATGTTAATGACACCCCCAGATCAGTTCGCATATAGCAGTGCGATCTGCAAACTCGGATCGCATGGTGTGAACACCCATGCGATCCGATTCTGCTGCGGACCAAAAAAAGGGTCCCGTGCGAGTTTGCGGCGGGTGTGGCGGGTGCGACGCAAATTCAGCCATACTATCTGTATGGCTGAACTCGAATCGCACAGAGATCGGATGTGATTTGCACTGCAGTGCGGTGCGAATCACATCTGTTCTCATAAACCGCTGCAATGTGAACCCAGCCTTAGTGACACTGGCGACGGGGGGTGATCACGGGGTTAAACCTTTATTGGGGGGGGTTAGGGGGGTACCTTAGAACTAAAGGGGGCTAACCTTAACTGCCCTAACAGTTATTACAGTCACAAATGACACCAATGCAAAAAAAAAAAATGCAATTGGTGTCACTGTGACTGGGGGGGCAGGGGTGATTAGGGGGGTGATCGGGGGGTGAAGGGGGGGTGAAAGTGTGCCTGGCATGTTCTACTGTGTAGTGTCGTGTTGGTGCAACTCACCGATCCTCTCTCCTCGGTGCCGGAAAGGAAAAATACCGACACGAGAGATTACATCACTTCCTCTGCCTGTGTTTACATTACAGGAGAGGAAGTGATGTCATGCTTCATTTCCATTCATCAGGAGCGATCGCGAGGGGGTGGCCATGAATGAATGGCCGCCCCCTCATCCCGGATTGCTCCTGAACGGATACCGACCGCCGCTGGCACCGGGGGGGGGGGGGGCCCGATCGGGCCCCCCACCCGCGGGAAGGCAGGGACGTACATGTATGCCCATATGCCTGCCGTGCCATTCTGTCGACGTACATCGGCAAGTGGTTAATTCATCCCAAAGGTGTTGAGGTGCAGGCCAGTCAAGTTCCTTCATGCTCAGCCTTCGCTCAGCCATGTCTTTATGGGCCTTGCTTTGGGCATTGGTTCAAATCATTTGGTGGAGGGGGTATTATGGTGTGGGATGTTGCTTATCATGGGTTGGGCTTAGCCCCTTAGTTCCAGTGGAGGAGCTTGACTGACCTGACCTCAACCCGATAAAACACCTTTGGGATGAATTAGAGCAGAGACTGCGAGCCAGGCCTTCTTGTCCAACATCTGTGCCTGACCTCACAAAAGCGCTTCTGGAAGAATGGTCAAACATTCCCATAGACACACTCCTAAACCTTGTGGACAACTTTCCCCAGAATAGTTGAAGCTGTTATAGCTGCAAAGGGTGGGCCAACTCAATATTGAACCCTATGGACTAAGACTGGGATGCCCTTAAAGTTCATGTGCGTGTAAAGGCAGATGTCCCAATACTTTTTGGTAGTATAGTGTACATGTGAATGGAATCTTCCTTTAAAATAAATACTGTTTATGGCAATCTACACTATTAGTCCTTCTCTCCTTTATGCTTTTACATGCATGTGTCCGTTGGAGGAGTGGAGGAGACATTTAACCAGTTCCCGACCAGCGCACGCCGATGTATATTCGGCAGAATAGCACGGGCAGGCATATTGGTGTACAGGTATGTCCAATCTTTAATGCCGCCCTGCCATCGCACCGTCAGTGGTGTGCTCGCGTGCTGGTCGGGACCCCCATGAGTCCGGTCGCGGGTCCTGCGGACTCGATCGCCACGGGCATACCTGCGATCGTCTCACTGGGCAGCTGAACGGAGAGATGCCGTTGTAAACAGCATCTCCCCGTTCTGCCTAGCAACAAGTGACGCTGATCTCTGCTCCATGTGATTGGAGTAGAGATCAGTGTTCACTAAATGAAAGTCCAGCCCCCAACAGTTAGTAACACACCCCTAGGAACACTTAACCCCTACACTGCCACCCACTGGTTAACCCCTTCCAGTGTCATTTACACAGGAATCACTGCATTTGTATAGCAGTGATTGCTGTATAAATGACAATGGTCCCAAAAATGTGTCAAAAATGTCCGATGTGTCCGCCATAATGTCACAGTCACAATAAAAATCGCTGATCGCCGCCATTACTAGTAAAAAAAAAAATTATTAATAAAAATGCCATAAAACTATCCCCTATTTTGTAAACGCTATATCTTTTGCGCAAACCAATCAATAATCGCTTATTGTGATTTTTTTTTACCAAAAATATGTACAAGAATATGTATCGGCCTAAACTGAGGAAAAAAAAAAAATTTTATATCTTTTTGGGGGATATTTATTATAACAAAAAGTAAAAAATAATGAGTTTTTTTCAAAATTGTCGCTCTATTTTTGTTTATAGAGCAAAAAATAAAAACCGCAGAGGTGATCAAATACCACCAAAAGAAAGCTCTATTTGTGGGAAAAAAAGGATGTCAATTTTGTTTCAGTGTTATACAAAGCTTGCCTGACCCTTATGGCAACATTAGGGTCCACATAATAAGGTGAGAAGACACCCAAAGGGGTCCTGGTGGTGGGCACACTAGTGGTGAAATGTGTGGAAAATAAGATCTTTTAAAGACATATGATACTCACTTTTAACACCATATAGGATATATATATTATAATTTGACACTTTTTATTACTGTTGTTGCACTGCTAATGTGTGGACTTTGATTTAAATCTGTTTGCACAAGTGTTATGTGATTATAAGTGGCACATATAACACGTGGACTTTGAATATTAGTCATTTGCATTTTTGCACATTATCTATATTTTGCATAGTACTTCTTTATTACCTGTTTTATATATCTATATGTTGATGAATTTGCACAAAGGGGATTTGATTATAGGCATTCTTTGCACAGTGATGAATTTTGGTAAATATTTATTTTAGAGCGTTTCTCTGTATATTTTTTATCTTTTAGTAATGTAGTGTATTGCACTGTTTTTAGTGGTAGCAGATCTTGTTTTTTATGATTTTTTGTGATTTTTTTTTTTAGCACTGAATTTGTTTGTTTGACACATAATTAGCGCAGGGATTTGTTATATTCATTTTTCAAAGTCCTTGTGGAGGCTGCATTCATTTTTCTTTTTTTTTTTTTCAAAGCTAAAAACATTTTATAAAAATACCTGATGTTGCTTGAAATGCATTTTCCCCGAGACTTCCAGTGAGCTGCACCAAAGAATATCTCTCTTCCTAGTTTTCTTCTGTGAGCTACCAATTGCCCAGCCCCCACATATTGGGGATGAAGAGATACAAACATGTATATAGCCCATATCAGCACAGCCTTGGCTCCAGAGGCGTAAATTGAACCTTCAAGACCCCGGCGGTGCAAGAAACCATGAAGGGGCCCCCTGACCCCCAGCTGGGGTGCTACCCTTTGGGCCCGAGGCTCTTTACTCCTGTTGCAGAGCCCTTTGTTATGGTCGTGTAGGGAGACCCTTTCACATGTACTGCAGTGGGCCCCCTTCCTGCTGTCTTGGGACCGCCCTACGGTGGGGGAATCCCAGGGCCCAGTTGCAAGGGCGAGCTTTCCTACCCTGGCAGTTCCACCAATGGTGCCAGTAATTTTTATTTTTGTTATTTTATCTAGGGGAAACAGGACCTAGGTCAGTTATAGTAGGTGGTTAGGTGTAATTAAAACTTTGTTGACCTTCATGGACTCCTCTGCCCCCCCCCTCTTTTGGGACTTGTAGTTCAGCCTTCTCTGGATCCCCTTCCTCCATGACAGGTCCTCTGACCCCTCCCACTGACTGGTGTATGGCTCAGGAACAGGAAGGCAGGGCCGGCTCAGTGATGGGGGTGGGGTTACCAATCTCTAATCCCTTCTCCAATGACAGGTCCTCTTTACCCTTCCCACTGGCCAGTGAAAGGTTCAGGGACAGGAGGGGGTATGAGGCTCAGTGACAGGGGGGTATGGTTACCAGTCTCTATTCCCCTCACTCATGACAGGTCCTCTTTACCCCTCCCACTAATTGGTATATGGCTTAGGGACACAAGGGCAAAGCAGGCTCAGGGACATGGCATGGGGTTACAATTAACATACTAGGCTGGCTCTTGCGTGCTCCTGTCACTGTCCAGTGGGGACAAGGGGGCAGGTGTCTGCTCCTCTCCCGCACTACCACACCGTCATAACTCACTCTCCACCTCCCACCCCCTTCGATGCTCCCTCGCCCCCGTGCTGGGTACTATGGATTTGGCACAGGGGAGCCACATGGGCCCGGATCACAATTGAAACCCCTGAGACCCCTATAGCTACGCCAAGCTTTGCTCCCTGCATAAATACAGTGGAGGAATGGCATAGGGTTGCCATGATCCCCGATTGACCAGACAGTTTGGGTTTTAAATCTTGTGTCCGGGTTTCAGACTGCCTGAAACCCTGACACATTATAAGACCAGACTGTGGCTCCCCAAGTAACTGAGTCTATAGGCATGTGCACACCCTAATCACCAGAGGGTTGGCTGCAGTTGTCTAAGACAAGTGTTTGTGGCACTCTCTTTCACAATGCCCAGAGCCAGCACAGCTCCCCCTCCCCACCCCCAGGGATGGGTGAGGAGAAAGGGATTGATCTGCTCCTCGTCCTACTCCTACCCCTCTGTATGTACCTGCCCACATTCCAATCCACAGGGATATGTGGGTGTGAAATTTGAAGCCCAGCAGCCGGAAGATATATCGTGGATTGAAGGTGCCGATGCCTGAGCCTCCATGCCCCGGATGAGTGAGCTCACCACCCACTGTCGGTGACTAAAGTCTCCCATCTCCCTCCCTTCTCTCTCTTGCCTCCCAGCGAGTGAGAACTAAGATAATGGGGACCCAGATGTAAGGGGGCTTTGGGAATTTTGGTCTAAGGGGGGATGCTGGGAACTCTGATGTAAGTGGGTCTTTGGTGAGCAGAAACCCCCTTACGTTAGAGTTCCCCCTTACACCAGAGTCCACAGCACCCCCCCCCCCAAAAAAAAAAATTGCTGCATGCTGCTAAAGGGTTCAGGTTTGGCTTGAAGAAAAGGCGGTAAACCTACATAGCCACTCAGGGACAGAAATTGTGTTTTTTGCAGCATTACCAGGGGAAAATAAAGCAAAGGAAACCTGAATAATAAAATGAATGCAGCAACCACACCAAGGACTAATAAGCTGCAATATAGTACATTTGTGGTTTTAGGTTTAGATATATTTTAATGGGATAATGTTGTCCAAAAGGCTTACCTTTCCTTGAGCCATTACAACAGCAGAGCACTCAGGAAATTTGCATTGTAAGAAACAGGGTTCAGCAATGGCAGTCTACATATTTTATTTAGTAAAACTTTGCATACTGATTGGTAATGAATATATTTTATTTAACTGCAGCCTGATGTATGCGTATTGGCATATGGTGTATGGTGGTCCTGGGTGATATTTGTACACAATGAAAGTCTGCATACATTCAGGCAGTGGCAGTTGGATGTCGCATTTAGTTGGTATTATAATGAAATATGATTTTTATTTTGCATTCTCTGACATTTTAGGGCATTTCATTTTGGTCTCTCTTGAATACTGCGGCTGTAGCAGAGAGACTTTTTTCAACTTCAAAGCCTGAACACAGGACAAACACAGGGGAATAGGGATAAGAGAATCCTCCGACACAATAAGTAATGTTAGTTTAGCTCCACATCGCCATCTACTGATCTAAAGGGTACAGCTAGTGCATAACTTGGTTGTAAAACCAAAAAAAAAAAATATATGAAAAACCCTTTAAGGCAAAGGCATAATGAGCTAGTATGCATCACATACTAGCTCATTATGAAATACACACCTTAGAACGAAGCTGTTGCAGCGGCCCCGCACACCGCTGTGACCGGTGTTCTGGCATATAGTTTCCTGCCATCATATAGTGTCCGGCCCGTACTGCGCAGTACGGAGCAGAAGAAGTTTCGGAAAATCTCTGAAGATGAACGGCACCATCATCCAAGCGGACATAGGGCTGGGAAAATTAGAGGGCCACTTGCGGGCTCGCTTCGCTCGCCACGCTTCGCTCGCCACGCTTCACTCGCCACGCTTCCGGCACGGCCTCGCTGCGCTTGGCTCTTTTTATTCCTACTCTATGTCTACTTGGATGGTGGGGCTAAAACCTGGACTGCCGTTCATCTTTGGGTATTTTCGGAATATGTGTGTGCTGTGTACTGCGCATGCACAGTACACAGCGGACACTATTCGATGGGGGACTGTATATGATAGGACACCAGCAACATGTCTCCCGGAGAAATATCCGGGTTCGCGGGCTCCGGTGCTGTGATCAGCCGGAGACGGAGATATTTACAGTACCTACAGCTTACCTCTCAACTTTTTGAGATGACAATGAGGGACACCTATTAGCAAAAGTATGTAGGCATAGGACACACCGCCTGTCACGCCCCCTTAAAGCAGATTTATATTAAAAAAATTAATTAGTTAAAGTGGTGGTATAGTCTTTTTTTATAACTTTTGCCTACAGGTAAGCCTATCATAAGGCTTACCTGTAGGTAAAAAAAATCTCCTAAACCTGTACGGTTTAGGAGATATTCCCCTCGCAATGCGCCGCTGACTGCAGCGGCGCATGCGCACAGGGGATTCCCAGCTGAAAGTCTGACAGACGCCGGACCCTGCTGGAAAGAAGTCTCCCCCGCACATGCGCGGGAGTGACGATATCACGGCTCCGGCCACTCACAGCGCCGGAGCCGCGTTACCCGGAAGACATGCCGAGGGAACATGTCAGTTCCCTCGGCGTGGATCGGGCAAGATGTTGGGGCCTCGTTCTAAGGTAAGTATTTAATAATGAGCTAGTATGCGGTGCATACTAGCTCATTATAACTTTTCCCTTGCAGGTCAGAAAAAAAAAAACGTCAGCGGGTTTACTCCCGCTTTAAACCCACAAGTATTTTTTTTACCCCTACTGTTCCTTTATAACGGCTTTTGAAATGTAAAAATACAGCAATTTAGAAATCTGATGAAAGGTTTAGCTCTGGCTCTGGGAAACACATTTTGAAAGATATAAAGTGCATTTTATATACATCTATATAGATCCGACTAAAATGAGGGACAAATGAGGAGGAAAGAGGGACAGAGGGACATTGCTCCAAATCAGGGACAGTCCCTCCAAATAAGAGACCAAATTGGGAGCTGTATATATTGCATTTTCAGAAAATGACAGAGTTGCCTGATTGAAAAAGGAAAGGTCGTTTTGAATCAGATCAGGGACAGTCCCTTGAAATCAAGGAAAGTTGGGAGCCATGCCTACAGGTAAGACTTATTATAGGCTTACCTGTAGGAACAAGTGGTGTAACAGGGTTTGCAACCACTTTAACCACTTCAATACTGGGCACTTGTACCCCCTTCCTGCCCAGGCCAATTTTCAGGTTTCAGAGCTGTCACAGTTTAAATGACAATTGCGCGGTCATGCACCACTCCATCCATAGTAAAATTCTATCATTTATTTTCACACAAATAGAGTTTTTGTTTTGGTTGTATTCAATTACCACAGTTTTTTTTTTTTTGCTAAATAAACAAAAAAAACATTTCTTTGTTTCTGTTATAAAATGTTGCAAATAAATAATCTTTCTTCATAAATTTCTTTTCAAATATTTTATTGAATATAATGCAATAAAAAGAGTCATACAATAGATTTATAGTTAAGTACTTTCTTCATAAATTTAGACCAAAATGTATTCTGCTACATTTCTTTGGTGAAAATAATCCAAACCAGTTTATATTAAACGGCGGCGGCGAAGGAGGAGGGAGGAGGAGGGAGCCGAGCTGCTGACGTAATGTGCCCTCCCGCAAGTGGGGAAAGGGTACCATTCAAAGACTGGTATCCGCTCCTCCCTTCCCCCCTTAAGGCGCCAAATCCGGCACGGGGTGGGGGGGGGGGACAAATGAGCGTAAGTTCCACTTTTGGGTGGAACTCCACTTTAAGCACACATACACATAAGATGTATTTCTCCAACATGGAATATTGCATTCTGGAAAATTCATCATATGGCAATAAGGTAACTCAATATCTGGCTACGGCTCGTGGCTCTCATCCTTCTCCTATGATGTGTCTCTTTTAGCAGTTCCTGTGCTGTAAACATCCCCCGTGTTGTGTGAGGATCCCCAACCGCCCATCCTCTGTACACTGTGGAGGTCTCCAGGAAGCAGGCAGGAAGAATAGAGCTCATAGGTCAGAGTAAATATAGGGACCTCATCTATGATCCAGGATGTCCCTTTGTCAAAGATCAGAGACAACATGATGACACCTTCATTATCTACAAGACTTCAAATGCAGATGCAGGAAATAGATCGCTAATATTGGAATAACCTCGAAGCATGGGCCTGAAAGTAGGACATTATATAGACTACAATAAGCTGCCCTTCCTGATGAGTGCTTCAATTAGAAGCCCAAAATGTAATACCATAACATGTAATACCATAACATGTAATACCATAACATGTAATACCATAACTGATGTTTTATTACGACTTAAAGGTGGACTCCAGTCTTCCTTTTAGTCTTATGCCCTGTACACACAGTCAGACATTCCGACGACAAAATCCGTCTAATTTTTTCTGACGGATTTTGGCCCAAACTTGTCTTGCATACACACGGTCGCACAAAGTTGTCGGAAAATCCGATCGCTCAGAAAAAAAACCCAACGTATGACGGGATTATAAAGAGGCCAGTAGCTTTCGTCTTGTAATTGATTCATTTGTACAGGCTCCTCTCCTCTACTGAAAAATTACTTATGCTGCGCACACACGATGGGAAATTCAGACAGCAAAAGACCGATGAGAGCTTTTGGTGGGAAAATGCGATCGTTTGTATGCTCCATCAGACTTTTGCTGGCCGAATTTTGGCCAGCAAAAGATTGAGAGCATGTCTGAAAATGCGTTCGTGTGTATGCAATTCCGACACGCAAAAAAATCACGCATGCTCAGATTCAACTACGAGATGGAAGCTATTGGCTACTGGCTATTGAGCTACCTTTTTCTAGTCCCATCGTACGTATTGTACATCATCGCATTCTTGATGGTCGGAATTTGGTGTGACCGTGTGTATGGAAGACAGCTTGAGCGAAATCCCATCGGAATTCCATTGGGAAAACCATCAAGCTTTTTCTGACCAAAATTCTGTTCATGTGTACGCGGCATCACTCTGATTTCACTGCACACTGAGAGCTTCTCGCAATGTGCATTAGAAGCTGCCACAAGTCACACACAGCTCACATAATTTCCTGTCTGAAATCCAGCATAATCTATGCTAGTGGTCTCCAAACTGGGGCCCGGGGGTCAGATGCGCCCTATTGCTTGTTTTAATCTGGCCCTTGGGGCACTGTACCTCCCACTGACAGTCATAATGGGGCCCTATTCCTCCTACTGACACCAATGATGGGGCGTTGTTACCAAAACCAGGACATTTTCTACTCCTAATGGTCCTTTGTTTGGAAAGATTGGAGACCCTCATCTAGGCCATGGAATATTGCATTAAAATTCACAGAGGTCTTGTTAGTACAATTTCCTTCCAGAAGAGGTCCAAATCATATGTTTATATGATGACTCAGATCCTCAGACCCTCCCTCCTCTTAGGCCAGGTTCTCATCTCTGCAGCAGGGGAACACACATAAAGTCGCATGTGCTCCCAACCTGCAGAGGAACACTTTAGCAGACGAACAGGGGTGTCATTATTTCATACACTGGCACCTGCTGCATATTTTCACGTGCGCCAAACTACATGGTGCCGCAGTACCATGCAGCTTGGCAGGGCCGTCTTTAATATTGATTGGACCATGGGCAAAACTTTTCTTGCCCCCCCCCCCCATGCAGTTTTGCTCTCCACCTGCTCTGAGACATACAATAAATAGCAGCTAGACTCAAAATCAGTTTACTGAATCAGATCAGGCAGCTATTGAGATTGGTTGCCAGATGCTACAGTGTATCATTACCGCTCACTGACTGGTTGCTAGAGGTTACGGCACACATTACAGCTCACTGATTATTTACTAGAGGTTACAGCATATGATTTCTGCTTGTTGAGATTACTGTACAGTAATACTGCTCGCTGATTCGTTGCTAGAGGTTACAGCACATCATCTCCTCACTCCAGAGATCATGCTATACATATGGATGCCGCCTTTATTTACATATCTATGCCGCCGGATGCAGCAATTTACATATGAAATGCTACTGATATTTACATATGAATGATGGTTATTTACATGTAAATACGGGTCTGCAGGTGAGTCCTCTGTACACAACAATAGGCCAGAGCTGGGCAGCATTAGTAGCAGCACTTCACACTGAGATATCAGGACACAGTAAGAGACAAGGAAATTTAAACTGGGATAGCAGGCAAGTATGGGGCAGCTGCTTTGGGCCCCACAACAATGACAGGGCCCAGGGAAGCTGCCCCTTTTGCCCTGCCTTAAAAACGGCCCTGTAGCTTGGCACAATATAAAAAAAAGGGTTGGGGACTTCTTTACCTGCATTTCACATGGGTACAGCAGCTCATTAGAATGAATGGACTGACCTACCAATAACATGTATGAGCGCAAATGCACATGCACAGATATGAACTGAGCCTCATGTCTTTACATCAGTGTCCTCAGTCCCCCTTCACATCAGCTTCACATCAAGATCCCTCTTCACAGCAGCACAGCAGTCCTCAGCCCCCTTCCCCTTAACACCACCCCCAATGTTACTGTCTTTTGCCCCCTTCCCTACAGTGTACTTTGTCCCTTTTTATATCACCCTCCCAAATTACTATCCTCTCCCCCCCTGCACTTAACAGTTCCCCCCACATTACTATTTTCAGCCCCCCACATTAAAATGCTCACCCTCCCACATTACTGTTCTCAATCCCCCCACATTACAGTCATCACCCCCCCCCCCCACACACACACACACATTACACCCCTTAGCTTCCCTTACTTTATTGTCCTCAGCAAGCCCCCATTATACTCCTCAGCCCCCCCCCTTCACATTGCACTCCTCAGCCCCCCCCCCCACATTACAGTTCTTACACCCCACACATTACAGTCCTCAGGTTGCCCATTCTACTGTCTTCAGCCCCCCACATTACCATTTTCAGCCCCCCCCCACATTACTGTTCTCAGTCCCCCCCACATTACAGTCCTCAGCTTCCCCATTTTACTGTCCCCAGCCCCCCACATTGCTATCCTCAGCAACCCCCGTCTTCACATTACAGTCCCCAGCTGCCTTGCGCATACTATTCTCACATTACAGTCCTCAGCCCTCCCCCCCCACACATTACAGCCCTTAGCTTCCCTTACTTTATTGTCCTCAGCTCCCCCATTACTGTTCTCAGCAACCTCACCTCATTAAACTTCTCAGCCCCCCCCAAATTACAGTCCTCAGCCCCCCCCCACATTCCAGTTCCTATACCCCAAACATTACAGTCCTCGGGTTGTCCATTTACTGTCTTCAGCCCCCCCATTACTGTTCTCAGGCCCCCACATTACTGTCTTCAGCCCCCCACATTACTTTCCTCAGCCCTCAACATCACAGTCCTCAGCCCCCTTGCACATTACTGTTCTCAGCCCCTCATATTACTGTCCTCAGCCCCCTTCACGTTCCCCCTCCCCCCTTCACAGTCCTACCTTACACAGACAGTTCGGAGGGTGGGATGCACAGCATGTCTTGACAGAGGGCAGGAGCTGCAAGCTGGTGATTGGTTGCTAGGACTTTGGTTGTTAGGATGCAGGGAAGTCCTAGCAACCAATCACCAGCTTGTTAACTTGAAAAGTTAACTCTGTCCTCTGTCCAAAACTGTCCTGCCTCCTACTGTCTGCTCTGTAAAGATGACATCGATGACAGCTGGGGGAAGGGTGATGTCACCATTACAGGCTTTACTAGCTGTTGTTTGAGCGCTCTCTCCTCTCCCCTTCATCTGCCACTGGCTCTCTCATGGTCTGAATTGGACCGGCCTGAATATAAGTAAGTACACACATCTTTGCATCTTATACAGGTTAGTTTGCATAGGTATTAGGAGGAGAGAGGGAGCAGTTTTAAGGTTATTTAGGTGCAAGGTGAAATTCAACTTTAAACTTCTGCTTTAAAATAGACTTTCTATCCAAACCATCCAAGTTTATTTCCACTTTATTGTATCCTGGTGTTCTGCCTCTTTGTGTTCTCTTAACCATGTGCAATATTCAAGCCCTGATGAAGTGTTTTGAGACTCTGAAATGTGTTGGCTGTTCTATGTGATCATATGATGAATTATTAAAGCTACTCTGACTATTTCCCCATTTGGTTCAGTGCTCCTTGATGTTATGAGCAATTAAAACATGACAGAGGCTCTAACCCTTCCCTTATTCAAAACAACAAAAAATTTGTCTTACGATACACCTAAAGGTCCTTTAACGTTCTCTTTTCCAGCTATAAATTTTATTTGGTTGTTTTTATCTATAAATATATCTGGGTGGCTGGCACTTTGTCGTCGATTACTGTTCTTGCTGCTCATAGTCTATTCTATTGCCTGTAGATAATTAGGGAATAAAAGCCGGTCCAAAGCTCCTTGGTAAATAAGTGACTTCCAGGAACGGCTTGGCACACAAAAGAATTCTTTGAAAGTCCCCACTTTCCCAAGATACTTTTTCTCCCCATGGATTGTCATTCCGGCACCATTATCTTTCTTTAATTGTCTTCAGAACTTTTTATGGCCCTTTAACTGTGTTCTATGGAGTGTTCCAAATCCTCTCTCGCTGACAGACGTCAATGTGGAGCCTGCTAAAGACTTTTTTCTCTTTGTGGTCCGCCCCATAGAGCTGCAGATCCCACCAATAAAAAGGCTTTTGCTGCGGGTGACAAAAGATTTTCTTAACCCACCAGTTTACTAGTGAGCGATTTAACACATCACTGGAAGTCTATACACCCTGCTGTCAGGTCTTCCTACACAGTGTGAGCATGGCGGCACACTGCCCGGCAGGGGGCGGACCATCTAAGAAGTCAAGTCAAAAGTCATTCAGTTGATTTGAAGCCAATGCAACTATGGGGTCTATTTATTAAAGTTTTCAATTGGAAAAATATATGAATGTTAGGTAAAAACTTTGTCAAATAGACAACCAAGCATAATGTTGTCCATGGACATATGTATACTGCCAGCACCTGCGCAGATTCTTATGTCTATGAGATCAGTAGGTGCAAGAGGAGTCTGTGAAAAAAGCCTGTCCGTCGGTTATATTTTCTTTATTTCATCATTTCATTTATTTGGTGAAATAAAGAAATGTGGTCTTCATTAAACGAGATGACTCCTACCCATTCTTAGACATATAACTCTGGGCACCTATGCCGATAAGTCCACCAATGGGATTTTTTCCCCAGGATCCATTTGGACTTACTGATTATTTATATTCGCCTTAGAATTCCCCAGAGGACCCAGAATGGGAACCCTCCGAGAGACCACCTTCATTCCGCATTGAGACAGGCTTTTTCTGCCCATGGAAGGTTGTGCGTTTCCCATTCCTATGAGTGACCACAGCCTTAACATATGTAAGACATTTTTTAATCTCTTCATTTTAAGCCATTTTTTTATTTTTAAAGCAGTTTTCTACACTATAAGGGCTCTTTCTTTTTCTGGTGGACACCCTGTACTACGTCAGAGACCCCTGGCCATCTTCTCAGCAGGGCAGTCTTTAAGGCAGGGCAAAAGGGGCAGCTGCCCTGGGTCCTGTCATTGTTGTGGGGCCCAAAGCAGCTGCCTCATACTTGCCAACTATCCCAGTTTAAAAGTCTCATGCTGTGTCCTGATATCTCAGTGTGAAGTGCTGGTACTAATGCTGCCCTGCTCCGGCCTATTTGTACATGTGTACAAATGACTCACCTCAAGACCCTGTGTTTACATGTAAATAACCGGCATTCATAGGTAAATAGTGACAGCATTCATAAGTAAATAGCTGCAGTCAGTGGCATTGATATGTAAATAAAGGCGGCATTCATATGTATATCATGCCCCCCCTGCAGTAAGGAGATGATGTACTGTAACCTCTAGCAACCAATCAGTGAGCCATATTACTGTACAGTAATCTATAGCAACCAATTAACAAGCAGAAATCATTTGCTGTAACCTCTAGCAACTAATCAGTGAGCCGTAATGTGTGCTGTAACCTCTAGAAACCAGTCAGTGAGCAGTAATGATATGCTGTAACAGCTGGCAACCATTCACAATTGCTGCCTGATCTGATACAGTAAACTAATTTTAAGTCTAGCTGCTATGTATTGTATGTCTCAGAGCAGGTGTAGAGTGAAATTGCATGGGGGGGGGGGGGGGGCGCAAGAAAATTTTTGCCCAGGGTCCAATCAATGTTAAAGACAGCCCTGCTTCTCAGGACTGAATCCTGAATCCTTCGGGCCATGGTTGACCACCACATCCTAGACCAGGGTTTGTCAACCAAGGTTCTGTGGAATACTAGAGTTCTTCCAGAGGTTGCAAGGGGTTTCTTTAGCGATAAAAATGTATGCATCTCAGATAAGGTCCTACTGACACCACTGATCCTTTCATCTGTAAGGGGGGAATTCTTGGGATTTCAAAGTAATTTCAAGGGTTCTTCTGTGTTTTAAAGGTTGAGAAAGGGAGTCCTGGAGCAGAGTAGCAGCGGGGGGACAGCATGACATGTCACGCTGTGAAGGGGTTTATGCCTTCTCCTTTGAGAGTAGGGGAGGGGCCGCAGCAAGGGACACATTCACCGAGAGAGAAGGAAGGAAGGGGAGGAAGTGATGTCAGTCTAGAGCGGCGGGGAGAAAGATTCTCACCCACCCTCCCTTGTGTAGGGCTAATTTTGAAAGGGTGAGGCAGAAACAGGTGGGGCAGTGGTTTGGGTCTGTGAGGAGGAGGAGAGGTATGTTATATGGAGATATAACATGGTTGTTACCCATCTGTGGTATGGGGTATCAGGTACCTTCTGGTTACGAGTGGTTAACCAGGAAGGGGTAAAAAGGTAGGTCACTACAAAGGTTGGGTACCATGTCACAGTCCGGGGGTTGCGACTGGAGGCCTAAAGTTGATACGAAGTTTGTCGCAGTGACCAGTGGTGTGTGTTCCCCTCCAAGATCCCAAAAAGTACAGAGAAAGTTATTATAAAAGTTATTTTAAATGTTATTTATTTAAGTTTATGTTAATTTGTTTAATCCAATACCTTGTCAACGCTGTTTATGGGGTGGAAGTGACTGGGGGGATACGTCCTTGACATGTCAAGGCAGTCCTAGACCCTTAAAGCGGAGGTCCACCCCAAAGTGGAGCTTCCGCTCATTGGAATCCTCCCCCCCTCCAGCGCCACAATTGGCACCTTTCAGGGGGGAGGGGGGTGCAGGTACCTGTACAGTACAGGTATCTGCACCCACTTCCGGCGTAGATTTTGCAGAAGGTACGCCCCTTTCCGCAGAATCTATGCCCCTTTCCGAAGGTCCCCCGCTGTCTCTGGGATCCGTGTGTTTCCCAGCAGGCAGCAGGGGACCTTCGGAAAGGGGCCATCCTTATTGCGCAGCGCGACTCGCGCATGCGCAGTAGGGAACCGGGAAATTAAGCCGAAAGGCTCCACTTCCTGATTCCCATACCCAAGATGGCGGCGGCAGCACCCGAGAGACGATCGAGAGATCGGCTTCGGGTGCCGACATCGCGGGCGCGCTGGGCGGGTAAGTGTCATTATTTTAAAAGTCAGCAGCTGCAGTATTTGTAGCTGCTGGCTTTTAAAAAAAAAAAAAACGGCGAACTCGCGCTTTAAGTCTGTGCATGTTATACTCCGTTGTTTGGGGATGGTGCAAGGCATTGTTTCATCAAACCGTTTACTCTTTTTTCTTTTTGCAATATCATGCAGTGCTTTGTAACCTGTAGTTGTGCACTGCCTAAACATGCAGACACATTGCGTATGTATGCAAAACACACCAATCTATCTGTATGGTGTGAACAGGCCAGAGAGGAAACAATTGTTTTCTCAGTGTTCTTGCATTGAGTCTGCACTCGTTGATCAATGCTGATCAACACAACTCATGACATCTGGTGTAAATGAGCCCTATGGGTTAACTATGATGACCCTGGTTGAATGACACTTTCAATATGTTCACCTGATCACCTGTTCCCTAAAATAAATGTGGTGCTCTGGGTGTCTGCACAATGAAAGACATGACATATCATCTTACAGTTAAACTGGGCAAATCATGCAGTGTAGTAGTTACTTTCAGTAAAATAATGAGCATTAGATTTGCATATATATAGGCAACTGCAGTTATGTGCAAATCTTAATTTTTTTCATTTTAAATTTTTTTATTATGTTTTATCAATAGAATAAACAAGTGATAGATGTTGTTAGCCATAAGATGGTACAAGTCAAATACAATCAAACTTGTGAGTACAGGAGGGAAGAAACAAGTGTACTTGGACACATTCATAATAACCACATGCTAAGTACAGGGCATTTGACACTATTCCGGTTCCCGCAGACACCCCATTGGGAACAGACTGTGTCATGGGGGAGGACAGCGTCTTCAGCCCCATACTCATGTCACTTATGATTGATAAAGCAGGATTATATATAGTAAACAGTTGAAAAATCTAACTGATTGAACTTAAGGTAGGGTGACCAGACATCCCCGGTTTCCGGGGACAGTCCCCAGATTGAGGACATTATCCCCGGAGCCAGTCTGTCCTTGGATTTGTCCCCAGATTGCAGTGGTATGGAGGAGGGGGCATTTGTTACTCTCGCCCTGGGTGAAACATTTGGGGGGTGCACAATCATTACTGTGCCCCCCCAAGTGTGCTGTGTTGCCCCCTCTATCCCTGACTGGTTCAAGCTTGTAGAAGGCGTTTTCATTCTCCTCTGATTGTCCTATAATGCTGCAGGGCCCCTGACCCTCTGTCTGGACAGTGCTGGTTAGCCCTGTGCTGATCACATGCACCCTTCCAAGAAAAAAAACTCCTTTAGCAATACACAGCAAACTGAGCATGTGCAGAGTGGCTCCAAAGGCTATGAAGAGGAGGATCAGAGAAGACAGAGTTTACAGTTGGTTTTCACATAACGTTAGCTCCCCATATATCTTGATCTACTGATTGTTTTGCAGTTTTCAGATATAATCTATGCAAAGGTTTTTTATTGTAAGTTTAAATATAACTCAGACTCGAAAGGTAACAAGTTCACCCGGGCCTTAGATGTGCTTGTTATTACTCAGATATATATATATTACAGGATGTTAAAACATTTCACTGATAGCATTTAATTTCCTCTTTCGGTATGTCACATGCTCGGCAGTCACAGTACATTCATGACCGCCATGAGATTGTACAGTTCTCTTTTCACCCTTGTGTGATTTGCGTGTCTACACTCTGCTTAAAGCGATTGTAAATGATCACCTTGTAAAACAACCCATTCAGTTTAAAATAGAAATGAAAGGCAAAATATATTTATATAGATATTATAAAAAAAATATGAATAGCTTTTTTCCCTTTTTTATAAGTGATCACATTCCCTCTGTTCTCAGCTGCATAAGAGCTGGGGGAGGAAAAGCAACAGTACACTGAGCTTCCCAGTGAAAGGCTGTGCTGGAGGGTGTGTCAGGGCAAATCTGATCATAGGAGGAGAGCAATTTAGCTAGAGAACTGACCACGTGTGTTCTCCTGCTTAGTGTGGTCATTTTTTAATAGGAAAGCAAATGGACTAGTGGGAACACTGGGAATAACACCTTAAATCCAGGAGATATAAAAGACAGAACTTAAAGTGTTACTAAACCCACAACAGTAAAATCAATCTGTATATGCACTAAAGCATGTTTGTTATACAGTACTCATTGAGGAATCTAGGGGGTTGATTCTATGCATTGTGTAAAAAGGCTGTTTGATTCTGTCTTCTCTGATCCTCCTCTTCTCCCACTGTCCCCAATCCATCTCCTGATAAGACATAGCCTTTGGAGCCACTCTGCACATGCTCTGTTTGCTGTGTATTGCTAAAGGGTTTTTTTTTCTTGGAAGGGTGCATGTGAACAGCACAGGGCTAACCAGCACTGTCCAGACAGAGGGTCAGGGGTCCTGCAGCATCATAGGACAGTCAGAGGAGAATGAAAACGCCTTCTACAAGCTTGAACCAGACGCTGATAGAAGTCACAAGACTGCTATATACTGCTGATGAGAAAAGATAATTAGTAGTTTATATTTACTTAAATCATTGAATTTCCATGTTCTGTGTACTGTGGGAGATCAGATTAAGTGAATGCAGGCTCCTGGGTTTAGTAACACTTTAATGCATCACTGTATTCATTAACACATACTTTATTTTTTTCATACAAGTATTTTAAGTACCTGAAATTGATTTGGGATCGGCCTTATTCAGTCCCTGTACAGCAGAGCTCAAACTTGGCGAGGAAGAAGCACTAAAATGAGCGGATTGGTCGTACTGCAATGCTCATGTGTTATCAAGAGATTTGAGGATAGAAAGTCACAATGGGATTGATTTAGGCTGGGTTCACACCATTGTGAATTGGACGCGGATTCTTTGCATCCAGTGTACAATTACAGGAAATTTTGACCGGCTCTCTATGGAACCGGTTCACATATCTCCGCTGCAGCTCCAGTGCCATTTTGCACAGGAGTCCTGTGCGTTTTTTGGTCTGTTTCAGGTCCGAATTCAGGCCAAAATTCAGTCTGAAATCGGACCTGAAACGGTGAACCAGGATGCACCCCTGCTTGGAGCCACATACGGTGATGGTGTGAACCCAGCCTCACTAAAACTGGAGAGTGCAATATCTGGTACAGCTGTGCATGGTAGCCAATCAGCTTCTAACTTCAGCTTGTTCAATTAAGTTTTTACAATAAAACCTGGAAGTTGATTACTTTCTATGCAGAGCTGCACCAGATTTTGCACGCTCCAGTTTTAGTAAATCAACCCCATAGTGATAGCCCTTGTACACACGGTTGGACATTCCGACAATAAAATCCGTCGGATTTTGTCCGACAGAATTTGTCCAAAACTGGTGTTGCATACACACGGTCGGACAAAGTCGACGGAAAATCCGATCGTTCGGAACGTGATGACGTTATTTAATTACGACGGGACTACGTTCAGGCTAGTAGCCAATAGCTTTGGTCTAGGAATTTGATCTGAGCATGTGTGGCACTTTGTCCGATCGGAATTCTCTACAAACGATCGGACAAAGTCCCATCGGATCATGTTGTCGGAAAATGTTTATATTCAGCTCTCAAACTTTGTTGGTCGGACATTCGACGGAAAAAGTCAGATGAAGCCCACACACGGTCGGATTATCCGACAACACGGTCTGATCAGACATTTTCCATTGTGTACAAGGGCATAGAGAGATAAGCTCATTAGTCTGCTACTTCTCCTTTCGCTGTAAAAGAAAAACGAATTATTGTGGTATTACGCTGAACGACCCCCAACAACCAGATCCCAGTCCAATTGATATAACAGTCAATATGTAATGGTGATGATCGCTCTGTGGCTCCAGGGTCCTACTGTTCCTCACAATCCATGGGCAGAGCCCGTCTTTAATATTGACTGGACCCTGGACAAACATTTTTTTGGGGCCCCCTCTTCCACACAATTTTGCTCTCCACATGCTTTGAGACATACAATAAATAGCAGCTAGACTCAAATTCAGTTTACTGAATCAGATCAGGCAGCATTTGGGATTGGTTGCCAGAGGTTACAGTGTATTATTACCGCTCACTGACTGGCTGCTAGAGGTTACAGCACACATTATGGCTCACTGTTATTTTCTAGAGGTTACAGCACATGACTTCTGCTTGTTGATTGGTTGCTAGAGATTACTGTACCAATCAATACTGCTCATTGATTGATTGCTAGAGGTTACTGAACATCTATACCACTCACTAATAGGGTTGTTAGAGGATACTGCACAGCATTACTGCTCACTGATTGGTTGCTAAAGGTTACAGCACATCATCTCCTCACTGCCTGCCTTTGCAAAACAGGCTGATATTAGGCTTAATGACCACAGTTGTTGTAGGCAGGACTTTCAAGCATGCCCCTTTACCTCACCAGTGGGCAGCATTCAGCAGAAGTAATGGTGGATGTGACCTCAGGGGGACATGATATACATATGAATGCTGCCTCTATTTACATATCAATGCCACGGTACATGACTATTTGCATATTATTGCAGCTACTTTTTACATATCAATGCAGGTAATTCATCTGTACGTGGCAATAAGGCAAAGCTGGGCAGCAGCAGCAGAAGTTTACACTGAGATATCGGGACACAGCACAGGACTAAATCTTCAAGGGATAAGGGAAGTTAAACTGGGATAGTTGGCAAGTATGAGGCAGCTGCTTTGGGTCCCACTACAATGATGGGGCCCAGGGCAGCTGCCCCTTTTGCCCTGCCTTAAAAACGGTCCTGTCCATGGGTGGTGGACAAACTAAAAATACAAAAAGGAATAACGAAGGATAGAGCAGCCCCAGCACAGACTAAACTTTTACTGAACACACTCACAAAAGATAAAACTTATTGCACGCACAATTGTTGGAAGATGCACAACCCCAACAAATTAGTGTACAGACCTTGGTGTCCTGAGGAATGTCCCAAGTGGGCAGACTTGCTGTATGAAGCGTGGATGAGTTCATGCCCGCACTCTGCACTAGTATTCTTCCCTGCAATGTCAGCAGCCAAGAGGCTCTAAGTGCACTCAGGAACCACAAGGAATAAAGCCTAGTTCTGCGATCGTAAACCACACTGAGACGGCTGCTAAACAATCTATTTGCTTCTACAAAAACCTCCAAAAACTTCTGCTCAAATGCACCAGCCTGTGTAATATTAACAGCAGCAGGCAAATATCAGGTCTCCTGCCCAGCCACCAGGGCTGGTCTGTGTGATAGAGCTGAGTAAATCTAAGGCCGCGTACACACGGGCGGACTGTTCGCCCAACTTTGTCCGTCAAACAGTTTCGGCAAACAGTCCGCTCAAAATTAGCATGGACGGACATGGCCACACACGACGAACGAACAGTTTGCTGAAACCGTGCGCGATGACGTGAACGGCACGTACGACGGGACGAAAAATACGACGTCCTATACACTGCATTATAACTTTCGGCGTGTAAATCCTTTCTGAGCATGCGCGGAACTTAGTTTGACGAACAAGCCTACACACGGGCGGACTGTTCGCTCAAACAAGGTTTCAGCGGACAGTTTTACGGAATTTCCGAAAAACCTTGTTCGTCAAACTGTCCGCTGAAACTGTCCGCTGAAAGCCCACACACGAGCGGACTGTCCGCCCAAACACTGTTCAGCGGACAAAGTTGGGCGAACAGTCCGCCCGTGTGTACGCGGCCTTAGAACTAAATGGACAGAAATAAAAATCCTTTGGCATGTAAAACAAGTCATGTATGTAGTTGCCCCTTTAAGCTGCTTGGCACAATATCACACCTGTCGACATATTTTCTCCCTCCCTGCCAGAAAATTCAGAGTGCTGGGAGAGAGGATAGCTGAAGGGAATGTTAACTGGCTGCAGCTGCCCCTAGTAACAAGGAAGGAGGCTGAGGCGGTGGCCAGGGATGAAGGTGGCTGAGGCACAGGTCTGGTAGCTACTGTGAGCCCAAAGGACTGGGGGAGAAGGGCACGGGCGCCTTTAATTCTCTGGGTGCAGAGTACAGCACCCAGGAGGGGAATGCATAGTTGCCAACTGTCCCGAATTTCCCGGGACATTCCCGGGATTAGGATATTTGTCCCGATTTAATTTTGTCCCGGGAAATGTCCCGGGATATTCGGTTTGTCCCGTTTTTCGCCGCCGTCAGCCGCTAGAGGTCCGCGGCCGGCGGAGACAATGTCTCCACCGGCCGCCATTTTAAAGAAGACCAGATGCTGGTCTTCAATAGAGCTCAGGTGCTGCGGCGCAGTTCAAAGTCATTCCGCGTGGCAACGACGGCTTGCCGCGTCTGGAGGACAGGAGATGTCGGGGCCAGTCTGTGTATGTGGGGGCCAGTCTGTGTATGTGGGGGCCAGTCTGGAGATGTGGGGCCTGTCTGGAGATGTGGGGGCCAGTCTGTGTATGTGGGGGCCAGTCTGGAGATGTGGGGGCCAGCCTGTGGGGGCTTGTCTGTGGATGTCGGGGCCAGTCTGTGGATGTCGGGGGCCAGTCTGTGTATATGGGGGCTGGTCTGTGGATGTGGGGGGGGCGGTCTGTGGATGTCGGGGGGGCGGTCTGTGGATATGGGGGGCCAGTCTGGATGTCAGAGGGTGCAGTCTGGATGTCAGAGGGGCACCAGATGTAAGGAGGGGCTCTGCTGATGGACACAGATGTGAGGAAGGTACCTCTGATGGGGCACCTGATGTAAGGACAGACTCTGCTTGGGACACCTGATGGCCTCTGGTGGCAGGCAACGTGGCTAGTGAAGCGCTCATGGCTCCCACTGATTCTGCATTATGGCGAGTTGAATGATTTCATTTCATATTACAATGTAATAATAGAAATAATGTGCTTCAATCATCCTGACACCATAACAATCATGGCGCCGGGATGATTGAAGTACTAACACCAGGTATTTGGAGTATCTTTATCTGCTGATTGTCAAACTGTGGAAAACACATATTGCTATTGTGGTGTAGGATCAGGGGGCTGCTGTCCCTCCTTTCCCTCTCCCCTCCTCTTTTCCCTCTCCCCTCCTCTTTTACCTCTCCCCTCCTCTTTTCCCTCTCCATCCCGCATTCATCTCAGACTCTAACCACACCCCTTTGAGCCACGCCCCATTTAAGCAACGCCCATTATTTTACGTAAATCACGCTCATATTTTGCCGCGGCGCGTGCAGCATTTCCACCTTTTTCTATGCCACACCTATAACCGCATGCCCCGCCCCTAATTATAACACTACTCCGCCTACTGCCAAAAAAGTGCCAAAAAAGTGTCCCGAATTTTTTTTTTACAATGTTGGCAACTATGGGAATGGGCAGTGGCTGAATGCAAACATCATCAGCATAATCCTTCATTGAGTGTTCATGAAGTATTCCCTTATTTGCAGACACATGTATATTGTGCTGTTTCCAATCAGAACCCCTGAAGAAGAGTGATTACTCGAAACACGTCGGGTCCCTTTGTTCCCGTACATGTAGTTTCACATGTGTTGTGGAGTCCATGATTGTTATCGTCTCATACTGTATTGCATTCTAGTTCATGTATACTGCATTCCATCATGTTTTCGTGTTTATATTTTTTTCTTGCATTTTCATGCTAATGTATACTTCACATTTGTATTCCCTACGAAAATTTTCTTATATGGTCTATCACAAATAAAATTCTTATACACATTTATACCCCAAGTAGCTTTTTTCCCCACATAAAGTCCCATCTAAGCCCTTGTACACATGACAGAAAATGTCCGATCGGACCGTGTTGTCGGATAATCCGATTGTGTGTGGGCTCCATCGGACTGTTTCCATCGGAATATCTGACGGACAAAGTTGTAGAGCTGGGCTATAAAACTTTCCGACAACATGATCCGATCGGACTTTGTCCGATTGTGTGTAGAGAATTCCGAAAGGACAAAGTGCCACGCATGCTCAGATTAAATTCCTAGACCAAAGCTATTGGCTACTAGCCTAAACGTTGTCCCGTCGTAATGAAATAACGTCATCACGTTCTGAACGATCGGATTTTCCGACAACTTTGTCCAGCCGTGTGTATGCAACACCGGTTTCGGACAAAATCCGTTGGACTAAATCCTACGGATTTTGTTGTCGGAATGTCCGACCGTGTGTACAAGGGCTAAAAGGAACATTCTCTTCCTTACTGTCTATTTTGAATTTCTTAACCCAAATTTCTATTTAGGTTTTTTTCCTGTTTAATAAAGCTCATTTCCACAGTTACAGGTATGACGGTTTTGCTTGGGTCCAGGCAGGAGGATCCAAACAAATCCTATAGTTCTTCCAGGAGTACCACTACATGTATATGTATTTTATGTAGGTATTTTGCTGCTTTCCTGGAGTTCAACTGTAAGGAAGGCTTTAAATTAACCAATCTTATTGACAGATACAATATCCACCATATCTACCACGTGGTTTCTTCCGTTGACCCTCTCTAATTTTCCTTTACTGAGAATTGTGGGTATTTGTCTGCTATACATTATAATCTACAAAATTTACAACATGTCTTCCTCGCGGCTAAAAGCATACTCCGGCTAACTTATCCAACATCTGTCCCATAACACAGCTTAATTGGGAAAACACCAGGCCGTTGTCACCTCCAATAGACACGCTCTCAGCAGGCCGCATCCCTTATCTTTTCATGTGCTGTGTTTCCCATGTAAACAGAATGCAAGGTGGATGTAATAAGGTCACAATCAAAGTCCAGGGGTCATGTATACAGTGAAGTCGTTTCACTTATGAAACCTAATTGAGGGTCAGCCAACCAAAATAATGAAGGAACGAAAAGCACCATTATTTCAGAGCAGAACTCTTTAAAGTGGTGTTGCCACCAAAAAATAAAAAATAGTTTAAAATTCTTAAAGTGGTTGTATAACCTTTTTTGGGACTTTTACTTACAGGAAAGCCTATAATAAGGCTTACCTGTAAGTAAAAAAAATATCTCCTAAACCTGTACGGTTTAGGAGATATTCCCCTCGCAATGCGCCGCTGACCTCAGCGGCGCATGTGCACAGGGGATTCCCGGCTGAAAGCCCGACAGACTACGGACACTGCCGGGAAGAAATCTCCTGCGCGCATGCGCGGGAGTGATGATATCGCGGCTCCGGCCACTCACAGCGCCGGAGCCGCGATACCCGGAAGAAACGCAGAGGGAGCATCTCAGCTCCCTCGGCGTGGATCGGACCAGATGTCGGGGCCTCGTTCTAAGGTAAGTATTTCATAATGAGCTAGTATGCGGTGCATACTAGCTCATTATGCCTTTTCCTTTGCAGGTAGAAAAAAGAAAAAAAAACATCAGCGGGTTTACTCCCGCTTTAAAAATAAAAATAAAAAATGTGAAAATTTTTTTTTTTTACTCACCTCTAAATGCCTGTTGCTAGGGGGTCCCTCGTAGTCTGCCTTCTTCATTGCCCGGGCTGGTGACATCACTTCCCCTCGTGCCGCACAGTCATCTGGGACCTGTCACGTGTCCCAGATGACCGTGCGGCATATCACGGCGCCCTGCGCCGCTCGTGCATGCGCAGTGGCTGCCTGGCTGTGGCAGCCGGGTGCCCAAAGTAGGAATGACGGCGCCGCAAGCGGAGCAGGGAACGAGGGGGGGCTTCGTTCCCCTGCATCGCTGGACCCTGGGACAGGTAAGTGTCTGATTATTAACCCCCCTGACAGTATTCCCGAGTCTGGCTCGGGGTGGAATTTTTATACCAAAAGCGGTAACCCCGAGCCAGACTCGGGATTGCATCACTGGATCCAGGAGGACGCTTACTCACCTTCTCCCTCGGATCCAGCAATGTCCCCCCCCCCCCAGCTGTACGAGCGAGCCGTGTCTCGCACGATCTATCATGGAGCCGATCTCCGTGCCCTGAGAGCGTTGCGACGCACGGGGACGGAGATTGGCGCCAAATTCAAAAAGTGAAACACTCACTATACATGCAGTATAATGTAATCTTACAGAGTAAATTGCTGTATGTAATAATTTCACATCCCCTTTGTCCCTAGTGGTCTGTCCAGTGTCCTGCATGCTGTTTTATATAATAAAAACTGTTCTTTATGCCTGGAAACTGGAGATTGTCCAGAGCAACCAAAACTGTCCCTTTATATCAAAAAGGATTTTAGACCAGCTAGAAAACAGCGATAATAATTATAATCACTCGCAGAATTGAGCGATAGTGATTTGTGGAGAGATCCGTCATCAAATACTGAAAAGTAATGACAGTGACAATTCTGCAACTGAGCAAATTTCAGTGTTTTTGATTTGATTACATTATTGAATAATTTTTATTATTGTTATATTATTATTTGGTACAATTATTTATAATGATTTATTATATTATAATGTATGATTTCATTTTTACAACTTTATCATACCCGGGATGTCTGCTAGACTCTGGTTTGGACAGATTTAAGTGAGTTATTGCTAAGAATTACAGGACTACAATATAAAACGTCAAATTTTCATGCAAAATAATTGTACCGCTTTTAGCACCTAAAATCCTAAATAATCGTACCACCAGGGAGGTTAAAAGTCAGCAGCTGCAGTATTTGTAGCTGCTGACTTTTAATTTTTTTTTTTTTAGGGGGCACCCCACTTTAAGTTTTGTTTTTAAATATTAAAAAATCCAGAGGCCAAGTATATTAAAAAAGAATCCGCCTTTGCTAAAATATTCACCTTCAATCTCTTGAATCTCTTGAATGAGGCATGACTTCATTAAACTCACTTACTCTGAGCCCAGGCTATCATGAACTCGGCTCCTAGGGTGGAGTCATCACCCAACCAGGGCGCAGAGGATTGCTGCACACCATTAAGTTTATTGGAATCAAACTGATAGGAAAACATTAGAATAACAGTATACAATATGTGTATGTACAGGTACTCCTCACTTAACGACCAGGTTCCGTTCCAATGACCGAGGTCATTAAACAAATTGATTGTTAAACCCTTTCATGTCTAATCCTATTGCTCTGTACACACGATCGGATTTTCCGACAACAAATGTTGGATGTGAGCTTGTTGGCGGAAAGTCCGACAGTGTGTATGCTCTATTGAACATTTGTTGGTGGACTTTCCTCCAACAAATGTTGGCTAGCAGGTTCTCACATTTTTCGCCGACACATTTTGTTGTCGGTCTTTCCGATCGTCTGTGCACAAGTCCGTCTCACAAAAGTCCATGCATGCTCAGAATCAATGCTCAAGAAACACAACATTAGCAGAAGGAGCCCAAAGGGTGACGCATGACTATTGAACTTCCCTTTTAACAGCTCGCCGTAGGTCTTGTACGTCACTACGTTCGTAATTGTTGGCCAACATTTGTGTGACCGTGTGTATGCAAGACAAGTTTGAACCAACAACCTTCGAACCAAAATCCACGGTTTTGTTGTCGGAAAGTCCGATTGTGTGTATGAGGCATTATTCTGATATTTGTTGCTTACAAGTTAAAATCCGTATTTTTTGCTAGAATATTACTTAGAACCCTCAAACATTATACATATTATTTTAGCAGAGACCCTAGAGAATAAAATGGTGATCAGTGCAATATTTTATGTCATACTGTATTTGCACAGCAGTCTTTCAAAAAAACCTTTTGGGAAAAAAATACACTTTCATGAATAAAAAAAAAAAACTAAACAGTAAAGTTAGCCCAGTTTTGTTGTATAATGTGAAAGATGATGTCATGCCGAGTAAATAGATACCTAACATGTCATGCTTTGAAATTGCGCACACTTGTGGAATGGTGACAAACTACAGTACCTTAAAATCTTGATAGGCGATGCTTTAAAAAAAATTTTTTACGGTTACGAGGTTAGAGTTACAGAGGAGATCTTTTGCTAGAATTATTGCTCTCACTCTAATGATCACAGCGATACCTCACATGTGTGATTTGAAAACCGTTTACATATGCGGGCGTGACTTAGGCTTTGTTTCCGTCTCACTCTAGTCCGGACGTGCCGGATCGTGGCTCGGGTCTCCCGGTGGGACGGGAGGCCCGGGAAGAGGAGACGAAAGGGGGGGGGGGGGGGTGTCTCCTTCCGCTCCTTCAGAATAACAGCCGGGTGGCTTTTAGCCGCATCCTTTGTTATACCTAAAGAGCCGACTGCCCGCTCTAACGGTTCTAGGGTGATGCCAGCTGCAGGCATAATCCTGGTATAACCCATAAAAGCTGAGGCCTGCATATGTGCGTATGGTCGGCGCTAAGAGGTTAAACTAGGAGCCACAAGTAATCAATATTTTAAGCATTCTTAAAGAGGAGCTGCACCTTAAAAAATAAATATTAAAAGTCAGCAGCTCCAAATACTGCAGCTGCTGACTTTTAATAAATAGACACTTACCTGTTCCAGGGTCCAGCGATGTCGGCAGCAGATGACGACCTGCCCCCGCCATCCTGTGTCAGGGAATTGGGAAGTGAAGCGTTGAGGGTTCACTGCCCGGTTCCCTACTGCGCATGCGTGAGTAGCGCTGCACGTCCTCACTGGTCCCTGCTGTGTCCCGGGAACTGTGTGTTTCCCAGGACACAACAGGGGGGGGGGGGTCGGGGCATCTGTGGCTAACATGCAGCTAGCTTGTCCCGGAAGTGGGTACAGATATCTGGATTATACAGGTATCTGCACCCCCTTCCCCCTGAAAGGTGCCAATTGTGGCACCGGAGGGGGGGAGGGTTTCCGATGAGCGGACTTTCCACTTTAGGGTGGAGGTCCGCTTTAACTACTGTACTGTATTGTGAAAAAAAGGTCTAAGCACAAAACTCCAGCTCAGTAACGTTATTTGAATTTGCATAAGTACAGAACACCAACGAATATTCTGTACTGTACTGTACAATACAATAATGTATATTGTGTTGTTCGGGTGGGATGAGCTTGTTGTACGTAAGTCCGAGTGTCTATACAGGTAAGTCGTCAAACAAGGAGTATATGTACTCTATATATACATTATTACCAAAAGTATTGGGACGCCTGCACAAGCAGACCTTGCTTTGTGCACTGGTACACAGTCATGCTGGAACAGGAGATGGACTTGTAACCTTGAGATTGACCATACTTTTCCACCATTTTTGTTCTCAAATCCTCAGACAATTCTTTGCTGCTCTTTCTCTTCTCCATGCTCTGTGTGGCACACAACAGAAGTGTGTGAAAAAGTGGTCTATGCTGGGGTCTGGAAGATAGGAAGCCGGCTAGAAAAGGGGAGCAACTTCAGAAATTGCTCAGCCAATTGCTGGTCTCAGCTGAAAGGCACACATGGAAGAATTGATGGTCTCATTTAAAAAGAAACACTCTAGGCATTTGAGAGGGGCCAAAGTTATTTCTATTTAGCGGGCATAACCCTTTGTAGGGCGGCCTTAATTAACTGGGCTTACCGGTTGCCTCCACTTGGCTTGTCCTTTCACATCTAGGGGTTCCCAGGGTTGACACCCAACAACTTGAACGCTGACACAAATAAAGTCCTTTTGAAAGATTTTATTTTGCGGTGATAACATCCAATAACACAGTCTCTCAGGGGAACAGAGGGCACGGGTGAAGAACTCAGGCACCTTGAACTGCAGATTTAACAAAGTCTCTAATACCACCCAGAGAGTAGCCACTCGCAGCTGGGTACTTCAAGGCTGAACAGATCTCTAGCCAGAGATCATGGCAGTCAGCACGTTGACTCAAAACTTGAAACAATCCTATGAAGGTGTACAAGCTGTAACTAAGGGTGAACAGGAACCTTTTTCTTCAGTACCTGGAACGTTCTCAATGTCCTTCCCAACTCAGTAACCAGGCACTTCTCAGGATGCCACTTGTCGGCCCTCCTCCGAAGAGTCCTCCCCCGGTCATTTCCATGAGCTGTGGTGCCCCTCCAAGCTGAGCTCACACCCAGACACCTTGAATCCTCTCTCAGTTACTGTGCTTCGGACCAGCCGGTTCTGAGACTCGGGAATAGACGGATCCCTGCCCCAGACCAGACGGGTCTATTAGGGGCATCGAACAGGAACATGTTGTGGGATGTCGAACACCCCGTGACCGGAACCCATCACGGGGCTACCCCGGTCCTGAAACAAACAGACCACACGGACCTCACAAACTCCTCTCCCTGAACACGTGACCCACACATCTTAAGTACCCCCTCCCAGACTCCCCAGCGGGGCCCGGCACTCCAACTGATTGGTTCTGAGAAGGCTGATGCTCAAAGGTCCAACCAGGCCTGGTTCTGGCCTGTCATGTTCACACGACCAGTCAGAACTTCTAACACAGCCCAGCCAGACTGATGTCAAGGCCAACCTACATAATTAACCCTCAGAACCTCTACCGTTCTGAGGCAAAAACTAAATTTTCATCTGTACGACACTTTGTCCAAAATGTCATCCGCTACATCTATTTGAGCTTAGGTATTTTTTGTCACTGTTTGGGAATCCTGTAAACCCCATCTCTCTCTCTTTCCTAGACACTGAGCCAATAAAACCTGCAAGCAAAGATAGACATTGTGGATGACAGTCATTCAGTTGCCAGTGGTGGGTCATTGGGGCAGCTGTAGGCCAGACCACCAATAACAAGACTAAAAGGGTCCATTAAACTTAGTGGCTCCTTGAAGGGCATTGCTTTACTGTATATCACAAAAATCTCTGCCCCCAAAGGGACTCACAATCTAATGTCACACACCAGAACCAGTATTGGGTGGGAACAGGTAACCTATCACTATGTGCTTATTTGTTAAAAGAAACCTCGGTAAAACATTTGGATAAAATAAATGCTCCATGCAGGTAGTGACCTTGGTGGGATTTGACCACAGAGCCAAGAGCTCCATTCTTTGTGCTGCTGTTCTAAAGATGTGTAGAGGTAAAGAAGTATGGAAAAATTTTGCCTGGTGGGTTAGAACAACGTCCTAATCCTAAAAGAAACTTTCTTTGTCCCGCATGCTGGAATTGTCTCTGTATCCCATTGGCAGGCAGGATTTCCTTTATGGGTGGTTTTTAATCTCTTGCTACTGGGAGCTTAACAACTTGCTGGCTGTCTTCTCTTGAGGCTAGAGCTACACTGGAAATTTTAGTAGCTCAATAGTGCTACAAATTTCACTCGCTACTGCAATAAATGGTACAAATAGCTCCATAAAGCATAATCTGCACAAGTAGTAAGCATGATATAGCATCTTATAGTGGTCAATTGTACCTGATTCAAGTGCTGTGTTGTTATACAAATTTGCTGGATGAACCCTCTTCAGATAACTATACCCCATTTTGTGTCTGTTTGCCCCAGGTTGGCATTGTGTCCAGTAGGACTGGCCAAAGAGGAATTACTTTCACGCAGTTGGCCTTCTTAAACATGTATTGCAATATATGTCAATTAAATATGCCTATTTATTATTGCAAAGTTGTTAGAAAAGGTATCAGTGTGCAGAAGGTTCATTCAGTATTTCTAGCGTTAATATGTGGTCACACCCTTTTAGCACCTGGTAGATTATATACATGTACAAGCTATTGGGATCTGAGCACATGTATATCTTCCGTTATACGGATTTAATCACTACTGTTTTCTAATGCATTCCTTGTGTAGCTTGGGAGCCATTTATTCTGTCTTTTTAATGATCACTTGTTACACCTAGCAAGCAATTTTAGTTACATGATTTGTGGTATTTTATAATATACAGGACTTTATAACCTTTACAAACCTAAAATAGCCATTACCAGGCTAACTTGCTTCAAATGAGCAGTGTGGTTGAATCTAAAGCCCCATACACACTATCAGATTGTCTGCTGATTTTTTCCATCAGATTTACCAAAACCATATAATATGAGGTCAAACCTTAGGAGTTTCAATGTGTATGCAATCAAGCAGGCCCTTGTACTACATGGTTTTGGTAAACCTGAAGGAAAAAAACAGCAGACAATCTGATAGTGTGTATGGGGCTTTACTTTCCAGGTGCTAACAACCTGGGCTAGGTTTAACATTCGGCAAAGCAAGCCTTTACCTATGGACTACTTTTCCACATATAGATATTTTGCATGATGGGTAGACACACAGCCATACTATAAAAGCTTATTTACACATCATTACCATCAGGCCCGGACTGGCCATAGGGCACACCGGGCACTTGTCCGGTGGGCCGGGGGCCACCGGGCCGCATGTCCTTGTTGGGCTAAGACAGCTGAGCTACTCCTTGAGCCCCCGCCGCTCACCCGGCCTCTCCACGTCCAACTGGCTGGCTGGCTGGCCGGCTGGCATTTCAGTTCAGCTGTCGGGCCCGTTAGCTGTGACCATGGAGAGGGCATTCAGGGGCTGTAGGAGAAAAATAAAGAGATGGATTCTTCTACTGTTTTTGCAGCCGCTCCACCTATCCAGCTTCTTTCTACTGCCCTCTAGTGCTCTCAGGCTCCCACCATGCTCTCAGGTGCCCCCCTCCATGCTCTCTGGCACCCCCACTGCTCTCCTGCCCCTCTCAGTGCTCATTGCCCCCCCAGTGCTCCCCCTCTGTGCTCTCAGTCTCCCCTATGCTCATCGCCCCTCCTGTACTCTCCTGCCCCCGTGCTTTCCAGCCCCTCTGTGCTTTCAGGCCCCCCTGTGCTCATCAGCCCCCCTGTGCTCTCTGCCCCATGCTCTGTGCCCCAACTTGTGTTCTCCAGCACACCGCCCCCTCATTGCTCTCCAGCCCCTATATGCTCATTGACCCCCTGTACTCTCTGCCTCCCAGTGCTCTCCAGCCCCTCCCAGTGCTCTCTAGCCCCTCCCAGTGCTCTCAGGCCCCCCTGTACTCTCCAGGCCCCACCAGTGCTCTCCAGGCCCTCTGTGCTCTATGGCCCCCATGCTCTCTTGTGCTCTCCAGCCCCCGTGTTCTCCTGCTCCTCCTAGTGTTCTCCACCCCCTGTGCTCTCTGGCCCCCAGTGCTCTCCGGCCTCCCTCGTGCTCTCCAACCCCTGTGTTCTCGAGCCC
Source organism: Lithobates pipiens (assembly GCF_037356315.1). Classification (NCBI taxonomy): domain Eukaryota; kingdom Metazoa; phylum Chordata; class Amphibia; order Anura; family Ranidae; genus Lithobates; species Lithobates pipiens. The sequence continues at coordinate 79,234,620 of NW_027507784.1, read as the reverse complement.
CCCTAGTGCAGCAGAATGTGTCACCATCAATTGCAGTAGGATGTGTCCCACTAAATTGCAGCAGCATGTGTCACCACCAAATTGCAGCAGCCTGCCTGTGTCACATTAAACCCCCCCTCCCCCCTTACTTACCTTGCTGTGTGTTGTCCTCTCCAGTGGTGTCTCCTGTGGAGAGGTCCGTCCTCTCATACTTCCTGTTTCCTCGCTCCTGGGCGCAATTGGAGAGAGAAAACAGGAAGTGACATCAAACTCAGATGTCAATCAAACCGCCTGGCCATAGTAATATATACTAAAAGCGTGGGCGAAAGCTACTCTGCGCTTCAGAAAGCGCCACAAGGTGGGAAAATGCCCGCAAATGAAGTGCCACGTCTGCAAACTCGTGATGCTTCCCCTAGGTGCACTGTGTCTGGTGTCGGACTGTGTCTGGTGTCGGACTGTGTCCGGCGTCCGAACACAGTAGACTTAAGGACCTTTTTTTGTATTTTTTTTTTAAAGAGCCAGCATTAAAAAAAAATGTTTTCACTTTTTTTTTGTGACTGCTTGGAGGAGGGGGGGGGGGCACATCTCAACAAAGCCCCCTACCCAACAGGGTTGATAAAACAAAAAAAATGTAATAAATGAATAAATATTTAAAAGTAAAATTGTAAAAATTAAAAAACAAGAAAACAAAAACACTGACACCGTCAACTCCGTCCACTCCTCCTCTTCCAATAAAAAGAAAGCATTGTAAAAAAATAAATAAAAATAAAACAAATATATGAATTGTAAGAAGATTATTAAAAAATGTATTGTAAACAATAAAATCGTAAAAAAAAATGACTGACACAGTCCACGCCTCATCAATGCCACCTATCAGTGCTGCATATTAGTGCCACTGTCACATGACATTTAAAAAAGTATCCGTAATTGGTATCAGCAAGTACTTGTAAAAAAGTATTGCTACTTGTAACTCGGTCTTAAAAAAGTGGTATTGGTGCAATCCTAATAGAAACCAATCAGCTTCCAGGTTTTTTCTCAAAGCTTAACTGAATAAACTGAAGTTAGAAGCTGATTGGCAACCGTGCACAGCTGCACCAGATTTTGCACTCTCCAGTTTTAGTAAATGAACACCTTTCTTGAGTGTCTCAGAAATAAAGATGGGTATTGGTTCACCAATCTGTGAAAAGCTCCATCTAAAAATTGTTGAACAATTTCAAAATAATTGCAAAAACTTTAAATATATCACCATCTACAGTACATAATAGCACCAAAGATTATGATAAACTGCAGAAATCCCTGTGCACAAGGGACAAGGCCGAATTACAATATTGGATGCCCACAATGTTTGGGCCCTAAGAAGACACTGCATTAAAAAAAGGCATGATTCTTGATGGACATCACTGCATGGGCTCAGGAACACTCCCAAAAATCACCCTGTGAACAGAGCCAAGCAGGTTAAAGCTCTATCATGCAAAGAAGAAGCCATATCTGAACCTGATCCAGAAACATCACCATCTTCTCTGGCCAAAGCTCATTTTAAATGGTCTGTTGCAAAGTGGAAACCCATTGTGTGGTCAGAAAAATCAAAATTAGACATTCTTTTTGGGCAACCATGGGCGCCGCGTCCTCTGAATTAAAGAGGAGAGGGACCTTCCGGCTTCTCATCCCCTACATAATGGAACTAATTCATTAATGAGTTATTACCTCAATTGAGCTTTTGAAGTGAACACGGTTCTGTATAGGGAATCCATGAAGGCAAAGGAAAGTCTAATGGGGGCAAGTTGGCCTGGGGATTGCAGAAATGGAAGGAGTGCTTCCAGAAAAATTATATAAGTGGAGCCCCCAAAGATGACATGAGGATGCAATGTTCCTAGCCTAGGCCAGTTCCTCAACAAACCTGCAACAGGTTTGGAGCAGCCCCCTCCACCCCAAAATGCCAGCATCAATGAAAATCAGATGTGTAGTCAAAGGCTTCCTCCTACTATAGAACCTTTAAACATCTTCAATTCTGATAACCTCTTGACTTGACTGTCTGTGTATGAAAGCTATAAAAAACAAAAACTCTCTATATAGATCCACTTGTTATTATTGTTTGTTGGCTCTTCCCACAGAAGTCGTCTAACAGCTGGAGAATTGAGGGCGATCATCCATAGCAGCAGGAAGATTATATTGGACATAACCTTTGTGTTGCCTCTGTTAATGTTCATTCTTCAGCTGACCTGCCCCCTCACCTTTGTCCTCTGGCCTCCATAGGATCGGTAGTGGCTATTCAGGCAACATTGGTCTCCTGATCTCCTCTTGTACAGTGCTCGACCCCCACTGTTCTCTTATGTGCATTGTAATTGTAAAGAGGCCAATCCAGCAATAGGAAACTCAATCCCCTCTCATTGTGGAGTCCGAATAAAAGTATAAAAAGAAGTATAAAAAGAATAAAAAGCTAAATATCCCAACCGATGTGAGATACTACAACTTCCAGCACGAGAATTCTTTCAGTGCATGGGGTGTCTACCACGGTGTTAAATCAAACCCATTTTATTTAATCCATTAAATGCACATAGCAATTTTAAACATAATCCTTGTGTATATGTGAATGCTACTGTATACATAGCTCCCAACTGTCCCTGATTTCGAGGGACTGTCCCTGACTTGGAGCAATGTCCCTCTGTCCCTCATTCCTCCTCATTTGTCCCTCATTTTGGTCTCATCTATATAGGTGTATATAAAATGCACTTTTTATCTATCAAAAAGTGTTTCCCAGTGCTAAACCTTCCATCTGATTTCTAAATTGCAGCATTTGTAAATTCCAAAAGCCAATGTGAAGGAATAGTAGTGGTAAAAAAAAAGCAATAGTGGGTTTAACCAATCTTGTTTTTGTGAACAAATCTCCTTTAAGGGGGAGTGGCAAGGAGTGTGTCCTATGCACTGCATAATTTGGCTGATAGGTGTCCCTCATTCCCATCTCAAAAAAGTTGGTAGGTATGCTGTATATGTTTAAATGGATTAAGTAAAATCTATTTAACCGGTTCCCGACCAGCGCACGCTGATGTACATCGGCAGAATGGCACGGGCAGGCAAATGGGCGTACTTGTATGTCCCTTTAAATTTGCCGCCCTATCATCGCGAGCGCGCCGCGTTCGTGTGCTGGTCGGGACCCTCGTGAGTCCGGTCGCGGGTCTCGGACTCGATCGCCGCAGGTATACCCGCGATCGTCTCACAGGGTGGCTGAACGGAGAGATGCTATTGTAAACAGCATCTCCCCGTTCTGCCTAGCAACTAGTGACGATGATCTCTGCTCCATGTGATTGGAGCAGAGATCAGTGTTCACTAAATGAAAGCCCAGCCCCCAACAGTTAGTAACCCACCCCTAGGAACACTTAACCCCTACACTACCCCCTAGTGGTTAACCCCTTCACTGCCAGTGTCATTTACACAGGAATCACTGCATTTATATAGCAGTGATTGCTGTATAAATGACAATGGTCCCAAAAATGTGTCAAAAATGTCTGATGTGTCCGCCATAATGTTGCAGTCACAATAAAAATCGCTGATCGCCGCCATTACTAGTAAAAAAAAAAATTATTAATAAAAATGTCATAAAACTATCCCCTATATTGTAAACGCTATAACTTTTGCGCAAACCAATCAATAATCGCTTATTGCGATTTTTTTTTACCAAAAATATGTAGAAGAATACGTATCGGCCTAAACTGAGGGAAACATTTTTTTTTTTTATATATTTTTGGGGATATTTATTATAACAAAAAGTAAAAAATAATGTGTTTTTTTCAAAATTGTCGCTCTATTTTTGTTTATAGCGCAAAAAATAAAAACTGCAGGGGTGATCAAATACCACCAAAAAAAAGCTCTATTTGTGGGAAAAAAAGGACGTAAATTTTTTTTTGGGAGCCATGTCGCACGACCGCGCAATTGTCAGTTAAAGTGACGCAGTGCGAATCGCAAAAAGTGGTCTGGTCTTTGGCCAGCAAAATGGTCTGGGGCTGAAGTGGTTAAAGTGGCACTTCATTCTGCCAACCAAATTTGATTATTTTATTTTTATTTTAGTTCTTATGCTGCTAGCATTAGTAAATAGATAAAAAAGTATTTCATAGTTCATATTTTACATTTCTTTAGCGGCTTTCTGGTTTCTTGCCTAGGCAAATGATGTCATACATCCCAGGAATCTTCAGAAGGGGAGGGGTAAGGGGAGGGGAAGGGGAGGGGAGGAGGAGGGGTTTTCTCAGCTAAGCACACATTCCTGAGCTAAGGGCAGATGGGTTCCAGGAAGGAAATGCAACATGAATCATCTGCCCTTACTCAAAATGGCCAGAAATACTAGGGGGGTGTTTTTTTAAAGTGATTTCTCAACAAAATAAAGAATGGAGGCATGGATGGGGAAATTTATTAAATAGTGTTTTTGGTTTGTGCTCAGATGCAGCAAGGTGTTCAGACACTTTCTGCTAGAGGGTAACAAAATTGTGCTTTTGTGTTGTCTGTTTTACAGGGTTCCGAAGCAGCTATTCCACAACACATTACGAAGGAAAGGTCCATTGTTGTCACCACCAGGAAACCTGCCCTGTGAAATGCATGCAGCCATGACTGGCGTGCATATAGACAGAAAGTGGCTGCAAAAGAGGCTGCGGGAGACCAGCAGCACTGAGATACAAGAAACGAGAAAAAGGTGAAAATATGTATTTAAAAAATTAAGATTGTTTATGATACATGGTACTTAACCACTTCAGCTCTGGAAGATTTTGCCCCCTTCATGACCAGGCCATTTTTTTCTATTCAGCACTGCCCTACTTTAACTGGTAATTGCGCGGTCATGCAATACTGTACACAAACAAAATTTATATAATTTTCTTACACAAATAGTGCTTTCTTTTAGTGGTATTTGTTCATCACTGGATTTTTTCTTTTTTGCGATACAATCGAAAAGTGACAAAAATTTTGAATAAAATATATATATTTTACTTTCTGCTATAAAATATATCCAAAAAATAAATAAATAATTTACATTCACATTTCAAATTAAAACTATCAAAAAAGACTCTGTCTACTAGCAGGGTCCACATATGCCTCGTTTCCACTGAGTGGATCGATTCGGGTTGGTACAGTTTGGAAGGGTTAGAATGGTCCGGTCTATTCTGCAAGTCGGACCACCAGGGGCCATATGGGGTTTAGAAAACAATGCCTAGCGTGGCCTCACACTGATTGGCAGACGTTTTTCTGTCCGCCAATCAGTGGAATGTATCGTAGCTCCGCCCTTACCGTACTGGACCATTTTCTATGGCCCCATATCTGAAGCAGGACCCTGAATGGTGCGGTATGGTTCGGTTGTAAGGGCCACTTTCATAATGGAAACACTCAAAATAGCGTACCGTACCGAACCATACCGAACCAATCTGCTCAGTGGAAATAAGGCATTTGATCCCCTTTAGAGCAGGCTAGCCAGGGTCCCCATAGATCCACCTTTAGTCTTACCTTTTAACCTAATATTCCCCGTGCCACTAGGTTTTCCTGCACCCCCAGGTACTCCAGGCTCTCCCTGCAAAGAATATATATATATATATATATATATATATATATATATATATATATAGTTTGCCAACATGACCCCCTTTAGAGCAGTCCAGGGTCCCCCATAGATACCCCTTTAGAGCAGGCCAGGGCAGCAGGTCCCCGATAGAATAGATCCCCTTTAGTCTTCTTAGGCCCCTTTCACACCTGCAGACAGTATGTCCGTATTTCATCCATCCGTTTTTGGGTTGAAATACAGACATACATGTATCCCAAGGGATATCATCCGCCCCGCTATGGTCCGATTCTGCAGACGGAAGAAAATCCTATTTTTCTATCCGTCTGCAGAGCGGATCGGATGAACACAGACAGACGGAGAGCGGAGATCTGACACTGTGCAGGGACCGCCCTGTCATCTGCCCGCTCAGCGGGGATGTTCACAGGGCGGATCATCACGGATCTGTCCCATGTGAAAGGACCCTTGCTCTTAAATTTACACCTGTATATTCCCCAGGTTTTCCTGCACCACACTCCAGGCTCTCCCCCTGCAAGAATGCATACCCCACTTTTAAATACACAATGGGACCAGAGCATGTATGTAAAATGAAAATGTACTTAAAGTGAAGCAATACCTTTTTTTCGCTTCTCAATGCATGTAAATATATTAGCTGTATGGGAAATCTTGGACAGCTTGACATGGCACTGCTCCCGAACCATAAGCGTCAGCGACACCAAACTTTGGGAGCATATTAAGGGGATCCAGGCAGATTACCTAGGCAAGCTGGACGACACCAGATATGGATATGTTGCAGTCCTGGGTCCCCTCACTCTCGGTGCTCCCCAAGTTTGGTGTCCCTGTCACTTATGGTTCGGGAGCAGTGCAATGTCAAGCTGACCAAGATTTCCCATAGACGCCAATGTTAAAAACCAGGAGCTGTGCCATGTCAAGCTGACCAAGGTTTCCCATAGATACCAATGTTAAAAACTGGGAGCAGTGCCATGTCAAGTTGACCGGTGGCCGCAGATCCTGCAAGGACTGCTCACGGACACCAGTGTCCGTGTACAGACACCTTGCCAATCCCTGTCTCAGTGGAGCTTCGGGGAGACTGCGGTCCACATTGGAAAAGGGTCCTGTGCGTCTGTGGCTCTGTTTCAGGTGCGAATTCAGGCAAAAATTTGGACCTGATTTGCACCTGAATCGGTATACAGGGACGAGCGTACCAGACCCCTGCTGGGACCCGTGGCCGCATCAGTGTAAACCCAGCCTAAGTGTATATTTATCGGTTTGTGTGAAAGGTATAGCTCCTACAAACTATGGTATATATATTGGATTTTTTTTTATACTACTAATGGCGGTGAGTAACCTCCCTGGCAGTATGATTATTTTGGATTTTAGGTGTTGAAAGCGGTACAATTATTTTGCATGAAAATTTGGTGTTTTATATTGTAGTCCTGTAAATCTAAGTCTAGCAGATATCCCGGGTATGATAAAGTTTGAAAAATGAAATCATAAATTATAATATAATAAATAAATATAAATAATTGTACCAAATAATAATATAACAATAATAAAAATTATTCAATAATGTAATTAAATCAAAAACACTGAAATTTGCTCAGTTGCAGAATTGTCACTGTCATTACTTTTCAGTATTTGATGACGGATCTCCCCACAAATCACTATCGCTCAATTCTGCGAGCGATTCTAATTTATTATCGCTGTTTTCTAGCTGGTCTAAAATCACTTTTCATGTAAAGGGACAGTTTTGGTTGCTATGGACAATCTCCAGTTTCCAGGCATAAAGAACAGTTTTTATAAGCTAAAACTGCATGCAGGACACTGGGCAGACCACTAGGGACAAAGGGGATGTGAAATAATTACATACAGTAATGTAATCTGTAAGATTACATTATACTGTATGTAATGTGTGTGTTTCACTTTTTGAATTTGGTGCCGTTTTCCGTCCTCGTGCGTCGCAACGCTCGCAGGGAATGGAGATCGGCTCCGTGATACATCGAGCGGAGGACGAGCCGCTCACACAGCGGGGGGACATCGCTGGATCCAGGGGAGAAGGTAAGTAAACCCTCCCTGCATTCAGCAATGCGGTCCCGAGTCTGGCTCGGGGTTACCGCTTTTGGTACAAAATCTCCACCCCGAGCCAAACTCGGGAATACCACCAGGGGGGGTTAATAACTTTTAATGGGAGTGCGGCGGACAATCTGATACTAACTGATGCTGGGGGAAACTAATTGCCACTGACATTACCAGTGACACTAATACTGTGATCGGTGCTAATATGCACTGTCACTGTACTAATGATATTGGCTGGTAAGGGGTTAAAGCAGATCTCCACCCTAAAGTGGAAGTTCCGCTCATCGGAACCCTCCCCCCCTCCGGTGCCACAATTGGCACCTTTCAGGGGGGAGCAGATACCTGACACTCACTTCCGGGAATAGCTAGCCGCAGATGCCCCCCCCCCCCCCTGTTGTGTTCTGGGAAACGCACAGTTCCCAGGACACAACGGGGACCAGTAAAAATGTGCAGCGAGACTTGCACATGCACAGTAGGGAACCGGGCAGTGAAGCCATAACGCTTCACTTCCCAAATCCCTGACAGAGGATGGCAGCAGAGGCATTCACTTGCTTGACCTACCTGACACATTCACTGACCTGCCTGACACTCACTTCCGGGAATAGCTAGCCGCAGATGCCCCCCCCCTGTTGTGTTCTGGGAAACGCACAGTTCCCAGGACACAACGGGGACCAGTAAAGATGTGCAGCGAGACTCGCACATGCACAGTAGGGAACCGGGCAGTGAAGCCATAACGCTTCACTTCCCAAATCCCTGACAGAGGATGGCAGCAGAGACATTCACTTGCTTGACCTACCTGACACATTCGCTGACCTGCCTGACACATACACTGACCTACCTGACACATACACGGACCTACCTGACATATACACTGACCTACATGACATACACTGACCTACCTGACACATACACTGACCTACCTGACATATACACTGACCTACATGACACATACACTGACCTACCTGACACATACACTGACCTACCTGACACATACACAGTGTCAGGTCACCTTGAGGCGAGGTGACAGATGCACACCGTAGGGATCAGGAGTGCACCGCAAGGTTGTGGACCCTACAGCTGACTGCTGCGGATGGGAGACAGGTCCCACCGGGGTTAGAGCGTAAGATTCCCTGGGGCGCGGAGTCTAAGAGCCAGCAGGTGTTCACCAGAGCCTCGAGTGGTGAGGATGGACTTGGCTGCAACTTGCTCCAGTTCGCGACCCCCAGGGTCCCCCAGCTCACACCCACAGTAGGCAACAGGAGGATAGGGATGGTGAGGGACAAAGCCAAGGTCGGGCCACAAGCAGACAGGAATAGTCAGGGACACGCCAAAAGGTCAGGATCACAGGCAAACAGGGATAGTCAAAGACACGCCAAAGTCAGTAACGGAACACCAGAAGAGCACACGGCAGGTAACAGGAAGCTAAACACACAAAGGAATACACAATGGTTGATCAGCACTGTTGGCTTGCAGTGCACAGGTTAATATAAGGTTCCCTGATAGGGCCGGGGGTGGAGCCATGCTTAGAGGAGAGGTTATAAAAACCACCAGGTGGAAGTGGCTGGCCTCTTTGTCTGAACACATGAGGGGAGGTAAGCAAACAGGAAGATCGCTGCATAATCATGACACACAGATTGTTGCTGCTTAGCCAGAGCCAGGATAGAAGAGCTGCCAACCCATTTACACAGAGTGAGCGGGGATCTCCCAGTGCCCAGCTTGGCCGCAGTGTCATTCCCACCTCCTCCTCGACCCGGCAGCGCCTATAATGGATGTCACATGTCCCACGGTTCCGCTATTGGACCAGTGTGATGTCCATCATAGGAGCCGGGTCCCCGGAGGTGGGACTTTTTGTATGTCACTCGCTGCTCCAGATAAGCGGGAGATTGTTCCCTGTTGCCTGTGTAAACGGCTTGGGGCTAATAATGCATTTAGGAATATCAAGACCCAGGGCTTTTTGGGGGCACACTTGGGGCTCCAACCCCCGTCAGCCCCCCCCCCCCCCCCCAAGTCACTGCAAAGAGTACCCAATCATGTGCAAGGAATATTTAAAAAAAATGCATTTTTGCTTGCACATGATTGGCTGATGGATGTCCGCAGAACTTCTATTCATTTACTACTTCACCCCCCACTGCCCCCCCCACTTCACCCCCCACTGCCCCCACCCACCAACTTGCTTACCGCTCAAAAGATTGCCAACCATTTCCATAGCAAAATGGACACAATTCGCAAGGAGATATCCAGCATTCAACTTCCTCCCTTACCCAACATTCAGGTCCAACACCACACTCAATACTCTCCTCTTTTTGCCAGGTTACCACAGATGAAGTTGATAAACTCCTCTCTATGGCCCACCTCACTACCTGTTCCCTGGACCCTGTCCCCTCACAATTACTGCGACCACCTTCCCACTCTATCCTCAACTCCCTAACCCACATCTTCAACCTCTCCCTCTCCTCCGGCACCTTTCCTTCCCTGCTCAAACATGCACTGGTTACCCCCATACTCAAAAAACCCTCACTAGACCCCAACTGTTTGAATAACTTAAGACCCATCTCCCTGCTCCCATTTGCCTTCAAGCTCATCGAACGCCTTATCCATGACCAAATGTGGACAACAACCTTCTCGACCCCCTACAGTCTGGCTTCCACCCACAACTTTCTACTGAAACTGCCCTACTAAAACTCACCAATGACCCACTAACTGCTAAAACCAATGGCCACTACTCCATACTCATACTTTTAGACCTCTTTGCTGCCTTTGACACAGTTGACCACCTGGTCCTCCTCAGCAAATTATGCTCCCTTGGCCTCCGCGATTCTGCTTTATCCTGGTTCTCCTCCTACCTATCTCAGCGCACTTTCAGTGTCACAACTCCATCTCCTCCGCTCCCCTTCCTCTTTCTGCTGGGGTACCCCAAGGTTCCGTCCTTGGGCCCCTCCTATTCTCACTCTATACCTCTTCCCTGGGCCAGTTGATAACCACCCATGGTTTCCAATACCACCTCTTTCCCGACGACACCCAGATCTCTCCACTCCTCGACTCACCTCCTCGATCTCCTCACGGATCTCAAACTTACTGAATGACATATCAGTATGGATGTCAAACCACTTCCTCAAACTCAATCTTTCTAAAACTGAGTTTGTTATATTTCCTCCTTCACGACCCCCCCCCCCCCCTGTGACTTCACCATTAATATCAACAACGCAACCATTGGTCCCTCCACACATACCAGGGTCCTGGGTGTAATCCTTGACTCTGACCTCTCCTTCAGCCCCCATATCCAATCACTGGCTAAATCCTGCCGCCTTCACCTCCGCAACATCTCCAGAATTCGACCTTCCTGACTAATGACACCACAAAACAACTCGTTCACTCCTTGATTATTTCCCACCTTGACAACTGAAACGCTCTCCTTAATGGCCTACCCTTAAGCAGGCTATCCCCCTTCAGTCTATTATGAATGCTGCTGCTAGACTAATACACCTCACTAATCGATCCTTGACTGCCGTCCATCTCTGCCAATCCCTTTACTGGCTTCCTCTACCCCACTGTGTAAAATTCAAAATGCTAACCATAACATACAAAGCCATCCACAACATCGCCCCTGTCTACATCAACAATCTCATCTGCAGATATCGCCCAAATTGTCCCCTCCGCTCCTCCCAGGACCTCCTGCTTTCTAACTCCCTTGTTACCCCCTTTCATGCTCGCCTACAGGACTTCTCCAGAGCCTCTTCTATCCTCTGGAACTCCCTGCCCCAGTATATCCGATCAGCCCCTACCCTCTCCACCTTTAGGAGATCCCTGAAAACTCATTTATTCAGGGAAGCCTATCCCACACCCACCTAACTGTTCCCGAGCCACCCCCATCAAATCATTCCCTGCAGCTATTACCTTTTCTACCACCACCCCCTCCCTTTAGAATGTAAGCTCTATGTACAGTTCAATACAAAAGGTACAGGGCCCTCCTGTACCTTTTGTATTGAACTGTACTGTGATTGTATTGTCCCCCCTATACATTGTAAAGCGATGCGTAAACTGTTGGCGCTATATAAAATGTGTATTATAATAATAATAATAATAATAATAATAATAATTTACCAAGCTCTGGAGCAACTGCAACTTTGCAAAGTCTGTTTGCCTTTATTAAATCAACCCCTATATCTCCTAGTTTGAATGTAACAACTTGAAGTTTCCGCTTATATAAATAGGTACATTGTAGCTAAACTTCCTCTGCCATCTCTAGCATAGGAAACCCTACTTTAAAGGGGTTGTAAAGGCAGAAGGTTTTGTATCTTTTTTTTTTTAAATCATACTTACTTAGGTTGATGCAGCATCAGTTTGATGATGCAACTGTCCGCAGGCACCTCTAACACTGAGAACGGAGTGATCGAACACCTAAGATCGCTTGTTTTTTACATCTCCATGAGCAGAGAGCTGGTGACTGTCAGTCACCAGCTCTCTGCTCTGCCCCCCCTCGCTTACTGAAGCTCAGGGCTGTGGAGGGGGCAGCTGGCTCAGCCTCTCAGTTCTTCAATGAGAAGCTGAGCCAGTGTCGGTCTAGGAATCTGGTGGATCCCGACTCTGTGGTCGTGATGACACAGAGCCTGAACTGAATGCTGTGATCCATAGGAAAAATACAGCCAAACAAGCTTTGACTGTACTTCTCCTTTAATGCATTCTATGTATTAAAATAAAAAAAAAACCTTCTGTGTGCAGAAGCCCCCTCAGCCCCCCTAATACTTACCTGAGCCCCATCTCTATCCAGCAGTGTTGCAAAAGTGCCTCAGCTGTCTCTCCCTCCTGATTGGCTGAGACACAGCAGCAGCGCAATTGGCTCAAAGTCAGTGAGCCAATGGGGGGGGGGGGGGGAGCCGCGGCTCCATGTCTGAATGGACATACAGAGCAGTGGCTCTGCTCGAGTGCCCCCATAGCAAGCTGCTTGATGTAGGGGCACTAAACAGGTGGGAGGGGCAAGAAGCACTGGTGAGGGACCCGAGAAGAGGAAGATTGGGGCTGTTCTGCGCAAAGCAGGTACGTTGTTTTTTTGTTTTTATTTTGCATGAAAGTATGAGAGGAAGTTCATTTCTCAAACACCACCCTTTGGGCCCCTTCTGCTAATTTAGTTTTAGTAGAAGTTCAGATCGTACAAAACAAAGTCAGGAGAACTTTGCAAAGCTTTTCGCCCGCAGCATTTAAACACCTCTGTCCACTGCCGTTTAATGGGGGGGGTGGTTGGGAGGTGGCAAAAGCGCAGCTTAACCGTGCATTTTTTCAGCCCCTCAACCGCAAGTCTAATCAAGTCCTAAATGTGGTGCTTTGTAGATGCAGCCCCATTTATTCCTCTAGTGCTGCATTTAGATGTGTTCACAATTATACACTGTATGCGTCTAAGCGCTGCGTTTTAGAAGCCTGTGTAAATAAAATGAGCCACTAAAAAAGAATTTGCTGTGCTCTGCAATGAACTAATGGAGGGATTATTTGTTCCTTTAAAACCTTCTTCACCAAAACCGGTCTAGTTATACTAACTCTTCAAGGAAGAATCTACATCAGTACAGCGACACTGCCATCTAGTGGTACTTCTCTAAAATTTTAGACCAGAATGTGGGCTATGGACAAGACGAGCTAGATAATTATACAGGATTTATATAGCGCCAAGAGTCTATTATTATTTACGGTACTTATATAGCGCCGTCAATTTACGCAACACTTTACATATACATTTTACATTCACATCAGTCCCTACCAGGGTGCAGGAACTCCCCCCTTCTGAGTCACCCCTTGTCTCCTCACCCAACCCACCTCCGAGCACTGTTACTTGATTCCACCCCCTACCCACTTCTCAGTACTGCCCCTTTTAGAAAATACAGAGATAGGTATCATTTTGTGGTGCTAAGTAATTTGTATGGAACAAGAAAGGCAGTATAATAGAAAGCCTGCAGCTAGCAACAATAGACCCCCGAACCACAATAGATCCCTACACAACAATAAACCCCCCTCCGCAACAATTGACCCCCTTGCAACAAAATACCACCCTAGCAGCTCTAGACCCCCTGCAGCTACAACTGATCTGCCAGCAGCCAGAATCAATGAACCCTGTGGCAGCCAGCAAAAATATACCTCCCCTGAAAAGTAGATCCCTCCCAGTAACAACTGACCCCCCCAGCAAAATAAGACTCCCCCTCTATTAACAGACCCCCACGCAAAAAAAATTATTCCAGCAACAATAGATCCCCCAGCAGCCATCATCAATAAGACCCTCCAGTACTCCTTGCTATTACATACTGTACATTCAGTGGTGGAGGTGCCGGAACTGCGTTCCCCCACGTTCCCACTGAAAAAAAGCCCTGGTCCCTACCCTCAATGAGCTTACAATCTAAGGTCCCTAACTCACATTCATATACTGGGGGCGATTTACACAGAAGCCGATTAACCTGCCAGCATGTCTTTGTGGGGGAAAGTGTGGGAGGAAACCGGAGTACCCAGAGGAAACGCACGCAGGCACAGTGAGAACATGGAAACTCTAGGCAGGTAGTGTTGTGGTTGGGATTTGAACCAGCAACCCTTTTTAGTTTATGCAGTACTTTACAACCTGAGGACAGATGGTACAGTTATAATATATACAAAAAGGGGTTTGTTAGTTGGATTTTTGGCGGTGCCTTTAACAAGAAGTACCAGAGAAAGAAGTTTAAAAAAAAAAGATTTAACACATTTTATTTTAAGATCTTTAAAAATTGTACAACATAAAAATAATTGGCAGGTAAACATTTAATCACATCATAGGTGACATTTTGGAGGGAGAAGGTAACAAGATGTTACTATTAGGGGATAATAACATCCTGTTACCTTCTACCTCCAAAATGTCACCTATGATGTGATTAAATGTTTACCTGCCAACTAAGGTCCCACTTTATAAAATGCGGGCAAACAGGCTCTTCATTACAGAAGCTACAGGCAATGGGGTTGTTTTACTAAAGGCAAATAGACTGTACACTTTGCAAAGTGCAGTTGCTCCAGAGCTTAGTAAATGAGCAGAAGCTCTGCTGACTTCCATCATCCAATCATGTGCAAGCAAAAAATTATTTTTTTAAATTTTCCCTTGTATCGGTATGACTGAATACTTGGGCATGCACAGCAGTGACATCATCCCTCACTGGCCCATGAATAGGGATGAGCCAAACACACCCCGGTTCGGTTCGCACCAGAACTTGCGAACGACCCCCGCGTTCGGTACGAACGTTAGAACCCCATTGAAGTCTATGGGACTCGAACGTTCGAATTGGAAAGTGCTCATTTTAACGGCTAATATGCAAGATAGTGTCCTAAAAAGGGTTTGGCGACCTGCCTCCTGCCTCAGGGGACATGGGTCACTGCAAAAAAAAGTTTTAAAAACTACCGTTTTGGCGGGAGCACTGATTTTAACCACTTGAGGACCGCCGTATTGCCATTGTACGTCAGCACAATGGCACAGGCAGGCACAATCACGTACATCTACGTGATTGCCTTCCAGCGGGTGGGGGGTCCGATCGGACCCCCCTCCCGCTGTTTACGGCGGTCCGATTCGGTCCAGGAGCGCTCCGTGATGAGGGGATGGCCGTTGGTTTTCGGCCACCCCCTCTGGATCGCTCCTGGCCAATGAGAAGCTTCCTCCCCTGTGTATTGTTTACACAGGAAGGAGGAAGTGATGTCATTCTCCTCGGGGCGGTCTTTTTGACCGGACTACGAGGAGAAGAGTAAAAGTAAGTGTGCACCAACACTACACTGACATGTAGGTACACACAGGCACACAAACCCCCCCCGATCCCCCCCCCGATCGCCCCCCGATCCCCCCCCGCCCCCCCTCCCCCCCCCAGTCACAGTGTCACTGATTGCATTGATCATTTCTTTACTGATCAATGCATTCAGTGTCAGTTGTGACAGTAAAAACTGTCAGGACAGTTAGTGTTAGGTCCAGGGTAGCCCCCTATCACCCCCCAATAAAGATTTAACCCCCTGATTGCCCCTAGAGTTAACCCTTTCACCCCCTTTTGCCAGTGTCACTAAGCGATCATTTTTCTGATCGCTGCATGTGTCGCTAGTGTCGCTAGGTAGCTAGTTATTTTTTTAGGTTCACCGCCAGGTTTTTATATCGCTAGGTACCCCGATATACTACCCAATAATGTTTTTAACCCCCTGATTGCCGCTAGTTAACCCTTTCACCCCCTTTTGCCAGTGTCACTAAGCGATCGTTTTTCTGATCGCTGCATTAGTGTCGCTACAGTCGCTAGGTAGCTAGTTATTTTTTTAGGTTCACCGCCAGGTTTTTATAGCGCTAGGTACCCCGATATACTACCCAATAATGTTTTTAACCCCCTGATTGCCGCTAGTTAACCCTTTCACCCCCTTTTGCCAGTGTCACTAAGCGATAATTTTTCTGATCGCTGCATGTGTCGCTAGGTAGCTAGTTATTTTTTTAGGTTCACCGCCAGGTTTTTATATCGCTAGGTACCCCGATATATTACCCAATAATGGTTTTAACCCCCTGATTGCCGCTAGTTAACCCTTTCACCCCCTTTTGCCAGTGTCACTAAGCGATCGTTTTTCTGATCGCTGCATTAGTGTCGCTACAGTCGCTAGGTAGCTAGTTATTTTTTTAGGTTCACCGCCAGGTTTTTATAGCGCTAGGTACCCCGATATACTACCCAATAATGGTTTTAACCCCCTGATTTCCGCTAGTTAACCCTTTCACCCCCTTTTGCCAGTGTCACTAAGCGATAATTTTTCTGAACGCTGCATCAGTGTCGCTAGTGTCGCTAGGTAGCTAGTTATTTTTTTAGGTTCACCGCCAGGTTTTTATAGCGCTAGGTACCCCGATATACTACCCAATAATGGTTTTAACCCCCTGATTGCTGCTAGTTAACCCTTTCACCCCCTTTCACCAGCGATCACAGTATAAGTGTCACTGGTGACGCTGGTTAGCCAGTTAGTTATTTAGGTTCCCCGTCAGGTATTTATATAGCGCCAGGGACCCCCATATACTACCTAATAAAAATTTGAACCCCCTGATTGCCCCTAGTTAACCCTTTCACCACTGATCACCGTATAAGTGTTACGGGTGACTCTGGTTAGTTTGTTTTTTATAGCATTTTATATTCAAATCCGGAAGGCAGTGCTTGGTTTTCGGGGTCCCGTACGTGGCTAGGCTCCCAAAAAGTCCCCCACATGTGGTATCCCCGTACTCGGGAGAAGCAGCAGAATTTATTTTGGGGTGTAATTTGACTTCTGCCCATAGCATGTGTGAGCAATATATCATTTAGTGACAACTTTGTGAAAAAAAAAAAAAAGTTTGTAATATTCCCGCAACTTTTGGCAAAATATAAAATATTCCATGGACTCAACATGCCTCTCAGTAAATAGCTTGGGGTGTCTACTTTCCAAAATGGGGTCATTTGGGGGGGTTTTGTGCTATTTTGGCATTTTATGGCCTTCGAAACTGTGATAGGTAGTGAGGAGTTAAATCAAAAATTTGCACCCTTAGAAATCCTGAAGGTGGTGATTGGTTTTCGGGGTGCCGTGCGCGACTAGACTCCCAAAAAGTCCCACACATGTGGTATCCCCGTACTCGGGAGAAGCAGCAGAATGTATTTTGGGGTGTCATTTCACATATGCCCATAGCATGTGTGAGCAATATATCATTTAGTGACAACTTGGTGCAAAAAAAAAAAAGTTTGTAATATTCCCGCAACTTGTGGCAAAATATAAAATATTCCATGGACTCAACATGCCTCTCAGTAAATAGCTTGGGGTGTCTACTTTCCAAAATGGGGTCATTTTGGGGGGTTTTGTGCTATTTTGGCATTTTATGGCCTTCGAAACTGTGATAGGTAGTGAGGAGTTAAATCAAAAATTTGCACCCTTAGAAATCCTGAAGGTGGTGATTGGTTTTCGGGGTGCCGTGCGCGACTAGACTCCCAAAAAGTCCCACACACGTGGTATCGCCATACTCGGGAGAAGTAGCAGAATATATTTTGGGGTGCAATTCCACATATAACCATGGCATGTGTGAGCAATATATCATTTAGTGACAACTTTTTGTAAAAAAAATTTTTTTTTTTTTTTTTGTCATTATTCAATCCCTTAGGACAAAAAAAATAAATATTCAATGGGCTCAACATACCCATCAGCAATTTCCTTGGGGTGTCTACTTTCCAAAATGGGGTCATTTGGGGGGGATTTGTACTGCCCTGCCATTTTAGCACCTCAAGAAATGAGATCGGCAGTCATAAATTAAAAGCTGTGTAAATTCCAGAAAATGTACTCTAGTTTGTAGACGCTATAACTTTTGCGCAAACCAAAAAATATACGCTTATTGACATTTTTTTTACTAAAGACATGTGGCTGAATAAATTTTGCCCTCAATGTATGACTAAAATTTAGTTTATTCGATTTTTCTTATAACAAAAAGAAGAAAATATCTTTTTTTTTCAAAATTTTCGCTCTTTTTCCATTTATATCGCAAAAAAAAAAAATCGCAGAGGCAATCAAATACCATCAAAAGAAAGCTCTATTTGTGGGAAGAAAAGGACGCAAATTTCGTTTGGGTGCAATATTGCATGACCGCGCAATTACCAGTTAAAGCAGCGCAGTGCGAAATTGCAAAAAGACCTCTGGTCCTTAAGGTGTTTATTGGTCCGGAGCTGAAGTGGTTAATGACGATTAAAGTGAAAAAAAAAAAGTGAAATATTCCTTTAAATATGGTGCCTGTGGGGTGTCTGTAGTATGCCTGTGAAGTGCCATGTGTTTCCCGTGTTTAGAACAGTCCCTGCACAAAATTACATTAAACGGAAATAACACCATTTAAAACTGCTTGCGGTTTTAATGTTATATCTGGTTCCTGCAATATGGTTGAAAATCATTGAGAAACATGGCATGGGTAGCCCTCCCTGCCCATTACCAGCCTATTTGGGTCTTGTACGCATATTAAGGGGAACCCCGTACCCATATTAAAAAAAGGAAATGCGTGTGGCCCCCAGGCCCTATATACTCAGAACAGCAGTATACAGGCGGTGCAAACAAGACAGGGACTGTGTAGGTTTGTTGTGTTAAGTTGAATCTGTTTGCAATTTTCAACTGGTACATTTTTAAAGTGTAGCTCCAGTCAAAAAAACTATTTTTAAGCTTTTTGGAAAACATAGGGAAGGGTTATCACCCCTGTATAATTTGTTTTGTCGTCCATCTTTTTTCATCTCACTTGCTGCTGTCTCCTTGCGTTTGCAAGTAGGAGATGTTTGTAAGTTGGATGTTTGAAAGTAGGGGCCTGCCCTATATTATAGCGGTATGTACTGGGTACAGAGCACGCAGACAGCACGCACTATCTCCTAACACTACTGACTGCAAGCTCTATTATTAACCACTTGTTAGCCCAATGTTTGCATAAAGTGAAAGATGAAGTTATGCTGAGTAAATAGATATCAAACATGTCACTCTTCAAAATTGCACATGCCCGTAGAATGGCGCCAAACTTCGCTACTTAAAAAATCCCCATAGGCGACGCTTTAAATATTTTTTTACTGGTTACATGTTTTGAGTTGCAGAGGAGGTCTAGGACTAGAATTATTGCTCTCGCTCTAACATTCTCGGCGATACCTCACATGTGTGGCACATGCGAGCACATGGGGACATGGGCGCTTTAATTTTTATTTTATTTTTTTATTGTTCATTTTACTTTATTTATTTTAGTTTGACATTTTTTTTCCCAAAAATATATTTTTGATCACTTTTATTCCTATTACAAGAAATGTAAACATCCCTTGTAATAGGAATATGGGGTGACAGGTCCTCTTTACAGTGAAATCTGGGGGGTCAATATGACCCCACATCTCACCTCTAGGCTGGGAAGCCTGAAATAAAAAATAAAAAAAAGATTCTGGCTTTGATCGTACTGGCGAGTTGGTAGAAGCACCGGAGGGCGGTGAGGGGTGGGGGGCGTCTATGGCTGGGTATTTCAGGGTATCACCGAGTATGGCTGGGTATCTCTGAGTATGGCTGGGTATGGCAATTTATGGCAGGGTATTACAGAGTATTGGCGGGGTATTGGCGGGGTACTACAGAGTAATAGCAGGGTACTGCACTGCAGAGTAATGGCAGGGTACTGCACTGCAGAGTAATGGCGGGGTACTGCACTGCAGAGTAATGGCGGGGTACTGCAGAGTAATGGCGGGGTACTGCACTGCAGAGTAATGGCAGGGTACTGCACTGCAGAGTAATGGTGGGGTACTGCACTGCAGAGTAATGGCGGGGTACTACAGAGTAATGGCAGGGTACTGCACTGCAGAGTAATGGCAGGGTACTGCACTGCAGAGTAATGGCGGGGTACTGCACTGCAGAGTAATGGCGGGGTACTGCAGAGTAATGGCGGGGTACTGCAGAGTAATGGCAGGGTACTGCAGAGTATGCACTGGTATTGCAGAGTATTGGCAGGGAATTGAGGGGTTAAATTCGGTGAGCAGCGATGTGGGCACTGCAGATGCAGCCCACATCGCTGCTGACACCGATCTCTTTCCCCTCCGCTGTACCGATCGGTACAGAAAGGGGAGGGAGGAACAGGCGTCATAACATGACGCCGGTTTGTTTCCAAGTGATCACTCCGTCATTTGACGGAGCAATCACGTGGTAAACGGCCGCTATGAGCGGGCGTTTACCGTGATGCGCCGGGTCCTATGGACCCGGCGGTCACGGATGCTCTCGAGTGCGCACACCTCGGGGCACGCGAGAGCAGAATTCTGGGAGGCCGTTAATCAACGGCCTCTCTGAGTTAAACAACCGCCCTGAAGCCGTTAATCGGCAATGGGCAGTTGTTAAGTGGTTAAAGCTAGATCACTAGCTATATAGGTGAGGTGAATATAGTGGTGTATACTGCAGTCAGGGCACAGACAACAACCACTACACAGCAGCAAGATAGGAAATCAGCCAAAAACGATTGGTGTGTACTGTGTTGAAGGTACACAGAACACCCACTGCTTCAGATGCAAAGTAACACACTACAGGAGGCCGCCTTAAAGGCGGCCTTATATAGTGTGGGGCGTGCACTACACAGCCTGAGCTATGATTGGCCACAGGCAGGATGCCTGTGGCCAATCATGGCTCTCCTCGCTGCCGGCGCTGCGATTGGCCAAGCATGCGGGGTCACAGTGCATGCTTGGCCAATCATCGGGCAGCAATGCACTGCGCCAACGCAGTGCATTGTGGTCCGCGCGCGCGTCACTCGAATTTTGACGCGAACGGCCAAAACGTTCGGAATTCGCCGAACGGCCGAACGGCCAATGTTCGAGTCGAACTTACGTTCGACTCGAACACGAAGCTCATCCCTACCCATGAAGACAGATGCAACCTGACATCTGGAAGAATCCCGGTAGAATATACTAGCGAGGGGCGCCTGACTTTTGAAGGACAGTGCCCACATGCCTACATACATTTGCTAGTAGGTGTCCCTCATTCCCATCTGAAAATGTTGGCAGGTATGTTTTTAGGAGCCTTGACCAATCTCCAACTTTGATTGAAAGGGGGAGGCCTCCAAAAATGCCTGGGGTCAGCCCAGCTGGGAAGGAGTTGTCAGGTGGAAGAGCTGGAGTGAGAGAGTGTGGAGGCTGTCGAGGCCCACTGGGAGTTCCCCAGTCTAGGGGGGGTGACCCTGGGCCAGGGGGCTCGGGTCCATCCAGGAGGAGAGAAGAGATCCTGGAAGGAGAGGCACATGAGAGAGCAAGGGGAGAACAGCAGGAGAGAACACCGCTAAGAGATTGCAAAGGGGACAACTGGTCGAGGGCTGATGAGTGAAGCACTGGGGAGGCACACCTGAGAGAACTGGGAGATTGCAGTTCCCCCTCGGCCTCTCTTCTGTAATGGCGGTGGAGACACCGCTGCTCTGGGATACCTGATAGATGTAAAGAGAGTCTTTGCTGAGGACACTCGATGTAAGGAGGGACTCTGCTGGGGACACTGCATGTAAGGGGGGGCTCCGCTGGGGATTCTAGATGTAAGGAGGGGCTTCGCTGGGGACACTGGATGCATGGAGGGGCTCCACTGGGGACACTGGATGTAATAAGGGGCTCTGATGGGGACACCTGATGTAAGGAGGGGCTCTGCTGGGGACACTGGATGTAAGGAGGGGCTCTGCTGGGGACCTTAGCTTGTAAGGAGGGGACTCTGCTGGGGGCACCCGATGGCATCTGGTGGCAGGCGACATGGCAGGAGACACCCTCAGGGCTCCCACTGATTCTGCATTATGGTGAGTTGAATGATTTTATTCTATATTACAATGTAATAATAGTAATAATGTGCTTCAGTCATCCTCAATCATCATCCATAACAACCATGGTGCTGGGATGATTGAAGCGCTAACACTAGGTGTTTGAAGTATCTTTATCTGCTGATTTGTTAAACTCTGTAATACACATTACTATTGAGGTGTAGGATCTGGGCCTGCTGTCCCTCTACCCCTCTTTCCTTCCTTCTCTCTCCTTCCCTCCTTCTTTCCTTCTTTCTCTCTCCCTCCCTCTTTTCCCCTTTCTTTCTCCATCTCTCATTCATATCAGACTCTAACCACACCCCCATTTGAACCACGCCCATATAAGCCATGCCCACTGTTCAGTGTAAACCACGCCCTTTTGCTATGTCGCACCTACAAACGCATGACGCGCCCCTAATTATAACAAGACTCTGCCTACAGCCAAAAAAATGTCCCTTTACATTTTTTTACAATGTTGGCAACTATGTAACTAGTCTGCAGTAACAGTCTGCAGCAAGGGAAGTGCTGGAGAGGTGAAGGATAAGAGGTCTTAAGCAAGAGTTTGTGCTGGAGAGAAGACTGGAGTGTATATACAGGAGTGTATATAGATGTCCCAAGCAAGTTGCACTGAATCATTCTGGGCATCCCAAAATTTCAATCCCCTCAATAAAAAAGAAAAAGAAAACTTAAGGACTGTTTTATGTCTCAGGGTGTCTTGGATGCCGGGCTGGGTGGTGAACCAGATGAACCACTACATTCAGCAACCCTTACGGGGGGACATGGCTACAGTAATGTGTAGCACCCTGATGTTTAGGCAGGGTTGCTAGTAAATTTACCTGCCAAGTGTAGTTGCCTTGGCCAATTGATAGGAGAACAATTTATTCCACCCTAATTCTGTAATTGCTGCCCTTCTCCCTTCTGTCACTATATGGCCAGGTATCTGGTGGTAGATAGGAAAAGGGCATTGCAAGGACAGATTAGGAATAAATGGGGTGTCTCAGACAAGGGGCATGAGTCCCTTGGCCTGCTGGGAGAACCTATTTATTTGGGTGAGGTCAGTTGATCGGGGTTCTGTGCCACCTTGACAGCTGTCTGGGTGGATGTGTGTTGTACTGCCCCGGGCTGCTAGGCCAGAGCCTGAGGCATATCCCGGGGACATCTGGCTGCTAGGCTGTCTGAGGGCCTATCCAGAAGCAAGAGTCCAACCAAAAGTGACAGTTCTGCCGGCCGGAGAACCTATCATGGTCAGAGGTGTCAAGCTGTCACGACTAGGGGACCATTCACCTACCATCCACCTTGTTACCAGGGACCACTGTGAGTAGCTGAAGCAAGTACCAGAGCAGTATTCTCACTAACCGTGAAGAATTGGGAAACTTCAGCAGGTGTCAAACCAGGGACCCAGCCAGTGGAGGTGACGCTTGCAGAGCAGTCTTCTGTGCCAAGCCAGGGATCGAGCAGACCAGTGGGGGGATGCTTGAGGAGTATCTGTGAGTGCCAAGCTAGGGACCCAGCAGGGACGTGGGGGGTGACTCTTGAGGACGATACTCAGTGACAAGATTGGAAGAGCTCAGAAGATCCAATGGCAGTGGATCAGTGGGTCTAAGTGATAGACTGGGAGCTCAGTTGAGTGAAGATCTAAAAAAAGAGATTGTAGAGGAAGTGAAAGAGTTCATTGCAGACTTTTGTTCAAGAGTGTTGCCATAGACAGCGTGTCTGCACATGCAGACGTGGTGTCCAGCAGGGTTCCTTTCCCTGCATGGCTGTCTACCTATAGAAGTCTTGGCAAACATCCACCCCCCCAGTCGACCGTTGACCCCCCTCCCACCCCTCCTGCTTGATTGGGTTACTCGCACCCTTCCCGAGGGTCACGCGTTGATTGGATGGTTGGTTGTCCAGCCCTGCATTTTCCCCATCCGGGCTCCGGGCGGGCAGTGCTCCTACAGGCCGACAGGCTGTGAGCAGTGGCCGGGCATCTCCACCACCTCTGTATCATGGTGGCTTCCGCCAAGTGTCTCCTCCCTCCTCCTCCTAGGCATCCAATAGGATACCGCACCATGAGGAGTCGTTTTCTCTTATTTCAATGCATGAACCTGTGGATCCACCACCTGTGAGGGTTAGACAAGATCCAGCTGCTTGTTGTCTTGGTGGAGACGTGATGTGACCAGCCTGTGGATATACACTATGCCTGTATGACCACCTATAATTTAGTGGTTCACTATTGGGGTAAGAGGCCCGTTCGGTTGATATTTGGTTGAGTATATCATTATTCACTCTAGTCTGTCTGATTTTCATATTTGCATATACCCATTTTTCCATCCAATAGGACCGCCTGTCCTTTCAGCCAATCAGGCAACAGGTCTCGGGACCAGCTTCCTGATTGGCCCGGAAGAAGGATCAGTGTTATTTACGAAAGGCAAATCCACTTTGCACTGCAAGCGTGCTTGAAGTTTAGTTGCTCTAAATCTAAGGGGTAGATCTGAAATGAGTGGAAGTTCTGCTGATTTTATCATCCAATCATGTGCAAGCAAAAATGCTGTTTTTTGATTTTAGATTGCATGTCCCCCTCGGATCTACAGTGACTTTACTTCCAAGTGCGCTTGCAGTGCAAAGTGGATTTGCCTTTCGTAAATAACCCCCAGAGAGTCTAATAGGCTTCAAGAAAGTGCAAAGTGGATTTTCCTTTAGTAAATAACCCCCTCTGTCTCTAATCACGTGCTTAAACCCCCCCTCCATTGGAATATATACGTCCAGGGCCCTGAATGTAGATTAGGGGGGTCGGATGCATGGATGGGAGGGGGAGGGGGTGGCACCCGTGCGCCTCTAATGGGCGGGCTGCCACTGCATTAGAGGGTCTTGTGTCCATACTATTCTATACCTCATTTACTAAGCTCGGGAGCAACTGCTCTTGCAGAGGTCAACTGCATTTGCAAAGTGCGCAGCCTATTAGCAGCATTTAGTAAATCAACCCCATTGTGCCAATGAACCCATTATAAAACTTCCCTCGTCCTGACTCAGCGAAGCACAAAGTTCCAGAAGCCTCCTCGCACATTCCTCAGTAAATTGAGCTGTACAGAAAAAATGACAAATTAAGACTTTGGAAAAGAATTCACGTTGGGCTGGTCAGGTACAGTGATGGAGAAAAAGCAATCTTTCAAATGCTGGAGTGCCGTGTTAAATCATTGATCAACGCTGCGTCCTGACAGAAATATATGTTTTACCCTGTCAGTGCCAGAGGGATGGGTGATATTTTACAGGACTTAGCACTTCTGGCTTCTGCAATGATGCTGAGAAGGAAACAGCTGACAGCGGAGACCGGAGCCTGTGACCTTATTTACAAATCAATAGGGGGAAAAAAAAAGCAAAACGAATGTGTAATGTACACCCGGGCAAACAAATCCTATTTTTCGATCCAATGTTTATTGCACCAAAGAGTCTCAATTCTGCTTCCTGACATGTCTGAACTACATCTGACCTTTTCATGATGGGCAAACATCTTCCTGACCCAACATAATTGCATGATCGATAATTGCTGCCTATAGACCTTGGAGGTCAATATCAAGCCAATAGGGAAGGTCAGCTGAACTAATGATCTTCTGATGTAAACAGAAATGGGGTGTATTTGCTGACCGGAGCTGCTTATCATAGAAGGCAATAGAAGCAGCTGGGGCAGGTTTTCTAACCCATAAATACACAGATCAGCCATAACATTATGACCACCCACCTAATATTGAGTATGGCCCCCTTTTGCTAAAACAGCCCGACCCACCGATCAGTGTTCATTTTGGCAGAAAATTTTGATTTCGTTTAAGTCTTAGGACTAAAATGGCATTTCAGTTTTAGCCCCATTTTAGTCTTCTGCAATTGTTTTAGTTTTAGTCATATTTAGTCGACTAAATCTCCAGTACATTTTAGTAAACTAAAACTAATTTTAGTCGTCTAAAACCTAATGGGTGTAATCAAATTGTGATGCATTAGTTAACATTTCTCTACAATTTCCAAACTCATTATATACTGCTGGAGTGAAAAATCTAATATGTTACTTATTATGGTATTGAGTTATGAACATGCACTACAGACCAGTGTTCATTTTGAAGTCAAATTTCAATTTAGTTTAAGTCTTAGTCTTTTGACTAAAATGCTCAGTTGTATTAGTTTTAGTCGTATTTTAGTCGACTGAAATAATATAAATTTAGTCAACGAAAATTTTTTAGTCAACAAAATTAACTACTGCCTACCGATACCGCCAGAAAAAACCCGGTGATCAATATCGCCCTCTGTTCTGTTTGTGAATTGGACTTAAAGTGATCATAAAGTCTTGTTTTTTTTCCATTAAAAATAACAAAAATGTTGAATTGCACAGAGCAGCCCCGGTCCTCCTCTTCTCAGGTCCCTCTTTGGCTCTCCTGGCCCCTCCCTCCTGTTCAGTGCCCCCACAGCAAGCAGCTTGCTATGGGGGCACCCGAGCCGAGTCACAGCTCCCTGTGTCCATTGAGACATGGAAGCCCCTCCCTCCCCTGATTGGCTAGCTGACTTTGATTGACAGTAGCGGGAGCCAATGGCGCAGCTGCTGTGTCTCAGTAAATCAGGAAGAATAATCGGACGGTTGAGGGACTTATGAATATCGATGGACAGAGATGGGGCTGTGCGGATTTGGGGAGAGGAGATCTTCATGTGCTGTATGACCTACTGTATATGATGTGGGTCATGGAATGATGGTGGTGACGCTGATTTGCAGCACTCAATTTATGGTTCCCGCAATAAAAACGGTACAATCACATGTTCACAGCTTTTATTTTCACTTAACTATTTGCTGTATGAGTAGCACTGGCATAACTGGTCTCCTTAACCACTTGCCGATCAGCCTCCGTCATTGTACAGCAGCAGGTTGGCTCATTCCCAAAAATCGCCATCATTGTGCGTCGGCTCGGGAACTCTATTTTATGGGCACCCACTGGCCAGTGAGAGGTTCCAATCAGCAGGTTGGGCAGACTCGATGTCCACCGGCCACCCATGATCATTCCCCACAGTGACAGAACAGGGATCTGCCTGTGTAAATAAGGCAGATCTCTGCTATGGCAGGGGAGTTCACACAGATCCCGTCTTTCTGCTCCATGTCTGGGGCCTCCTCTGCACCCCCCCCCCCCACTCAAGCACCTCCTCTGCACTTCTCAACCCAAAGCCTCCTCCGGACCCCCATAAGCCCAGGGCCTCCACTGCTCCCTCCAGTCCAGGGCCTCCTCCACCCCCCTCCTCTGCACCCCTCAGCCCAGGGCCTTCACTGCACCCCTCAGCCCTGGGCCTCCTCTGCACCACCCCAGTCCCGGGCCTCCTCTGCACCACCCCAGTCCATAGCCTCCTCTGCATCACCCCAGTCC
This sequence comes from Lithobates pipiens, assembly GCF_037356315.1. Taxonomy (NCBI): domain Eukaryota; kingdom Metazoa; phylum Chordata; class Amphibia; order Anura; family Ranidae; genus Lithobates; species Lithobates pipiens. Next base: position 79,207,394 of record NW_027507784.1, on the reverse strand, counting down.
AGGGCCTCCTCTGCGTCCCCCTCCCCCAGAGGCCACCCTTCTCTGGGATGCCTCATGGAGAAAAAACATAGGCTGTTTGGACACAGGGCAGGACTAGGAGGGAGTAATGCCTGTCTATTACACTTGATTTAGAGCAGAAGTTCCCAGTGCGGGTGGGGACAGCAACCCTGGCAGCACCCCCCAGATGCGTCACCTGGGGCAGGTGCCCCCCCCCCCCCCCAGTTTCAGCTCTGTATACATCTATATAGATCAGACTAAAATGAGGGACAAATGAGGAGGAATGAGGGACATTTCTCCAAATCAAAGACAATCCCTCAAAATCAGGGACAGTTGTGAGCTATGCAACTTTCCTTACTTATTAGGAGCCAATTCAGCCCTCAGCCATCCAGGTTAGGCTCAGGGACTTACTGAGGGCTTCCTGCTCCCCATTCAACTGACTCCATCAGCCACCTGCCACATGAGCCCGCAAAAGGGAGTCTCCTCCTTTTTTACTTTTCCCCACCAATAACCTGCCACTAAATTTATACCCCCCTCAACAACCCACCCCTTAGCCATTGCTTAACCTCCCTGGCGGTATACCCAAGTCTGGCTCGGGGTGGAGATTTTATGCCAAAAGCGGTAACCCCGAACCAGACTCGGGACTGCATCACTGAATGCAGGGAAATGTTACTTACCTTGTCCCCTGGATCCAGCAATGTCCCCCCGCTGTACGAGCGAGCCGTGCTCCGCTCGATCTATCACAGAGCCGATCTCCGTTCCCTGCGAGCGCTGGGACGCACGGGGATGGAAAACGGCGCCCAATTCAAAATGTGAAACACTCACTATACATACAGTATAATGTAATCTTACAGATTACATTGCTGTATGTAATCATTTCACATCCCCTTTGTCCCTAGTGGTCTGCCCAGTGTCCTGCATGCAGTTTTATAATATAAAAACTGTTCTTTATGCCTGGAAACTGGAGGTTGTCCATAGCAACCAAAACTGTCCCTTTGGGCGTGGCCATACGACGTGCACCTTCTATCTAGTAAGCAGTGGCCGGTGGCGGTTGTATATATACAGTGATTACATTACAACTATATTGTAAGTAGTTTTCTTTTTTAAATAAACGGATTTCCATTATATACTACACCATGGATGTGTCTTTTCTCCTAACATACTTATAAAGGGGGACACTATTCGGAAGAGTTAATATCCCCCAGCACAGCGCCAGCCAAACGCCAGACAGCAGCACAGTGGCTTATACTGTGGAGGCTCATCCATCCCTTTTGGGGTAAAATTTCTGATAAAGGCAATTATATTATCAAAACACTGAGAAGCGCACCAGAAAATTTTGCTCTATTGAAGAATATTGAATATTCCTGCACCAATCACGTCCTTTTCTCTACACTTGAATATGGGACTTTTTTATTAATTGTATTTTGGTTTCTAATTGTCACATGCCATTTATTTATTTATGCACTAGCACTTTCTAGATCACAAATAATTCATTGCATTGATATATACTTTTTCTATTAGGATTGGTTTTACAATAGGATTGTTTTCATTTTTTATTTTTTATTATTTTTTTTATTTTTTTATTTATATATGCATTCATGCATTTATGTGTCTTATTAGGTATCCATTATAGCACATTTTCACATCACAAATTCTTTGGGCTGTAGGCACGTAACATTAAATTTTACACTTATTTATTAGAAAGGCAAGTACAATATTAAATATAATTTTTTTTTTTCACGTTCAATAATTTTTGATGATATTACACATATGATTTTAAACTATCACGTGCAGATACCCCCCACTTATATGGTGGTACACATATACTAACACTATTCATGTGAGTTATAGGTATAGCGCCACCATCTACTACCCCTCCTTATTCTTGTCATGTTACCCTCCCTATTTTGGGGAGGAGACATTAAGTAGAGGCAGCTCTTACCAATTTCTCAGTTCTTTTTAATTTTTTCAATTTTTTTCCAGTTCTTATAAATTTTTCCTGCTCCTGGGTCAGTCCATAGCGCAACTTCATACATTTTTTTCAAAACTGTCCCTTTACATCAAAAATGGTTTTAGACCAGCTAGAAAACAGCGATAATAAATTAGAATCACTCGCAGAATTAAGCGATAGCGATTTGTGGGGAGATCCGTCATCAAATACTGAAAAGTAATGACAGTGACAATTCTGCAACTGAGCAAATTTCTGTGTATTTGATTTGATTACATTATTGAATATGTTTTATTATTGTTATATTATTATTTGGTATAATTAATTATGTTTTATTATTGTTATATTATTATTTGGTAAAATTTATAGTTATTTATTATATTATAATTTATGATTTCATTTTTCAAACTTTATTATACCCGGGATGTCTGCTAGACTCTGGTTTGGACAGATTTAAGTGAGTTATTCCTAAGAATTACAGGCCTACAATATAAAACGCCAAATTTTCATGCAAAATAATGGTACTGCTTTCAGCACCTAAAATCTGAAATAATCATACCGCCAGGGAGGTTAACCCTTTTGATGCCAATGTACTGTCCTGAAGGAACCATCTCCAGTAATGATGCCTACTATGTTTATAACACAGGGCATTGCTTGCTGTTGTCATAATTGCAAAGCATTATTTTTGTTGCAAATTCAGTTTATTTGGTATAATTTGATCACTGATAACACATTGCTTATATATGGTAATTATTAAGCAAAGCGGCACCATATGTGTGTTTATTTATTGTTGTATATTTGGGAACACATGCAAGGTGTCTGCAGCAGATACAAATAGTATCACATTAGGGAATAGCAGTTTTAAATAGGTACACATTTTTTTCACATTTTATAAACAGTAGAGAAAAGATGGCGTGGGAGTTCCTCAACATGTTAGTATATATAAGGCACCATTTATACTTTGCATTCCCGCTCGCGATTCCATGTGAACTTCAATGGGCTGCCCTATGCACGCTTGTCGCTCCTTTTGGGTGAAAAGCTGCACACGATTTTAATGTTGAGTTTTGCCATAATTACAGAGAGATTCTGACAATCGTGACAAAGTTGCACTGTATTCAGGGTGCCATTTAGAGTGAATGGCACCCAAGTGTGTGTTGCGCATTTTGTAGACATGTGCATTCGTTTTCGTCCGAATGCATTTTCGTCCGAATTTCAGCTATTTTCGTTTTCGTTTTGACAAACGATAACGAAAGCACAAAATCCGAAAAACGAAAGATCCGACATAAATAAATGCTTTATTTTCGTTTTCATTGTTACAACAGTTAGATATAGAATAGGAGATTCGACGTGACTCTGACAATAACAATCTGTCTATAGAACCTGTGGTCGAATGTGCCTAACCTTACCTCTATTAGTCCAAGATTATATAGAGAAAATATTCGACAGAGAAAAAAGATTTGACAGAGAGAAAAGATTCTGCAAGTTACTGTCCTAAAAAGTGTTTGGGGACCCAGGTCCTGCCCCAGGGGACATGTATCGATGCAAAAAAAAGTTTTAAAAACGGCCGTATTTTCGGGAGCAGTTATTTTAATAATGATTAAAGTGAAACAATAAAAGTGTAATATTCCTTTAAATTTCGTAGGGGGGGGGGGGGGTTGTCTATAGTATGCCTGTGAAGGGGCGCATGTTTCCCGTGCTTAGAACTGTCCCTTGCCAAAGTGTCATTTATGCAGGAAAAAAAGTCCTTTAAAATCACTCGCAGCTATTATGAATTGTCGGCTCCGTAATACAGAGAACACTCATTGAAAGTCATTGATAAAAAAATAAATAAATAAAAAAAAAAAAGCGTGGGGGTCCCCCAAATTCAATTACCAGGCCCTTCAGGTCTGTTATGGATATTAAGGGGAACCCTGCCTCAAATTTAAGAAAAAATTTGACGTGGGGTTCCCCCTAAATATCCATAACCAGACCCTTCAGGTCTGGTATGGATATTAAGGGGAACCCCGCGTCAAATTTAAAAAAAAATTGATGTGGGGTTCCCCCTAAAAATCCATACCAGACCCTTTATCCGAGCACGCAACCTGGCAGGCCGCAAGAAAAGAGGGGGGGACGAGAGAGTGGCCCCCCTCCCTCCTGAACTGTACCAGGCCACATGCCCTCAACATTGGGAGGATGCTTTGGGGGTCTGTGACCCCTCAAAGCACCTTGTCCCCATGTTGATGAGGACAAGGGCCTCATCCCCACAACCCTGGCCGGTGGTTGTGGAGGTCTGCGGGCGGGGGGCTTATCAGAATCTGAAAGCCCCCTTTAACAAGGGGACCCCCAGATCCCGCCCCCCCCTGTTTGAAATGGTAAGGGGGTACAAAAGTACCCCTACCATTTCACAAAGAAAGTGTAAAAAATGGTTAAATAAAACAAACACACTTTTGAAAAATTCCTTTATTAAAAATAAAAAAATAAAAAAAAGATTCCAGCGGCGGTAATCCACTCTTGCTATCCAGCGACGGACGGTCATCTCTCCAGCGATGGCTCATCTCATCCAGCGCAGCGAATACATCCTTCTTCTGTCTCCGTGGAGGAGACACTGCAGGCATTCCGGCGGCTGACGTTTCTTATATACGGAGGGCGGGGCCACCCATCACCTGACCCCGCCCCCCTCTGACGCAAGGGGAAACCCGGGGTTCCCCGTGACGTATGGGTGACCCCGCCCCCCTCTGATGTAACACAGGCAGGTTTCCGTTACATCAGAGGGGGGCGGGGTCACCCATACGTCACGGGGAACCCCGGGTTTCCCCTTGCGTCAGAGGGGGGCGGGGTCAGGTGACGGGTGGCCCCGCCCTCCGTATATAACAAAACGTCAGCCGTCGGAATGCCTGTGCAGTGTCTCCTCCACGGAGACAGAAGGATGTATTCGCTGCGCTGGATGAGATGAGCCATCGCTGGAGAGATGACCGTCCGTCGCTGGATAGCAAGAGTGGATTACCGCCGCTGGAATCTTTTTTTTTTTTTTTTTAATAAAGGAATTTTTCAAAAGTGTGTTTGTTTTATTTAACCATTTTTTACACTTTCTTTGTGAAATGGTAGGGGTACATTTGTACCCCCTTACCATTTCAAACAGGGGGGGGGCCGGGATCTGGGGGTCCCCTTGTTAAAGGGGGCTTCCAGATTCTGATAAGCCCCCCGCCCGCAGACCTCCACAACCACCGGCCAGGGTTGTGGGGATGAGGCCCTTGTCCTCATCAACATGGGGACAAGGTGCTTTGAGGGGTCACAGACCCCCAAAGCATCCTCCCAATGTTGAGGGCATGTGGCCTGGTACAGTTCAGGAGGGAGGGGGGGGGCGCTCTCTCGTCCCCCTCTCTTTTCCTGCGGCCTGCCAGGTTGCGTGCTCGGATAAAGTGTCTGGTATGGATTTTTAGGGGGAACCCCACGTAAAAAATTTTTAAATTTGACGCGGGGTTCCCCTTAATATCCATACCAGACCTGAAGGGTCTGGTTATGGATATTTAGGGGGAACCCCACGTCAAATTTTTTCTTAAATTTGAGGCAGGGTTCCCCTTAATATCCATAACAGACCTGAAGGGCCTGGTAATTGAATTTGGGGGAGCCCCACGCTTTTTTTTAAATTTATTTATTTATTTTTTTATCAATGACTTTCAATGAGTGTTCTCTGTATTACGGAGCCAACAATTCATAATGGCTGCGAGTGATTTTAAAGGACTTTTTTTCCTGCATAAATGACACTTTGTGCAGGGACAGTTCTAAGCACCAGAAACATGAGCCCCTTCACAGGCATACTATAGACAACCCCCCCCCCCCCCTACGAAATTTAAAGGAATATTACACTTTTATTGTTTCACTTTAATCATTATTAAAATAACTGCTCCCGAAAAAACTGCAGTTTTTAAAACTTTTTTTTGCATTGATACATGTCCCCTGGGGCAGGACCCGGGTCCCCAAACACTTTTTAGGACAGTAACTTGCAAATTAGCCTTTAAAATTAGCACTTTAGATTTTGAACGTTGGAGTCCCATAGACTTTAATAGGGTTCTAAAGTATGCTATATAGTTAGCTCCGTCGAATCTTCTTCATACATTCGACAGACACCATAAGCCTTCCAAGACAGATTCGACCGTAATTCATGTGGATTTTCGGACGAATGCAATTTTTGAACGAAAAACGAAATAAATAAAAACGAATTTCGGGAGTAACTAAATAAATTAAGTTTTCGGACGAAAACGAAATTCCGAAACGAAATATTTTACTCTGCACATGTCTAGCATTTTGTACCAATTGCTGTATGATTTGAAATTGCAGGCAGAATCGCGGTGATTCCGCCTATGATTCCAATTTGCGAAATGTAAATGGGACCTTAAATGTTGTTTAAATTGTTGGTGCTAGTTATACTAAAGCAATCCCGATCCTCCTCTTCTTGGGTCCCTCTTCGGTTCTCCTGGCCCCTCCCTCCTGTTGAGTGCCCCCACAACAAGCAGCTTGCTATGAGGGCACCCGAGCCGAGCCGTAGCTCCCTGTGTCTATTCAGATACGGAACTGCAGCCTGCCCCCTTTCTCTTCTTATTGGCTGACTGACTTTGACAGCAGTGGGAGCCAATGGCACCGTACTGCTGTCTCAGCCAATAAGGGGGGGGGTTCCCGTACAGCCAAGATACTCCTGCTACATCGCTTTAACTGACAATTGCGCGGTCATGCAACGTTGCACCCAAATTGACGTCCTTTTTTTCCCACAAATAGAACTTTCTGTTGGTGGTATTTTATAGCCTCTGCGGTTTTTATTTTTTGCCCTTGTTTATAAACAAGAAAAGAGTGGCAATTTTGAAAAAATCGCAATATTTTTTACTTTTTTCTACAATAAATATCCCCCAATATAAAAGAAAAAAAATGTTTTCCTAATTATAGGCCGATATGTATTCTTCTACATATTTTTGGTAAAAAAAAAACAAAAAAAACGCAATAAGCATATATTGATTGATTTCCGCAAAAGTTATAGTGTCTACAAAATAGGGGATAGTTTTATGGCATTTTTATTTATTTATTTATTAGTAATGGCGGAGATCTGAGATTTTTATCAGGACTGCGACATTATGGCGGACACATCGGACACTTTTGACACTATTTTGGGACCATTGTCATTTATACAGTGATCGGTGCTATAAAAATGCACTGATTACTGTGTAAATGACAGGGGCAGGGAAGGGGTTAACCACTAGGGGGTGATGAAGGGGTTAAGTGTGTCCTAGGGAGTGAGTGGGGATGTGGCTTCCAGTCACATGAGAGCGATCACCGCTCTCGATGACAGGGAGCAGTGATCTCTGTCATGACACAAGGCAGAATGGGGAAATGCCTTGTTTACATCTCCCCATTCTGCGGCTCTGTGACGCAATTGCCGGGAGACCAGTGGACATCGAGACCGTGGATCCCGCGGGTACGGTCACGCTGTACGCTGCGGGCGCGCCCGCTAGCCCCTCCATTTAAAGAAGATGTACAGGTACGCCCATTTGCCCATCAGTGCCAGTGTGCCGACGTATATCTGCGTGCAGCGGTCAACAAGCGGTTAATTTATAGAATGCATTAAGATAAAAAACCTTCTGCCTTTACAACCACTTTAACAGGTTCCCGACCAGCTCACGCCGTTGTACGTTGGCAGAATGGCACGGGCAGGCATATTGGCGTATAGCTCGCGTGCTGGTCGGGAACCTTGTGAGTCCGGTCGTGGGTCCCGCGGACTCGATCGCTGCGGGCATACCCGCGATCGTCTCACGGGGCGGCTGAATGAGGTAAATGCCGTTGTAAACAGCATTTCCCCATTCTTCCTAGCAACTAGTGACGCTGATCTCTGCTCCATGTGATTGTGATTGGAGCAGAGACCAGTTTTCATTAAATTAAAGCCCAGCCCCCAACAGTTAGTAACACACCCCTAGGAACACTTAACCCCTACACTGCCACCCCCTGGTTAATTCCTTCACTGGCAGTGTCATTTACACAGGAATCACTGCATTTGTATAGGTCAAAAATGTCCGATGTGTCCGCCATAATGTCGCAGTCGCAATAAAAATCGCTGATCGCCGCCATTACTAGTAAAAAAAAAATATTAATAAAAATGCCATAAAACTATCCCCTATTTTGTAAACACTATAACTTTTGCGCAAACCAATCAATAATCGCTTATTGCGATTTTTTTTACCAAAAATATGTAGAAGAATACGTATCGGCCTAAACTGAGGGAAAATTTATTTATTTTTTAATATATTTTTGGAGGATATTCATTATAACAAAAAGTAAAAAAATAATGTGTTTTTTTTCAAAATTGTCGCTCTATGTTTGTTTATAGCGCAAAAAATAAAAACCGCAGGGGTGATCAAATACCACCAAAAGAAAGCTCTATTTGTGGGAAAAAAAGGACGTCAATTTTGTTTGGGAGCCACGTCGCACGACTGCGCAATTGTCAGTCAAAGCGACGCAGTACCGAATCGCAAAAAGGGGCTTGGTCTTTGACAAGCAAAATGGTCCGGGGCTGAAGTGGTTAAATAAATAAAGTTATGATTTGTCTTTGATTTGTACACTTGGCACACAACGGTGTTCATTCAGCTACATACCAAAACACTTATAGTTCTGAGAATATTATGCAGGGGGTAAAAGTGTAAAGTGTAAAAAAGTTCACTTTTATCGAAAAAGAGCTGCTCACACTAATATCAAAAAACACCTTTGAGAAAGTCCGACAGGGATGCAAGGTGGGCTGAGTGGAGTGACATCATCACAGTGTACGGTGGGGGGTTGTTACACACAGATTTTTCATCTTGATGCATTGAATGCATGAAGGTAAAAAAACCTTGGGCCTCTACAACCACTTTAGTGGTCCAGCGTTTTTTTTTTTTTTTTTTTAAAGTCTGCAGCTACAAACACTGTAGCTGCTGACTTTTAATAAGGGCACTTACCTGTCCAGAGAGCCTGCGATAGAGCGGCTGTATTTTTAACGTAGCTTTACCGTCGTTTTAGCGGCCATATTCGGCCACTAGCGGGGCAGTTTTAACCCCTGCTAGCGGCCGAAAAAGGGTTAAAACCGCCCGCAAAGCAGTCTTTGCCGGCGGTATAGCCGTGCTGACCCATTATAGCCGTGCTGACCCATTGATTTCAATGGGTGGGAGCGGTGAAGGAGCAGTGAATGCACCGCTCCTTCACCGCACCAAAGATGCAGCTAGCAGGACTTTTTTTACCATCCTACCAGCGCACCGCTCCAGTGTCAAAGCCCCCCGGAGGAGCTGTTTTTTTTCAGGCACTATACAGGCGCTATTTTAACGATGTTGCGCCTGAAAAACGCCTCAGTGAAAGGGGCCTTAAAGATTTCTCTTGTTTTGTTTTATTTATTTATTTTGGACATTTTTGGACTGTTTACAAATTAGGTGTTTAATGATTATATATGTAGTATACACAATATGCCAGTTGTGATTGTTGATAACGCATGTAATATACACTATATTGTCAAAAGTATTGGGACACCCGTCTTTACACGCACATGAACTTTAATGGCATCCTAGTCTTTAAATATTGAGTTGGCCCACCTTTTGCAGCTATAACAGCTTCAACTCTTCTGGGAAGGCCGTCCACAAGGTTTAGGAGTGTGTCTATGGGAATGTTTAACCATTCTTCCAGAAGCGCATTTGTGAGGTCAGGCACTGATGTGGACGAGAAGGCCTGGCTCCCAGTCTCTGCTCTAATTCATCCCAAAGGTGTTCTGTTGGGTTGAGGTCAGTCAAGTTCCTCCACCCCAAACTCGCTCATCCATGTCTTTATAGACCTTGCTTTGTGCACTGGTGCACAGTCATGTTGGAACAGGAAGGGGCCATCCCCACAGGGCTGGATTAACATAGGGGCTATTGGAGCTGCAGCTCCAGGCCCCTACCTTAATATAGGCCCAGCCACCCAAAAAGGACATGGAAAGTAATGGGTCAACGGGAAGAGATCTCCCTTGACGGGCCCTGCATTCCACATGCACCGCCTGAGCAGGGTGATGGGATTGATAATGGGCACTGCATGAGCAGTCCTAACAGAAGCCTGGGGCACGCCAATGCAGGGCTCTTACAGAAGTCTGGGGCTTCCATAGTGTTAGGCCTGTGCAGCTGCACTCTTTCAGCTCAGAGTGCACACCAATGCATGGCCCTTACAGAAACGTGGCAAATCAAATGCCAGGCTTCCCTATTGTTATGCCTGTGCGGCTGCGCTACTTTTGAGTTTGGGCGCATGGCAGCACAGGCTCATGGAAAGCAGAAGGGTGCCCAGTAAAAGGCCCACCAAAATCCTCAGCACCATGCACATGATGCTCTTAAAGTGGTTGTAAACCCTTACAACCAACTTTGACCTACAGGTAAGCCTAGATTAAGGCTTACCTGTAGGTCCAAGAAATATCTCTTAAACCTACACGGTTTAGGAGATATTTGCCGAAAGACAGGAACCGCTGTCTACGGCGCATGTGCCATAGACAGTAGCGCACTGAGCGCAATGCGGTCAACGGCGATATGCCGCGAGTGGTGGCTCCCATGCGCATGCTTCACCGAATGACAGCGGCGGAGCAGTCAGACCCCCGGAGACCCACCGAGAAGATGGATGCTCCGGACTACAGGGGACAGCGGTGACTTCGCTGGCTCCTGTGTCAGGTAAGTGACACATAATGGACTACTATGCGATGCATGGTAGCCCATTATGCTTTACCTTTGCAGGGAATGAAAAAGGAAGTAAACTCATCAGGGTTTACTTCCTCTTTAATCCGGCCCTGCATCCCCAAACTGTTCCCACAAAGTTGGGAGCATGAAATTGTCCAAAATGTCTTGGTATGCTGACGCTGTAAGAGTCCCCTTCACTGGAAAAATAACCCCACATCATAATCCCCCCTCCACCAAAGGATTTGTACCAGTGCACAAAGCAAGATCCATAAAGACCTGGATGAGTGATTTTGGGGTTGGAGGAACTTGACTGGCCTGCACAGAGTCCTGACCTCAACCCGATAGAACACATTTGGGATGAACTTGAGTGAAGACTGTGAACCAGGCTTTTTTTGTCCCCTTCACAAATGTGCTTCTGGAAGAATGGTCAAACATTCCCATAGACGAACTCCTAAACCTTGTGGACAGCCTTCCTAGAAGAGTTGAAGCTGTTATAGCTGCAAAGGGTGGGCCAACTCAATATTGAACCCTACGGACGAAGACTGGGATGCCATTAAAGTTCATGTAAAGGCAGGTGTCCCAATACTTTTGACAATATAGTGTATGTGTATTATTGCTGCTCTGGTTTTAGTTTGGGGATAATTAGAGAGCTTCACTATTTTTTCTTTTAATTCAACATATGAGAATACCTAAAAATATATATATATAAACGATGTGTAGTTGACATCTACAATGGCAAAATGCCAAGGTAGCTCCCAGTACATTGCAGTTTAAGGGAACCTGCCATGTAAAGGTAACACCTTTTAAACATTACAGCTTAAAGAGGGATTCCACCAAAAAAAAAAAATATTAAAAGCCAGCAGCTATAAATACTACAGCTGCTGACTTTTAATAAATGGACACTCACCTGTCCCGGGTTCCAGCGATGCCGGCAGCCGAGGCCGATCGGTTGCTCGGCCCTCAGCTGCTGCCGCCGCCATTCTAGGTGAGGGAATCAGGAAGTGAAGCGAATCGGCTTCACTTCCCGGTTCCCTACTGCGCATGCGCGAGTTGCGCCGCGCAATAGGAAATCTCCGCGCTGTCACTGGGACCCGTGTGTGTCCCAGCAGACAGCGCGGCAGGGCAGGAAATGGCGTAGACTCCCACGGGAGTCTATGCCCGGAAGTGGGTGTAAATACCTGTCTTTGACAGGTATCTCCACCCCCCTCCCCCCTGAAAGGTGTCAATTGTGACACCGGAGGGGGGCAGGGATCCGATCAGCGGAGGTTCCACTTTAGGGTGTAATCCCGCTTTAAGGGCAGGATGCCTGTGAGTAACGATTAAGTATCCAGCAGCAAATCACGTTCTGTTGGTTTGGTAGACCCTGAACTTAGGCTGTTAACAAGCTTTACTTTCAGTTCTGATGTGCAGGGTAATCCCCCTTCATCTCCTTCACAAAGTCTAGTGAAGACATCAATACAGCCCATTGAGGTTTCTCTCTAGATTATGGGGATGACAGGGGGTCAGAGTAGAGCTTTGGGTCTTAGCTAAAGTCAAAGCCTGTTGACAGAGTGCATGAAGGATCAATGACTTCCCACAGACGCACAGAGAAGGATTTACTGAACAGCCAAGGTAGTAACTGTAATGCCGCGTACACACGGTCGGAATTTCCGGCAACAAATGTTCAATGTGAGCTTGTTGTCAAAAATTCCGACCGTGTGTAGGCTCCATCGGACATTTGTTGTCGGAATTTCCGACAACAAAAATTTGAGAGCTGGTTCTCAAGCAGAAGAGCCGCCCGCACTGGCTATTGAAGTTAATTTTTCTCGACTTGTCATACTTGTTGTACGTCACCGCAACATTTGTGTGACCGTGTGTATGCAAGACAAGTTTGAGCCAACATCCGTCGGAAAAAAATCCCAGGATTTTGTTGTCGGAATGTCCGATTGTGTGTACGGGGATAAGTCGCTCACTCTTACATTCAAACTGCTTATTGTTATCTTTTTCAATATTTTTTTTTTTGTAATGTTGCATGCTTTTTTTGACTATTTGAAAGGTCCATTGTTTGTTTTAAAATGTAATTTAATCACCTGCCGTCCGCTCACAGTAAATATCCACTTGCCAACCGCAATACGCATATATACGTTGCGGTTTGCAAGTGGTTTACTGGGGTTATGGCTAAAGATATCAGCCATAACCCTGATATTTATTTTTTTCAGCTGGTGACTGGCTTTCTCATGAAAGTGGTCGGAGAGGTTAACTAGCTGCTAAATAGCTTTCAGAAGCAGCAGGACACCCCCACCCCTCTGCAGCTTGCCAGTGTTTCTTTTCCCCCGTACAGACAATCAGATTTTCCAACAACAAATGTTGGGTGTGAGCTTGTTGGCTGAAAGTCCGACCGTGTGTATGCTCCATCGAACATATGTTGTCGGACTTTCCTCCATCAAATGTGGGCTAGTAGGTTCTTAAACTTTCCGTCAACAAATCTTTGTTGTCGGAATTTACGATTGTGTGTACACAAGTCCGATGCACAAAAGTTCACGCATGCTTGGAATCAAGCAGAAGGAGCCACACTGGCTACTGAACTTCATTTTTTCTTGTCTCGTCGTACGTCTTGTACGTCACCACGTTGCTGCGTTCGTAATTGTTTGCCAACATTTGTGTGTTTGCAAGACAAGTTGGAGCCAGCAACCTTCAAACAAAATTCCACGGTTTTGTTGTCGGAAAGTCCGATCGTGTGTACAGGGCATAAGGCTTACTGTTTTTACCAGTGCGCCAGAGAAAACGATCCAACGGGTCTTGCCATAGAGGTTCCTAGAGACCAGATCATCTCTGAGCACAGAAAAGGGGAGGATGAGTGAGCAACCCCCCTTTCCTGAACCATAACAGACCACATGCCCCCTCAACATGGGGAGTTGCTTTCGGGGCGTGGGGCTCTGCCCCCCCCACCCCAAAGCACCTTGTCCCCATGTCAATGGGGAAAAGGGCCTCTTCCCCACAACTATGGCTGGTGGTTGTGGGGGTCTGCAGGCAGGGGGCTTATTAGAATCTGGAAGCCCCCAGATCCCCCCCCCCCATGTTATGAGTATGTGATACATTGTACCCCATTTTCCCATGCAGTGGGGCTGTGCCCAGTGGTGTCACCAGGGTTGGTGTCACCTGGTGCGGTAAAACATGGCGGCGATCCCCACAACAATTTCTGTTTACTGAAAGTGTGCCAAAGATTCAGCATACAAGGCTTTTAGTGTGCTTTCACAAAATACAGAAAAAACAATCCAAGAAACCCCTCTTTAAATTGCACATTACATAGTCCCTTGCACAATACACAGCCTCTTGCACAATACACAGCCTCTTGCACATTACACAGCCCCCTGCACATTACACAGCCTCCTGCAGCCAGGTCCGGTGCAAGGAGTTTGACACCCTAGGCGAAACCTCATTTTGCCGCTCCCCCTTGACTACACCCCTGACTCCACCCCCTTTGCCCTGCCCATGTGAATCCCACCTTTTTAATGAAGAGCCCATCAACTGCAGCCTCACCAGCACCCATCAACTGCAGCCTCACCAGCGCCCATCAACTGCAGCCTCACCAGCGCCCATCAACTGCAGCCTCACCAGCGCCCATCAACTGCAGCCTCACCAGCGCCCATCAAATGCAGCTTCACCAGCGCCCACCAATGCAGCCTACCAATGCCCATCAATGAATGTTTGCTTGCTTTCATTCATTCGGGAGTCGGGACACAGATAGAGTCCTCCGCCACCACTGCCCCTCTGACACTATGTGCGAACGGAGTGGCGGTTGCCTGCTTGCTGCAGAGAGAAGAGAGTAGGAACACCAGTGGCCAGGCAACCTAGGCAGCAGTGCGCCCTAGGCGGCTGCCTAGTTTGCCTAGTAGTAGCACTGGCAGTGCCTGCAGCTATTCCCCTCCTTTATATTACACAACCTCTGCAACTCTGCCCCTTCCTACTTGGGCACACAGAGGGAGACAGCAGTGCTGAATAGAGGGTGGGAGCTGCTGCAGTTCATTTTAAATATTAAGAAGCTGGTGATTGGTTGCGAGGGCCAGGAGGGAGAGGAGGGGGCTTATGAATCTTATCTTGCGCCCAGACTCATTAGCATGTCTGTTAGTACTACTACTCCTCTCCCTATAAAAAGAGCTAATTTATAACATTATTTTTACCTTCAGTAATTTGAATATTTTTCATAGACACCTACCCTACATCTGCTCTTGAAGAGTGGCAGTAGCCACGAAACACGTCAAGCTACTAGATGCCCGCAAGATTTCTACCATTTTACCCTTCATGTCAATCTGGACTGTACCAAATAATTTAGGCTATGTTCATTATTCTGTGGAGAAAAGCAACAATGAGTTTGGTTTTTATAATGTCTACAATATAAACTACTATGTTATTATATTATTATGTTACTATATAACATGTATGCAATCATTTTTTATTGATTGTAAATTGTTGTGCATCATGCCTTCATGTAATGTTTTTGGTTCTAGTTTACTATGTACTGGCCAGACATGTTTTTTCTGTGTTATCTCCCTGGTTGCATGCCTCACACAAAGTCCCAATCTTTCCTCATATTCATTAATTAGGGATGGAAGCACTTGACTTGATACGCCCCGTGCTTCATATAAAGTCCCAACTTTTGTTTTAAATTTTTCTTCAGCAATGTTATATGCTGATTGCAGTAGTTCTTCTGCTTCTAATTACTTTGATCAGATTACTGATAAATTTCCCAGGAAGGAATCCCCTTTGTTCACACAGACCCTACACTGGGTGGAGGCACTGCAGGTTTATTATCAGTTCCACTCTTCCACTTAGGGAAAGTTCTGGTTCTCTTATTTACCTACAGGTTTAAATCAATATCCTGTTTGGGGAGGGTCAAGTCTCATAACCCCCCAAAAATGAGGGCTACAAAGTGCTGTGTAAAAAAACATGCACAAGTCTGGGCAGCCATATTCTTCCTGTCACCAGTCTGTGGCAATAGTGGGTTCCAAACTCTCTCTTTGGGGCTCACAAGCTTGCAGAACAGGGTGATCCCAGACTAGCCCCCATATGTAGCGCTACCCCCCTCAGAGGGCTACAAAAGCAAAAGTAAATGTGGCCTCTTTATATGTGTGATAGAATACACTCTGCTCCAATATAGGCCATGTTGTATGTTATCAACATGTCCATGCAATATTTATATAAATGTATTCCATTTCTATTACATGTCTTATTTTAGAGCCAGTGATTTCATCACTGGGTCTCTGTGCTTTTCAATGCAACACAGGCATATCATGGCTGGTGGGAGGAGCTGGTTGGGCACCCTGCCTCAGTACTCCTCTCAAGAGTCCTCAGTCCCGATGCAAGCAGGCTCATGGGAGTTATGCAAATATCATTCTCAGTGTCAGTCTGTAGGGATGGGTGTCCCTAGGCAACATCCTAGATAAAACAGGATGCTGAGCCTCCATGATTGCAAGAACTGAATTTTAATGAATGGAACGGGCAGGTCAGGGACGGTCTGGCTGGGGAGGAAAGAGCTAGATGATTGTGGCTGTCTTTAAACCAGGCAATAAGGCTGGCCCTATCTGGCTTGCTGCAGCTTCTAATGCACACTGTGAGAAGCTGACAGTGTGCAGTGAAATCAGAGTAAGCAGGTTCAGTACAGGAGAGGAACCTGTACAAATGTGCATGATTGGAGTTCAGCTTTAACTTTAAAATAAACTTTTGCAGTAAATGAACATATGGAGTCTGTGGAAGTTTTTACGTTTGCCTGGAGATCTTTAATGATGGCTTAATTTGGTTTTCAGTCCACTTTATGACCCAGAACCTACTTAACTCCACTAATGCCGTCCTCAGAGACTGCGATCCTCGGCGAGCTGGAAAACCAGCCGGCTCCCCCGGTCGCCCGGTCCCCGAGGACGATTAAACCGCGGAGCGGAGCAGGGAAAAGGATGTTATTTTCTCTTTCCTGTAAACCGTAGCAGAGAATTCTCAGCGGAATACACAGACCCATAAACTAAGCCGCTCTCTAATCCACAAATCCCTTCAAACTCATTGTATCCTCCCAGCCATTGTCTACATCTCATTCTTTGCATACTATAAGCTTTCATCCCAATTTATTGAAAATGCCATTTAGTGGTTCATACAAAAAAATGAACTTTTAAAGAGTAAACAAGGCTCTATTTTTAGTGAGCACAAAAGTTACTATAGAATGCGTACATTCACATTCATTTTTTATGTAGTTTTAATTAATATGTAGTATATATACGATGGCAAAATCTGCCTCTAGGGGTTGTCTGTAGTTACTGCATTTTAGAGCTGAACTCTAGGAAGACATAACAGACTCAAATGAATACATCTCTGTATTTATATACAAATATGAATATACAGTATATATATATATATATATATATATATATATATATATATATATGATCATCAGATAATATATATACATATAAAAATAGTCCTCTGCACTACTAAATAACTGTGGAAAAAATATATATAAATGATTAGAAATGCTGCAAAACCTAAAAAGTGTTCAGAATTAAAACAATTAAACAGAATTAAGGTATACAGTGAACTTGCAGAAAAACCTTCAGTATCTAAATAATAATAAAATAATAAAAATAATAATAAATAATATATCAAACATAAATGTGAAGGATTGATTATGATCATTAGTGTCCTCACTAAACTGGTTTTAAAAAAAACAATCTATTCTATTCTATTTTATTCTATATTCCTATGCCCGGTATACATGATTAGAAAATCGTACGAAAAATGCAGTTTTCGGATCGATTGTACCATAATCTGATCGTTAGTACAGAGTTTTTGAGAGCCGATCAGGACAGCAGTTCATCTGATATTATTTGATCGGACATGCACAAATTATTTTTTTTGGACGATGCCATATCGCACGATTTTAGTTTAATCAGTAAAGCTGTAGTTCGAAAATGCAATACAAATGCATTAACCGCTTGCCGACCACCTCACGCCGATATACGTCGGCAGAAGGGCTCCTACAGGAAAACGAATGTACCCGTACGTTGCCCTTTAAGAGGCGCCCGCAGCAAGCTCCATGAGTCAGGTCATGGGTCGCGCGAACTCGATCGCCGCTGGGGTACCCGCGACCGTCTCACGGGGAGGAAGAACGGGGAGATGCTAATGTAGACAAGCATCTCCCCACTCTGCCTAGTGACAGTGTCACTGATCTCTGCTCCATGTGATTGGGAGCAGAGATCAGTGACATGTCAGACGTAGCCACACCCCCCCACAATTAGAACCACTCCCCAGGACACACTTAACCCCTACACTGCCCCTTAGTGGTTAGCCCCTTCACTGCCAGTGTCATTTACATAGGAATCAGTGCATTTGTATAGCACTGATTGCTGTATAAATGACAATTGTCCCAAAAATGTGTCAAGAAATGTCCGTAATAATGTCGCAGTCACAATAAAAATTGCTCCTCGCCACCATTAGTAGTAAAAAACAAAATTATTAATAAAAATGCAATAAAACTATCCCCTATTTTGTAAACGCTATAACTTTTGTGCAAACCAATCAATAAACGCTTATTGCGATTTTTTTTTTTTTTTACCAAAAATATGTAGAAGAATACGTATTGGCCTAAACTGAGGAAAAAAATTGTTCTTTTTCAAAATTGTCACTCTTTTTTTGTTTATAGCGCAAAAAATAAAAACCGCAGAGGTGATCAAATACCACCAAAAGAAAGCTCTATTTGTGGGAAAAAAAGGATGTCAATTTTGTTTGGGTACAACGTCGCACGACTGCGCAATTGTCAGTTAAATCGGCGCAGTGCCGAATCACAAAAAGTTTCTTTGTTTCTGTTATAACATTTTGCAAATTAGTAATTTTTCTTCATATATTTTGGCCAAAATTTATACTGCTACATATCTTTGGTAAAAATAGTACAAATTGGTGGATATTATTTGGTCTTTGTGAAAGTTATAGAATCCACAAGCTATGGTGACAATCTTTGAAAAGTGATCACACCTTAAGTACTGACGGCCTATCTAATTTCTTGAGACACTAATGCTGGCCATACAGGGTTAGAAAATCATCTGATAAAGCATTTGATACCCTTGATCGTTCGACTTTCGAAAAACGTTAGTGGGCGAATTTTCGATTCTCAAAATGCAAATTTCATACCAAAAGAAAAAACGAACCAACACGTCAGATTTTTTTCTCAAAAACAATTGTTTTTCGAAAGATTAGTAGTGTAATTGATCGAAAATAGTTAGAAAAATCGACAGCGCATGCACGTGTTAAAATGTAGCCTCATTTTGTTTAAATAATAATGGCTGTGTGTTGAGTTATTTTGAGGGGAAAGCAAATTTACACTGTTATACAAGCTGTACACTCACTACTTTACATTGTAGCAAAGTGTCATTTCTTCAGTGTTGTCACATGAAAAGATAGAAGAAAATATTTACAGAAATGTGAGGGGTGTACTCACTTTAGTGAGATAATGTACAAATTAAATGGATGGTCTCTCAAATTCAAGTGCAATCCAAAAATAATTTTATTAGAATATTCAGGCTACACTCACTAAAATAAAAAGAAATGGATCTGAATTGATTCATATAATTTGTTATGTGCTTACGTTGTTTTGGATGCTTCAAACATCCCTGCCCAGACCAATTTTCAGCTTTCAGCGCTCTCACACTTTGAGTGACAATTGCGCAGTCATACAACACTGTACTCATATGACATTTTTATCATTCGTTTCACACAAATGGAGCTTTCTTTTGGTGGTATTTAATCACCACTGGGGTTTTTATTTTTTGCTAAACAAACAAAAAAACATGTTTCATAGTTTGTTATAAAATTTTGCAAACGGGTCATTTTTCTCCTTCATTGATATTCGCTGATGAGGCTGCACTGATGGGCACAGATAAGCCAACACTGATAGGCACTGATGGGCACTGATAAGATGGCACTGATGGGTGGCACTGATAGATGTCACTGATAGGCATTGATAGGTGGCACTGATGGACACTGGTAGGTGGCAATGATGGGCACTGGTAGGTGGTATTGATAGGCACTGGTGATGATGCACTGATTGGTGATTTATAGGTGGCACTGTGGGCACTGATAAGTGACACTGTGGGCCAGGGGCGGACTGACCATTCAGCCACTCGGGCACTGCCCGAGGGCCCCGGGCCACTAGGGGTCCCCATCAGGGTTGCCAGCCTCAGTAAAACCAGGGACAGTATGTAAAAATCCGTGTTTTTTTTTACATCTGTCTCTGAAATGTCCCTTACCGACATCCTTTTGGTCTAAAAATCCAGAGATTATAGCTGCCCCACCTCTCCAGTACCTTCTCAGCCAATAGAAACATGTCTGTGTATACTGTGTGATTGTATACTCTGTGTGTGTTTGTGTATACTGTGTGGCCCCATAATCTCTGATTGCCTGGGGGCCCCATAATCTCCTATTGCCCGGGGGTCCCATGAGTTGTCAGTCTGCCCCTGCTGTGGACACTGATGGGTGGTACTGTAGGCACTGGTAGGTGGCACTGGTGGGCACTGGTAGGTGACGCTGGTGGGCCGATTATCGGCTCTGCTTACATCACATGATCAGTTGTCATTGGCTGACAGCTGATCACCTGGTAAGGGGTCGGGATCAACCCCTTACTCCGATCTGTGATCAGCCGATTCGCTGATCACAGAACATGCCACGCGTGCCCTGCAGGGGGCGCGCAGGCCGCTCGAGCACGGGAAGATGTCCAGGGACGCCCCCCCCCGGCAAATGAAGTCTGCTCTGTAGCCATCTTTTTGGGCTATAGAGCGGACGGGAAGTGGTTAACAAAAGGGCCCAAACAAGCGCATCATGCCATCCAAATGAAACAAATACCGTACATGTTTTTGTTATAATTTATTGCAGATTCGTTGAAATTCATTACTATTGAGATTCAGATACATCTGAATCTCCGGATCATGCAAATTTAGTCCGAATTTCGATTTGGCATGAAACAAATTGAACATCAGTCTGACGCTTGTCATATCACTGTCCATTTGCAGAGTATGGGAAGGAGAAGACCCGTGGGAGTCACTGAACTGCAGGAAGAGAAAAAGGTCTCTTGCCTTGCCACTAGGACTGTGGTGTGTGACTGAGCTGTGTAAAATAGACATGTGCAATTAGTTTCTTACAAATCGAAAATTCGTACGAATTTCCGTAAATTCGTACATTCGCACGAATCCAAAATACAAATTTTTATGCATACGAATTCTGTACGAAATACGAAATTTCGTTTACGAATTTTGGATCCAAATTCATAACGAAAATTCTTAATTGTTACAAAAAGTTAACAAACTTGAAAGTTAAAACCCAGGAAGTCAGCACAGCACAGGGATGGTGGGAACCCCTCATAATGGGCACAGCGGGTGTACACTCAGACCCGGGAACTCAGCACAGGGATGGTGGGAACCCCTCATAATGGGCACAGCGGGTGTACACTCAGACCCGGGAACTCAGCACAGGGATGGTGGGAACCCCTCATAATGGGCAAAGCGGGTGTACACTCAGACCAAGGAACTCAGCACAGGGATGGTGGGAACCCCTCATAACGGACACAGCAGGTGTACAGACCTGGGAACTCAGCACAGGGATGGTGGGAACCCTATGGGAATTTCAATGCTTACGAATTTTATCCAAATTCCGATACAACGGAAACGTGACTGGTGTTTTGTTCACCAATCAGAGAATGTCAGCAGTCAGCACAGCATAGGGATGGTGGGAACCCCTCATAATGGGCACAGCGGGTGTACACTCAGACCCGGGAACTCAGCACAGGGATGGTGGGAAACCCTCATAATGATAAATTCATCATAACGAACATTCGTTATTTTTATGAAAATTTTACGAAACTAAGGCCGCGTACACACGGGCGGATTGTCTGCCCAACTTAGTCCGCTGAACCGTGTTTCAGCGGACAATCCGCTCGTGTGTGGGCTTCAGCGGACTTTTTCAGCGGACAGTCTGACGGACTAAGTCTTTCGGAATTTCCGTAATTTTGTCCGTCCAAACTTGGTTTCAGCGGACAGTCCGCTCGTGTGTAGGCAAGTTGGACGGACTAAGTATGGCGCATGCTCAGAAAGGATTTACACGCCGAAGGTTGCATTGCAGTGTATTGGACGTCGTATTTCTAGTCCCGTCGTACGTGCTGTACATGTCATCGCGCAAGCTTTCAGCGGACTGTCTGTTCATCGTGTGTGGTCAAGTCCGTTCATTCAAAAGTTGAACGGACTGTCTGTCGGATTGTCTGACGAACTTAGTTGGGCAGACAATCCGCCCGTGTGTACGCGGCCTTAAGGTTAAAAACCCAGGAAGTTGACACAGCACAGGGATGGTGGGAGCCCCTCATAATGATAAATTCATCATAACGAACTTTCGTTATTTTAACGAAAATTTTACGGATTTAACAAAAAATTTGTATTTCGTACAAATTCGAATTGAATTTCGGCCACAAATTTTTAATATGAAACACATTTTTTGACGGCGCCAATGTCTAGTGTAAATCTCAGTCCTCTGGCAGGTAATGGTAGGATAAAAAGGAGGCACTAAGCCTGTCAATGAACCGAATGGCAGAGGTGCCCCTGTGTGGTTTGTCTAAGGATGGGTAGGAGTCATAATTTAGACAAACATTAAATAGCGTTATTTCACCAAAAAGAAATGTTTTCTGGCTATAACTTGTCACTTCTTCAGTTTATGGTGACACACAAATGTTTGACATTTCTCAGTTTAATCTTCCACCCGAGTGTGTTCAAGACATTCTCTCTTCTCCCGCTGGATATATTACAATAAAGAAGCTGGATTTATCGGAGCGCAGTTATCCGATTACCTTCTTATGGCTTTAGATTTACTTTGTTATAATTATTATTTGCACTTAATAAATAAAGCTGTGTTTTTTTCAGCTCTATCAGCCAGCATGGTATACTAGAATCAAAAGTCCCTCCAAGGCAACCCAATCAGTACATAGAACACGTCTCATCCATCACATATCCCAAAAGCAAGGGGACTGATCCTCATTTCAGGACCTAAAAATACTTGTGTTTGTAAAGTTTATCCAAGTGTAGATACTTCTCTATATGAAGAGAGGTTGACCGCACTTCAATAGATGGAAAATCCAGTGACATTTATTAACCATTTCAGCCCCGGAAGATTTGGCTGCTCAATGACCAGGCCATTTTTTATGATACGGCACTGCGTCAATTTAACTTAGAATTGCGCGGTCGTGCAACGTTGTGCCCAATTTATTTTTTGCACTATAAATAGAAGAACATCAATTTTAAAAAGAAAAACACAATATCGTTTACTTTTTGCTATAATAAATATACCAATTTAAAAAAAAAATTCCCTCAGTTTAGGCCGATTTGTATTCTTCTTCTATAAATTTTTGGTAAAATCGCAATAAGCGAATATTGATTGGTTTGCGCAAAAGTTATAGCATCTACAAAATAGGGGATAGATTTATGGCATTATTATTATTATTTTTTTACTAGTAATGGCCGCGATCTGCGATTTTTATCAGGACTACGATATTGCGGAGGACAAACCAGACACTTTTGACACATTTTTGGGACCAGTGACATTTATACAGCGATCATTTCTATAAAAATGCACCGATTACCAGTGTTAATTTTGTCGGCTAAAACATTTTAGTCGACTAAATGAATACCATTACCAATATATACCAAAATATGACTAAAACTAAAACAATTGAGATGACTAAAATACGACTAAAACTAAAATAGCATTTTAGTCAAAAGACTAAAATGGGACTAAAACTAAAATGCCATTTTTGTCAAAAGACTAATGCACACGGTCGGACATTCCGACAACAAAATCCGTCGGATTTTTTCCAACGGATTTTGTCCTAAACTGGTGTTGCATACACACGGTCGGACAAAGTTGTCGGAAAATCGGTCGTTATGACGGGACTACGTTGAGGCTACTAGCCAATAGCTTTGGTCTCGTAATTTGATCTGAGCATGCATGGCACTTTGTCCGATCGGAATTCTCTACAAACGATCGGAAAAAGTCTGATCGGATTTTTTTTGGCTGAAAATTTGAGATCCTGCTCTCAAATTTTTTCCATCTGAATTTCCGATGGAAAAAGTCTGTTAGAGCCCACACACAATTGGATATTCCAACAATATAACCCAATCGGACCTTTTCCGTCTCAATTTCCGACCATGTGTACAAGGCATTAGACTAAATCTAAATTGAAATTTGTCTTCAAAATGAACACTGGTCTGTAGTGCATGTTCATACCTCAATACCATAAATAATATATGAGATTTTTCACTCCAGCAGTATATAAGTTTGGAAATTGTAGAGAAATGTTAACTAATACATTACAATTTAATTACACCCATTCGATTTTAGATGACTAAAATTTGTTTTAGTCGGCTTAAATGTACTGGAGATTTAGTCGATTTAGTCGAGATTTAGTCGACTAAATACAACTAAAACTAAAACAATTGCAGAAGATTAAAATGGGACCAAAACTAAAATACCATTTTAGTCCTAAAACTAAATCAAAATTTGCTGCCAAAATTAACACTGTTGATTACTGTATAAATGACACTGGCAGGCAAGGGGTTAACACTAGGGCACGATCAAGGGGTTAACTGTGTTCTCTGTGAGTGTTCTAACTGTGGGAGGGGATGGGACTGGCTAGGGGAAGAGAGAGATCTGTGTTCATACTTAGTATGAACACATGAACTGTCTCTACTCCCCTGAAAGAACCAGGATCTGTGTGTTTACACACACACATCTCAGTTCTCGTTCTGTAACGAGCGATTGCGCCCCGGGGACATGCTTCAGTCGGCTCTTTAAGACACCTCCGGCGTGCGGAAGCGGTTAAAGAAAATCCATCATATAAAACATCACAGCTCCAAGCAGGCAGGGATCACAGATGTTAATGCGTTGCAAGCAATATGCACCTACTTATATATACAGTGGGGAAAATAATTGTTTGATCCCCTGCAGATTATGTATGCATATGTGTGAATATGTGCCCACTTTAAAAAATTATACAGCCTTAATTTTTTTGTATCATAGGTGTATTTTTAAATGATAGACACAGAGGGGCTGATTTACTAAAACTGGAGAGTGCAAAATCTGGTGCAGCTGTGCATGGTGGCCAGTCAGCTTCCAACTTCAGCGTGTTAAATTAACCAGTTGCCGACCGCCGCACGCCGATGTACGTCGGTACAATGGCACGGGCAGGCATAAGGACATACATGTACGTCCCTTGCCTCCCGCGGGTCGGGGGCCCGATCGGGCCCCCGCCCGGTGCCTGCGGCGGTCGGAATTCGTACGGGAGCGATCCCGGACGAGGGGACGGCCATTCATTCATGGCCACCCCCTCGCGATCGCTCCCGACGAATAGAAATCCCCGGTGACATCACTTCCTCTCCTGTAATGTAAACACAGGAGAGGAAGTGATGTATTCTCTCCTCCGTGTCGGTATTTTTCGTTCCGACACGGAGGAGAACGGATCAGTAAGTTGCACCAACACTCACACACACAGTAGAACATGCCAGGCACACTCACACCCCCCCTTTACCCCCCGATCACCCCCCCAATTACCCCTGCCCCCCAGTCACAGTGACACCAATGTCATTTTTTTTTTTTTTTTTTTTTTGCATTGGTGTCATTTGTGACTGTAATAACTGTTAGGGCAGTTAGAGTTAGCCCCCTTTAGTTCTAATGTACCCCCCTAACCCCCCCAATAAAGGTTTAACCCCGTGATCACCCCCCGTCGCCAGTGTCACTAAGGCTGGGTTCACATTGCAGCGGTTTATGAGAACGAATGTGATTCGCACCGCACTGCAGTGCAAATCACATCCGATCTCTGTGCGATTCGAGTTCAGCCATTCGCCGCACCCGCCGCACCCGCCACACCCGCCGCACCCGCCGCAAATTCGCACGGGACCCTTTTTTTGGCCCGCAGCAGAATCGGATCGCATGGGTGTTCACACCATGCGATCCGAGTTTGCAGATCGCACTGCGATATGCGAACTGATCTGGGGGTGTCAGTAACATTTCACTGACACTCCCAGCAGTTCGCATAGGGCAGTGTGAACTGCCGCCGGGAGGCATGCGATGCGGGAACCCGCCGCGGATTCGCGGCGTTTCCGCATCGCTCCAGTGTGAACCCAGCCTAATAAGCGATCATTTTTCTGATCGCCGTATTAGTGTCACAGGTGACGCTAGTTAGGCAGGTAGGTATTTAGGTTCGCCGCAGCTTTTTATAGCGCCAGGGACCCCCATATACTACCGCATAAAGCCCCCTGATTGCCCCCTAGTTAACCCTTTCACCAGTGATCACCATATAACTGTTACAGGTGACGCTGGTTGGTTAGTTATTTTTTTATAGTTTCAGGGCACCCGCCATTTATTACCTAATAAAGGTTTAACCCCCTGATCACCCGGCGGGTGTCATTTGTGACTAATAACTGTTAGGGCAGTTAGGGTTAGCCCCCTTTAGTTCTAAGGTACCCCCCTAACCCCCCCAATAAAGGTTTAACCCCGTGATCACCCCCCGTCGCCAGTGTCACTAAGGCTGGGTTCACATTGCAGCGGTTTATGAGAACGGATGTGATTCGCACCGCACTGCAGTGCAAATCACATCCGATCTCTGTGCGATTCGAGTTCAGCCATTCGCCGCACCCGCCGCACCCGCCGCAAATTCGCACGGGACCCTTTTTTTGGCCCGCAGCAGAATCGGATCGCATGGGTGTTCACACCATGCGATCCGAGTTTGCAGATCGCACTGCGATATGCGAACTGATCTGGGGGTGTCAGTAACATTTCACTGACACTCCCAGCAGTTCGCATAGGGCAGTGTGAACTGCCGCCGGGAGGCATGCGATGCGGGAACCCGCCGCGCATTCGTGGCGTTCCCGCATCGCTCCAGTGTGAACCCAGCCTAATAAGCGATCGTTTTTCTGATCGCTGTATTAGTGTCACAGGTGACGCTAGTTAGGCAGGTAGGTATTTAGGTTCGCTGCAGCTTTTTATAGCGCCAGGGACCCCCATATACTACCGCATAAAGCCCCCTGATTGCCCCCTAGTTAACCCTTTCACCAGTGATCACCATATAACTGTTACAGGTGACGCTGGTTGGTTAGTTATTTTTTTATAGTTTCAGGGCACCCGCCATTTATTACCTAGTCTCACTAGTGTACCCCTAAATTTAGGGGTGTCTACTTTCCAAAATGGGGTCATTTGGGGGGGGTTTGTGCCATCTTGGCATTTTATGGCCTTCAAAACTGTAACGCCCTTAGAAAGCCTGAAGGCGGTGCTTGGTTTTCGGGGCCCCGTACGCGGCTAGGCTCCCAAAAAGTCCCACATATGTGGTATCCCCATACTCAGGAGAAGCAGCAGAATTTATTTTGGGGTGTCATTTCACATATGCCCATGGCATGCGTGAGCAATATATCATTTAGTGACAACTTTGTGAAAAAAAAAAAAAAAAGTTTGTAATTTTCCCGCAACTTGTGGCAAAATATAAAATATTCCATGGACTCAACATGCCTCTCAGCAAATAGCTTGGGGTGTCTACTTTCTAAAATGGGGTCATTTGTGGGGGTTTTGTGCCATCTTGGCATTTTATGGCCTTCAAAACTGTAATAGGTAGTGAGGAGTGAAATCAAAAAATTACGCCCTTAGAAAGCCTGAAGGCGGTGCTTGGTTTTCGGGGCCCCGTACGCGGCTAGGCTCCCAAAAAGTCCCACATATGTGGTATCCCCGTACTCAGGAGAAGCAGCAGAATTTATTTTGGGGTGTCATTTCACATATGCCCATGGCATGCATGAGCAATATATCATTTAGTGACAACTTTGTTAAAAAAAAAAAAAAAAAAAAAAAGTTTGTAATTTTCCCGCAACTTGTGGCAAAATATAAAATATTCCATGAACTCAACATGCCTCTCAGCAAATAGCTTGGGGTGTCTACTTTCTAAAATGGGGTCATTTGTGGGGGTTTTGTGCCATCTTGGCATTTTATGGCCTTCAAAACTGTAATAGGTAGTGAGAAGTGAACTCAAAAATTTACGCCCTTAGAAAGCCTGAAGGCGGTGCTTGGTTTTCGGGGCCCCGTACGCGGCTAGGCTCCCAAAAAGTCCCACATATGTGGTATCCCCATACTCAGGAGAAGCAGCAGAATTTATTTTGGGGTGTCATTTCACATACGCCCATAGCATGTGTGAGCAATATATCATTTAGTGACAACTTTGTGTAAACAAAAAAAAAAATTTTTTTTTTTGTCATTATTCAATCGCTTGAGGCAAAAAAATAAAATATTCAATGGGCTCAACATGCCTCTTATCAATTTCCTTAGGGGGTCTACTTTCCAAAATGGGGTCATTTGGGGGGGTTTTGTACTGCCCTGCCATTTTAGCACCTCAAGAAATGAGATAGGCAGTCGTAAACTAAAAGCTGCGTAAATTCCAGAAAACGTACCTTAGTTTGTAGATGTGACAACTTTTGCGCAAACCAATAAATATACAATTATTGACTTTTTTTTTACCAAAGACATGTGGCTGAATACATTTTGGCCTAAATGTATGACTAAAATTGAGTTTATTGGATTTTTCTAATAACAAAAAGTAGAAAATATCATTTTTTTTCAAAATTTGCGGTCTTTTTACGTTTATATCGCAAAAAATAAAAATCGCAGAGGCAATCAAATACCATCAAAAGAAAGCTCTATTTGTGGGAAGAAAAGGACGCAAATTTTGTTTGGGTACAACATTGCATGACCGCGCAATTACCAGTTAAAGCAGCGCAGTGCCAAAGTGTAAAAAGACCTCTGGTCATTTACCAGCAAAATGGTCCGGTCTGAAAGTGGTTAACCACTTTCAGACCGGACCATTTTGCTGGTAAATGACCAGAGGTCTTTTTACACTTTGGCACTGCGCTGCTTTAACTGGTAATTGCGCGGTCATGCAATGTTGTACCCAAACAAAATTTGCGTCCTTTTCTTCCCACAAATAGAGCTTTCTTTTGATGGTATTTGATTGCCTCTGCGATTTTTATTTTTTGCGATATAAACGTAAAAAGACCGCAAATTTTGAAAAAAAATGATATTTTCTACTTTTTGTTATTAGAAAAATCCAATAAACTCAATTTTAGTCATACATTTAGGCCAAAATGTATTCAGCCACATGTCTTTGGTAAAAAAAAAGTCAATAATTGTATATTTATTGGTTTGCGCAAAAGTTGTCACATCTACAAACTAAGGTACGTTTTCTGGAATTTACGCAGCTTTTAGTTTACGACTGCCTATCTCATTTCTTGAGGTGCTAAAATGGCAGGGCAGTACAAAACCCCCCCAAATGACCCCATTTTGGAAAGTAGACCCCCTAAGGAAATTGATAAGAGGCATGTTGAGCCCATTGAATATTTTATTTTTTTGCCTCAAGCGATTGAATAATGACAAAAAAATTTTTTTTTTTTTTTTTTACACAAAGTTGTCACTAAATGATATATTGCTCACACATGCTATGGGCGTATGTGAAATGACACCCCAAAATAAATTCTGCTGCTTCTCCTGAGTACGGGGATACCACATATGTGGGACTTTTTGGGAGCCTAGCCGCGTACGGGGCCCCGAAAACCAAGCACCGCCTTCAGGCTTTCTAAGGGCGTAAATTTTTGAGTTCACTTCTCACTACCTATTACAGTTTTGAAGGCCATAAAATGCCAAGATGGCACAAAACCCCCACAAATGACCCCATTTTAGAAAGTAGACACCCCAAGCTATTTGCTGAGAGGCATGTTGAGTTCATGGAATATTTTATATTTTGCCACAAGTTGCGGGAAAATTACAAACTTTTTTTTTTTTTTTTCACAAAGTTGTCACTAAATGATATATTGCTCATGCATGCCATGGGCATATGTAAAATGACACCCCAAAATAAATTCTGCTGCTTCTCCTGAGTACGGGGATACCACATATGTGGGACTTTTTGGGAGCCTAGCCGCGTACGGGGCCCCGAAAACCAAGCACCGCCTTCAGGCTTTCTAAGGGCGTAAATTTTTGAGTTCACTTCTCACTACCTATTACAGTTTTGAAGGCCATAAAATGCCAAGATGGCACAAAACCCCCACAAATGACCCCATTTTAGAAAGTAGACACCCCAAGCTATTTGCTGAGAGGCATGTTGAGTCCATGGAATATTTTATATTTTGCCACAAGTTGCGGGAAAATTACAAACTTTTTTTTTTTTTTCACAAAGTTGTCACTAAATGATATATTGCTCACGCATGCCATGGGCATATGTGAAATGACACCCCAAAATAAATTCTGCTGCTTCTCCTGAGTACGGGGATACCACATATGTGGGACTTTTTGGGAGCCTAGCCGCGTACGGGGCCCCGAAAACCAAGCACCGCCTTCAGGCTTTCTAAGGGCGTTACAGTTTTGAAGGCCATAAAATGCCAAGATGGCACAAACCCCCCCCAAATGACCCCATTTTGGAAAGTAGACACCCCTAAATTTAGGGGTACACTAGTGAGACTAGGTAATAAATGGCGGGTGCCCTGAAACTATAAAAAAATAACTAACCAACCAGCGTCACCTGTAACAGTTATATGGTGATCACTGGTGAAAGGGTTAACTAGGGGGCAATCAGGGGGCTTTATGCGGTAGTATATGGGGGTCCCTGGCGCTATAAAAAGCTGCGGCGAACCTAAATACCTACCTGCCTAACTAGCGTCACCTGTGACACTAATACAGCGATCAGAAAAACGATCGCTTATTAGGCTGGGTTCACACTGGAGCGATGCGGGAACGCCACGAATGCGCGGCGGGTTCCCGCATCGCATGCCTCCCGGCGGCAGTTCACACTGCCCTATGCGAACTGCTGGGAGTGTCAGTGAAATGTTAATGACACCCCCAGATCAGTTCGCATATCGCAGTGTGATCTGCAAACTTGGATCGCATGGTGTGAACACCCATGCGATCCGATTCTGCTGCGGACCAAAAAAAGGGTCCCGTGCGAGTTTGCGGCGGGTGCGGCGGGTGCGACACGAATTCAGCCATACTATCTGTATAGCTGAACTCGAATCGCACAGAGATCGGATGTGATTTGCACTGCAGTGCGGTGCGAATCACATCCGTTCTCATAAACCGCTGCAATGTGAACCCAGCCTTAGTGACACTGGCGACGGGGGGTGATCACGGGGTTAAACCTTTATTGGGGGGGTTAGGGGGGTACCTTAGAACTAAAGGGGGCTAACCCTAACTGCCCTAACAGTTATTAGTCACAAATGACACCCGCCGGGTGATCAGGGGGTTAAACCTTTATTAGGTAATAAATGGCGGGTGCCCTGAAACTATAAAAAAATAACTAACCAACCAGCGTCACCTGTAACAGTTATATGGTGATCACTGGTGAAAGGGTTAACTAGGGGGCAATCAGGGGGCTTTATGCGGTAGTATATGGGGGTCCCTGGCGCTATAAAAAGCTGCGGCGAACCTAAATACCTACCTGCCTAACTAGCGTCACCTGTGACACTAATACGGCGATCAGAAAAATGATCGCTTATTAGGCTGGGTTCACACTGGAGCGATGCGGAAACGCCGCGAATCCGCGGCGGGTTCCCGCATCGCATGCCTCCCGGCGGCAGTTCACACTGCCCTATGCGGACTGCTGGGAGTGTCAGTGAAATGTTACTGACACCCCCAGATCAGTTCGCATATCGCAGTGCGATCTGCAAACTCGGATCGCATGGTGTGAACACCCATGCGATCCGATTCTGCTGCGGGCCAAAAAAAGGGTCCCGTGCGAATTTGCGGCGGGTGCGGCGGGTGTGGCGGGTGCGGCGAATGGCTGAACTCGAATCGCACAGAGATCGGATGTGATTTGCACTGCAGTGCGGTGCGAATCACATTCGTTCTCATAAACCGCTGCAATGTGAACCCAGCCTTAGTGACACTGGCGACGGGGGGTGATCACGGGGTTAAACCTTTATTGGGGGGGTTAGGGGGGTACATTAGAACTAAAGGGGGCTAACCCTAACTGCCCTAACAGTTATTACAGTCACAAATGACACCAATGCAAAAAAAAAAAAATGACATTGGTGTCACTGTGACTGGGGGGCAGGGGTAATTGGGGGGGTGATCGGGGGGGTGTGAGTGTGCCTGGCATGTTCTACTGTGTGTGTAGAGTGTTGGTGCAACTCACCGATCCGCTCTCCTCCGTGTCGGAACGAAAAATACCGACACGGAGGAGAGAATACATCACTTCCTCTCCTGTGTTTACATTACAGGAGAGGAAGTGATGTCACGGGGGATTCCTATTCGTCGGGAGCGATCGCGAGGGGGTGGCCATGAATGAATGGCCGCCCCCTCGTCCCGGATCGCTCCTGGACGAAAACCGACCGCCGCAGGCACCGGGCGGGGGCCCGATCGGGCCCCCGACCAGCGGGAGGCAAGGGACGTACATGTACGCCCATATGCCTGCCCGTGCCATGCTGTCGACGTACATCGTCGTGCGGCGGTCGGCAACTGGTTAAAGAGGAAGTAAACTCTCCCACTCTGATGCTTCTTTTCATTTAGTCCATTATAATAAATAATTATCAGACTATAGCCACTGTAATCCAGCCCAAATCGCATATTACTTACTGTTTAAAGAAACTTTAAAAATCTTGTTTCCAGAGGTTAGGCAGCGCCATCTTAAGTATTGTTTTCTGAGTCCACAGCGGAGTGTATTTCCGCCATTACATTGAGCACTTCCTGCACTGTTAACCAAGCCTCCTTCTCAATCCAACGTTTCTATGGCAACCCTGCTTCCCTGTTCATAGCTGACTTGTTTTATTTCATAGTATTTACTTGTGCTGATTACCTAGTGTTTACCTGTGTGAGTCCTATCAGCTTCAGCTGATAAGACTGCAGTTATTTCTGTCCAATGCCCTGCTTTACACTATATGTGAGGTCACATGGTGTGTAGGAGGAATCTCTGAGTGATTAGCAGCCTCCTGGGAGTTCAGTGTTGTGTGTAGGAAGTCCTGATAACAGATAGACAAGCACATAGAGAGTGTGCCATAAATCAGGGGAGATCTGGGCATGCACAGTGACTTCATTCTAAAGAACAAAAAGGATTACAACAATACTAAGCAAGTAAGGAGATATCTACAAGCAGTGTTCATTAGGGTTTTTTATGCTGATTTACATGGGACAAAGTTGTGGGGGAGGGTTTACAACCACTTTAAACTTTCACAATAATACCCGGAAGCTGATTAGTTTCTATGCAGAGCGGCACCAGATTTTTCACTCTCCAGTTTTAGTAAATCAATCCCAGAATATCAACCAAAAATCCATAAAAAAACACACAATACAAATGTTATAAATTGAGTTGCAGTTCAGTGAATAAAACAAGTATTTGATCCCCAAGAAAAACATGACTTGTTGGAGAAACCCTTGTTGTGAAGCACAGAGGTCAGACGTTTCTTGTAGTTGGTGATGAGGTTTGCACACATCTCAGTAGGGATTTTGGTCCACTTTTCTATACAGATCTTCTCTAAATCCTTAAGGTCTCTTGGCTGTCACTCGAAGTTTCAGCTCCCTCCATAAATGTTCTATAGGATTAAGGTCTGAAGACTGGCTAGGCCACTCCATAACCTTAATGTGCTTCTTCTCATTTGTTGCCTTGGCAGTATGTTTTGGGTCATTGTCATGCTGAAAGACCCAGCCATCCGTCTTCAGTGTTCTGGCTGAGGGAAGAAGGTTCTCATCCAAGATTTTACATTACATGGCCACGCCCATTGGCCCCTCAATGCGGCAAAGTCGGTCTGCGATTTTTGATAAAGCGATTCTGCATGTTGCACTTGAATAGGCTGGCCCTATGCGCGTTTGTCATCCGAAAATAAACTCTTGCTCCTTTTTGGAGGACAAGCTTCTTGCAGTTTTGCCTCGATTGGCTGCGATTGGCCTCTGATCCTATCGCATGCCAATAACAGCAGAATCGCATTCTCTTTGAGAAGCAGTTGAAGGATAATACCTCCCCTGACCCAAAAGCACACCACGTGATTTGGAATCGCTGGCAGAATTACTGTGATTCCGAATCGTGACGTGTGAATGGAGCCTTAGTTAAAAGTCACTTTGCTTGAGATGACAAGTCGGTCACCTCATTTGTACATCATTAATAAAAGCAAAATCTATGGCATGTGGTGGCTTTGGATGGCTATTATTCTGTTGTAAATGCCACTTTATGCATTGACATACCTCCTTAGACCCAGTCTGTCCGGAGAGTATGATCACCTGCTGACTTGCAGTACAGAGGAGGTTTTTCCAGTCTTTTGATGTGTAAGAAGACAATTACTTTCCTATGCCCTGTCTCTGGAAGGTGCTAACACTGACCGAAGAACATAATAATAATAATAATAATAATACATTTTATTTATAATGCACTTTACATCAAAAGATCTCAAAGTGCTACAGGAAGAAATGGTGAGGATCTAGCTAAAACTGAAGTAACTAGCACTAACCAGGAGGGAGAAACCAAAATTGCTAAGTAAACAAGTTATAAGGGCCCTAAACTACCAGTGGATCTCAGTATAGTTTGAAACAATACAAACGCAGAAAAAAATTGCATAAAAGTGGGGCAGAAAAGTTATTCAAATCGTATATATTTTTTGCAAACAGAACTTACACTTCAATCATACGTAGAGCTCATTCATAACATTGCAATGCAAAGTGAGATAGTCCATTTAAAATGCATGGGCTGCCAACACACCACAAATAGTTCATGCACTATTTTTGGCAGTGCACTGCAACACTTGCTAGTGCATTGCCATGCTTTGTGGTGGTCTCAAGGCATGCATGGTGCATTGAGCTGGTATTGTGTTGCACCAACCAATGTAATGAGCATTACTACACATTACTGCAACACACCAGTTTTAATGGGTCTATATACCCTTATGATAAAAATGGATACTGAAATAATTGACATTGTCCCTTTTGTTTCTGTATATGGATAACGGCACTGTAATTATCTTAATAAAAAAAAAAAAAAAAAAAATCGGTCAGTTTTTTTTTCCAATTGATATACAGCTGTCACATGACCCAGCTCTTTCCCAGCCTGTCTGCAGGGAAACATAAGCAGGAGGAGGTTGTAGCCCTCTGCTGCTGGTCACATGTTGTTCAACATAAAAAAACAGCCTTTGTAATACAAATACAAATAAATCATTAATATCAATAAACTGTTTTTAATTGTCATACAAATATATATTTTAAATCAAATCTTTATTATTTTTTGACAATAACCTGGTGTGGGCGGGTTTCTGCCAGTCACAGGCTGTGTCACGCCCCTCCAGCCTGTGTCTTATGCCCCATACACACGATCAGACTTTCTGACAACAAAACCATGGAATTTTGTTCGAAGGGCGTTGGCTCAAACTTGTCTTGCATACACACAGTCACACAAATGTTGGCCAACAATTACAAACGTAGTGACGTACTACGTCGTTTTTCAGCTCTTTAGCGCCACCCTTTGGGCTCCTTCAGCTAATTTCGTGTTAGTAGAAGTTTGGTGAATGTTGATTCGCGCTTTTCTTTTTGCGTTTTTCCTTTAGCACTTTTCATTTCACACTTTTCAGTTTGTTTCTGAACGCCAATTCATCAATCAGATATGTAGCGAAATCGAAGGAGATAACGTGTTATTTATTATTGGCCTTGGAGTTATTGCTTTGACATTATTTTTCTGGTTGAATAATGATTTGATTTGGTATATTTTCTATATTATTGGATGCATAGAATGAACTTTTTGGTTAAGTTCTATTGGCAGACAGCATGTCTAATTTTATTTGTTTTCTTTTTTTAATGTACAATAAAAAAATTGTGTAGAATAATACTTGGCTGTGTGTTTTACTTCAAATGACAGTTTGGGAGTCGGCAGTTACATTTAAAAAAAATACAATGTAAAATTGACAAGAGACACCAACATAGTTGTATCTTTGATCTTAAAAACTACAGGATAATGGTGTTGTGGTAACTTGAATAAAAAAACATAATAATATTATTCTTGATATTACTAGAAAAAAAAAGCCTTTGAAAATTAGTTTGCAATAACATCAGTATCACAACAAAAGCAGCTTCATTATTATCCCATTAAAGAAGAAGAGAATTGTGCGCTGCATTTGAAGATTTCATAATTTGCCAGGTCATGAATGTTAATTCTCCTTTACAAAAGCTAGTTTAGAAGACCGACCGCTTCTGCTTCCGAGCATGCGTGTTTTTACTTAGAATTTTTGTCCGACGGACTTGTGTACACAAGATTGGAAAATTCGACAACACACATTTGTTGGCAGAAAATTTGAAAACATGCTAGCCAAGCCATGCTAGAAAGTTCGACAACAATTGTCTGATGGAGCATACACATCAGACTTACCGCCAACAACCTCACATCCAACATTTCCCGTCGGAAAGTCGGATCGTGTGTACGGAGCTTTAGAATAAGAGGGAAGCGAAGCCTCCATCAATCTATATGTAATATCCCACCCCCATTGTGTTTAGCAAGTTAGTGGGCATGGAGGAGGAGGGAGGGGGTGGGCTGTCATTTACCACTGTGTATACACCCACATGTGTGACTCTATAGTCACATGGGCTGCTCAGATGTGATAGGGAGGAAATGCTCAGGATAGAAACTCACTGAAAATTGAGCATGTGCAGAGTTGCCAACACTACTCTGCAACATTCCTAGCTGAACTGGGGACATGGACAGAAGGTGGAGTTAGAGAGCAGCAGGATCAACCAGTTTTTTTTGCAGAATACAGAAAGTGAATCTCATAGTGAGTATGGACAGCATGTAGTAGACCATTTATTGATAGTTTTTTTATAATGTGGGTTTAGTCACACTTTACGTCTTCTACACTGAAATAAAATAAAATGTCTTGGTATTTATTCTGGAGGCTTCACCTTTCTCCTTGGTCACAATATGAACAGAAACCCTTTCACTTGTTGAGTTGGATGGCAGAAAACTTAATTGTTTCTGTTTTTTCTTCCGCCATCCTCTAGAGACTTGGTGGCTCTTTTACCTGTCATGTCACATTAATCTCCAGCAGGAATTCCAAAGGTCTGGAGCACATGTCGGCCCTCTCATATACCCCTGGCGTTTCTTGCTCTACTTGCTGGAAGGAAGATTGTTTCCTTGCGCTGTGCATTTTATTTTGAGATCCGTGCGACAGCGGAGTCCTCTAAAACCTTGAATCATCATCATCAAGAATTTTCTTTCCTTTTCTTATCTGTAAACTGAGGTAGCATAAAGAAACCAGCAAAACATTTTAGATGATCTGACCTTGCTACAGGTGCTTCATTCCAAGACATGGGAAAGAGTAGCATCAGACTTTTAGAAACATAGAAGAACGGTGGAAGAAAGAGACCAAGTGGTCCATCAAGTCTGACACTTTATTTTATTTATTTATTGGGTACATAAAGCACCCCTTTCCCAACAAGAGAAGACTTTGTTGACAATTTTATCTCAGTGGAACCCCTTAAATAATTTTCAGGTCTCAGGCAACCCTTACTAGAACCAACTCATCAGGGTCAATGAGTAGATGCCCTTTACTTTGGTGGTGAGTAGAAGGAATGGCCCTTTTTTCTGACGGAGTTTGGCCCAAACTTTTCTTGCATACACACAGTCGCACAAAGTTGTCGGAAAATCCGATCATTCAGAACGAGGTGATCTACAACACGTACGACTGGACTATAATAGGCCAGTAGCCAATAGCTTTCACCTCGTAATTTATTCTGAGCATGCATGGCACTTTGTGCGTCGATATTGTCTACACATGATCAGAATTTAAACAATCAAATTTTGTTGTCGGAAAATTTTAGGTCCAGATCTCAAATTTGGTGTGTTGGAAATTCTAACGGAAAAAGTCAGATGGAGCCCACACATGATCGGAATTTCCGACAACACAGTCCGATCGCACATTTTCCGTCGGAAAGTCCGATTGTGTGTACAGGGCATTAGAGTTTTTTTTACACTTGCTTCAAAATGTGGCATTGGGCACACTTTTTAAAAGTACTCTCAATGCCAATCAAATCAACTGTCACTAAATAAAATGGTAAGCTTATAGTCCTGTTCACGCGTTACTGTTGCTTTACTTTGCTTTATCAATTATACCTCATGTAATTTTCTTGGTGCTTGAAAGCATCTCCAAAGCTTTCATAGAAGTCTATGACAACTTGCTAACATCTCGCTAACATCACCTGCAGCTTTTGAGAGACTTTTATTTAGAGTTAGCTTTACTTAGTTTTGGAGGTATTGCAGGTATGAGATATCCCAAGATGCACTGGGAAACCAACAAGCAGACTGGAAAGACACCATCAGCAGTTACTTTTGATTCATGTGTATATATTCTGGGAGTGTCTGGTGCAGACGTCACATCTGGTGTGCAGAGTGGAGCAGCAGGAAGGTGAGTGGGTTCTGGATTGGAAAGGAGCAACTAGCATATGGCACATGTGCTGTGCCACATGAGAACGCTATAGCAGAAGGTGAACAGGACTGGAGAGTGAGGACTGAGCAGCGAAAGATCAGCAGAGCAGGGGGAGCGGAGCAAGAGAAGCTAGCAGTGGTGCACAGCATGTAAGCAATATAGTGGGAGGTGAGCAGGGACCCGAGAAACAGGGGCGTAACTATAGGGGGTGCAGCAGTTGCGACCGAAACTGGGCCCTGTGCTGCAGGGGGCCCATGCAGCCTCCTCTACATATGGCTGGCAGCAGCATAGGCAGCTAGGGGTACCAGTGCACCATGCACATGGGTGGCTGGAGGTGGAGGGTGACTAGCAGAGCTCCATACTCCACTATCGCACTGGCTGCTCTTTAGTTGTGCATTCCCCGCATGACCTGTGTCCTCGGCTGGCTCCTCAGAGTACCCCTTTCCTGCTCCATGCATTGCCACTCAATCCGATGTCTGTTTTCCCCAGCCAGAGTTCCGCCCCCCCCCCCAAGTCCGGCCCACACTGCACTGCATACTTCTCCCGGGTAAACAAACTTTAAGCACACAGATGCAGTTCAGCCCTATGAGAGCCGACCCCCCGGAGGACACTGCAGGCTTGTCTGCCAGCCCCCCTCCTCCCCCGTCATACACAGATGATGAAAGGTCTTTCTGGGAGATATGCTGATCACCCGTCCAGCACACTGGATGGAGCCCAGGCCAACAGGGATGAGTGCGAGGCCTGCAGCTTGGTCGTGGTGAGTGAGAGGACCCCATCCCCCACACACCATTACTTACCCCCTCCATCTCCCTCTGGGGACAGGGGCCCCTTCTCACGTGGAGACAGGGACCCCCATCTCCCCTGGGGACAGGGACCCCTTCTCACCTGGGTGCAGTAACTTCATCTGCCCTGGAGAAAAGGACCTCATCTCTTCTGGGGACGGGGACCCCATCCTGCCTAGGGACAGTCCCCCAATGGGGCACCTAAAAATAAAAAATAAAATAATAAAAAAAACTACTGATGCCAGTGGTGGAACTACAGGGCTCACAAAGGTCATACCTGTGACCACGCCCTGGAGTTCCACCGCCGGACTCGGAGGGAAGGGCCCTGGCTGGGGTTCAGGGGGGCCTTCATGGTTTCTTGCATCGGGGCCCTGAAGGTTCTAGTTACGCCACTGCCAAGAAAGTTGAGGATCAGAAAGCCAGAGGATCGGCAGAGCTGGAGGTTACTACTGAGTGAGGGATCAGCAGAGCTGGAATACTAATAAACAGGGATACTACGGAATGAGGGTACTAATAAGCTAGGGCTCTGCTGAACGAGGGTACTAATAGTCTGGGGATCTGCTGAACAGGGGTAATAATGAGCTGGGGATCTGCTGAGTGGGGTACTAATGAGCTGGGGTTCTACTGGGTCCCTTTAAAACAAATAGAAAGTGTCTGGGTGTCCGAAGCAGGAAGATAGCAGCCGGTTTGGGCCATCTTAGGGACATACTGTTCCGAAGAGTTTCCTGGAGAGCTGGGTAGAAGCTGCTGCCAGTGGATATTGCAACAAGTTCACATTGCTCCTCTGTTAGGGCACCACCTGTGATTGATTGCATAGGGCCTGGGTTTCAATTACTACTTTAACTACAGTTTTACTGTGGCAGAATGATATGGCTGGGCAAAACTATTTTACCTTATGTCACTTCGCCTTTTGGCCACTAGAGACGCGCGCACACCCGCAGCGTGTGCCCGGAGCCGTTGCGAGTGCCTGGCGGGTGTGATGACCGCTAGGCATCCGCGATCACTCGTGACAGAGTGAGAAGCAGGATCTGTGTCTGTGACACGTACCTTACAGTGGAGTCAGACTGCTGAGGGTGGCCTCTCGCACGGTTCCGGTCTCCACGCCCCTGAGGATGGGGACAGGGCGCGTGAGGACACGAAAGGGTGCAGGTGCCTGAAGGTGGAGGTAGCAGACCTTGGAGATGCTGGGTCCTCACGGTAGAAGAGATGTTGTAGGTAGGCACCGGAAGATCAGCAGGTGTGCAGGAAGCACTGCGTGTCTGTAACAGGCAAGGTCGGCAACTGGCAGGCAATGCGGTACAATAACAGGAGGCAGGTGCGTAATCAGGAACAAGCAAGGGTCTGGCAACGTGCAAGCAAACGAGGTACAGATTCAGGAGACAAGCCAAAGTCGAAGTCCAAGCCGGGGTCAAAGGTAGTCCAGGAGATAGTAGCACAGGGTATCCAAAGAGCGGGTGTCAGGAACGGGTCACAGGAACAAGGATCACGGGAGCAAGGTCACAGGAGCAAGGTCACAGGAGCAAGGTCACAGGAGCAAGGTCACAGGAGCAAGGTCACAGGAGCAACGATCAGGTCTACAGGAGTAGCTGAAGACGATCCAGCACTGATGTCAGGCCAGGACCCTGTTTATATAGAGGGGAGTGAGCCAGGATTGGTGGAAGTGGCCGTCCGTGCGTGAATACGTACATCCGTTCAGTTAGCGCGGGTGTCTTCGCGTGTTCGGATTGGCGTACGTCCACGTGTTCGGATTGGCGTACGTCCACGTGTTCGGATTAGCATACGTCCGTTCATCCTGGAATTCGTACGCCTCTGACGGGGACACCGCGCATGCCGCCTGGAACGAAGGGAAACTGTCGCTATACGGGGACGGGCATACGTATGGTGAGTTCCCTGACAGTGCCCCCCCCTTAAGGGCAGCCTCCGGGTGCCCCTTAGAACCGACCTTTGAGAGCGATGAAAAGCCCGTATAAGCCTCTGGGCATGAAGATTTGCTTCGGGTTCCCAGGAATTTTCTTCAGGGCCAAAGCCTTTCCACTTAATCAAGTATTGGTTTTGTCCTTGACGCTTCCTGTAATCCAGAATGGCTTCGATTTCAAACTCCTCCTCCCCGTCTACCAATATAGCTTCTGGAGGGCTTAACT
Source organism: Lithobates pipiens (assembly GCF_037356315.1). NCBI lineage: Eukaryota > Metazoa > Chordata > Amphibia > Anura > Ranidae > Lithobates > Lithobates pipiens. The sequence continues at coordinate 79,166,396 of NW_027507784.1, read as the reverse complement.
CCCGACCTGGAAAGGAATTAGGTACATCAGGCTTAAGTAGAGAAGTGTGAAATACAGGATGGATTTTAAATGAGCCGGGAAGTTCAAGTTCATAGGCTACTGAATTAATTTTCTTCTTAATTGGAAAAGGTCCCAAATATCTGGGTCCCAATTTTTTAGAGGGACACGCCAGTTTTAGGTTTGCAGTTGACAGCCACACACGATCACCGATTTTTAAATCCAATTCTCCCCTTCTCTTTCTGTCAAAAATTTTTTTATCGTCCTCCTGAGCCTTAGAGAGGGTTTCTTTAAGTGCCTGATTGTTGATAACAAAGAAATTCAGCCTATCCTGGACGGCTGGTACAGGAGAATCCGGTAAGGATGTTGGCAGGAAGGAGGGATGGAACCCATAGTTGGAGTAAAATGGTGACTGGTTTGTGGCGGAATGAGTAGAGTTGTTAAATGCAAATTCTGCCAAGGGTAGTAACGAAGCCCAATCCTCCTGAGAAAAAGAAGTCAAACAACGTAAATATTGTTCTAACGTTTGATTAGTGCGTTCAGTCTGCCCGTTTGTTTGGGGATGGTAGGCTGAAGAGAAATTTAACTTGATACCCAGAGCTTCACATAATGATTTCCAAAATTTTGACGTGAATTGGACTCCACGATCAGAGACAATATCACCGGGAATTCCATGGAGTCTGACAATTTCTTTAATGAATACTCTGGCTGTCTCGGTTGCAGATGGAGTTCCCTTCATGGGGATGAAATGTGCCATTTTGGAAAAGCGATCCACCACCACGAAGATAGAGGAGAATCCTTCAGAGGGGGGAAGCTCAACAATAAAGTCCATTGCGATCTTATCCCATGGTTTTTCAGGGATAGGTAATGGCCTCAACAATCCCCAAGCTTTATTCTTGCTGTTTTTATTCCGGAGGCAGGTTGAACAAGAGCTAACATAGTTCCTGCAATCTTTCGCAAGGTTTGGCCACCAGAAATGCCTTTGAACTAAACTTATCGTCTTGTGACCCCCAAAGTGACCCGCCAGGGGATAGTCATGACAAGCCTGTAGAACGGAAGTGCGAAGATTTTGAGGAATGAATAGTTTACTTCCTCGCCAGAGAAGACCATCTTTTTCTTGGAGGTTAATATCTGGAGGGACTGATGCACCTTGAGACGACTGCCGAACCTGTGACAGAAAACTGGTTTGTGTTAATAGAAAGTTCCCGGCTTGCAAAATGGTGTCTGGAGGGGATGAGGCTTCGGTTTCAGAAAACATACGGGATAATGTGTCGGGTTTACTGTTCTTGGATCCTGGTCTGTAGGTTATGTGAAAATTAAAACGGGAGAAGAAGAGAGCCCATCTTGCCTGCCGGGGCCTGAGACGCTTAGCTGTTCTGAGATATTCCAAATTTTTATGATCTGTAAAAATTAATACTGGATGTGTTGCCCCCTCAAGTAGGTACCGCCATTCTTCTAAAGCCAGTTTGATTGCAAGGAGCTCCCGATCTCCCACATCGTAGTTCTTTTCTGACGTATTTAGTTTTTTGGAAAAGAATGCTACAGGATGCATTAATGATTTAGGTCCTTGGCTTTGGGACAGAATGGCGCCTACAGCGTTCTCTGAAGCGTCCACTTCCAGAGTGTAAGGTAGAGCACGATCAGGGTGTTTGAGTATTGGGGCCGACGTGAATAGCCCTTTTAGTTTGTCGAACGCAGCTTGGGCCTCGATGGACCATCGGAAGCGGTTTTGTTTGCTGGTGAGTTGCGTGATGGGAGCTATAACACTGGAAAAGTTTTTAATGAACTTTCTATAAAAATTAGAGAATCCAATGAAGCGCTGTACCCCTTTCTTATCAGTTGGAGGTGGCCAGGATAAAATGGCTGAAACCTTTTGAGGATCCATCTCTATTCCCTCCGTTGATATTACCAGACCCAGAAAGTGAATGGTCTGTCGCTCGAATTCTCACTTCTCGGCCTTGGCGTAGAGCCCATGTTGTCTTAACCTCAGGAGAACTTGTTTCACATGGTCACGATGGGTTTCTAGAGAGTCTGAAAATACCAAAATGTCATCTAAATAAACAATTACAAACAAATCCAAAAAGTCCCTGAAAATGTCATTAACAAAATGTTGAAAAGTAGCTGGTGCGTTGCAGAGTCCGAATGGCATGACCAGGTACTCAAAGTGGCCAAAACGTGTCCGAAAGGCCGTTTTCCATTCGTCCCCCTTACGGATTCTGATTAGATTATAGGCCCCTCGTAAATCCAGTTTCGTAAATACTTTCGCTGATCGAAGTCTCTGGAATAATTCTGGAATCAATGGAAGGGGGTAGCGATTTTTAATCGTAACTTTATTTAAATCCCTGTAATCCACACATGGGCGGAGCGAATGATCTTTCTTTTCAACGAAAAATATTCCAGCACCGGCTGGGGAAGAGGAATGTGTCGAATAAATCCTTTCTTGAGGTTCTCATTGATGTATTCTTTGAGGACCATGAGTTCAGGTTCCGATAGAGGGAATATCCTCCCGAATGGAATTTCGGCTCCAGGTAGTAACTCGATTGGGCAATCGTAGACCCGATGAGGAGGGAGTGTGTCTGCCTTTCTTTTGTCAAACACGTCCAGGAATCTGTGGTATGTGACTGGGACCAACCTCTGGAGCTCAGATGTAGAACCCGAACAGGCAATGACCGGAACCAGGTGGTTTGAGGTCCTGACACAATTTTGGAGGCAGTAAGTGGATCGAAACACGACCTCACCGGTTATCCAGTTTATTTGGGGATTATGGGCTTGTAGCCATGGCATTCCTAAAATAATTGGGAAGAGTGGTGAAGAAATGACATCCAGGCAGATTAATTCTTGGTGATCGGATAGAATGTTGGCAAGTAGTGGCTGAGTCTCATGGGTAATAGGACCTGATCTGATGTTGGATCCATCTGCTAACCTTATAGAAAGTTGGCGTTGCTTGGGTACCAATGGAATGTTGTGTTGTAGAATGAGAGTATGGTCAATGAAGCAACTACAGGCGCCCGAATCAATTATAGCCTGGACCTGGAGTGTTCCTCCTGGAAGCTGTAAGGAAAAGGGAACTGCTATATGAATTGATTTTGTCAGAGGCAATGCATTGGATACAAGAGGTGAGTCTTTGAACTTACGAATCTTATTTGGACATGTATTCGCATAGTGACCAGTTTCCCCGCAGTAAAGGCAAAGGTTATTCTGGCGCCGGCGTAGCTTCTCTTCAGGAGACAATGGTGAGCGAAGTAGCCCTAATTGCATTGGCTCTGGAGCTTCGGAAATGGGAGCAGGTGTGGAAGCAGGAGGATAATTCGGAGCCTTGGGTAACATCCAAGTGGGGCGAAACTGGCCAACTCTTTCAGACCTCCGTTCCCTAAGACGGCGGTCAATTTGGATCGATACCTGTATGAGGTCTTCCAAAGAACTGGGAACTTCGATACGGGCCAACTCGTCTTTTAATGATTCAGACAATCCGATGCGGAATTGGTAACGTAGGGCGGCGTCGTTCCATTGAGTGTCAGAACTCCACCGCCTAAAGTCCGTCACATAATCCTCTACAGGTCTGCGACCCTGACGCAGGGCATGGAGACTGGCCTCAGCAGTTGTGGCACGCTGAGGATCGTCTTATAATTTAGCCATCTCATCCAGAAAAGAGTCCATGGTATCAAGTAAAGGGCTGGCCTGTTCCAAGAGGCGATGGGCCCAGGTCTGAGGTTCCCCCAGAAGCAAGGAGACGATGAACCCTACTTTTGTGCTTTCCAAGGAGAAGGTGCGAGGCTGTAGCAGGAAGTATAGTTGGCATGCATTACGAAAAGCACGGAATTTGCTGCGATCTCCGGAAAATCGCTCTGGAGTAGGAACTCGAGGCTCCGGGGATGGCACCACTATTGCAGGCATGGATGCTGGGGTTGCCGGACTGGCGGACCGAGATGCTGTAGCCCCTTGGGAGGCAGTAGTGTTTGGAGTTAATGTCTCCACCCTCTGCTCGAGTTGATGGTAACCATCCTGCAGGCCTTGAACTGCTTGGGTAAGGGCAGAGATTTGTTGGCACAGAGCTTCCAAAGGTGAGGCCCCCCTGTCTGACTCCATGTTTCTGGCTGGATCGTACTGACACGTACCTTACAGTGGAGTCAGACTGCTGAGGGTGGCCTCTCGCACGGTTCCGGTCTCCACGCCCCTGAGGATGGGGACAGGGCGCGTGAGGACACGAAAGGGTGCAGGTGCCTGAAGGTGGAGGTAGCAGACCTTGGAGATGCTGGGTCCTCACGGTAGAAGAGATGTTGTAGGTAGGCACCGGAAGATCAGCAGGTGTGCAGGAAGCACTGCGTGTCTGTAACAGGCAAGGTCGGCAACTGGCAGGCAATGCGGTACAATAACAGGAGGCAGGTGCGTAATCAGGAACAAGCAAGGGTCTGGCAATGTGCAAGCAAACGAGGTACAGATTCAGGAGACAAGCCAAAGTCGAAGTCCAAGCCGGGGTCAAAGGTAGTCCAGGAGATAGTAGCACAGGGTATCCAAAGAGCGGGTGTCAGGAACGGGTCACAGGAACAAGGATCACGGGAGCAAGGTCACAGGAGCAAGGTCACAGGAGCAAGGTCACAGGAGCAAGGTCACAGGAGCAACGATCAGGTCTACAGGAGTAGCTGAAGACGATCCAGCACTGATGTCAGGCCAGGACCCTGTTTATATAGAGGGGAGTGAGCCAGGATTGGTGGAAGTGGCCGTCCGTGCGTGAATACGTACATCCGTTCAGTTAGCGCGGGTGTCTTCGCGTGTTCGGATTGGCGTACGTCCACGTGTTCGGATTGGCGTACGTCCACGTGTTCGGATTAGCATACGTCCGTTCATCCTGGAATTCGTACGCCTCTGACGGGGACACCGCGCATGCCGCCTGGAACGAAGGGAAACTGTCGCTATACGGGGACGGGCATACGTATGGTGAGTTCCCTGACAGTCTGTAAACACACAGATCTCGGTTCTTTTAGGGGAGTAGAGACCGATCGTGTGTTAATACTAAGTATGAACACTGATCTCTCTCTCCTCCTAGACAGTCCCCTTCCCCTACAGTTAGAACACAGTGAGGGAAGACCGTTAACCCCTTGATCGGCCCTAGTGTTAACCCCTTCCCTGGCAGTGACATTTATACAGTAATCAGTGCATTTTTATGGCACCGATCGCTGTATAATTGTCAATGGTCCCAAAAATGTGTCAATTTGTCTGCCGCAATATCGCAGTCCCGATAAAAATCGAAGATTGCTGCCATTACTAGTAAAAAAAAAATAATAATAAAAATGCTATAAATCTATCCCCTATTTTGTAGACGCTATAACTTTTGCGCAAACCAATCAATATAGGCTTATTACGTTTTTTTAACCAAAAATATGTAGAAGAATGCATATTTTGATAAAAAATGTGGGATATTTATGTAGCATGCTATGTGCTATGTGCTATTTATGTAGTATGCTATGCATACTAGCTCATTATGCCTTTGCCTTGCAGGGTCTATTTTTATTTTTATTTGTATTAAGGCTTTACTTCCTCTTTAAATGTTTTAATGAGACTGGTGCCCAGTTTTATTTTACCCCACAGTAAGTTAAAATGTTTGATACCCCAGCATTTCATATTCTTTATATGTGCCTGCTGTACCATGTACTTGTATGAGAAAGTATTCTGCTCTCTTTGTATTGCTTCCTTTGTCTTAAATCCCCGGTGTTTCTGCCAGTCCCTCTGCTTTCCTTTTAAAATCTGACCACATTAGGATGGGGACCACAGCTTGGTCAGTTCTCTGGCTGTGCTGGGAAATAAGCCTGCTCTCCTCCAATGATCAGACTTGTCCTGACATGTTTCCACCTGCGCAGCCATTCTTTGGGAAGATCAGCGTAATGTTGTTCCTCCTCCAGCTCTTATGCAGCTGAGAACAGATAATAAGGGAAAAAAAGGTATTTATAAAAAAAATTTTTATATCTATACACAAATGTTTTGCCTTTCATTTCTATTTTAAACTGAATGGGTTGTTTTACAAGCTGATTGATTACAGTCACTTTAAGGATTCTGCTCTGAGAGTTAAAATGTTAGCCCATCTAGGAGTCTTCCTCAACCAACTAGTATCAAGTATTCCTTCTGCTTTCACAACTGAAAATTAATACTGCAATAACAAACAAATTCTAAATTTTCTCTCCTCAATCTTACTCCCCAATGGTGAAGCGATGGTATCACAGTTCATATGAAAAAATATAAAGGAACTTGCATAGCAAATAAAACCCTTATTTATTCAATCTCAAATAAAATCAGTGCACTCACATAAATGAAGAGAAATCAATGCGTATCACAAAGATGAGCCGTGAACACGTCTGTCTTGTGACGAAACGCGTAGGGAGCTACGCGTGCTGAGGTCACCGCGTTCTACACCAGACCCGGATGTGCGGGCGGTAACCGAGAGCTGGCCGGCTCGTCTTTGTGATACGCATTGATTTCTCTTCGTTTATGTGAGCGCACTGATTTTATTTGCGATTGAATAAATAAGGGTTTTTATGCTATGCGAGTTCCTTTATATTTTTTCATATGAACTGTGATACCATCGCTTCACCATTGGGGAGTAACATTGAGGAGAGTCCGGTGTGGTCCTGTGACGGTTCATCCAGACCAACCATACACATGCCCTTTTGATCTCGCGTAACACTGAGATCTCAAGTTCTGGTAAGCGGCCCCCTTTTTCACTGGTGGAGGTGGCTTTTTGGACTCCTGTATACACGAAGTGACGTGGGTGTCATTTTTTCATCCTCACTCTGGACGAATTATTACCACTTGCTGATTGATATTTTTCTTGGGACTTTAATTGACTATATTCTATTCCTTTTTTGATTATTTTCCACATCTATTGGAATTTATTTTTGTTTTTATTTTGAGTTTATATGTCTGTAAATATGAGAGATATATATATTTTGTGTCACTCACCTTCTTTTATTTGAGGCTTTTTCTGATTGGTTTAATCAGGTTGGGTCTTCTCACGCGATCTGACAGTGTCGTGTTCTTTCCTGTTTTGGGGTTTTTGCTTTTTTCACTTATGTACTAATGATATGATTCATTTATATTTTTTATAACAATTTTTATAACATTATTTATTTTATTATTCACCATTCAATGTTCACTGCTATTCTATTTGGGTTGCTGATCCCCTATTGTATGAATTGCACTGCCCGAGGGCCCCATGCCACTAGGAGGCCCCATCAGGGTTGTCAGCCTCAGTAAAACCAGGGACAGTATGTAAAAATGTGTGTTTTCTTTTTACATCTGTCTCTGAAATGTCCCTTACCAACTTACTTTTGGTCTAAAAATCCTGACATTATAGCTGCCCCACCTCTCCAGTACCTTCTCAGCCAATATAAACATGTCTGTGTATACTGTGTGATTGTATACTGTGTGTGTGTATTTGTGTCTACTGTGTGGCCCCATAATCTCTGATTGCCTGGGGGCCCCATAATCTCTTATTGCCCTGGCGCCCCATGAGTTGTCAGTCTGCCCCTGACTGTGGGGATGGTGTTCTTTGGGTGACGTGTTGGGTTTGCACCACACATAGCGTTTTCTTTGATGGCCAAAAAGTTACATTTTAGTCTCATCAGACCAGAGCACGTTCCTCCATACATTTTGGGAGTCTCCCACATGCCTTTTCACAAACTCAAAATGTGCTATTTTGTTTTTTGCTGAAAGTAATGTCTTTCTTCTGTCCACTCTGCCATAAAGCCCAACTCTATGGAGAGTATGGCTTATTGTCATCCTATGTACAGATACTCCAGTCTCTGCTGTGGAACTCTGCAGCTCCTCCAGGGTTACCTTAGGTCTCTGTGCTGCCTCTCTGATTAATGCCCTCCTTGCCCAGTCCGTAAGTTTTGGTGCATGGCCGTCTCTTGGCAGGTTTGCTGTTGTGCCATGTTCTTTCCATTTGGTTAAGATAGATTTGGTGGTGCTCCTAGGGATCATCGAAGATTTGGATATTTTTTTATAACCTAACCCTGACTTGTACTTCCCAACAACATTGTCCCTTACTTGTTTGGAGAGTTCCTTGGTCTTCATGGCAGTGTTTGGTTAGTGGTGCCTCTTGCTTAGGTGTTGCAGCCTCTGGGGCCTTTCAAAAAGGTGTGTATATGTAATGACAGATCATGTGACACTTAGATTGCACACAGCTGGACATCATTTCACCAATTATGTGACTTCTGAAGGTAATTGGTTGCACCAGAGCTTTTTATGGGCTTTATAACAAAGGGGGTGAATACATACGCACATGCCAATTATCATTTTTTTATTTCTGAAAAATAGTTTTATGTATATATTTTTTATAATTTTACTTCACCAACTTAGACTATTGTGTTCTGATCCATCACATATAATTCAGATTAAAAAAAACATTGAACTAAAGGCTGTAATGTAACAAAATAGGTAAAAAGCCAACGGGGGTGCATACTATTGCAAGGCACTGTAGGTCTTTAAAGTGATTTTAAAGGTTAAATGAAAAAAAGCAAAAAAAAAATTAAAAATCAAACAAAACAAACATCTTATACTTACCTGCTCTGTGTAATGGTTTTGCTCAGAGCAGCCATGGTCATCCTCTTCTCAGGTACCTTGCCAGCTTTCCTGGTTCCTCCTTATTTCCGAATGTGTACTCACTGCCAAACCCCGCTCTGTGTGTCCCTAAGACAGACAGAACGGGGGTCAGCCCTGCCCTTGCTCCCTCCCTCATTGGCTGTGATAGACATTGGCTCCCGCTGCTGTCTCATAGCCAGTGAAGAGGCAGAGACTCAGAAGAGCCACAGCCACTCCTATGCACATCACTGGATCCTGACCAGGCTTGGGTAAGTATTAGGGTGGATTGCAGGAGGGCTGCATACTGAAGAATGCATGATGGTAAAAAACCTTCAACCTAAGCCAAAATGTTAAGAACAGTCAGCATTATGGTTAACTGACAAATCAAGCCAGCTAAAGCAGTTCTGCGGTTTCTCTAGGTTGCTAGGTGTTCCTTAAGCATTGGGCAGCAGCATAATATGGTGCCTGTACTGTGGCATCACTTGAACCTCTGCTCTTGTCGTTCAGATAAACAACCACTGACATCAAAGATCTCTTAAGGTTTCTTTAGGGAGGATTTTTCCCAATGACCATAAATGTAGGGGGTCAGTCTTTCCATTGACCACTAATATAAGTGATCCTCTCACCCGCTGACCACCAATGAAAAGGAACTATTCTCCACTGAAGGAAAATGGAAAGGATTTTTGCTCCATTGACCACCAATATAATGGAGTCCTTTCCCGGTGGCCAGAAATGTAAGGGGTACTTTAGCATTGACACCCAATATGAGGGGGCACTAACCACCATTACAGGGGAGTCCTCAAACTGATTACTAATGTAAGGGGGTCCTCTTCCCAATCGCCATCAATCTAAGTGGTTCTTTTTTCACTGACCAACAGTTAAAGGAGGTTATTTTTTCACTGACCACCAATGTTGGGAGATCCTTCTCCCGTTGACCACCAATGGAAAGGGGTTGTTCTTCTGCTGACTACCGAAGTAAGAGGGTGCTTCTACACTTATCACCAATAAAAGGGAACATTGCTCCATTGACCACCAATATTATGGGGCCCTTCTCCAGTGACACCATTATACAGGGTCACTTTTCCACTGACCACCAATGTTGAGAGATCCTTCTCCCATTGACCACCAAAGTAAGAGGGTCTTTCTAAACTGACCACCAATGAAAAGCAGCATTTCTCCATTGACCACCAATATTATGGGGCCCTTCTCCAGTGACACCATTATACAGGGTCACTTTTCCACTGACCACCAATGTAAGGGGTTCTTCTTCTACTGAAACTCAATGTAAAATGGACCTTCTCCATCAAATATTAATGTACAAAGCACTTCTCCACTAACCATTAATGTGCAGAATCAATTTCCCACAATGTACGGGGGGGGGGGGGGCTTTTCCACTCACCACCAGTGTATGGAAACCTGTTTGTGTTTCTTTTCTAGCTACTAATTATTGTTTTATTTAAGGTAATAATAAGTAGTAGGGGGTGGTGTACTAAGGTGTTTTAAAATGATCTATTTATGGATCACGTTTGTACCTTAAGCTGCAGATATAATATTTTTAGCAGCACGTTTCCTGAGACCTAAAACATAATTTCAAGTAGGGCTGCACAGATACAATTTTTTTTATCAGCGAGTATGAGTACTTTCGGTCAAGTACTCGCCGATACCGAGTACCGATTCTTTGTGGTGTGATTTGCGTCAATACAAAAAAAATTGGCGCAAATCACAGTGCTAAGAATCCCATGTGATTTGAACAGGAATGTGGTGCGATTCCTGTCCAAATTGCATGCGATTTCTCCCACTGTGTCATGGCTAGCTTAGCCCTTCCTTCTCTGGGCTGGCTGCTCAGCTGTCGGCTAATTGCCAGCTCTCATTTCTTTTCTCTCCACAGTTACCAGCTGTTCCTGATCCTTCTCATCTGACCTGCCTACTTAAAGCTGTCCAGCTCACTTAATCTCTGGCATCACCTTGGTCACATCACAAGAAACCATCTCCTGCGGTTCTGTTTAAAGATTGGCTTGCTGACATCCCTTCAGGCTCCTTATCCTGCTTGCTGTTGCTCCATTTGGATCCCTGACTTCTAGCCTGGCTGATTACCCGATCTGGTTATTGAACTCTGGACTGGCTGACTACTCGATACAGTTACTGGACTCTGGCTATGCTTTGACTACGCTTACTCTATTTACCTTTTTATTTTTTATTAATAAACAAGTGTGATTTAATTGTACTTCTGTCTCGGTCTGATTCATGGTTTCTGACACACTGCAACTCTGCAAGTGAATAAAAAAAGAAGGGAAAGTGCCATTTAATGAGCAGTTAAAAAAATGTTAGAACTCACAGTACATCTGGCCATATGTAAAATAATCTACATAGGTGTCCCTGTCCCCCGATGATAGCAAATTAGGACCGCTGGAGGTGCTCACATGGCTGGAGAAGTTCTGGGACCCCATGGGTATAGGGTGGAAGTGATGTCAGCTTGGGGGGTGGACCACTTCTACATCTCCTCCAGCCCTGTGAGCACCTTGAGTGGCCTGTGCATGCAGGCTTTATGCACTGTGAATTCTAATATTTTTAAACTGCCCATTAGATGGCACTTTAATCCCTTTGTATATATACACACACACAGGAGCAGTGGGGGAAATCGCATGCGATTCTTTGCAGTGAATTTTGCGCTCATTCATTTTGTGGTAACGCAAATCACACCGAAAAGTATCATTTTTGGTATCGGGAGCATTTGGGTGAGTACCGATACTCGCGCAAATGCTTGGTTTTGGCATCAATGCCGGCATCAATATTGGTGCATCCTTAATTTCAAGTTTTCCTTTGGGTTTAAAGAAAAATGTCTCCACAATGCTCAATTTCAGCACCTTTTTCGAATCTAAAAGAACCTGAGTTATTTTTATGTTCTTGTGAGGCCCCCTTGGATTCTTGGCTCAGTCTGTACATAGGACCTCAGCTTCTGCCCAAATTAAGGTTAAACCTATTCCCCCCTGGTGCTAAACCATGCCCCCTGTTATTCAGCTAAATAATAGTATAATTGTTGTGGAAAATAGAGGCTCTACATATGGCAGTTAAATGGCAGGGGGTGGGCTTAAAACAGAGACCTAAAGAGGCATTGTCATCTGCTTATTCAGGGCATAGTGACCATGCCCCCTGTTGGCCCACATCCTCAGCAAAGTAAACTCACCAAACCATGTTTCCTCAGCTCATTCCTGCTACTAAAGTCTACCTGGGTGAGATGGTGTTGGAGCTCACCCTGGTCAATGAGGCTTATACCTCGTAAATCTCCCTTGACCAGAAATCAGTTTGTCAGAGGTTACCCAGCGGCAGTTTAAGTATTTATCAGAACAAATGTTCATCGTTATAGTATTGTGTATCCTATTATCCTTATGCTGCACATGGCCACGTGGTGCAATTTGTTATACTAATCCAAGACTTATTAGCATCTATGTGCTTTATTGCTGATATCTCTTCTCTATAACAGGTTTCAAAAACAATGATGATGCTATTAATCATAATGAAGAGATTTGAAGGCAAGTGTTAAAGCAGTCCAAGTGATAATTAGCACACAAACCCACGGTATCACCAGGACTGTTAATTAATTAAAATTTTACTGTAATCTCTCAGCTGATAATACTAAGAATTTCAACGAAGGAAAAAAAGACTGAAATCAAACTGCAATAAATTAAATGGGCTTATTTATCATTGTTGGGTGATCTAATTGCCGAAAATGGTTTCTACTAGGGTTGCACCGATACTAGTATCAGTATCGGTGCCAATACCAAGTATTTGCACAACTATCGGTACTTTTGCAAATGCACCGATACCTGAAACCGATGCTTTCAGGCTCGGTTCTTTGAGCTGTCAAAAAAAAAAAGCAGCCGGCAATGTTTATTAACAACATTGCTCAGCACTGAAACACTAAAATAAAAAGAAACATTGTTTCTTTTTGAATCTTTCTGTTTCTTCATCTGCAGATCAAAGGGATGAACAAATGTTCCTCTGTTTAACCACTTCTAAACCATTAATTTACTCTAATCAGCCTTAATTAACTTCCTATTCTCCATTTAATTATTTTTCCTGCTTTTTTTTTTTCACGTCTATTTTATAAACAATAAACAATTAAGACTTTTTTTGTTTGCTTTGTTAGTGAATATTTTTACACACATATATATATATATATATATATATATATATAGTTACACATTTCACATTGCAAATAACTTTTCAGTACTTTGTACCATTGCTGAGAGCTGAAGTGAAAACAAAATAGTTGCGATAGGTATCAGTTATTGGTATTGGTATTGGCGAGTACTAAAAAAAAAGGTATCGGTACTCGTAGTCGTTATAAAAAAATGGTATCGGTGCATCCCTAGTTTCTATTAATCATAATCCATATTAGATCTCCAATATATCAAACTGCAGGACAATGGAAAAGTCTAAGAAAGGACCTTGCTGCTGTAGGCTAGATTGTGCAAGTAAATCCATGTACAGTATCTGTAATATCTGTTTACTTTTTTGTTTTCCTTATTTAGATAATTAAGACAGCCATAGATGGTTCGAATCTCGTCTGGTTCAGCAGGGACCGGCTGAGATTCAAACCATCTATGGGCAGGCTAATTGTACCAAATTGAGGGGAGTTGCCTCTCGAAGATTTGAAAGTTGGCTGTCAAAGTCAGATGGCATAAAGGTTGAGCCCCATGAATCCCATATTTTTGGAAATGATGCATAATATCAGTATGTTTCATGGTTAGCTTGTCATTAGCGTGCATTCCAATGTACCTTAGATTTTAGTGCTGCGAGAGAAAGGGAATGCCATCCAGGCTCTAGCTATGACTTATTTGGTGGCTGTGAGGATGCAAATTGCCAGGCTGAATTGATGTTTGAAAAGTCCATCTGGTTTCAAATTTGGTAGCGCCTCTCCAGGTAGCATTGGGATATCGATTACAAAGTGCTTTTAGTATACCGTAGACCTGGGTCCATAAACCGTTGAACAGTGGGACCAGTCCACCATATGTGAACATAAGTGCCTGGTTTTTGGCAGCCATGGAAACAAGACCCAGCATGCCCTGGAGTATAATGAGTAACTCAAGTTGGCACTAGATACCAGCTATACAATAATACCTTATACTTAGTTTCAAGTGCAAGCACATTCTGGGAGCACGACTTGGTGGTTTCCCAAATTTTCTGCCAATGTTGTGGTTCCAGGTTAATGCTGTGATCCAATTCCCATTTCTGCATGTAGTTGTGACTGGGTAATGAGAAGCTTCTAATTAATTGCGAGCATAGAAAAGAGATCAAACCCAGAGAGTGGGGATCAACAACGGTTTTCAAAAGGTGTCACCAGTCATCCCTTCTGTTAGGACAGAGATCATAGACTGTATGAAGAGTTTGACTTGTAGGTATCGGCAAATTTCAGATCTGGGAATATTGTTTAGATAGTCCAGTCATTTATACACAGCGCTATATAACTCCTTTTCATTTTCACATCAAAGTCCGTACTTCACAGCCATCAGACATATCATTGCCATCTCCTGTTTTTTTGGTGACAGCCACTCTGCTAAATGATCACAAGCCTCTTTTTATTAAATCTAAGGATGTAATTTAACAAGTGAGATTTTTGTAGCTCTGAACTATCACACTGAGTATGAGAAGAGCGTATTTATATGATTAACCTAAGCATTTTGACATTTTTACTAACCGATAGCCTTCTCTCCTGAGCACTACCACCTGATAAGAAAATCAGCAACATTAATATAAGGGATATTTCAGCTTTTCAGAGGTGGAATTACAATGACCTTCAGAGCAGTAGGGGAGGTTCTTGTATGCTCAGCATAGCATTTTATCATATTTGCCTTTAAGTGGAAGTAATAAATTCAGTTTTTTTATTATAGAAGATATGTTTCATGATCTGCTATTTTGCTTTAAGGCTGTCTTGGCAATGGCAGTGCCATAAATACAGACAGGGCAAGTCCAAAGGGAAAATTCCCCCAATTTCAATTGAATAGGGGGCATCTGTAGGGGGCATCATTCCGTCATTCAGTTTTACCTATTTCCTGTTATATAGCTCCTAAATGTCCCTGATTTCGAGGAACTGTCCCTGATTTGGAACAACGTCCCTCTGTCCTTCTTGCCTCTTTATTTGTCCCTCATTTTGGTCTGATCTACAGGGTTGTATATAAAATGCACCTTTTATTGTTCAAAAAGGGTTTCCCAGTGCCAAACTTTTCCAATACTTTTCCAATCCCTATCCAATTCGAATGCTGTTTTTGTAAATGCCAAAATCCAATATAAAGTAATTGCAGTGGCAAAAAAAGCCATTATTTTTGTTTAATTCTCCTTTAAAGGGGCGTGGCAAGGGGTGTGTCCTTTGGCTACATACTTTTGCTAATAGCTGTCCCTCATTCCCATCTCAAAAATTTGGGAGGTATGCTTGTTATAGTTCTATCCAAGGTCGCAATGATCTAAAATCCTTCATGTACACCTGCTTTGTGCTGATTTGTGATTGTGTACCCACTTTCCAATGTATGACCAAACCTTATCTGTTACCCAGGGAACAGAGAACCAGTTTGGGGTTCCATCTTCCTCGATGCTAGCTAAGCACAGTGCTTTAGCCGACCTGTGAGTATAGAACCCTTTATCCCCATGAGGTCTTTTCTCCCCTTAGAGGTAGACTATATTAACTAATACTACATATCCATTTGTATTTACAGTTTATCTCTGCACCCAACTCCTGATGAATGGCATTCAGCCATGAAACGCGCCGGGTTTCCATGGGTTGCTCAGTCAAGTCTGGATCATTACCTATTTACTGGCCTATATATACTTTTTATACATTCAAAATTCATTGAGTACTATGTAATTATTAATGTGTATGTGTGTCTTCCTCTGTTTTTACAGCAGCTCTGTTGCATATGGTGTAACAATGCCTGTTAATAGGAAATATCTAGTACTATATTTACAACTAATTATGCTCAAAATTGATATTATTCATCTTATTATCAAATGCCGTTTCCATGACATGTGCATATATTTTTATTTATACAATTTTATCAACATTATTTACTTCTCACGTGCTGCCAAGCTGACATATATGTATTGATGTATCCACTATGTTCATGCCGTGTGTGCATGTATATATGTATATATATATATATGAAATTACTTTTTACTTGTTTTATACTATTGTCACGAATAAATAATGTTTACCAACCTCTCTACCTCCACAAGTCAATTGCCTCATTCAAAATCCAACATTCCTTTCTTGTTTACCTGAATCAGAGTTGGAGGTACATTTATTGTGCCTCATTTAAAGTCCCAAAACTGCCCCCTTTAATTTATATTTGTTACTTTCACTAACAGCCAGGGATGCAAAGAAAAATCCACAAATAACTTGAAGAAAGATGGGCTGCATGGTCGAGTCCCCAGAAGAAAGCCATTACTACGAAAATGTCTCAAAGTATCCCGCTTACAATACGCCAAACAACACAGAGACAAGCCTCAAACCTTCTGGCACAAAGTCATTTGGAGTCATGAGACCAAAATTGAGCTTTTTGGTTACAACCATAAAATTTGGAGAGGAGTCAACAAAGCATATGATGAAAGGTATGGAGGTGGATCGCTGATGTTTTGGGGATGTGTGAGCTACAAAGGCACATGAAATTTGTTCCAAATTGTTGGCAAGATGATTGCAGTATGTTATGAAAAAATACTGGAAGGAAAATTTGCATTAATCGGTCAGAAAGCTGCGTATGGGACGTACTTGGATATTCCAACATGACAATGATCTAAAACACAAGGCCAAGTCGACCTGTCATTGGCTACAGCAGAACAAAATAAAGGTTCTAGAGTGGCCATCTCAGTCTCCTGACCTCAATATCTCAAACATGCAGTTCATACAAGACAGCCCAATAATTTACAGGAACTGGAGGCTTTTTGCCAAGAGGAAAGGGCAGCTTTACCATCTGAGAAGATAAAGAGCCTCATCCACAAATACCACAATCAAGCTGTCGTTGATATTAAAGGAGGCAATTTAAAGGAGGTTAAAGGAGGCAAAACGGTATTAAGAACTGGGGTATGTAAACTTTTGATCAGGGTCATTTGGGTAGATTCTGTTGCCATTATTATTTAACCAGTTCCCGACCAGTGCACACCGATGTACGTCGGCAGAATGGCACGGGCAGGCATATTGGCGTACAGGTACGTCCATTTTTATATGCCGCTCTGCCATCGCGTGCGTGCCACCAGCGGCATGCTCGCATGCCGGTTGGGACCCCCGTGAGTCCGGTTGCGGGTTCTGTGGACTCGATCGATGCGGGGATACCCACAATTGTCTCACGGGGCGGCTGAACGGGGAGATGCCGTTGTAAACAGCATTTCCCCATTCTGCCTAGCAACAAGTGATGCTGATCTCTGCTCCATGTGATTGGAGCAGAGATCAGTGTTCACTAACAAAGCCCAGCCCCCTACAGTTAGTAACACGCCCCTAGGAACACTTAACCCCTACACTGCCACCCCCTGGTTAACCCCTTCACTGCCAGTGCCATTTACGCAGGAATCAGTGAATTTGTATAGCAGTGATTGCTGTACTAGTAAAAAAAAAAAAATTATTAATAAAAAATGCCATAAAACTATCCCCTATTTTGTAAACGCTATAACATTTGCGCAAACCAATCAATAATCGCTTATTGTGATTTTTTTTTTACCAAAAATATGTAGAAGAATACGTAACGGCCTAAACTGAGGGGAAAAAAAATGTTTCTTTATATATTTTCGGGGGATATTTATTATAACAAAAAGTAAAAAATAATGCGTTTTTTCAAAATTGTCGCTCTATTTTTGTTTATAGCGCAAAAAAATAAAAACCGCAGGGGTGATCAAATACCACCAAAAGAGAGCTCTATTTGTGGGAAAAAAAGGACGTCAATTTTGTTTGGGAGCCACGTCGCACGACCGCGCAATTGTCAGTTAAAGTGACGCAGTGCCGAATCGCAAAAAGTGGTCTGGTCTTAAGCCAGCAAAATGGTCCGGGCTGAAAGTGGTTAAAAAGAGTAAACACAGTTAATTGATAATAAATGGCTTCAGTCAAACACTAACCATGAGTGAAAGAAAATTTTTTGTGTTATCATTCATATTCTGTGAAAAATGGCCAAAGAATCATAAATTCTGCCAGGGTATGTAAACTTATGAGCACAACTGTAATATATATATATATATATATATATATATATATATATATATATAATTTTTAATTATTTTAGTTAGTAGAGTTTTTGTTTATCTCTAAAGTAAATGCCATGCTCAGTATGTAGACCCGTACAAGGAGATTACTGAGCCTTTTTTTGCTGATTTATTTTTAAAAATGTTGAATATTTAGTTGCCCCCTGCTTAAATACTTCCTGAGACACAACCAAAATAGTGAAAGCAAAACTGGGAAATTCTGCCAGATTTATGGCATTTTGCCATTGAGGCTACTGGGGTCACTTGGTAATTAGGGAGGGTTTTTTTACGTTTTTTTTTTACGGTTCATTAGGGTTAAGTAAGTATAAGTATCTTATAAGGATGAAGGCTTCTTCCAACTATCCAGGACCTGTTTTGGGGCAAAATGCTAACCCTAACCCTTACATTAAGCTTTGGTGTACTCCTCATTACCTGGGATCTCGTCGGAGAACAGAAGCTGGAGAACAGATGAGTATAATGTCTTTCTTTTTTACCCCTGCAGTTTTTTATGCTTTGCTGGCTTTTATGAAGGGTTGGGTGGGTTGACTTTAAAAGCAGACCATGCAAAGAGTGAAAGATAGACAGATAGACTTTAAGGAAACTGAAATCAACATTTGTCACTCCCACACTTTCTCATGTCAAAAGGCAATAAGGGCAATATGGGAAATCTCACCAAGAGCCGGCTTTAACATTTCAGCAGATGGTGACTGATATCTAGAAGTATTGCAGTTTTCTAGACACTGCCAGTGTGTAGAAATTTTTGCAATATTCAGTAGGTAAATATATTTATATATTGATGTTAATTCTTGCTCTTCCATAGATTAGAAAAGTACAAGAATCCCATGTAAGGAAATCACATTGGTGTCTTTTTTATTTTTTGTAACAATTTTAGATGTAATTCTTTTATTCTCCTCCCCCTTTAACTAACTTTACTAAGTTTATGACAAATTTAACTCAACTCAACTCGCTATTGTGAAGAAAGTTAAACAAAAATTATGAAGGGTTGAGTGCATTTCAGATGTATTATTATACTATTTAATTTGAACAACTGCTGTCCAAACATTCTCTTACATTGTCGACTCCCACACAGCACATACAGTACTGGAAAGATCTGTAGAGATGGATGGCAGAGAAGAAGAAGAAGGAATGGCTTGAAGAGACCCTGTCACCATCCCATACATTGTACAAACCTTTTTTTATTGTGTACTAATGGTGAGCTACACAGTGGTTTCACCCTTCTCCTCCTCTGACTCTTTCAGGAGTGTTGAAGGCTTGGTTTTTTAGCTCTATGCCTCAGTTCCCTCTCCATGGTCCTGACGTCATTGGTTCTCCTGGTAGTGGCTGGGTAAGTCTTGTGTGATCAGTAATCACTGGGGGTTATTTACTAAAGGAAAATCCACTTTGCACTGCAAGTGCACTTGAAAGTGCACTTGGAATTAAAGTCGCTGTAGATCCGAAGGGGACATGCAAGGAAAAAAAAAACAGCATTTTAGCTTGCACATGATTGGATGATAAAATCAGCAGAGCTTCCATTCATCTCAGATCTATGCCTTAGATTTAGAGTGACTGCACTTCCAAGTGCACGTGCAGTGCAAAGTGGATTTGCCTTTCGTAAATAACCCCCACTGTCTCATTATTGCAAAGTAAGGAAAGAATGGAGAAAGGGCAAAAAGAAAAGAGAGAAGATAGAGGGAGGGATGGAGGATTTTCTGTGTCTTTCATTATGATATAATGTACATTTTTTTCCCATCAGGTACATTCTTTGCTACAGAGTTTAAATAGGATTTACAATGTACTTAAAACAGTGTTGTAAAGTAAGTTAATTTGACTGGTGTCGGTTTTGTTTTGCATCACTTTGCGGTAAAGCAAGGAAGCTTAGAAACCTCTGTGGTGTAGTAATGTGCCTCTACTAAACAAATGTTACACATGCAAACTATTACAATTATAGGAATATAGTAGAAGACTGACAGATATTACAAATATATGCCTGCAACATGCACAAGCTATCTATCCTTCTAACAAATAAGCATTTACAATGTATGCAATAAATATAGTTAACATGTGGGCCGTCCTTTGAGAAGGAAGGAGCCATAAAAGGACTCCATCAGAGTGTTACACCCCTTTCACTTGGGCTGTCCGATCAAGTCCACCTATCCGTTTTTCAGACAGACCTGATCGGACCCCCCATTCACCCCTATCGAGCAGCGGATGTCAGCAGTGACATGTCTGATGACATCCGCCACTATCCGATCCAATTCTGTCCACTAGATGGATGGTGGTCCTTTTTTCCATCTGTCTGGCGGATGGGATCAGAAATGATCGGGTGAAAATTGACAGGCAGTCTGTTCTCACCCAATTTCGCCATAGGGGAGAGCGGGACTCAGTCCATCTCCACTCTCCACAGTGAGCGGAGATGAACCTGTCATCCACCTGCTCAGTGGGGATTAGCGGGGAGATCCCCTGCTGAGCCAGCCGAGTCCGTCAGGCAGAGGCACCTTTGTGAAAGGGGCTTTAGGAGCATGATCCGTCATAGCTGCTAGTTCCAGTATCCTGGTTTTGGCCGTGGCATTCTCTTTGTCTGTCTGTCCACCTGCAAGGTGATTGATTGTACCCAGACTCTGGGCGGAGACCAAACCTGTTATAAGCCAGCCAAGTCTGCAGTCTCATGCTTGTGATAGAGTGTGTAATATCTGATCAAGTTTCCTGTTTGTCTGCCCTGCACTGTTAGGTTGGATTTCCCTGTGTATGAACTCAGATTGGATATCGGACTATTCTGTGAACTCTGCTGCCTTTTACCTGGACTGTCATTGAACCACTCTACCTGTCTGCCAACCGCAAGTACCTGTTTGCTTTGCTCCGTTCACTCATGCCCTGGCACTATAGCATCGTGTATAAATTCTGGAGCAGCCAAGTACCAGAAGACCTGCTTGCCTTATAGGAAAGGGGTCTGCTATAGGTGAAGTACAAAACAGATTACAACGCACACATACAAAAAGGACATTTATTCTGCAAGGCCAGTTAAAAACAAATGAACATATTCAAAATATACGGGGGTTTGGTCACACTATATGGTCATATAGTGCTAAGCCCACTTACTGCGATAAAGTACCCCGAATTAGTGGATCCTATCCTAGTAATAAATTGAAAGAACCTACATCTCACCATGGGAGACTCTATGTGGGAGAACTGGAGGGATTCCTCCTATGCACTGGTGGCCACTAATAAGAGGTAATGAAGAGGGGGAGGGGTGCTCCAGCCCAAGAGACCTGGTCAGGGTCCATACAATATACAAAAACTTACT
Source organism: Lithobates pipiens (assembly GCF_037356315.1). Classification (NCBI taxonomy): domain Eukaryota; kingdom Metazoa; phylum Chordata; class Amphibia; order Anura; family Ranidae; genus Lithobates; species Lithobates pipiens. The sequence continues at coordinate 79,145,308 of NW_027507784.1, read as the reverse complement.
TGGAGGCACACCCTCAAAAGTTTACATTGGTGTTGCTATAAGACCAAAAAACAATACAAAACAGAAACGCAGGTTCTTTCATTTTATTACTAGGATAGGACCCACTAATTTGGGGTACTTTGTCGCAGTAAGTGGGCTTAATACTATATGACCATATAGTGTGACCAAACCCCCCCCCCCAATATGTTCAGGTGTTTTTAACTAGCCTTGCAGAATAAATGTAATTTTTGTATGTGTGCGCTATAATCTGTTTTGTACTGTTTTTGGTCTTATAGCAGCACCATCTTGAATGTAATGCATTTTAGGGTGTGCCCCCCAAGTATGTTTTTGCTATAGGTTAAGAACACAATATCCAGCTATAGTGTCTGACTATCTGCGTTTGGGGTAAGCGTGGCACAGAGTACTGCAAACAACCGTTCCTAGTGTTCCTTTGTCTTGAGCGTGTGGTTTCCCAAATCTGCTTTCCTTCCCCTACTACCTGTAGCATCGTTTCCTATCCTGACCTTCACAAACCAGTCCAACGGGTCCTTTAGCATATCAATAAGGGAAATCTCAGCAACTAAACAATATATGGTCCAAAATGAAAAGTTCACATATATTTATTATGCTATAAAAATCTCCAGAATAGCCATGACAATGGATTGTCTAAACTATATCCTACTTTTCTAACTCTCACAGATTGAAGAAAAAAGTGAGGTGAAGGAAAGGATAAAAATGAAGGTTTAGTAAAAAAAGATCAGAAGGAAGAATGGAAGGCAAGAAAGAAAAAAGTAAAAAAAAAAGTAAGGGAAGATGGAAGGAAGGAAGCAAGTGTAGCATTACCCCCTGTAGGAGTTACTGATGCCAGGGTTCTCCACTGCTGCACAGCCAGTCACACAGCATTTCCTTCTTGCATCCAGACACAATGAACAACATTCTCCAACATTCTAGAAACAGGGCAGGTACCAGAAAGTTGCCAGAAGAAATCTTCCAGCCCTGGCCCAGATTCAGTGACTCTGGTTTATCCCCGAGCGAGCCAGACAATAGATTTCCTATTCTCACTTCTAGCAGAACACACTAATGGGTGTTATGGAAGTAAGGAAGAAGGAAGGAAGGGAGGAAAAAGGGATGGAAGTGAGATAAGAAGGGAGGAAGGAAGGAAGACAAGGAGGAAATCAGGAAGGAAGAAGGAAAAAATAGTAAAGGGATGGTAAAAAAGATTGCAAACAAGAGAGAAAGGAAACTGAGAGGGAGAAAGGAAGGAAAGGAGGAAGGAAGGAAGGAAGGAAGGAAGTTAGGAAAAGGAATTTAAAAAGTGAGGAGGTAGCAGAAGGAAGGGAAAAAATAAAAAAAATGAAGGGTAATTAAAAAAAAGATCGTAAAGAAGATAGGAATAAATGAAATGAGATAGGAAGGGAGAGAGGAAGACAGGAACAAGAGAGGTAAGAAGAAAAGATGGAAGGATAGGGAGCTAGGAAGACAGGATGGAAGGGAGGAAAACAACAGAAGGACTGAAGACGTGGAGGAAGAAAGAAGTAGGGTAGACCAAGAGAAGGAAGGAAGGAAGAAAGGAAGGAAAGAAAAAGGATGGGTGGAAGGAAGAAAATTATGAAAGATAGGAGGGGAGGGGAGGAGGATTTTCATTATTTCTTTATAGAATAAATCTCCCATCAGACTACACTCCATAGTTTGTAACCATTCATAGAGTCTATATTTGCATGTTTTAACACAATACGAATAAGAGGCCACCACGAGGTGATGTTTCTCCAGGAATAACAATGCCGCCACGTGTTGTACATCCTCGCTAACGTTCATCTCATTGTAGAGAGGAAGAATTCTAGAAGGAATACTCCAGGGACATTGTACAATTAAATAAAGAGCAGCATCTCTAAGGTGTATATAATGCACAGAGTGCGTCTTATATAATCTGATTTATTGCCTCATTTGGAATTAATTTGATAATATGCACATTTAAATCCAAGGAGATGCTGCTTGATCTCAAGATTACACTATTACATCACAGCAGTGTGAGCTCAGTGCATGCAGATGAAGCTGTGTACACCATGCTGTTTTATAGGACTCCACTGTGCTTGAAAAGCAGAATTATACTGTTTATAACACTATATATAACCAATTAATGGTTCAGCTCTTTCCCTGCAAAGAAGAGCAATATACATGCATATGGGCAAATGTTTGTGGTCACCTGACCATTACACCTATAGTATATTGTTGACTGATTTATTTGGCGATTTATGAAGCATATTATACTGTATATATATATATATATATATATATATATATATATATATATATATATATATATGCCAAAGATAAAAATGAACACAGTCATCTGAGCACTAACAAGCGCTAGTAGAATAGAAATATTCAGTGCAAGCTGTGGCTATCAAAAGCTATCTGCTTACAAAAAGCTTATGCGGCATACACACAACCGGACTTTCTGGCAGACTAGGTCCGACGGTCTTTCCGACGGACTTTCGGCGGAGTTCCGGCAGACTTTCCGAAACGAACAGACTTGGCCACACACAAACGGACTAAGTCCATTCGAAGGTCCGTTCATTTGAATGTGATGACGTAAACGGGACAAAACAAGGAAGTTCAATAGCCAGTAGCCAATAGCTTCCCTTGCGTTGTATTTGGTCTGTTGGACCAGCACACAGACGAATGGTTTTCCAGATTTTTAGTCCGTCGGAATTGAGTCCGTCGGGTAGATTTGAAACAAGTTCTCTTTCTAGGTCCGTCTGATTTTTTTTTTCTGAAAACGATTGGACTAGACCACACACGATCAGATTGTCCGACGGACTGATCCCATCGGACCCAGTCTGCCAAAAAGTCCGGTCATGTGAACGCGGCATTAGGAGAAGTGAAATAACCGTCTCTGCGGCACAGCGCATGTGACGCACACCGCCTCCGAGATGGTATTGGCTGCGATGGAACCCGGCACGACAAGCTCTGAGACAGACAGATGAAGGAACCTCATGGTCACGACATTCTCAGAGCTTGTCGTCCCGGGTTCCATCACAGCCAATACCATCTTGGAGGTGGTGTGAGTGAAATGCGCTGTGCCCCACAGACGTTTATTTCATATGCTACTTTATCCTGAGCTTTTTGTAAGCAGATACTATTACGTGTGTGGGTGTTTTAAATAAGCAGTATTATGCTATGCCAGTTCCCCTTTTCTCTTGCATGATGTACTTTATGAATTCTCCCGTGGAAAAACGTATCTAATCCGGGGACAGGAGTTGTTTTCAAGTCTCAGGTGATTATAGGCTTTAGTGCCTGTTGCAATTGCATCATGCTTGGAGGTATCTAAGAATTGGAGATCACCTTATAGTGCATGGTGACACAAGGCCCGTATATCACTTATTTTTGGTGAGTTCATTACCAACGGGGATTATCCATGCGCAACGTGTTGATGATGGTATCCAGATGAGGAAGCTTATTTCTTTCTGCTAAGGGGATACGGAGCACCATCTATACTATAAAGCCTCGTATACACGTTTGGATTTTCTGCAGACAAAACCTCAGACTTTTGTCCGAAGGTGTGTGCCTGGATTTTGTCTTGCATACAAACGGCAAGGAATTGTTGGCCAACAAAACGCACTGGCGTACTATGTGTTTTTTCAGCTCTTTAGCGCCACCCCTTTGGGCTCCTTCTGCTAATTTCGTTTTAGTAGAAGTTTGGTGAGTGTTGATTCTCGCTTTTCATTTTGTGCTTTTAAGTTTTTGCTTTTCATTTCGTGCTTTTCGATTTGTTTCTGAATGGCCGTTCATCAACCAGACATGTTGCGGAATAGGAGATAACATGCTATTTATTATTGGCCTTGGAGTTATTACTTTGAACCAAGTCCAGTCCAGGAACAGGAGGAGGAGGATTACTTGGACCAAAAATTGGTTGCTTTATTAATCATGACCAATTATGTCATATGCCTTTGCTGCGGGAGCTCCAGGAGAATAATCTGGATGATTTTCGGAAATTATCTCTGGATGACGGACCCCTGCTTTCACCAACTCTTGGCATTGCTGACCCCTATATTAAGAAGCAGGACACATGCACAAGGCTTTTATTTTATTTTTTTGTTTGAATAATGATTTGATTTTCTATATTTTTGGATGCATAGAATGCACTTTTTGGTTAAGTTCTATTGGCAGGTAGCATGTCTAATTTTAGTAGTGTTGTGGTAACTTGCCCAAATAAAAAAAAAAAAAAGAATAATAATATTATTCTTGATATCACTAGAAAAAAAGCCTTTGAAAATTAGTTTGCAATAACTCCATCAATATCACCAGCAAAGCAGCTTCATTATTATCCCATTAAAGTGGTTGTAAACCCTCCCCCACAACTTTGTCCCATGTAAATCAGCATAAAAAACCCTAATGAACACTGCTTGTAGATATCTCCTTACTTGCTTAGTATTGTTGTAATCCTTTTTGTTCTTTAGAATGACATCACTGAGCATGCCCAGATCTCCCCTGATTTACGGCACTCTCTCTATGTCTTATCTATCTGTTATCAGGACTTCCTACGGCACAACACTGAACTCCCAGGAGGCTGCTAATCACTCAGAGCTTCCTCCTACACACCATGTGACCATGTAACATGACATACAGTGTAAAGCAGGGCATGGGACAGCATTACTGCAGTCTTATCAGCCGAAGCTGATAGAACTCATACAGGCAAACACTAGGTAATCAGCACAGTAAATACTATGAAATAAAACAACAGGGAAGCAGGGTTGCCACATAAACATTGGATTGAGAAGGAGGCTTGGTTAACAGTACAGGAAGTGCTCAATGTAAGGGTGGAAATACACTCCACTGTGGACTCAGAAAACAATACTTAAGATGGCGCTGCCTAACCCCTGGAAACAAGTTTTTTAAAGTTTCTTTAAACAGTAAGTAATATGCGATTTGGGCTGGATTACAGTGGCTATAGTTTGATAATTACTTATTATAATGGACTAAATGAAAAGAAGCATCAGAGTGGGAGAGTTTACTTCCTCTTTAAAGAAGAAGAGAATTGTGCGCTGCATTTCAAGATTTAATAATTTGCCACGTCACGAATGTTAATTCTCCATTACGAATGCTAGTTTACAAGACCGACCCCTTTTGACTCGTCCTTGCTTCCGAGCATGCGTGTTTGTATTTTGGTCTTTTGTCCGACACACGCTCGGAAAATCTAATTTGCCCGTGGAAAATTTTAAAACCTGCCATCCAACATTTGTCCATGGAAAAACCAAAAACAATTGTGCATGGAGTGTACAAACAGTCAGATTTTCCACGAACAGCCTGTCATCACACAATTCCCGTCGGAAAATCCGATTACCGTATATACTCGAGTATAAGCCGAGATTTTCAGCCTCTTTTTTGAGGCTGAAAGTGCCCCCCTCGGCTTATACTCGAGTCATCGCTGTCTGCCCGCTCGATCAGCGTGTCGAGCAGACAGACAGCGGCCATTCTATTCAAAAGCCGCGCCTCCGGCTCCGCCTTCGCCTGTGATAGGCGGAACACTGAATTTCCCAGCAGCCTGTGTTCCGCCTATCACGGACATCGTATCATCCTCGTACTACGGACGAGGATGATACGACGTCTGTGATAGGCGGAACACAGGCTGCTGGGAAATTCAGTGTTCCGCCTATCACAGGCGAAGGCGGCGGCGCAGCTTTTGAATTTTACAATGGCCGCCGACGAAGAGGGCACGGGACGGAGGCAAGGCAAGGCACGGCACGGGACGGGACGGGACGGGACGGGGGCAAGGCAAGGCACGGCACGGGACGGGACGGGACGGGACGGGGGCAAGGCAAGGCACGACACGGGACGGATGCAAGGAGGCAAGGCACGGCACGGGACGGAGGCAAGGAGGCAAGGCACGGGACGGAGGCTCGGGACAAAGGTAGGCTGGACACACACACACACACACACACACACACACACACACACACACACACACACACACACACACACACACACACACACACACACACACACACACATGGATGGAGACACACACAGGGATGGATGGATGGATGGATGGAGACACACACACACAGGGATGGATGGATGGATGGATGGAGACACACACACACAGGGATGGATGGATGGATGGATGGAGACACACACACACAGGGATGGATGGATGGATGGACACACACACACACAGGGATGGATGGACGGACACACAGGGATGGACGGACACACAGGGATGGACGGACACACAGGGATGGACGGACACACAGGGATGGACGGACACACACACAGGGATGGACAGGCATGTCTCACCCTCGGCTTATACACGAGTCAATAAGTTTGCCAGTTTTTTTGGGGGTAAATTGGGGGCCTCGGCTTATATTCGGGTCGGCCTATACTCGAGTATATACGGTATGTGTACAAGGCTTTAGAATCTTATGTGGACTTTCTCCCTTTTCTGCACACTGACTGTCTTTTACGTGGATTTTGATAGCCACAGCTTGCACTGAATATTTCTATTATTCCACTAGCGCTGCTAGTGCTGAGATGACTGTTTAAATTTTTATCTTTGGCGCATTTTATTAATTGTGTATTTGTATAATAGCTGCTATTGTGCATTGATCTGATTTTGTCCATTAGAGGGCTTGGATCAGTGCCACCTAGTGCTACCTGTTATATATCTATCTATATCTATATCTATATATATATATATATATATATATATATGCTCTTTTAAGACTTTGGTCCCAATTTGGACATTTTCACTTAGGGGTGTACTCACGTATTTTGCCAGAGGTTTAGACATTAATGGCTGTGTGTTGAGTTATTTTGAGGGGACAGCAAATTTACTCTGTTATACAAGCTGTACACTCACTACTTTACATTGTAGCAAAGTGTCATTTCTTCAGTTATCACATGAAAAGATATAATAAAATATTTACAAAAATGTGAGGGGTGTACTCACTTTTGTGAGATACTGTGTGTGTGTGTGTGTATATATATATATATATATATATATATATATATATATATATATAAAATTTTCAAATGTGTACATAGGTGTGTACTAGGCCTAACATACACTAAATTACCAAAAGTATTGTGACACCTGCCTTTACACGCACATGAAATTTATTGGCATCCCAGTCTTAGTCCGTAGGGTTCAATAATGAGTTGGCCCACCCTTTACGGCTTTTACAGCTCCAGCTTCTATAGGAAGGCTGTCCACAAGGTCCATAAAGACATGGATGAACGAGTTTGGGCTGGAGGAGCTTGACTGGCCTGCACAGCCCTGACCTCAACCCAGGGCTGGTGCAAGAATCGTTGACACCCTAGACGAAAACCTAATTTTGCCCCCCCCGGCTGCGCCCATGACTCCACCTTACCCTGCCCTTGCTACACATGACCTATCTGACCCCTACACTGACCCCCTGACACATAAACTAATCCACCTGACTCCTACTTCCTGCACTACTCACATCACACTGACTCCTACACTGACCCACCTGATAATTACACCGACCCACCTGGCACCTACACTGCCAATTACACTGACCATCACGCTGACACCTACACTGACCATCACGCTGACACCTACACTGACCATCACGCTGACACCTACACTGACCATCACGCTGACACCTACACTGACCATCACTAAAAACACATACCCTGAAAACACATACCCTGAAAACACATACCCTGACACATACAATGGCACTGACGCATACACTGACACGACACATACACTGACACGACACATACACTGACACGCCACATCACACTGGCATGACACATACACTGACACATCACACTGGCATGACACATACACAGACACACCACACTGACATGACACATACACAGACACATCACACTGGCATGACACATACACAGACACATCACACTGACATGACACATACACTGACACATCACACTGGCATGACACATACACAGACACATCACACTGGCATGACACATACACAGACACATCACACTGGCATGACACATACAGAGACACATCACACTGACATGACACAGACACAGACACATCACACTGACATGACACAGACACAGACACATCACACTGACATGACACATACACTGACACATTACACTGGCATGACACAGACACAGACACATCACACTGACATGACACATACACAGACACATCACACTGACATGACACAGACACAGACACATTACACTGGCATGACACAGACACAGACACATCACACTGACATGACACATACACAGACACATCACACTGACATGACACAGACACAGACACATCACACTGACATGACACATACACAGACACATTACACTGACATGACACATACACTGACACATTACACTGACATGACACATACACTGACACGACACATACACTGACACATCACACTGGCATGACACATACACAGACACATCACACTGACATGACACATACACAGACACACCACACTGACATGACACATACACAGCCACATCACACTGACATGACACATACACAGACACATCACACTGACATGACACATACACAGACACATCACACTGACATGACACATACACAGACACATTACACTGACATGACACATACACTGACACATTACACTGACATGACACATACACTGACACGACACATACACTGACACATCACACTGGCATGACACATACACAGACACATCACACTGACATGACACATACACAGACACACCACACTGACATGACACATACACAGACATATCACACTGACATGACACATACACAGCCACATCACACTGACATGACACATACACAGACACATCACACTGACATGACACATACACAGACACATCACACTGACATGACACATACACAGACACATTACACTGACATGACACATACACTGACACATTACACTGACATGACACATACACTGACACGACACATACACTGACACATCACACTGGCATGACACATACACAGACACATCACACTGACATGACACATACACAGACACACCACACTGACATGACACATACACAGACATATCACACTGACATGACACATACACAGCCACATCACACTGACATGACACATACACAGACACATCACACTGACATGACACATACACAGACACATCACACTGACATGACACATACACAGACACATTACACTGACATGACACATACACTGACACATTACACTGACATGACACATACACTGACACATTACACTGACATGACACATACACTGACACGACACATACACTGACACATCACACTGGCATGACACATACACTGACACATTACACTGACATGACACATACACTGACACATTACACTGACATGACACATACACTGACACATTACACTGACACGACACATACACTGACACGACACATACACTGACACATCACACTGGCATGACACATACACAGACACACCACACTGGCATGACACTGACACACATCACACTGACCTACCTGACTCCTACTTCCTGCATTACTCACACACAAACCCCCTCCATACAGCTCAATGGATCCATCCTCCTCCTTACCTCTGCTCTTTGATGCTGCCTTCAGCGACCATCATCCGGGCCTCTCCGACTCCTCCGCACTGCCAGCGCCGTCCACCCGCTCCGCCGGGGCCACGCCAGCGCCATCCATCCGCTCCGCCGGGGCCACACCAGCGCCGTCCACCCGCTCCGCCGGGGCCACACCAGTGCCATCCATCCGCTCCGCCTCCATCATATCCCCGCCGGGACCAGGCCAGCGCCGTCAACCCCGCTCCATGATGTCCCCGCCGGGCAGGAGGTCAGCTGACCGACCTCTCGAAGCTCCCATCTCCGCCGAGCCCCGCCCCTCCGCTGCACTCACACAGACACACAGCGCCGCTCCAGAGGAACACCACAGGGGGGGCGAGAGAGCAGAAGAGGAGCTCACACTGGGCAGAGGCCGTAGTTGCGCCCTAGGTGGTAGTGCGCCCTAGGCGGCTGCCTACTTCGCCTAGTGGTAGCGCCGGCCCTGCCTCAACCTAATAGAACACCTTTGGGATGAATTAGAGCAGAGACTATGAGCCAGGCCTTCTTGTCCACATACGTGCCCGACCTCACAAATGCGCTTCTGGAAGAATGGTCAAACATTCCCATAGACACCCTCCTAAACCTTGTGGACAGGCTTCTTAGAAGATGTGAAGCTGTGATAGCTGCAAAGGGTGGAACAACTCAACATTGAACACTACAGACTAAGATTGAGGATGACAATAAAGTTCATGTGCGTGTAAAGGCAGCTGTCCAAATATTTTTGGTAATATAGTGTATATAAGCTGGTTGGACATCCCAAGTACCTAACCATGAACCAGTCTATTGAAAAACATTAGCATGCAAAGACATTGTAGACAACTTCTAACCTCGTGGCAACAGTTTGGGGTAAGTATCAGGGAATTAGTAGACCAGACTGTGTGGACTGCACAGAGGAAACCCAAAACACAAATAATAATAGTATTTATTATAATAAGTGGCAAGAAAGTGAAAACAAGCAGTGCACTACCAACCACAAGCCACAAACAACAAATAATATATACAATGAATGGGAAATACTAGAATGGTAAACAAAAGCCAGGCCGAGGTCATATACAGGGGGATCAGTAGATGGGTAAGGATGAGGAACCAGAGGGAGAGGACAGATGGATGGGCTGCAGAGCAGGGATCCCAGGCAAACAGGAGACAGGAGGGACAGGTCCAGGATGGGATCGGGAGAAATCAGGTCGGGTCGGGTCAGATGCAGGCTCAAGGTCAGAGTACAGGCAACAAGGTTAGGGCACATGGAGAGAGAGATACCAAGGCAAGCATGTGTGGGCTTGCCGGGTATTTATAAGACTGCAGTAATTGTCCTCATGTAACACCTGAGCGCAGGAAGTGTTGTCTGCTCCATACTGCCAGGATCCATCAGCTGGTGGACGCTAGTACTGCAGCCCAATGATGACATTACACCAACAGGGAAAGTCTCTCCTGACAGTTACAAACTGCCAGGAGACACCTGCTGGTGGACCTCAGTACTGCACGCCAAATGATGGATCTTACCAGTGGACGGACCCTTTTTCTGACAGGAAGACCCTCGACCTGCTCCAGCATGACTGTGCCCCTATGCATGAACTCAGCTCTATAAGGACATGGGGGGCTGATTTACTAAAACCAAATAGGCTTTTCAAGAAAAGTCGCACTTTGCAAGCAAATTTCCCAAAAGCTAGGTGAATGTAGTTATAGGTTTATAGTTGAATAAAGACACCAGTCCATCCTGAGTGAGTGTCTACAATTGTCCCTATCCCTGTACATTGCGCACTCACATTGGTCTCTACCCTCAAGGATCCAACAATCCAAGGTCTCCATTCATATACTAGGGCCAATTTTGGGCAGAAGCCAATTAACCTACCTGCATGACTTTGGCATGTGGGAGGAAACCCACGCACGGACAGGGAGAACATGCAAACTCCAGGCAGCTAGTGTTGTGGTTGGGATTCAAACCAGCGACCCTTCTTACTGCTAGGTGAGAGTGCTAACCACTACACTACTGTGCCGCCCTCATGTAGTAAAAGTCAATTTTCCAAAGGATACCCAATCACACATAATGAAATGGAAAAAAAAAAAAAGCTTTTTTTCTTGCACATGACTGGATGATGAAAGTCAGCAGAGCTTCACCTCATTCACTAAGCTCTGGGAAGAATTCCTGTATAAGTGAACAGCCTTTTTGCCTTTAGTAAATAAACCCCATGGCTTGACAAGATTGGTGCTGAGGAACTCAAGTGACCTGCAAGGAGCCCTGACCTTAATCCTACTAAACACCTTTGGTATGAGTTGGAACATCAATTGCGAGCCAGGCCTTCCGTCCAACATCAGTACCAGACCTTACAAATGTTCTTTTGGCTGAATTTGCACAAATTCCCACAGACACACTCTAAAATCTAAAATGGGATGTCCAACAAGCTCATATTAATGCAATGGATGGTAGGAAACAGAACAAAAGAACTGAAGACTTGGAGGAAGAAAGAAGTAGGGTAGACAAGAACAAGAGAAGAAAGAAGGAAGGAAGGAAAAAGGAAGGATGGAAGGAAGAAAATTAAGAATGAATGAAGGGGAGGGGAGGAGGATTTTCTGTATTTCTTCATAGAATAAATCTCCCATCGGACTACATTCTGTATTTTGTAACCATTCATAGAGTCTATATTTGCATGTTTTAACACAATCTGAATAAGAGGCCACCACGGGGTGATGTTTCTCCAGGAATAACAATGCCGCCACATGTTGTTCATCCTCGCTAACGTTCATCTCATTGTAGAGAGGAAGAATTCTAGAAGGAATTCTCCAGGGACATTGTACAATTAAATAAAGAGCAGCATCTCTAAGGTGTATATAATGCACAGAGTGCGTATCATATAATCTGATTTACTGCCTCATTCTGGAATTAATTTGATAATATGCGCATTTGAATCCAAAGAGATGCTGCTTGATCTCAAGATTACACTATTACATCACAGCAGTGTGAGCTCAGTGCATGCAGATGAAGCTGTGTACACCATGCTGTTTTATAGGACTCCACTGTGCTTGAAAAGCAGAATTAGGGCTCTTTCACATGGGGCAGATCCGTGCTGATCAACCCCGTGGACATCCGCTTTCTCAGGTCCATCTCTGCACACTGCGCAGGGACGGACCTGTCTCCCTATGGGAGATCGGATGACGATGGACCGCAGAGTCCGTCATCGCCCGATCCGATCCGATGACGGATGGAAAAGTAGTTTTTTTTCCTCCGTCACACTTTTTGGATCGGAGCGGGTCGGATGTCAGCGGACTTGTCACCGCTGACATCCGATGCTCCATAGACCTCTAGTTTGGGGATGGCCCCTTCCTGTTCCAACATGACTGTGCACCAGTGCACAAAGCAAGGTCCATAAAGACATGGATAAACGCTTTTGGGGTGGAGGAACTTGACTGGCCTGCACACAGTCCTGACCTCAACCCAACAGAACACCTTTGGGATGAATTACAGCAGAGACTATGAACCAGGCCTTCTTGTTGACATCAGTACCCGGCCTCACAAATGTGCTTCTGGAAGAATGGTCAAACACACTCCTAAACCTTGTGGACAGCCTTCTTAGGAGATTTTAAGCTGTTAGAGCTATAAAGGCTGGGCCAACTCAATATTGAACACTACGGACTAAGACTGGGATGCCAATAAAAGTCATGTGCGTGTAAAGGCCGGCGTCCCAATATTTTTGGTAATATAGTGTATATAAGCTGGTTGGACATCCCAAGTACCTAACCATGAACCAGTCTGTTGAAAAACATTAGCATGCAAAGACATTGTAGACAACTTCTAACCTTGTGGCAACAGTTTGGGGAAGACCCTCTCCTGCTCCAGCATGACTGTGCCGCTATGCATGAAGTCAGCTCTATAAAGACATGGGGGGGTGATGTACTAAAAACAAATAGGCTGTTCACTTTTCAAAGAAAGTTGCACTTTGCAAGCACATTTTCCCCAAAGCTGGGTGAATGTAGTAAACGTCAGTTTTCCAAAGGATACCCAATCACACATAATGAAATGGAAACAAAAAAACAGCATTTTATCTTGCACATGATTGGATGATGAAAGTCAGCAGAGCTTCAGTTCATTCACTAAGCTGTGGGAAGAATTCCCTTATAAGTGAACAGTCTTTTGCCTTTAGTAAATAAATCCCATGGCTTGACAAGATTGGTGTCAAGGAACTCAAGTGACCTGCAAGGAGCCCTGACCTTAATCCTACGAAAAACACCTTTGGTATGAGTTGGAACATCAATTGCGAGCCAGGCCTTCCATCCAACATCAGCACCAGACCTTACAAATGTTCTTTTGGCTGAATTTGCACAAATTCCCACAGACACACTCTAAAATCTTCTTTCCAGAAGAGTGTATGCTATTATAAAGGGTAGGTGGATTGTAGGTTCATGGTTTTGGAATGGGATGTCCAACAAGCTCATATTAATGCAATGGATAAAGGGATTTATTCATCTCCAAGTGTACTGGTTTGCTCCATTCTCTAAGGTAAAAAGGATGAGATAAGCCGAAGGGTTAACACATGGTTCAACTCTTTAATATCTCATGCATTGTGGTATATATATATATATATCCCATCAATGACCTGAGCACAGACAAAGCTCCATTTCTACTGCCTAGTGCAGGTCAGTGGATAACCATTTGCCAACCGCTGTCGGCAAATATACGTCGGCAGAATGGCACGGCTGGGCAAAGTAATGCACCCCTGCGTTACTTTGAATTTCCTGCCGTGCGCGCGCGACTCAATCGCCGCAATCGTGTCACGGAGCTGAAGAGCGGGGAGATGCCGATGTAAACAGCATCTCCCCATTCTACCTAATGACAGGACACTGATCGTCTGCTCCCTGCCATCGGGAGCAGCGATCAGTGTCATGTCACACACAGCCCAGTTAGAAACACTCCCCTAGGACACACTTAACCCCCGTCCAGCCCCCTAGTGGTTAACCCCTTCACTGCCAGTGAAATTTTTGCAGTAATCAATGCAATTTTATAGCATTGATCGCTGTATTAATGCCAATGGTCCAAAAAATTTGTCAAAATTGTTCGATATGTCCGCCATAATGTCGCAGTCACGATACAAATCGGTGATCGCCAGCATTACTAGTAAAACAAAAACGTATTAATACAATTCCATATGCTATTTGCGCAAACCAATCAATAAACGTTTATTGCAATTTTTTTTTTACCAAAAATATGTAGAAGAATACATATCGGCCTAAACTGAGGATAAAAACTGTTTTTTTAAATATATTTTTGGGGGATATTTATTATAGCAAAAAGTAAAAAATAATGAAATTTTTTTTAAATTTTCGCTTTTTTTTGTTTATAGCGCAAAAAATAAAAACCGCAGAAGTGATCAAATACCACCAAAAGAAAACTCTAAAAACAAGGCGTTTGCCTGGGGAGGCAATTTTCATGGGGGCAGCATCGCCACCCTTGCCCTCGCCATTCCTAACATTCCTCAGGGGGCAATATGAGGAAGATATGGAAAACCCCTTGTGTTGACACGCGTTGGGGAAGGGGACAGGACGAAAAGCTAGGCAGTGTACCTGCCGAATACGATCAGCACATCACCCCGTTAACAGCCGTTATTTCCCGCTGATTCCACACTGTTTAAGATTGGTGCTCTGATGCGCCACGGTAATGTGAGTACCCTGTTTGGGATTTTAATGTGTTTAATAATAATAAAAGATTTTTACATACTACACGATTAAGTCCTCCTCTCTCTATTGATATATCGAGGCACAAGAGGGACTCCATTGGCACACTGAGATATAAGTGAAGTCCACCTAGGATTCCGGATATATTGCTGAACCATTTATGGGTTCCAATGTGTGTATTGACCAAGCCTAAACAGCGGGGTCACACGCTCTAAGGTGAGAGGCTAATGCCTAGGGGGGACACTGGAGTGTGAATACAGCACTTTAATATTGAATTGGTTTGCACAACATCCACTGAAGTATTTTGGAGCACTTATGGACTGAAATTGTGATGTTTGCACAGCACACCGTAGCACTTTTTATTCTATTTTTATTCACAAACATATATATATATATATATATATATATATATATATATATATATATATATATATGTCATTTTTTACAATATAACAATATTTTTCACCAGGGTGCACTTTATTTACAATATTGCATGTAAATTTAAAGGGGTTGTAAAGGTTTGTTTTTTATTTTCTAAATAGGCTCCTTTAACCTCCCTGGCGGTATGATTCAGTCTGGAATAAGGTGCTGAAAGCGGTACAATTATTTTGCATGGAAATCTGGCTTTTATTTTGTAGTCCTGTAATTCTTAGGAATAACGCTCTTAAATCTCTTCAAACCAGAGTCTAGCAGACATCCCGGGTATGATAAAGTTTATAATATAATAAAGAATAATAAAAATTATTCAATAATGTAATCAAATCCCCAAAAAACTGAAAAAGGGACAAGTTTTGGTTGCTATGGACAATCTCTAAATTCCAGGCAGAAAAAACTGTATTTATAATATAAAAGTGCATGCAGGGCACTGCACAGACCACTAGGGACAAAGGGGGTGTGTATTTTTTAATACAGCACTGTAATCTGTAAGATTACAGTGCTGTGTGTGTTTTGTGTGTTTTTACTTTTTTGAATTTGCCGCCGTTCTCCGCTCCCGTACGTCGTAACGTCGCAGGGAACGGAGCTCGGCGGCATTCGGCACTGTGAATCGAGCGGAGGACAGCTCGATCGCACAGCGCGGCGGACATCACTGGATCCAGGGGACAAGGTAAGTAACTCTCCCTGTGTCATCCCCTGCATCGAGCGATGCGATCCCGAGTCTGGCTCGGGGTTACCGCTTCTGTAATTAAAATCCCAACCCGAGCCAGACTCGGGATTACCGCTAGGAAGGTTAAGCTAGTGCATTGTTGGTTCACTTACCTTTTCCTTAGATTTGCCTTCTAAATGTTTTTTTTCTTTGTCTGAATTTCTCACTTCCTGTTCCTCCTCAGTAAGCTGTTCTGGCTGACTAAACACCACTGGGATGATGGTGTGAAGTTTAATGAGGAGAAACAGGAAGTGAACCAACAATGCACTAGCTTAAAGGAACCCATTTAGAAAAATAAAATTAAGCTTTACAATCCCTTTAAGCACTAATATCACTTTATTGTGGATGGTATACAGCATATCTGGATATTTAATTTTGATTGCGCAGTGTGCTACAATATATTTGAATTATTTTTGCATGACTTAAGAGACATGTGCAATGCTAACAGCTGATTCAAAATAGGAATATTGTTTGGAAACCCAAAGGGCTCAAAGTTAGTGGTGGCTCACAGGAAGGGCTCAAAGTTAGTGGTGGCTCAAAGTTAGTGGTGGTTCACAGGAATTTGCATTACCTATAATTTAATAGTTATGTAAAGGTTAAGTTATTAGTTAGTTAAGTCAGATTTTCGTTCTTATTTTTGGATTATCGTTCTTTTGAATTTCTGGATTTTCATTCTTATTTTTGGATTTTCGAATTTCCGAATTTTTGGATTTTTGAATTTTGAATTTCTGAATTTTTTTAATTTTGAATGTCGAATTTCCAAATTTCCGAATTTCGAATATTTGAATTTCAGAATATAGGGAAAAATTGGTTAAATGGGTTTTCATTCATTTGGATATTTCCAAATTAACTAATTTGTTTAAATTCCTTATAAAAAACGAATTCAGAACGAAACGAATTGCACATGTCTACAGCAGACTATAAAACAAAATCAAAATTTGATGTAAAAATTAACACTGCTCACAACTAGTGAACACCATAATTTCTCAAAAACGGCCAGGTAAAAGTGTGTTTATTAATGCTATTTTGTTGTTATTATTATTCTTATTCTTTCTTTATCTGTCCCTTATAGTCAAGGAACATAGTGGCAGGTGGTTAGAGAGCAAAATAATCTAAAAGAATTTTGTAGTTTTATTTTACTGTAACCCCAGGTATCCCTTCCGCTGCGATGGTAATAGCCAGCCTATATAAGCTCACTCTGTGTTCTAAGCCTGTTGTTAATATCACCGTGCCCACCTCTTGTCCCCAAGATTAGGACAGGTAGGTGGTCTCTACGCCAAGATCGAACAGCGTCCAGTCCAGCACAAAGGACACCCCTCTGTTTTCCTGTCGTATTAAAAAGTTCTAAATCAAAAAGTAGATGTTTTCTACCATACAGAGGACTTCTGATCAGTACAAATATCAAACAACACCAAGTGACCCCCAAACACCAAAATACAAAAATGTGTGAAAGGTAATACTTTTATCTGCCAAACCAGAAGGGTGACCCCCATTTTCTGTGCTACATACAAAATAGCTTGTTGATTGGACAGTACAGGAGCAGTAGCAAAAAAAAAAAAAAAAAAGTGGTCACACAATCCAATCTGATTGACCCCATGAGCATATATTATAATATAATTAACCACTTCAGCACTGGAAGATTTGGCTGCTGAACGACCGGGCCATTTTTTTGCAATTCAACACTGCGTCTCTTTAATTTACAATTGTGCTGTTATGTGATGCTGTACCCAAACAAAATGTATGTCCTTTTTTTCCCCACAAATAGAGCTTTCTTTTGGTGGTATTTGATCACCTCTGCGTTTTTTGAATTTTTGCGCTATAAACAGAAAAAGAGCGACGATTATGAAAAAAACTTTTTTTTACTTCTTGCTATATTAAATATCCCCCAAAAATATATAAAAAAACTAATTTCTTCCTCAGTTTAGGCCAATAAGTATTCTTATACATATTTTTGGTAAAAAGAAAAAAAAAATCGCACTAAGCGTATATTGATTGGTTTGCACAAAAGTTATAGCGTCTACAAAATAGGGGATAGTTTTATGTAATTTTTTATATTATTTTAATTTTTTACAAGTAATGGCGGTGATCAGCGATTTTTAGTGGGACTGTGACATTGTGGCGGATAGATCGGACACTTTTTATACTTTTTTGGGACCAGTGACATTTAAACAGCGATCAGTGCTATAAAAATGCACTAATTACTGTATAAATGACACTGGCAGGGAAGGGGATAACACTAGTGATGATCATGGGGTTAAATGTGTTCCCTGGGACTGTTTCTAACTGTGGGGGGAGGGGGGGACTGACTGGAGGAGAAGACAGATCACTGTTTCTTATCACTAGGAACAGCAGATTTTTCTCTACTCTACTACTGTCAGAACAGGGATCTGTTTGTTTACATTGACAGATCCCTGTTCTGGCTCTCTGTAGCGCGATCGCGTGTGGCCGGCGGACATCGAGGCCACCGGTCTCACGCATCGGCTCTGGCACTGTGCTGTGGGTGTATCTATTGCACGAACCGACGTACAGCTACGGGCGATTCACACAATAGAGCCAATCTGCTGCAGTATAATGACGGTGACCGGTCCGCAAGTGGTTAACCG
The DNA here is from genome assembly GCF_037356315.1 of Lithobates pipiens. Lineage (NCBI taxonomy): Eukaryota > Metazoa > Chordata > Amphibia > Anura > Ranidae > Lithobates > Lithobates pipiens. Next base: position 79,126,372 of record NW_027507784.1, on the reverse strand, counting down.
CTTGACTTCTGGAGGATTTACCCCCCTTCATGGCCAGGCTTTTTTTTGCTATATGGCACTTGCGTTATTTTTACCTGACAATTGTGCGGTCATGCAACGCTTTGCATAAATGAAATATGTTTATTTCTTTTTTCCCCACAAGTAGAGCTTACTTTTGGTGGTATTTGATCACCATTGGGTTTTTTTCTGCGCTATAAACAAAAAAAGACTGACAATTTAAAAAAAGCTAACTTTTTTTACTTTTTCTGCTATAAAACATATCCAATAAAAAATTTTAAAATATCATATTTCTTCATCAATCTAGGCCAAAATGTATTCTCCCACCTGATTTTGCTAAAAAAAAAAAAAAAATCCCAATAAGCTTATATTGATTGGTTTGTGCAAAAGTTATAGTGTGTACACACTATGGTATACAGTATATACAGTATACTGGAATTAATATTTTTTTTTATATTAGTATTGGCAGCGATTAGCAACTTATAGTGGGACTGTGACAATCTAGACAATTTAACACTAACTGACACTTTACGGGAACCAGTGACACTATTACAGTAATCAGTGCTAAAAATATGCACCGTCACTGTACTAATGACCCCAGCTGGGAAGGGGTTAAAAATCTAGGGCGATCAAAGGGTTAAATATGTGCCTAACCAGTGTTTACGTGTGTACTGTGGGCTGCTTTCATTAAGGGATGTGCTGGTTTTAATTCCGTGCTTTTCAGGGAAACAAAAACCAGCACATCCCTGCTGAAAGGACAGAGCTCTGTACATGACAGCGGTCTAAAAGTGCTTTTGACGTAGAGGGACGCTTTTTGGATCCCATGGATGTTCTTAACAGATAGAAATAGCGGTATATATAATATTAAAGTGCATGCACTGGACAAAGCACTAGGGTAGGGTAACCAGATGTCCCCGCCACTTCAGCCGCAGCAGCCATTGCACTATTTTTTTTGCTGCTCAGTCTCAGGCAGTGATCGCTTCCGCTTTCCCTGGCATTTTAACTCCAGCCAGCTGCCTGTGAGTCTTGCTGTATTGCCTCTGTTGCCCGTCCCATCAGCACTTCCTAGCTCCTCCCTCAATCCGACACTCCGCCTAAAATTGGTGTCTGCCTAACCCCACCCACACTCCAGCATGCACTGTGTTCAGCCTACCTGGGAGACCAGCCTGAGGCATAATTGGCGAATGAGCCATCTGCTCTGTGAACAACCCTCCTCTCTCACCCGACCTCTTTGTTTTGACTCTTTTCCTTCTCATTTCATCCTCCCCTGTGCATACTGTGGGGGGGGGGGGGGGGGGTCTGCAGACTGAGGGGGAGCATTGTGCTGACTATGGGGAGGGGTTGTAGACTGAGGGGATTGTACAGACAACTGGGGAGGGGTTGTACAAACTGGGGGGGTTCTGCAGACTGGGAGGATTTTACAGGGGCTACACAATGCTACAGTGCTCTGGACGGTGGTCTAAGGGGAGTACTGTAATGTACACAGTGCTCTGGATGGTAGTCTGAGGGGAGGCCTGTAATTTACACAGTGCTCTGGACAGTGGTTTGAGGGGAGGCCTGTAATATACACAGTGCTCTGGATGGTGGTATGAGGGGAGGCCTGTAATGTACACTGTGCTTTGGATTGTGGTATGAGGGGAGGCCTTTAATGTACACCGTGCTCTTGATGGTGGTATGATTATTGAGGGGATTTAACTTGTATGGGAATGGGAAATTATGGGATGCCCAGAAAGATTCAGTGTAACTTGCTTGGGACTTCTATATACACTCCTGTATATACATTCCAGTCTTCTCTCCAGCACAGCTCTTGCTTAAAACCTCCAGCACTTCACTTTTGGCAGACCGTTACTCCAGCATTTCATTTGCTGCAAACCGTTACTACTCCAGACCAGCTAGCACCTCATGATTGGGCCTGACACTAACTCAGCCAGGCCTCAGTGAATTGCCTTTTGCAGGCAAGGACCCCGGGACCCTATGTTGTAGAAATAGTTCTGGTGCTAACTGTTCTTAACTTGGCTACTGCTCCTATTAAACCCTCCTCAGACCCTGCTAGCCTTCCTAGCTGCAGTTGCCTCTTTACATTGCCCTTCCAACAGTCCACTCTTCTGGTTCTGCACCCATCTCAAACTACAAACTCCCAGTTCTTTCAGGTGTGCCTTCCCTGTCCTCCTGACTGTGCTTCACTCACCAGCCCTTCTGGCTGCAACCAATTGTTCTCTCTGGAGTCTCTTAGCAGTGCTCTACCACTCTCCTTTACTTGCTCTCTCATGTGCCTCTCCTCCAGGATCTCTTCTCCTCTGGGTTGCACCCGAGCCCAGGTCCAAGGTCACCCCCCCAGAGCTCCCCATGGGCCTCGACAGCCTCCATCCTCTGTCACTCCAGCTCTTCCACCCGACAACTCCTCCCCAGTTGGGCTGACCCTGGGTATTTAAGGAGGCCTGCCCCCTGCCAATCCAAGTTGGGGATTGGTCAAGGCTTCTTAAGATACCCCAGACAACTCACCTCTCCTCTCCTTGCTCTATTTCCAGAATCTTCTGGAAAGGAGAGGGAGGTCTCTGTGATGCTGCCTGTCAGTCACCAGCTGCTACACTGAGCCACTCCCAGCCCAGAATGAAAACAAAACAAACAGGCCTGACTGCCAGCCATGCCTGCCTAAATTTACCTGCCACAAAAATCCTACCTTTAGCACCTACCTACCTAGAGGGTGCTACAATTCTATTTATTTACGTTGCTTTGCATATGTTATTTGAACCCCATGGGGCCTGGTGTACCTGTCATTTAGCCTTGTGAAATACTACTGGCCAATTCTTACATGATTGCAGCCTTTTTCAAGCAGGGTGCCTTCCCAGTTTTCCAGGTGTGCCTTGGCAAAATGCCTAAAAATGTCCTCAAATTGACCAAAAATGTTCAACAAGCCAGCAGATGGATTAAGCCTCCCTTTTTTTTTTGAGGAACCGTGTATGGCCAGCCTAAGGAGGACATTGGGCACCTGAGACTGGCCTTGTTTGCCCCTCTTCATCAGCACTGGGGTCACATTAGCTGAATGAGGGAGAAAAACTGAGGGAAAAGAGAAATTCTGGAATACTGGTCAGTACCAGTATCAAAAAGTATATTTACTTTGTAAGAATAAATCACCCCCATGTTGGGTGCCCTACTTGTGCGATACTGCTGCATGTAAAACTATTAGTTTAGATTTTTACATTTTAAAAGGTTGTGTATAGTTGTAAAGAATGCCTTGGCTGAAAAAAGGTTGAAAAAAAGTGTTATTGTGCCATTTCATTGTTCAGATTACTTGGATGTTTATTATCTTTGAAGTGGGTGCGAATCCCACCTTTGATTGTAGACTTCATGTTAATGTCGATATGTATGTTCTATTGTTTTGACAATAAAAGGATTGAACAAGAAGAATTTGGTGTCACCCAGGGTTCTACCCCTGCAGGTTAAGGAGCTCCAAGGTGTGTCCCCCATTACGGGAGAATTGGTATTTCAGGCTTCTCAAGGATTGGTAAATCCTGATATGGGTTTTCGAAGCCAGTTGTTGGGTTGGATGAAGTCACCAACCAAGGGTCCATGGCATGATGATTGTGCAGGTGTGCACCACCCTTTTAGTATGGGTGCAAACTATGGTTTAGGGCTCCTCCCCAGGAGTGACAAACAAATATTACCATGAGTGCACTAAAATGACATAAGGAAATAAATTTGGTGGCAACCATCAAAAGCAATGCAGGTGTCTGATAACCATATCTTGTGTCACAACTGTCAGGTTGACTTGAGGCATAACATTACCTGTTCCATTCCTTGTTTCTGTCCTTTTCCCAGCTGCCGCTAACAAGGAGTCGAAAGAAAACTGGTGTGTATCACAAGCCTTTGAGATGATTTGCTAGAAGAAGTGCAGGATGCAATGTGGTGTAGGTATTTTTAGCGAGTGCCCAGACTTCTTTGCATTTGTTGCCCGCCAGAAGGTCAGCCACGTGCGAAAAAGCATTGTGCATTCACACTTGGCATGTCCAAGGTCCTGGCAACACCTGGGATAATATAATTGCTTTAGGAGCAGCATGTGGACTGTTGTTTTCTAGGCTGAGAGCCAGTGTAGTCTGAGGTTGGCCGCTGGATGGGTGAAATCCTGCTGTAAGGAATCCTTACTTTTAAATAAAAGCAGGCAAAGAATGCCATAAAACATACTCCAGTGGCTGGACTGACATTGATATAAAGTACTACCATTGGGCTGAACCCCATGCAACATATACAAAATAAATTATAGAGATAAATATAAATACAGTTTTTTTCCGGTATTTTGATTATTGTATTATACATGAAAAGTCTTTCTTTTTACTCTAAGTGTGGGCTGCCTGACTTTTTTTTTTTTTTATAAAACCCTTAGCATTACAGTAATATGAAGTGTGAAAGTCTTTTCATGTCTATGTTTTACCATGTTCCTGTGTTCCTGACCTCCCTTGTACCTGGACTGGTGCTGCTTTAATCTTTCTCCTCCTGCTGAGTCTAAGGCTTTTTTGATGTTGAGATATTTTGGCAATCTTACTTTTTTCATGTCTGTAGATTTCAAATTTCTCTCGTAAGCTCATTTTAAACCAAGAAAATACCTGGGAGAGCAAATGTAAAGCTGAACTCCAGACACAACTGAAGGCCCACATATACCATATACTTGATGAGGTTGAGCTTAAAGGGTCATTCCACTGAAAACTGACTGATGGCTTTTTTGAAGTGTGTGATTGCACTAGACCGATATAAGGGAGAACTGACTCTGATTGATATACAGTGAAATGTGTTTTCCTTCTAAGAAGAAGATTTGTGGTGGAAGTGTAGTGTAGGTGGACCTATTTCCAGTCCTGTGTTTCTACCTTTCTGATCACGACAAAGGGATCGCTCAACAGACAATAAATTCTTGGAAGTGCATGGAGTACAAATGTAAAAATGTATTATTTAACCACTTACAGACCGGACCAATTTGCTGGTCAAAGACCAGACCACTTTTTGCGATTCAGCACTGCGTCGCTTTAACTGACAATTGCGCGGTCGTGCCACGTGCCTCCCAAAGAAAATTGACGTCCTTTTTTTCCCACAAATAGAGCTTTCTTTTGGTGGTATTTGATCACCTCTGCGGTTTTTATTTTTTGCGCTATAAACAAAAATAGAGCGACAATTTTGAAAAAAACGCATTATTTTTTACTTTTTGTTAATAAACATCCCCCAAAAATATATAAAAAAACATTTTTTCCCTCAGTTTAGGCTGATACGTATTCTTCTACATATTTTTGGTAAAAAAAATTGAAATAAGCGATTATTGATTGGGTTGCGCAAAAGTTATAGCGTTTACAAAATAGGGATAGTTTTATGGCATTTGTATTAATATTTTTTTATTATTTTTTTTTTACTAGTAATGGCGGCGATCAGCGATTTTTATTGTGACTGCGACATTATGGCGGACACATCGGACATTTTTGACACTATTTTTGGGACCATTGTCAGTTATACAGCAATCATTGCTATATAAATGCAGTGATTCCTGTGTAAATGACACTGGCAGTGAAGGGGTTAACCAGTGGGTGGCAGTGTAGGGGTTAAGTGTTCCTAGGGGTGTGTTACTAGCTGTGGGGGGGTTGGGCTTTCATTTAGTGAACACTGATCTCTGCTCCAATCACATGGAGCAGAGATCAGCGTCACTAGTTGCTAGGCAGAATGGAGAAATGCTGTTTACAACGGCACTTCTCCATTCAGCCGTCCCGTGAGACGATTGCGGGTATGCCCGCAGAGATCGAGTCCGCGGGACCCACGACCGGACTCACGAGGGTCCCGACCGGCAGCGCGCTCTTGATGGCACGGCGGCATTGAAGATTGGACGTACCTGTACGCCAATATGCCTGCCCGTGCCATTCTGCCGAGGTACATCGGTGTGCGCTGGTCGCCAACCGGTTAAAGTCTTTCAGCTCATTTCTCCATTGCCTTCACGTTTGGTCATATCATTAGGAACCATCTCCTGCTGTTGTTTCAAGATTGGCTTGCTAACATCCCTCCTGGCTTCCATCCTGCTTGCAGTTGCTCTCCTTGGATCCCTGACGTCTGGACTGGCTGATTACCCAATCTGGTTTATGAACTTTGGACTGGCTGACTACCCGATCTGGGTACTGGACTCTGGCTTGCTTGAATACGCTTTTTCCTGTTTACCTTTTTATTTTTATTAATAAACAAGTGTGATTTGATTGTACTTCTGTCTCTGTCTGTTTCATGGTTCCTGACAAAAGCGTGCTTGTTAATCCACTGCATTGTGTAAAAAGGCTGTTTGATCCTGTCTTCTTGGTTTTCTTTCCCGATAGCCACTATGTGTGGCATCTGGAGGTTTATCCAGTTTATTCCTGTGTCGGTGGTTTTAGTTTTAGCCTTAGTGACACATTGCAGGTGACAAACTTAATTGGTGTATCTGTGAAGTTACGGTCACTTTTGTGGATTAATTTCCACATGCCCATTAATTTGAGTCTATCGGGAAGAGCCCCTTTTAAATGGATCGCAATAGATTTAACGATTCATTGTGTAGCGGTCATTTCCTCCCATGCATTCTTATAATTACTTGCAGTCATTGCTTACAGTCATTGCCCAGTAAGATGTTCTCTCCAGGAAGTACAAAAGAGTGTCACTTCCGGTTCCGGGAAAATGATGTCATTTCCGGTTCCGGGCGGAAGTGACGTCACTTCCGGTTCCGGCGGAAGTGGTCATACCGGAAGTGATGTAAATGGCGGCAAAAATGCCGCTATTTTGACCAATAAGAATCTAGATACCTGGAGCAATCACCTGGGTGATCTCCAATGAAAAAAAGTTACTGTTGAAAAGAGGAGGAGCTCTTCGGAGAACCTCCAATCAGAATGAATCGGCTAGAGAGATGGGAGGAGCCTCTGTGTTGATTGGAGGAAGCTTTTGGCGCCAATCCACTCAATAAGGGCTATTTAAGGCAGACGCCAGAAGCTCTAAGTAGGTGGGAATCTCTCCTATATCCTTTCTAGATATCCTGCTCCAGATTCGGTGACATTCGTATAAAACTAGGAAACGATTGAACCTCGTTATGGCGGTAAGCTACACTTTGGGAATATATAAAATGAGAAATCAACCAGCGCTAAACACAATAATTAAAGTGAAAAAAGTGACAAAATGCAGCTAGAATACTATAGGTCAAATTACCAAATCCCACATTACAAAATCAAAAAGTGACAGTACAGCGCAAATAAATAATAAATAATCAATGCAAAGTCCATATAGTGAAAAATGATATATGCAGTAATCAAGAAGAATCCGCTTGTGCAGTGTGTCTTCAATCAATATATCAAGTGACGATGTGATCCCTTCACCATTGAACAAGTTGGACTCTCACCTCAACTAGTGGACCCCTGATATATCAGACAGGTCAAAAACACATGTTCCCATCAAGGGTAGATCATAAGATTGCAGCAGACCAAACGGAAGTACTCCCAGGTAAGGTTCTCCTCCGTATCATCAGATCAATGTGATATCATATATAAAAAAAAAAGAACAAGCAAATCTAGTGCTCTCCGTTGATACCAATTTATTAAAAGCAAGTAAAAGAGAAAATTACACTCACATTTGTGTGCACTGATCTCCAGTGCTGAGTGCTAGGCAAAGAATACCATGCGTGGATCAGTGTGTCAGCTTGCGGATGACGTCACGGCGCGAGTCACGTGGTCCGTACGCGTTGCGTCCCAAAAAGTAGGCGGGACTTCATCAGCGGTGACGGAATGACGTCGGACGGCCGCTTTTAAACCAACACACTAATATTGAGCCAATAGAAAGCAGAGTTGTGCGCCAGACAAGTGCCAGGGGAAGCACTTATCAAACATGACACCGGAACACAGATCTGCGCTCAATCACAATACAAAAAAGAGAGAAAAGATGTATTTAAAAACAATACTAATAAAGAGCAAAAACAAAGCCAGAGGAAAGCGCAAATATTGTCTACTAATTAGCGACACATAGCAATCCTCTAGTTATTTCCACATAAACTATGTGAAAAAAAGTGATATTGCCTAAAGAAGCAATGCAATATTATAGCACTGAAATAAGACCACATATGTGTGTATCTCCTAATCAGTCCAACATTACTGGCAATGAGAACCTAAAATGTAAACCCACAATGCCGCTGATGTCATCAGAAAGCTACACTGATCCACGCATGGGTTGATGAAAAATAAATATACATATATATAAAAAAAAAAAATATATATATATATATATATACCAAATATATGTATACTAATCAAAGAAATAAAAATAAAAGTAAATGTAAAAATATATAAATAAAAGACAAATTAAAAAAATAGAAATATATAAAAGGGAAAAACAATTATCTGTCCGAAATGAAACAATTTAAATCAAAATCCACGTTTAAGCCTCTCGGGGCGAGAACCCTTGTTTCATGGATCCAATAAGACTCACGTTTACTTAGTTGGCGTATGAAGTTACCTCCACGCCAATGTTTGGTTACCTTCTCAATCCCCCAAAAACTCAAACTCCTGGGGTTCTGAGAATGCACCAATTTGAAATGGCGAGACACATTATGAGTCTTGAGACCTTTTTTAATATTATTCACATGTTCGCCCAACCTCACATGTAGGGGTCTGGAAGTTCTACCAATATATTGGAGACCGCATCCACATTGTAACATGTATACCACCCCTGCAGTAGAACAGGTAATAAGTTTATCAATCTTATATTCCTTGTTATTACTCGTGGCAATAAAAGATTTTCTCCTTTTCACATTGCATTTGGAATGTCGGCATGCCGTACACCTACCACACGCATAGAAGCCGGATAAAAAAGAGAAAAGTCTACTTTCGGTATGCACAGGAGAATCGATAACACTAGGTGCTATCTGGTCACGTAATGAAGGAGCTTTCTTGTATATGAAAGAGGGCCGTGTAGGTAAAAGAGGACCCAACACACGATCCTGTTTCAATATAAACCAGTTTTTGGCAACAACTTTTTCAAATTTTTTATACTGTACATTATAATCCAGAACCATTCTGAAATTAACCCCTTCCGTTTCTGATTCTTTTACTTTGTCTCCAACCAAGAGAGATCTATCCATCTGTTGGACCAAAGATATTTCATGTTCAAGAGCAGATGTATCATATCCTTTTTCTTGAAATTTGGAGGATAAGGTTTAGGCCTGAAGCACAAAATCATCCACACGAGAACAGTTCCGCCTTAATCTTACATACTGTCCTCTGGGGATATTGCATAACCAAGACTTATGGTGGCAGCTCCCCAGAGGAATGTACGAATTCCGATCGGTTGGCTTGAAATGATTTTTTAATACTAGCCCATCATTCACTTTGATGATCTCCAGGTCCAAAAACACCATCCGCTCATGGCTAATATTCCATGATAACTGGATGTTTTTATCATTAGCGTTCATGGTGCTGATAAATTTATCCAAACCAAGCCGGTCACCATCCCATATAAAGATTAGATCATCAATGAATCTATTGTAGCAAATTAATTCCTTGGGGCGGTTCCGAAAGACAGCATCCTCCTCCCAGTGGGCCATAAATATATTGGCCACACTGGGAGCAAACCTAGCCCCCATGACAACCCCCCTTACTTGTAGGTAAAACTGATGGTTAAACCAAAAATAATTCCTAGACAGACAAAAATCTAAGCATTTGAGAATAAACTTTTTGTGGCACTCAGACAGATCAGAATAAGTGGACATAGCCCACTGAACTGAAATTCGCGCATCATTGTGTCCTATAATAGTGTACAATGAACCAACGTCAGCGGTTACAAGAAAACAAGAGGCCGTAATCTCTAATGATTCAAGAATTTGAATGATGTGTTTAGTGTCTTTAAGGAATGCCTTAGTTTTCAACACCAGGGGTTGTAAAAAGGTGTCAATGGACTGACCCACTCTCGAGGAGATAGAGTCAATACCGTTGACAATAGGCCTGCCAGGCGGGTTGACACAATCCTTATGTATTATTGGCAGGCTATAAATAATGGGGGTTCTGCAGAACAATGGATCAAGATATGATCCCTCCTTTTTATTAAGAATGTTTTTATTTTTCCCTTCTTCTATTAACCAATGCAATTCATCCTTGTACTGCAACATAGGATCTTTGTTCAAAATTTGGTAAGTGTCAGTATCACTGACAAGTTTATTCATTTCGGACATATAATTAATCTTATTTAAAATAACCAACCCCCCCCCTTTATCTGCGGGGCGTATGATAATGTCATCCCTGCTCCTAAGGGATTCCATTCCCAATTTGATATACTGGGGGTCCTTTACTTTACGTACTTTGAGATTGTCTAGATCGTTTATGACAACATTTTTGAAAACCTCCAAAAACTTATTATCGGTATTTAAAGGATTAAACGTAGATTTGTTACGGAGATTAGAGTGTTGATTTTCAAATGTTTTCACTTGTCTAACCGGGTTGGATAAGAAATATTTCTTCATATTCAAATTCCTGATAAACTTTTGGATATTAACATATGTATGGAATTTACTTAAATTCCTAACCGGAGCAAATTTTAAACCCCTATCCAAAACTTTTAACTCATTATCACTTAATGGGCACCCACTTAAGTTATAAATACCTGCTCCTACTGGGGTTTTTGCTTTTTGAACTCTCCTGCCCCCTCTCCTTCCTCTCTCTCTTTTCTTTTTCGAACCTGATTGCCCGACCGGGGGGTTCCATAGGGTTGCTGTCTCCACCACTCCTGATGGATAGGTGGGGGTGCAAATGGTGGATTGATAGGTTGGTGGACAGGGGGTTGCATATAAGGGCCCCTTCCGGGTCCACTCTGTGCACCCGAAAAATCCCCTCCCTCTCCAGCTCCTCCATACTGTAATGGTGCATACCTATTAGACACAGGCAAGGAGTACCTAGGTTGACCACCATAAGAAGCCCTCTGATGGGAACCATAATCAGACTGGTATCCACCCTGTCTGCTAGGAGAATGATAACCATAATAGTACTGGGATTCATTAACAGGGACATCCCTGGAATCCAAATTCCTATCATGATTACCATTACCCCTACCTCTTTTTCTTCCATAATTGTTACGGGGTCCCTTACTATATGTACCACCCCTAGGAGCACCACTCCTAGTGTTAATGGGCCCAGGCACAGGATATTCCAAAGTAGGGGTGCCTTGGGAGCCAGGTGGGGGTACAGGGGCCATAACATCAACCTCAATAGGAACATTGTGGGGGATATCTCCCTCAGTTTGGTTCATTTTCTGCCATTTGAAGACATTCCCCCCATTGAAATCATCAGAGTCTCTCATGAATTTTTTCTTTTTCTTATTTTGGACCTCAAAGTCCCACTTTGCTATCTTGTCCTTTAATTCAACAGAGAGTCTAATGAAATCAGGGGTATCCTTAAATGATTCAATGGAGTTCCTAATCTCATTAATCTGATTTTCTAAAATGGTCATTTTTCTTTGCTTTCGTTTCAACAGAAATTCCATTAATTCCAAACCTTCCCATTCCAACATGGAATCTCTATCAAGGAGTCCATCGTTAGGGGGAACATCCCATTTTAAACGACGTGGTATTAATCTGGCTGAAATATATTGCTGAAAGGAAACAATGTCCCACCAAGCTTTAACCTTTTTCTCGAAAACATGACCAAGCTTTCTAAAGGCCAAAACTACATCTGGGGTTTGTTCAGAAATAGGGGTACGTTAAAAGATATCACTTAGTTTAACCTCTCTATTTTCCAAATATTGGAATACATCCATATTAGCTGCTGAAATTGTAGTAAATTGGTGCAAAAATATATAAAATGAGAAATCAACCAGCGCTAAACACAATAATTAAAGTGAAAAAAGTGACAAAATGCAGCTAGAATACTATAGGTCAAATTACCAAATCCCACATTACAAAATCAAAAAGTGACAGTACAGCGCAAATAAATAATAAATAATCAATGCAAAGTCCATATAGTGAAAAATGATATATGCAGTAATCAAGAAGAATCCGCTTGTGCAGTGTGTCTTCAATCAATATATCAAGTGACGATGTGATCCCTTCACCATTGAACAAGTTGGACTCTCACCTCAACTAGTGGACCCCTGATATATCAGACAGGTCAAAAACACATGTTCCCATCAAGGGTAGATCATAAGATTGCAGCAGACCAAACGGAAGTACTCCCAGGTAAGGTTCTCCTCCGTATCATCAGATCAATGTGATATCATATATAAAAAAAAAAGAACAAACAAATCTAGTGCTCTCCGTTGATACCAATTTATTAAAAGCAAGTAAAAGAGAAAATTACACTCACATTTGTGTGCACTGATCTCCAGTGCTGAGTGCTAGGCAAAGAATACCATGCGTGGATCAGTGTGTCAGCTTGCCGATGACGTCACGGTGCGAGTCACGTGGTCCGTGCGCGTTGCGTCCCAAAAAGTAGGCGGGACTTCATCAGCGGTGACGGAATGACGTCGGACGGCCGCTTTTAAACCAACACACTAATATTGAGCCAATAGAAAGCAGAGTTGTGCGCCAGACAAGTGCCAGGGGAAGCACGTATCAAACATGACACCGGAACACAGATCTGCGCTCAATCACAATACAAAAAAGAGAGAAAAGATGTATTTAAAAACAATACTAATAAAGAGCAAAAACAAAGCCAGAGGAAAGCGCAAATATTGTCTACTAATTAGCGACACATAGCAATCCTCTAGTTATTTCCACATAAACTATGTGAAAAAAAGTGATATTGCCTAAAGAAGCAATGCAATATTATAGCACTGAAATAAGACCACATATGTGTGTATCTCCTAATCAGTCCAACATTACTGGCAATGAGAACCTAAAATGTAAACCCACAATGCCGCTGATGTCATCAGAAAGCTACACTGATCCACGCATGGGTTGATGAAAAATAAATATACATATAAAAAAAATATATATATATATATATATATATATATATATACCAAATATATGTATACTAATAAAAGAAATAAAAATAAAAGTAAATGTAAAAATATATAAATAAAAGACAAATTAAAAAAATAGAAATATATAAAAGGGAAAAACAATTATCTGTCCGAAATGAAACAATTTAAATCAAAATCCACGTTTAAGCCTCTCGGGGCGAGAACCCTTGTTTCATGGATCCAATAAGACTCACGTTTACTTAGTTGGCGTATGAAGTTACCTTTACGCCAATGTTTGGTTACCTTCTCAATCCCCCAAAAACTCAAACTCCTGGGGTTCTGAGAATGCACCAATTTGAAATGGCGAGACACATTATGAGTCTTGAGACCTTTTTTAATATTATTCACATGTTCGCCCAACCTCACATGTAGGGGTCTGGAAGTTCTACCAATATATTGGAGACCGCATCCACATTGTAACATGTATACCACCCCTGCAGTAGAACAGGTAATAAGTTTATCAATCTTATATTCCTTGTTATTACTCGTGGCAATAAAAGATTTTCTCCTTTTCACATTGCATTTGGAATGTCTGCATGCCGTACACCTACCACACGCATAGAAGCCGGATAAAAAAGAGAAAAGTCTACTTTCGGTATGCACAGGAGGATCGATAACACTAGGTGCTATCTGGTCACATAATGAAGGAGCTTTCTTGTATATGAAAGAGGGCCGTGTAGGTAAAAGAGGACCCAACACACGATCCTGTTTCAATATAAACCAGTTTTTGGCAACAACTTTTTCAAATTTTTTATACTGTACATTATAATCCAGAACCATTCTGAAATGAACCCCTTCCGTTTCTGATTCTTTTACTTTGTCTCCAACCAAGAGAGATCTATCCATCTGTTGGACCAAAGATATTTCATGTTCAAGAGCAGATGTATCATATCCTTTTTCTTGAAATTTGGAGGATAAGGTTTGGGCCTGAAGCACAAAATCATCCACACGAGAACAGTTCCGCCTTAATCTTACATACTGTCCTCTGGGGATATTGCATAACCAAGACTTATGGTGGCAGCTCCCCAGAGGAATGTACGAATTCCGATCGGTTGGCTTGAAATGATTTTTTAATACTAGCCCATCATTCACTTTGATGATCTCCAGGTCCAAAAACACCATCCGCTCATGGCTAATATTCCATGATAACTGGATGTTTTTATCATTAGCGTTCATGGTGCTGATAAATTTATCCAAACCAAGCCGGTCACCATCCCATATAAAGATTAGATCATCAATGAATCTATTGTAGCAAATTAATTCCTTGGGGCGGTTCCGATGGGGGGAATGTCTTCAAATGGCAGAAAATGAACCAAACTGAGGGAGATATCCCCCACAATGTTCCTTTTGAGGTTGATGTTATGGCCCCTGTACCCCCACCTGGCTCCCAAGGCACCCCTACTTTGGAATATCCTGTGCCTGGGCCCATTAACACTAGGAGTGGTGCTCCTAGGGGTGGTACATATAGTAAGGGACCCCATAACAATTATGGAAGAAAAAGAGGTAGAGGTAATGGTAATCATGATAGGAATTTGGATTCCAGGGATGTCCCTGTTAATGAATCCCAGTACTATTATGGTTATCATTCTCCTAGCAGACAGGGTGGATACCAGTCTGATTATGGTTCCCATCAGAGGGCTTCTTATGGTGGTCAACCTAGGTACTCCTTGCCTGTGTCTAATAGGTATGCACCATTACAGTATGGAGGAGCTGGAGAGGGAGGGGATTTTTCGGGTGCACAGAGTGGACCCGGAAGGGGCCCTTATATGCAACCCCCTGTCCACCAACCTATCAATTCACCATTTGCACCCCCACCTATCCATCAGGAGTGGTGGAGACAGCAACCCTATGGAACCCCCCGGTCGGGCAATCAGGTTCGAAAAAGAAAAGAGAGAGAGGAAGGAGAGGGGGCAGGAGAGTTCAAAAAGCAAAAACCCCAGTAGGAGCAGGTATTTATAACTTAAGTGGGTGGCCATTAAGTGATAATGAGTTAAAAGTTTTGGATAGGGGTTTAAAATTTGCTCCGGTTAGGAATTTAAGTAAATTCCATACATATGTTAATATCCAAAAGTTTATCAGGAATTTGAATATGAAGAAATATTTCTTATCCAACCCGGTTAGACAAGTGAAAACATTTGAAAATCAACACTCTAATCTCCGTAACAAATCTACGTTTAATCCTTTAAATACCGATAATAAGTTTTTGGAGGTTTTCAAAAATGTTGTCATAAACGATCTAGACAATCTCAAAGTACGTAAAGTAAAGGACCCCCAGTATATCAAATTGGCAATGGAATCCCTTAGGAGCAGGGATGACATTATCATATGCCCCGCAGATAAAGGGGGGGGGGGTTGGTTATTTTAAATAAGATTAATTATATGTCCGAAATGAATAAACTTGTCAGTGATACTGACACTTACCAAATTTTGAATAAAGATCCTATGTTGCAGTACAAGGATGAATTGCATTGGTTAATAGAAAAAGGGAAAAATAAAAACATTCTTAATAAAAAGGAGGGATCATATCTTGATCCATTGTTCTGCAGAACCCCCATTATTTATAGCCTGCCAAAAATACATAAGGATTGTGTCAACCCGCCTGGCAGGCCTATTGTCAACGGTATTGACTCTATCTCCTCGAGAGTGGGTCAGTACATTGACACCTTTTTACAACCCCTGGTGTTGAAAACTAAGGCATTCCTTAACCACTTGGGTACCGCGCTATTGCAAAATGACGGCAATAGCGCGGACCCACATTTCCGGGACTACGTCTATTGACGTAGTCCCGGTTACGAGCGGCCTGCGCGCCCCCTGAGGGGCGCGCGCGGCGCGCTCTGTGATCGGCGAGTCCGTGAGACTCGCCTGATCACCGATCCGTGTAAGGGGTCGATCCCGACCCCTTATCACGTGATCAGCTGTCAGCCAATGACAGCTGATCATGTGATAAAACGGAGCCGGTAATCGGCTAGTATTCCTCCTCGCGCTGACAGCGCGAGGAGAAAAAAAAAAGCCGATCGCCGGCGGCCGTGTTCGGGACATCAGTCCCGATCACGGCCAGCAATTTAAACGGACACCTGCCCCCTGCCAGTGCCCACCTGCCACCCGCAGTGCCATCCTGAAATAAAGTAAGTGCCCCCCTGTCAGTGCCACCCAGCAGTGCCCATAGTGCCCACAGTGCCACCCAGCAGTGCCCACAGTGCCACCCAGCAGTGCCCACAGTGCCACCCACAGTGCCACCCAGCAGTGCCACCCACAGTGCCACCCAAAATCTGCCTCAAAGGTGCTGCACCCCAGTGCCGCCCATCAGTGCCCAGCAGTGCCGCCCATCAGTGCCCAGCAGTGCCGCCCATCAGTGCCCAGCAGTGCCACCTATCAGAGCCACCTATCAGTGCCACCTATCAGTGCCCATCAGTCCCATCTATCTGTGGTACCTATCAGTGCCCATCCGTGCCACCCATCCGTGCCACTTATCCGTGCCACCCATCCGTGCCATCTTATCTGTGCCCATCTTTGCCCATCAGTGCCGCCTTATCTGTGCCCATCGGTGCCGCCTTATCTGTGCCTATTAGTGCCGCCTTAACTATGCCTATCAGTGCCCACCAGTGCAGCCTATCAGTGCCCACCAATGCAGCCCATCAGTGCCCACCAATGCAGCCCATCAGTGCCCACCAATGCAGCCTATCAGTGCCGCCTAATCAGCGCACTTCAATGAAGGAGAAAAATGACCCGTTTGCAAAATTTTATAACAAACTATTAAAACATGATTTTTTTTTTTTTTTTTTTGCATCTTTTTTTGTTTGTTTAGCAAAAAATAAAACTCCGAGCTGTAACTAAATACCACCAAAAGAAAGCTCTATTTGTGGGAAAAAAATGATAAAAATTTCATTTGGGTACAGTGTTGTATGCCCGCGCAATTGTCATTCAAAGTGCATCAGCGCTGAAAGCTGAAAATTGGTCTGGGACTGAGGGGGGTTTAAGTGCCCAGTAAGCAAGTGGTTAAAGACACTAAACACATCATTCAAATTCTTGAATCATTAGAGATTACGGCCTCTTGTTTTCTTGTAACCGCTGACGTTGGTTCATTGTACACTATTATAGGACACAATGATGCGCGAATTTCAGTTCAGTGGGCGATGTCCACTTATTCTGATCTGTCTGAGTGCCATAAAAAGTTTATTCTCAAATGCTTAGATTTTTGTCTGTCTAGGAATTATTTTTGGTTTAACCATCAGTTTTACCTACAAGTAAGGGGGGTTGCCATGGGGGCTAGGTTTGCTCCCAGTGTGGCCAATATATTTATGGCCCACTGGGAGGAGGATGCTGTCTTTCGGAACCGCCCCAAGGAATTAATTTGCTACAATAGATTCATTGATGATCTAATCTTTATATGGGATGGTGACCGGCTCGGTTTGGATAAATTTATCAGCACCATGAACGCTAATGATAAAAACATCCAGTTATCATGGAATATTAGCCATGAGCGGATGGTGTTTTTGGACCTGGAGATCATCAAAGTGAATGATGGGCTAGTATTAAAAAATCATTTCAAGCCAACCGATCGGAATTCGTACATTCCTCTGGGGAGCTGCCACCATAAGTCTTGGTTATGCAATATCCCCAGAGGACAGTATGTAAGATTAAGGCGGAACTGTTCTCGTGTGGATGATTTTGTGCTTCAGGCCTAAACCATATCCTCCAAATTTCAAGAAAAAGGATATGATAGATCTGCTCTTGAACATGCAATATCTTTGGTCCAACAGATGGATAGATCTCTCTTGGTTGGAGACAAAGTAAAAGAATCAGAAACGGAAGGGGTTAATTTCAGAATGGTTCTGGATTAAAATGTACAGTATAAAAAATTTGAAAAAGTTGTTGCCAAAAACTGGTTTATATTGAAACAGGATCGTGTGTTGGGTCCTCTTTTACCTACACGGCCCTCTTTCATATACAAGAAAGCTCCTTCATTACGTGACCAGATAGCACCTAGTGTTATCGATTCTCCTGTGCATACCGAAAGTAGACTTTTCTCTTTTTTATCCGGCTTCTATGCGTGTGGTAGGTGTACGGCATGCCGACATTCCAAATGCAATGTGAAAAGGAGAAAATCTTTTATTGCCACGAGTAATAACAAGGAATATAAGATTGATAAACTTATTACCTGTTCTACTGCAGGGGTGGTATACATGTTACAATGTGGATGCGGTCTCCAATATATTGGTAGAACTTCCAGACCCCTACATGTGAGGTTGGGCGAACATGTGAATAATATTAAAAAAGGTCTCAAGACTCATAATGTGTCTCGCCATTTCAAATTGGTGCATTCTCAGAACCCCAGGAGTTTGAGTTTTTGGGGGATTGAGAAGGTAACCAAACATTGGCGTGGAGGTAACTTCATACGCCAACTAAGTAAACGTGAGTCTTATTGGATCCATGAAACAAGGGTTCTCGCCCCGAGAGGCTTAAACGTGGATTTTGATTTAAATTGTTTCATTTCGGACAGATAATTGTTTTTCCCTTTTATATATTTCTATTTTTTTAATTTGTCTTTTATTTATATATTTTTACATTTACTTTTATTTTTATTTCTTTGATTAGTATACATATATTTGGTATATATATATATATATATATATATATTTTTTTTATATGTATATTTTTTTTTCATCAACCCATGCCTGGATCAGTGTAGCTTTCTGATGACATCAGCGGCATTGTGGGTTTACATTTTAGGTTCTCATTGCCAGTAATGTTGGACTGATTAGGAGATACACACATATGTGGTCTTATTTCAGTGCTATAATATTGCATTGCTTCTTTAGGCAATATCACTTTTTTTCACATAGTTTATGTGGAAATAACTAGAGGATTGCTATGTGTCGCTAATTAGTAGACAATATTTGCGCTTTCCTCTGGCTTTGTTTTTGCTCTTTATTAGTATTGTTTTTAAATACATCTTTTCTCTCTTTTTTGTATTGTGATTGAGCGCAGATCTGTGTTCCGGTGTCATGTTTGATACGTGCTTCCCCTGGCACTTGTCTGGCGCACAACTCTGCTTTCTATTGGCTCAATATTAGTGTGTTGGTTTAAAAGCGGCCGTCCGACGTCATTCCGTCACCGCTGATGAAGTCCCGCCTACTTTTTGGGACGCAACGCGTACGGACCACGTGACTCGCGCCGTGACGTCATCCGCAAGCTGACACACTGATCCACGCATGGTACACTTTGGGAATCCCTGTCTTATGATGGATGTAGGGCTAGGGAGTAGATTAAAATGTTTCTTGGTTCTTTTTGTTGTAGGTCTTTTAGACAAGATTGAGGTTTATACAACATAACATCTTCCTATTTTCCTATTTGATGGGCCATTGGACATTTGTGTAAAGGAATTTTTTATTCCCATCCTTTGTTGAGTTCATTTGGACTCCAGGGCTTTGAATGCGGTGACCTTGCAACAGATCCATACTATCCTTACCATCTCCACGTTTGTGGCTCAATCCACTCCTCTCTTGGCTTGTCTTTCCAATTCTGGAACGGTTGCCTAAAGAGGAGATAGTGCCTACTTTTGGTACAAAAATAACATGTAAGTATTCAAGTATTGGGTTTCAATGTATCATGTCATTTGTACATATGTAATTTTTGTAATATTCATTGCTTGTTGTGTGCTTACAGACAGTGGCTTCCCTGAAGAAGAAATTATTAATACACATTTTTCGAAACGCGTAGGAAAAGAGCTGCCTGTTTTGCTGGATAGAGTCTACGCATGTAGTAACATTCTATGCCCTACACATATGTTAGCACAACACTGTTATTTTATGGATCAATGTGGTTTTGTAATATCTTTTGATAGTTGTAATAAAATTTATATATTTTTTCATATACATTTTAGTATATATTTTCTTTTTTCTATATTGCCTTAAAAATCCCAATAAATTTGAGGTGTTATCCAATTATATGTATCATTTTCGGGATGATGGCAATAACATGCCATAGCTCATGAGTCCAATTATTTCTACTTATTAGTAGATGCTAATCTTTATCAAAACCTAAAAAATAACTCCACTTTTGTTAAGAAAAAAGCAATTCCCTCTGAGTGATTAATGTACACTGCAGGGATTTAAAAATAACTTTAAATTAACTACTTCCCACCCGTAGGACATATCTAAAGTAGTTATACCAGGGCCATAGCTGCAGCTGCACTCATAACCCCGGTATTGTTTTATTTTATTTTCAGCTGGAGAAGGGGCCCCCCCAATGCCTTCCAGTGCCTTTCCAAGCCCTCCTGTTCCACCTGAGAGGACAGAACTGATACCGGCGGTTCCACCAGCTTACCATAGAGATGACCAAGGACCAGAAGTTCCCCAATCATCCCTATTGCCTAAGAAACTGGAAGCGAAAAGGATTTTGTCACTTCCACTTTCGCTCAGATGTAAACAAGCTGTGATAACGCGTACACACGGTCGGAATTTTGGCCAGCAAAAGACTGGTGAGAGCTTTTCATTGGAAAATGCAAACCGTTCCATCGGAATTTAGCTGGCCGAATTCCCCCCAGCAAAAATTTGAGCGCTTGTTCTCAATTTTTCAGACTGAAAAACTTTCTATCGGAAATTCCGAACATGTGAATGCAATTCTGATGCGCAAAAACTCAGGCATGCTCAGATTCAACTAAGAGATGAACCTATTGGCTACTGGGTATTGAAATTCCTTTTCCTAGTCCCGTCATACGTGTTGTACGTCACCGCATTCTTGACAGTCGAAATTTGGTGTGACCGTGTGTATGCAGGACGGCTTGAGCAAAATCCCAATGGAATTCCATCAGGAAAAACCATCAGAGCTTTTTCTGACCAAATTTCCGATTCGTGTGTACGCTTTTTTTTTTTAACGCAAACAATGCACATCTCTTTTGCCATGATTATGATGCCATTAACAATGAATGGTCCCACAAACATGGCACATGTCATGGATTTTTTGAAGCGCGGGCAAAGCCACACTATCTGAAAGCATTTGCAAAGCTCTATAATGGGAATGCAGCCTTAGCTAACTAAATGTCATTCAATTTAGGTTTTACAATCGCTTTAATTATATGGGTTGTCAGAATTTAGCGCAGTTGCGTTGTTTCCTGGATAACGCTAGCTGTTTCCTAATTAATTTTACTTGCTTGGATTTCGTACTCTCCTCCTCACCCTTCACCGGAGCAATCCCGTAGCTCTAACCTGGAATTTTATTTCTGTGATGCAATTTGCATTTTTATAATTGTTGTCAGGTTTATTTGCTGTCTTCTCTGTGCTGCTTCGTTAATCACTTAAATCTTATTGAAATGATAAAGCCACTGATTCTGAGAAAAAAAAAAAACACGCACATCATTCTGATGACTTACACTCAAGAAGATCTTTTATCTGCGCAGCCTGTAATGAGGTTATTAAGGACACAAATGATAGAAAGTTGTCACCAAGCAATTTGCAACGCTGACAAAAACATGTCACTTCATTTGTCACGGCGACCTCAGAACCTCTCTCCCCCCGCCGCCGTCACTAGTAATCAGCGGCGCCATCCGCCTGATTTTACATGACAGTCAGCCTGGTCTTCTCTCCACCGGTAGCACCTAAATTTTGCAAAAGTCATTGACGTAATAACAAAGTAGCATCGATATTCGCGGCTCTTTTCAGGCGTGCTGTATTATCTTCCTGCGCCAGGCGGTGTGGATTGTAGAGACAATTACAGACCGCCTTGCAGCGCTCAGAGGTGTAACTATAGACTTCTTCCATCACCGTGTCCCCTCTTTGCCACACGTCAAGAGTGTTCAGGCTTATGTTAGGCTTGAATGTAGAAAAATCAATGATAGGCTGACAGCAGAGAAGTTCGCCCCATACTAGGATTTTTTTCCAATACTATATTTTATTTTGTGCACACATTTTGGGTTATAGCTGTAAAGTTTACATCGTTCACATTTTTACTTGCTTACTGTACCATGTTGTCACTTTAGTATTTTATACACATTGCTCTGTTTGTTTTCAGTGTTAGCCATTTGGTTCAGTAGCTGGTTTCATTACTAAACCTAGGATCTGGCATTCACTATATTATTATTATTATTATTATTATTATACAGGATTTATATAGCACCAACAGTTTACGCAGCGCTTTACAATATAAAAAGGAGAAAATACAGTTATAATACAATAAAATACAAGAGGATTAGGAGGGCCCTGTACAGAAGAGCTTACAATCTAATAGTATCTGGTCTTCCACAGTACACAGAATATGGAAATGCAATTTGTTCAGTAAATATAAACTGATAAATACCTTTTCTCATCAGCAGTATATAGCAGTCTTGTGACTTCTATCGGTACCTGGTTAAAGCTAGGAGGAGGAGTTTTCCACCCCAAACTCGCTCATCCATGTCTTTTATGGACCTTGCTTTGTGCACTGGTCCAAATCATTAATAATTATGGTGTGGGGTTGTTTTTCAAGGGTTGGGCTTGGCCTCTTAGTTCTAGTGAAGGGAACTCTTAAGGCGTCAGAATACCAAGACATTTTGGACAATTTCATGCTCCCAAGTTTGTGGGAACAGCATGGGGATGGCCCCTTCCTGTTCCAATGTGACTGCAAACCAGTGCACAAAGCAAGGTCCATGAAGACATGGATGAGTGAGTTTGGGGTGGAGGAACTTGACTGGCCTGCACAGAGTCCTGACCTTAACCCCATGGAACACCTTTGGGATGAATTATGCCGTGTACACATGACCGGACTTTTCGACAGCAAAGGTCCGACAGAACGTATCCACTGGACAATTCGATCGTTTGTGGGCTTCATCGGACCTTTGCTGTCTAAAAATCAGACGGACTTTAGATTTAGAACATGTTTCAAATCTTTCCGACGGACTCGAGTCCGGTCGAAAAAATCTGTTCATCTGTATGCTAGTCAGACGGACGAAAACCGACGCTAGGGCAGCTATTGGCTACTGGCTATGAACTTCCTTATTCTAGTCTGGTCGTATGTTATCATGTTCAAATCCATTGGACTTCGTTAGGAAAATCCATCGGAAGTCCACCGAAAGTCAGTCAGGAAGACCGTCGGACCTAGTCTGCCTGAAAATCTGGTTGTGTGTGCACGACATTAGTGGAGTGGAGACTGCGAGCCAGGCCTTCTCATTCAACATCAGTGCCTGACCTAACAAATGCACTTCTGGAAGAATGGTCAAACATTCCCATAGACACACTCAGGGTTCACATACAGCATTATTAAAGTGGTTGTAGCCTCCGCTTTGTGATTTTTAGGTAAGCCAATAATGAGGCTTACCTGTAGGTAAAATGAATATCTCCTAAATCTGCATGGTTTAGGAGATATTCGCCCTGCATGCAGCCGCTGACGTCAGAGGTTCACGCGCTCTGAAGGTCTGACAGATCGTGCCGGAAATTCAGAGCTCCTTGCCGGAATGGAGGACTCCGGAGCATGCATGGGAGTGACGTCATCACGGCTCTGGCTACTCACAGCGCCGAAGCTGCGTACCTAGAAGAAACGCAGAGGGAACATGTTAGCTCCCTCAGCGGTGACCGGGAGGCAGTACGGGCACTTTGTTCTAAGGTAAGTATTTCATAATGAGCTAGTATGTGATGCATACTAGCATATTATGCCTTTGCCTTACAGGTTTTTTGTTTTGTTTTTTGTAAGGGCATACAACTGCTTTCAACCCAAAAACTAAAATGTAATATATTGCAGCTGTTTGCATTATTCTCTATTTTTAGGATTTTTTTTTTCTTTTTCACCTGGTGATATGGCCAGTAGGTATGTTATTTTTCATCTTAGTTCAACAGATCGAACTGTCCAGCAAAGTACAGGCATACCCCACTTTTAAGTACACAATGGGGTTTATTTACTAAAGCTGAAAAGTGCAAAATCAGGCTCACTTCTACATAGAAACCAATCAGCTTCTAACCAAAGCTTGTTCAATTACGCTTTTGTAATAAAACCTGGAAGCTCATTGGTTTCTATGTAGAAGTGAGCCTGATTTTACACTTTCTAGCTTTAGTAAATAAACCCCATTGTGTACTTAAAGGTGAGGTATGCCTGTAGAAGTTGTGGTGGTCAACTGGAAAATTATAGAGGGGCTCAAGTAGCAGCTAATTTTCACACCTCAATGCGCAAAAAATGTTGGTCCTGCTGCTTTTTTGCAGCGTATCACAATGCACACTGAAGAAGTTGGAGTACAATAACCCCCAGCATTGGTGCCAGTGGATGCAATAATAACCCCCAGCACTGATGTCAGTGGGTGCAATAATTCCCAGCATTGGTGTCAGTGGATGCAACAATAGCCCCCAACATTGATGTCAGTGGATGCAACAATAGCCCCCAACATTGGTGTCAGTGAATGCAACAATAGCCCCCAACATTGGTGTCAGTGGATGCAACAATAGCCCCCAACATTGGTGTCAGTGGATGCAACAATAGCCCCCAGCTTTGGTGTCAGTAGATGCAACAATAGCCCCCAGCATTGGTGTCAGTGGATGCAACAATAGCCCCCAGCATTGGTGTTAGTGGATGCAACAATAGCCCCCAGCATTGGTGTCAGTAGATGCAACGATAGCCCCCAGCATTGGTGTCAGTGGGTGCAATAATTCCCAGCATTGGTGTCAGCGGATGCAACAATAGCCCCCAGCATTGGTGTCAGTAGATGCAACAATAGCCCCCAGCATTGGTGTCAGTGGATGCAATAATAACCCCCAGCACTGATGTCAGTGGGTGCAATAATTCCCAGCATTGGTATCAGTGGATGCAACAATAGCCCCCAGCATTGGTGTCAGTGGATGCAACAATAGCCCCCAGCATTGGTGTCTGTGGTGGCAACAATAGCCCCCAGCATTGGTGTCTGTGGTGGCAACAATAGCCCCCAGCATTGGTGTCAGTGAACTCAGTAATAGCTACTAGCACTGGTATAAGTGGATGCAATAATAGATCCCAATATTGGTGTCACGTTGATGCAATAATAACCCCCAACATTGGTGTCAGCGAATGCAATAATAGCCCCCAGCACGAGTGTCAATAAATGATGTTACCAAGGGACAGTAAGACTCAGTGGGGTTTCAAGTTTTTTTCTGGCACTGCTGGGACACCACCCTCGGGAGGCATGTCATTGGAAGTTCTTTGCACCTCCCAGTCCCTCACCAGACAAGTATTTCTCCATTCCTACCAAAAAGTCATTAGCACTTGAAGAAATATGCCTACAACCAGGGAGGAAAGGGTCCTTTTCACTGTACCAACCTTTATTAGTAAAAAAGTTGATTGTTTATAACGCACAATGATTTCGCAAACTAAGGGGTTGATTTACTAAAACTAGAGAGTGCAAAATGTGGTGCAGTTGTGCATGGTAGCCAATCAGCTTCTATCTTCAACTTGTTCAATTAAGCGTTAACAAAAACAAACAAATCTGGAAGCTGATGGGTTTCTATAAAGAGCTGCACCAGATTTTGCTCTCTCCGGTTTTAGTAAAATCATCCCTTAAATGTCAGTTAAGGTGTATATCTACTTTAATCTTATTACGTTCGCCTCTATTTCAAAGAAAAAAAAAGAAAAATATGTATATATGTAAAAATCTGATAATCCCACGTTGTGCATGCTTGTACGAAAGGAAATTCTAATAAAAATAATATGAAATGAAAAATGTAAAGGTCAGCTCAGGAAGGACATTTAGAATAATCACAGCAGAAAAAAAGGTCACATGAACTCCTTGGTAAGTATGGCTTTATTAAATATGAAAAATATGTGCCTGAAATACAGCTAGTAAGATCTTTGCTTGCTTTTATATTTATAAATGAAAAGAAAATGAGAAAAGTATGCTGAAAGTCACAGTTCCTTGTATTGTCACAATGCACATTAACACATGTCATGATGCACGCATTTGTGTTCTGCATCATAGTTTGTACACATGCAACTTAATCACATGCCCCTGATGACGTCATATGTGACGAAACACGTAGGATGGAGCCACACGCACAATCTACCATGCATGCGCGAATGATCGTCAGACATTTTGGCCTCTGGAGGAAGTTCAGTTTCTGGCGTTTTTTCTTTTACAAAAGGTTTTATTGATAGCCATAGCAATTTCACAGTTTAACAGTGTAGAGTATGCATCATGAATAAACATAACATAAAATTTAGCATCTTATAAATAAAATAAGTATTTTAGTAAAGCAGAGAAAAACAAAACAATGTAAATATAACAGAGGCTGAGAACAGTTGGAAACATTAAAGTGGTTGGATACACTGAGGTTTCAGGAATGCCAGTAGGACCTCGTCTGATTTTTAACAAATACTTGAAGAGTTTGCCTCAACAGGGGCCTAACTGTAAATAGTCCTGAGTATCTATCCATGTAACCATCTCATCCAAGGCTGTGACTGGTGGCCATATGGATTCTTAGGTGCAACTGAGAAATAAGAGTATTGAGAGGGAGGTTAAAGAAGAGATATGGGTTGAGATTAGCTAAGAAAGGAGGAGTAAAGAATGGGGGGAAGAAGAGGAGAGGAAAAAAAATGGGGGGGGGGTGGGTCCGCGCAGTTGCGCGCAAGAGTGCAATAAATGCAAAGAAGGGTGGTATCAAATCTGGGGGGTTTAGTATATTCAACCCATGGCCTCCAAACCTTCAGGAACTTATCATGAGTGTCCGAAAGGACAGCAGTCAGCTTTTCGTTAACCATTATATCGTCCATACGATTCTTAACTGCCTCAAAACTTAGTAGCTGTGTCTTCCATGCCATAGCTAGTTTCTGCCGTTTTTCATGTCTATTTGCAACCTACCCATGTGAGTGTACTTTTTAACAATAAATTGATTTTAACATACGATAATACAGTATGTGGTGTATCTTTTCATTATATGCCCCTCATTATGGATTTTAACCCTGGTTGGGAGCTCGGGCCATAGCGAGACTGTATCGGCTATTGAGGCTACTGAGTGCCCGTCCAGTTGAAGCTACGTGACAATGATGTTGCGAAACGCGTCGACGTAACAGCGGCAGGTATACTCTCACTACACCATTACCATTAAGGAGAGTGAACATCTGTTTGGCTTGGAGACCATTTGGCCCTTGAGCTAGTTCTCTATTATGTCCAGTGCTCCTTTTTGAACAACAGAGGCTGCTTGATTGCGGAATAATACAGCCTTAAAACAGGCTATATCGATCCTGTTAATGACTGACCTAGACTTTGCCACTTGAATTATGAGCCAGCCTAAGCCCTTGTACACACGGTCGGAGAATGTGTCAGAATGAGTCTAATCCGACTGTGTGTGGTATGCATCGGACTGATTCCGTCCAAATCTCCGTCCGACCCAATTTTCCAACATGTTGGAAATATTTCCCGACCAACTGGGCCGGACGGACCTAATCCGATCATGTGTAGAGCATTTTCATCGGACCAAGTGCCACGCATGCTCAGATCAAATTTCTATATCAAAGCTATTGGCTACTAGCCTGAATGTAGTCCCATCGTAACGAAATTACGTCATCACGTTCTGAAAGATCAGATTTTTCGCCAACTTGGCCCGACCGTGTGTATGCAACAGTTTCGGACACATTCCGTCGGACTAAATCCGACGGGCAAAATCCGACGCATTTGGTTGGCAAAATCTCCGACCGTGTGTACGTGGGCTTATACACAGGCCGACAAGTGGATTTGTGTATGACCGTGGATTACAATTGTTATCGTACACGAGAAAGGTTGGCTATCGGGATATCACCGATTGACTTACATCATTGAGGTGAAGCGGCCTGAGAGGAGCCTGGATATTATTGAAATCTGCTAGCAGTGCTTTGAAAACCATCTCAAAGCTAAGTATATAAAAAACTGATGAATATTGATACATGCAGTTGTGCACGGTATGCAAAATGAAACATTGTGTTACATGCCTCTCAGAAGCACTACAGTTTGTTATCTTGACAACTAAGAACAATATCGATTGACTGTTTAATAGTGCAATGGAAAACTGGCATTAGTTTTGAGCAATGGACTTTGGTTAAACTGAGGATTTCCTTAAATTGCATTCAACGTCCTGAAAAATTGGAAATCAACTGACACCTGAAAAGTATCAAAATGTAAAACAAAATCAAAAATTAGCATTTAACTGAGCAGAAATTTCCCTAGTTGAAGAAGAAATAGACTATTTCACTCAGGGAAGTCATAGATATAAGTCCAGACATTCGCTATTCCTGGGAAATCCATGTGCTGAGACTCCAGTTATTTTGAATTATTTATTATTTGATTACATATAAAGGGACTATTGTCCACTTTGGAATCTCAGGATATGGTTGGTGTTTGAGGTACCTCCGTTTGTGTATGTGTTTTATGTTGGTCTATTATTTTGTATGTGTCGTTTTTATATTGCTTGTAGGTTTATGGAAATAACTTTTGAATAGTCACTTAGGTGGTGTGAAGTCAATAGTGTATATCAAACATTTTTAGGATTATTTATGAACTAGACATTGTTACTTTATGAATTTTTGCAAATACGGTATTTTTCGCTAATTAAATAAAGAACACTTTTTTATTTATTTATTTAGATCTATTTATTGCAGCCTAAAGTAGCTATCTGTTTTTCTCCCTTGTTTTCTTTGGAGGTGAACCTTCCTTGTGTTCCCCCCAAGGGAGATATAGTTTTATATACCTGGACCCGTAACCTTTGATGCTGCCTTTGATTTTGTAAATAAAGTGTACATAGACCACCCTTAGCAAGGAGGGGGGGTCACATATGTTCCAGTAAGCACAATTTGAGCTTGGTTGGTGATTTCCAGTTTCCATCACGGCATGTTATTATCCCGATTAACAATTTCAATCCTTTTAATTTTGGACTATTTCAGTTGCTTTCTTCTCTATGATTTGAGTCACATATACTGTACATTTTCATTTCTTCACTCATTACTGTATCATTGTTCATTATTAATTATTCACTAATGATTAATTTGTTGTTCACTAATTATTTAAGTGCTGCACTGTTTGTATTTGAATTTTGCAGAATTTTGGGTATCAGGACAGCAGCTATTTGTACATTTAGCACATTTTAGTGCAGATTTGCTTTTTTTTGTTAAACCCTGTACATGTTTAGCACCATGAAGTCTTAGCCCTTGTACACACGGTCGGATATTCTGCCAACCAAATCCATTGGATTTTGTCCGACGGATTTTGTCTGACGGATTGTGTCCGAAACTGTTGCATACACACGTTCAGACCAAGTTGTCAGAAAATACGATCGTTCAGAACGTGATGACGTTATTTCGTTATGACAGGACTACGTTCACGCTAGTAGCCAATAGCTTTTGATGTAGGAATTTGATCTGAGCATGCGTGGCACTTTGTCCGATCAAAATTCTCTACACATGATCAGAGTATGTCCGATCGGACCAGTTTGTCGGAAAATATTTCCAACAAGTTGGAAAATTGGGTCCGACGGATATTCCGACGGAAACAGTCCGATGCAGACCACACACAGTCGGATTATCCGACAAAACGGTCCGATAGGACACATTCCGATGGATTCTCCATCCGTGTGTACAAGGGCTTGCTCTTTTTAATGTCTTTAGAACACTGTGCCTCAAAATTTTAGATTTGTGACTTATATTTGCTTATAATCACACAGTATACACATACATGTGCACACAGTATACACAGACATGTTTCTATTGGCTGAGAAGGTACTGGAGAGGTGAGGCAGCTATAATCTCAGGATTTTTAGACCAAAAGGATGTCGGTAAGGGACATTTCAGAGACATATGTAAAAAAACACAGATTTTTACATACTGTCCCTGGATTTACTGAGGCTGGCAACCCTGATGGGGCCCCCTAGTGGCCCGGGGCCCTCGGGCAGTGCCCGAGCAGCCAAATGGTCAGTCCGCCCCTGCTGCATAGTTCATACCTGGGCCCAGGACTTTTTTTTTTCAGAGAATAGATGTAGGTACTCAGTTCTTCCAAGTCACCCCTTGTCTCCACCCCCTATCCACCCCCAAACACCATCTCATGATTCCACCCCCTACCAACCTCCCAATACCAGTCATTTTAGTATGATTTTGTGGTGCTAAGTAATTTGTATGGAATTTCTTAAGGATAATATAAAAAGCAGTAAAATAGATACTCTTCAGCCAGAAACAATAGCCTCCAAAGCAACAATAGATCCCTCCAGCAACAATAGACCACCCAATAACAATAGACACCCCGCATACCCCCAAACAAAAACAGATCAACCCCAGGAAAAATAGACCCCACCAGCAACAACAGATCCCATCCAAACCAGGCTGCCCTAGAGAGCATCAACAATGCAGGCTGAGCTGAACCCGACATGAGCACTGGATACTCTTCTGCAACTATAATTCTGGATATTACCGGATACTACTTTAGATAACGCATAATACAAATGAGATTAAAACATTTGTTGCCGTGTGCCAGCAAGAGAATAGACGTATGAATTGGTTGCTCTAAAGCTGGCGATAGATGGAGTGACTTTCTTTCCTGCAACCACGGGTTTCTGGATATAGGTCACCGGCTGCCAAACACCGGCTGCCAAACAAGTGAATATCTCCTAAACGGTGAGGTCACTGACTGCCAAACAAGCAAATATCTCCTAAACAGTGCAGGTTTAGGAGATATTAATTCTACCTACAGATAAGCTTTTTTATAAGCTTATCTGTGAGTAAAAATCAAAAACCGCTTTAAGTGTGGTCAGAGGCAGTTCAACCATCAAGCAGTTTCTTGGACATGCCCAGGGAAGATACGTTTCTCAGCTTCCCTTAGCAGCTCAGAGAGGCCACCCCTGATAAGACAGAGATAGCTGGGCAAGTGACCTGCAGTCAGGTGAGAGGCGCTCAATTGTCAGAACTGTCACGTGGACATGTATATTGAAAGGTACTTATTAATTCAGTGAACTAAATGGACATTTCCCTATTTTCATTTTGCCCTCAGGGGTTTTAGCGGGGTCTTTTGAAGAGAGGCCTAGTGCTGCTGAGGGCAGCCGAAAGCCACGGAGAACGGCCGAGAGCTACCGAGCGCCACTGAGATACACAGGACATCCACTCTGTATCTCGGCTGCACCATTTTTAAACAGCAAGGCTGCAATGCCAGCCTGCAACGACACTGACAAGGCTACAATGCCAGCCAGCAACGACACTGACAAGGCTACAATGCAAGCCTGCAACGACACTGACAAGGCTACAATGCAAGCCTGCAACGACACTGACAAGGCTACAATGCAAGCCTGCAATGACACTGACAAGGCTGCAACGACACTGACAAGGCTGCAATGACAAGGCTGCAATGACACTGACAAGGCTGCAATGACACTGACAAGGCTGCAATGACAAGGCTGCAACGACACTGACAAGGCTGCAATGACAAGGCTGCAACGACACTGACAAGGCTGCAATGACAAGGCTGCAACGACACTGACAAGGCTGCAATGACAAGGCTGCAAATGACACTGACAAGGCTGCAGATGGACACTGATAAGGCTGCATTGATGAGCATTTAATTGTAAGTTCCTTAAACTTCCCTCCTAAAAGTTTTTTTCCTTAAAATTCCCTCCTAAACTTGGGGTGCATGTTATACGCCAGGGGCGTTGCTAGGTGGCAAAAGGACCAGGGGCTTCAGCCCGGACTCCAAGGCCGGAAAGGGGGGGGGTTGTTGTACGCAACACAGTTTTTTTGGGCTGGGCCGTGACACTGACGGTAGTGACTTACATACAATAACCTACCTACACTGACGGTAGTGACCTACCTGCCTGACCTACCTACAATGACGATAGTGACCCCCCTACACCCACCTGCCTGACCTACATACACTGGACATATAAATACACTGACCTACATACACTAACGGTAGTGACCTACCTACACTGACTTGCCTGACCTACCTACACTGACTGACCTACACATACACTGACCTACCTACACTGACATTACCATACACTGACCTACCTACACTGACATTAACACACACTGACCTACCTACACTGACATTAACACACACTGACCTACCTACACTGACCTACCTACACTGACATTAACACACACTGACCTACCTACACTGACATTAACACACACTGACCTACCTACACTGACCTACCTACACTGACATTAACCTCCCTGGTGGTATGATTCAGTCTGGTTTTAGGTACTGAAAGCGGTACAATTATTTTGCATGGAAATTTGGCGTTTTACATTGTAGTCCTGCAATTCTTATAATAGCCATTAATATTGATATCTTATTATTATTATTACATATTATTACAAACTTGGAACAGTGGTGAACCTTACTTGGAGTGGCTGGCTAACCAAAATGACTCCAAGAGCAGAACACTGAAAAAGGGACACTATCTGGTTGCTATGGACAATCTCCAAATTCCAGCCATAAAAAAACAGTATTTATAATATAAAAGTGCATGCAGGGCACTGCACAGACCACTAGGGACAAAGGGGGTGTGTGTTTTTTTATACAGTACTGTAATCTGTAAGATTACAGTGCTGTGTGTGTTTTGTGTCTTTTTACTTTTTTGAATTTGCTGCCGTTCTCCGCCCCCGTGCGCCGTAACGTCGCAGGGAACGGAGCTCGGCGGCATTCGGTACTGTGAATCGAGCGGAGGACAGCTCGGAGGACATCGCTGGATCCAGGGGACAAGGTAAGTAACTCTCCCTGTGTCCTCCCTGTGTCCTCCCTGTTTCCAGCGATGTGATCCCGAGTCTGGCTCGGGGTTACCGCTCCTGTTAGTAAAATCCCAACCCGAGCCAGACTCGGGATTACCACTAGGGGGGTTAACACACACTGACCTGTCTCAGCCGTGGTGTGTGGTTTCACAGCAGCCAGTCCTCAGAGGAGGAGCCGAGGAGGAGAGGAGAGGAGAGCGGCTCGCCCGAGCGCCAAGCGGGGATGTGGCGCGGCAGCCACTTTGTAATTCACGCCTTCTGGAGCCAACAGCGCCTAAAATGGACATCACACGTCCCGCAGTCCCGGCATTGGACCAGTGGGACGTCCATCATAGACGTGGAGGCTCCAGAAGGCGGGACCTGCTCTGGCACTCGGCCGCACTTGGCCACACTCGGCGGCGCTCGGGATCAGATTGGTCCCGGCGCTCGGGGCTAGCAATGGAGACCCTGCAGAGCTGACACTCGGGGCTTTAGGGGGTCACATTCGGGGCTTCAGCCCCCCCTACCACCCCCTCCTGACGCCCCTGTTATACGCCAATAAATACGGCAAATAATAATAATAATAAAAACTATAATAATAGTTAATCATTTTATTATAATAGAAAATACAAAAAATGAAATTTTGTGAATGTAATCGATTCATTAAACGCTTAGGTTTTTCGTTATTTCGGATATTCATTTTTTCCGGTTCCCGTTCTTTCAGATTTTTGTTGTTTCTGCAAATTAATTTTCGTATGCATTTATCAAAAGAGAAGCATCCGAATGTGCCAAATTTCATCCGAAAACGTATTTGTAACTAAATAAATTGCACATGTCTATCAGGCAACAATGGCAGTATTGGTGTAACAGTAGTGATTCTCACATAGACTTTCCGCTGTTATAGTCTTATAATAACTAAGCAAGGAAGCCGTGTTACCTTGCTGTGAGGAGTCCGTGTTTGTGCAGCTTTCATAAGATGTTTTTTATTATTCTGCAGTGGTTGCCATCCAAAAAGTGTTTAGAATTGTTGCTGGTAACTTTTCATATGTTTAGTAAATTGCAAATTCCATTTAGACCACATTAACACCTTGCAGGTGTGACAAAGCTTGTGCGCACATTTCTACACGTCTCGTGTAGGGTAGGTAGCCTAATTATCATAAAAAAACAAAGAAAGTGTATATCAAAATAAATCAATTTGACCGCAGCACTCACTGATATTAGAACACTAAATATCTAAATACACAGATTTCACAGAATGTATTGCGCTGTCATTAAAAAATACTACATATGTGTGAAACAAAAAACATAATTTTTTAATTAATAATATTCTCCAATTCAGTGCAAAAGTAAAAATGAGAAATAAAAAAATAAAAATAAATAAAAGTCAATTTTCAGTGCATGTGGTAAAAGTAACAGTCCCAATCCAATAATACATACACTACTATGTGATAGGGGATGTCTGTTTCCAGAGAAATTCCAGATTCGCCACATGAACCATCACCAGTATAGAGGGTGGACTCTGGTTAAATTAGCCTGAAACAAGTATCCTGCCATAAGATGCTGGCCCCATATGGTTTGATCAAATTCTCATGGTGTATCCGATTCTCCAGTAGCAAATTAGATATATGTCGACAACGATACCGATGCAAGATTCCACCATAAACATTTATTAAAAGTAAATTGTAAAACTACTCACATGTGAGTCACAAAAACAGAGTTGTATAGATATGACATTCCCAAATGATGTAACAGATACTTCCAGATGGTACAAACGATGCAAAGAGGCGTGGTGACATCACATGTGCTAGCTCCGCCCAATGTTATCATAACTGACATCATCAGGAGCATAACATTTTTAAGTTTGATTGTATAATGTACCTGACTGTATCTTTACCATTTGCTTTTTTTTTTTGCACTTTTATAATTATGAATGTATTATCTTGTCTGTTCCTTTTGTTAGTTAGTCTATCAAAGCTCTGATAATATTAATGGTTATGATATAATAACAATATCAGCTATAAAAATAAGCACAATGCTTAAAGTAGAAATACTAACATAGAAGACTAATATAGAAGACAAAAAAAAACATAGAAGACAAAAAAAAAAGACTAAAATAAATAAATAATACAGAGTTAAGTAAGTCCTTCTTCAGGATTCTGTATCTTTGTTGGGCTCCAGGAGAGAGAGAAAGAGACAGACCAGTGGCAGCCAGTGGTCATTTTCTTTTGGGGGGGGGGGGGGGCAGCAAACAGTATGCCACCGACACCCCCCTCCCCCGGTCGGATGGTTGGTAGCACTTACCCCATCGCTTCACCGGTGGCTTCCCCTGCTCTCCACGGGTCAGCGTGGCAGCCAGGGCAGCCTTCCGTTCCCCTGCTCCTTGGCAGCCAATCGGGTCTGAGCTGATGTTCCTGTACCCCCCCCCCATACATCACATCAGGATGCCTATGCAAGAACATCCTTCAGAAGATGAATTCCCATTTACGACTCATTGTTACAAACACCCTGCTGGGTAATCTTGCTCTGCTGGCATTTCATGCTAGCCCCAGCCAGATCCAGATGTCTTCAGTATAACTCGCTCTCAACAGTCCAGAAATATCTAATATTAAACAAGTTGACTTCTGGTGCACAATTTGAGTGTGAAGATTTACTTTTGTTCATGGTGGACTTTATATCTTCTGTTGGACTGAGATATTAATACAGCATTTGTGAGTTTGGGCACAGCTTATGAACTTGTTTCACACACATGTAATATTTCTGAATGATGGGGCAACACATTCTGTGAATTCAACCTACGGTAATGTTTTCCCTTTTGCAAAATCGATCTGCGCTGAACCACATGGAGCAACCATTTATGCGTCAGCAGACTCGTGGGAGCACCAGAAAGCGTGGGATTTTGTGTGCGTTCCCAGCAAACACAAATGTGAACATAGCCTTACTCCCTGCTCTGATAAAATACTACCCTACTGGTACATGTTATAAAAATAGCTGTGTGGGTAATAGCAACCAAATTATATCATGTTTCTATTGCATCTTTCTAGTGAATACGAAGCATTAACAGGGTGCTCTCTAACACAAGAGATAAAATCAATAGTGATGTTACAACCAAGGGCATATGTATATATATATATATATATATACTAAGGTCACCACTTGAGTCAAGCAATTAGGCAAAAAAAGCATAAGAAGGTGAGAGACTGAGAAGACACCCAACACGAATAAGTAGAACAAGGAAATTACAGAAAGCCTCCAATTATATATTCACAAAACATTTCAAGGACACCTGTTCTTTTATTTTTTCCCTCAGATTATTCATCATAATAGTCACTTTAGTCTGTGTATACATTGCCTTAAAAAAGTATTCATACCCCTTGAAATTTTCCACATTTTGTCATGTTACAACCAAAAACGTAAATGTATTTCATTGGGATTGTATGTGATAGACCAGCATAAAGTGGCACATAATTGTGAAGTGGAATGAAAAGTGGTTTTCACATTTTTTTTACAAATTAATATGTGAAAAGTGTGGGGTACATTTGTATTCAGCCCCTCCTGAGTCAATACTTTGTAGAACCACCTTTCGCTGTAATTACAGATGCAAGTCTTTTTGGGGGTGTCCAGTGGCAGCCCGTCCATAAGGCCGGCCCCTAACCTACATGCAGGATGCCGGACGCATGGATTTCAATTTTTTATTAAAGCAAATAATTAGAGACTGAGGCTCTAATTGGCTTAAAAAAAGAGATGGCTCGGGGCGCAGAGCACTGCGCCCTGAACCCACCCAGTTGTGTGACAATAGTGAATAAATATTCAATATTGTCTTTCTGATTCTCCTCACGGCCAATCAGGAAGCGTGTTCTGAGACCCAATTGGTCGGGAGTCTTAGGACTCCCGGCCAATTGGGTCTCAGGACCCACTTCCTGTTTGGGATCTCCGCCGCCAGTCTCCGAACGGGGGGTGGCGTTAGTTTGCCGCCTCCCCCCCAAAATATTGAGCACCAACCGCCACTTGATATGTCCCTACCAGCTTTGCACATCTAGAGAGTGACCTTTTTCTTGGCAAATAGCCTAAGCTCTGTCAGATTGGATGGAGAGCATCTGTGAACAGCAATTTTGAAGTCTTGCCACAGATTCTCAATAGGATTTAGCTCTGGACTTTGACTGGTCCATTCTAACACATGAATATGCTTTGATCTAAACCATTCCATTGTAGCTCTGGCTGTATGTTTAGGGTCCTGCTGGAAGGTGAACCTCCGCCCCAATCTAAATTCTTGTGCAGACTCTAGGTTTTCTTCTAATATTGTCCTGTATTTGGCTCCATCTATCTTCCCATCAACTCTGACCAGCTTCCTTGTCCCTGCTGAAGAAAACCATCCCCACAACATGATGCTGCCATCACCATGTTTCACGGTGGGGATGATGTGTTCAGGGCGATGTGCATTGCTAGTTTTATGCCACTCATAACATTTTGCTTTTAAGCCAAAAAGTACAATTTTGGTCTCATCTGATCAGTGCACCTTTTTTCACGTGTTTGCTGTGTCCCCCACATGCGGGGCCTGACTTACCATTGGGCTTGACTGGGCTCAAGCCCATGGGCCCCGCCGAGATAGATAGCTGAGTGTACTCGGCTTGGCTCCGCTCACAGTCACGCCCAGTCCCCACCCTATGATGGACATAACACAGGGACTGGGCGTGACTGTGAGCCGAGCCAAGTACACTCGGCTACTCTTGGCTCAGCTCAGGACTGCGAGAGACCCGAGAGCCGCCGAGAGCCACCGAGAGGACCCGTGAGCCACCGAGTGGACCCGAGAGCCACCAAGAGGACCCGAGAGAAGCCGAGAGGACTCGAGAGACGCAGAGAGCTGCCGAGAGGACCCGAGAGCCGCAAAGAGGGCCTGTGAGCCGCCAAGATACACAGAACTCTGTATCTCCCGCCATTTTTAAACTTCAAGACTGCAATGACAAGGCTGCAAATGACACTGGGGCAAGGCTGCAAATGACAAGGCTACACTGACAAGGCTGCAAATGACACTGACAAGGCTGCAATTACACTGGACAAAGCTGCAGATGGATGGGCAAGGCTGCAGATGGACACTGATAAGGCTGCGTTGATGGGCATTTAAATGTAAATTTTTTCCTTAAACTTCCCTCCTAAAAGTTTTTTTCTTAAAATTCCCTCCTAAACTTGGGGTGCGTGTTATACGCCGATAAATACGGTAATGTATAGAAGGTAGGGCCCAAAAGTGACTCAAACCCAGGGGGCCCCCCCACCCTAAGTCCTGCCCTACCCACATGGCTTCTTGCAAACTGCAAAACTGACTTCTTATCAGTGGCGGTGCATCCATAAGGGTGCACGGGTATGGCCCCCTCTCTCCAGCCACCCCCTCTATGACCAATGGATAGATTCATGCATAGCATGAATCTATCCATGGCCACCGCCGCTGCCACCCCCAAAACAGGGCCAGGCTCCTTTTCGGGTGCCTGAATTACAGAAACGGGGGGGTGTTTTTTTGAACCACCTGATTAGAGCCATAGGCCTCTAATAGGTGTAAAAAAAGGTGACCTGCGAGTGCCAGGTGTGTTAGAAAAGTGAATGAATATTCGCTTTTCTAACACTGAACCACCTCTCCGCCAATTATGTGCTTGTCCCATCACCCCATTGGCTGAAACAACAGGTGCTGTGATTGGATGCCTATCAGGAGGAAAGGGCGGGACGGGATGCATGGAGGACACTGCTTGCCGCCTTGACCCACCGAGACAGGGTAAGTGGCAGGCAGATGGAGAGCGTGTGCCAGCTGCCACTGGCACAGTGGCAGCATTTGATGGGCACAGTGGCTGCATTTGATGGCACAGTGTCAGCATTTGATGGGAACAGTGGCTGCATTTGATGGGCACAGTGGCAGCATTTCATGGGCACAGTGGCTGCATTTGATGGCGATGGGAACAATGGCAGCATTTGTATGCCGTAACTATAGCATTGTCTGAATTAATGTGGATTGGATGGCTTTGGAGTTGAAAGATCTACCACTGAAAGGACAAATGAATTGCCCAAAGCTCTAGAATGTTGATCACAACATGGTATTCCTCTGGTATAAAAATTACTAGCTCTGAAATGGCATTTAGGGCCAGATTCCTGAGCCACCAGACCAGAAATAACCTGGTCTTGGATGTTACATGCATCAGTTGGTCCAGAGATTGCACCTTGTTGTCCCACACATCCAGAATGTTGAGTTGTAAGGGACTGGGGTGGATTTGAAAGAGGCAATAATTAGGTCCAAAAGTCTCTAAGGCCGCGTACACACGCGGGGACTGTTCGCTGAAACTGTCCGCTGAAACCAAGTTTCAGCGGACAGTCCGCTCGTGTGTGGGCTTTCAGCGGACAGTTTCAGCGAACAGTCCGCTGAACAAGGTTTTTCGTAAATTCCGAAAAACTGTCCGCTGAAACCTTGTTTCAGCGGACAGTCCCCGCGTGTGTAGGCTTGTTCGTCAAACAAAGTTGCGCGCATGCTCAGAAAGGATTTTCACGCCGAAAGTTATAATGCAGTGTATAGGACGTCGTATTTTTCGTCCCGTCGTACGTGCCGTTCACGTCATCGCGCACGGTTTCAGCAAACTGTTCGTCCGTCGTGTGTGGCCATGTCCGTCCATGCTAATTTTGAGCGGACTGTTTGCCGAAACTGTTTGACGGACAAAGTTGGGCGAACAGTCCCCGCGTGTGTACGTGGCCTTAGTCTACTTGTATGAGGTCTAGGGTTTTTCTTATTGGGGTAAAAGCATACTCTTTCAGCCAGTGACATCTGTAATAAAGTTGTCTATACAAAGTACCAAAGAGACGTGCTCCCTCCTAGAGCTAAAGAGTCCTCCTTATATTGACCGACAGGATACTCATCTGGGAAATAAGACGGACAATTTCCACTAAGCCGTGTAATGCAACAGGCACAAGCAATAAACGCTTCATAACTGGATGGTCAGTAACAATAGCAGCAGGATTCCCAGACATATACTTAGTCCATTCCCCTAAGCTCTGACAAATTGACATGACAGCTATGACAGGCTGCATAGAAGGACCTGATAGTGAAAACAAAGATTTGAAAAGTGCTTCCAGACGTATATCAACCTGACCCTTAAACACTGGGGCATCCTCAACAGTGTTTTGTTAAAGCGGTATTAACCTCCCTGGCGGTATGATTATTTCTGATTTTTGATGCTCAAAGCGGTACAATTATTTTGCATGGAAATTCGGCGTTTTATATTGTAGGCCTGTAATTCTTAGGAATAACACACTTAAATCTGTCCAAACCAGAGTCTAGTAGACATCCCGGGTATGATAAAGTTTGAAACACAAAATCATAAATTAAAATATAATAAACAACTATAGCGATACCCTCACTTAAGAGGGCCGCAAGTTTGGTTTGGGTCCTGAGCACAGCTCCGCCAACCCCCCAGCAATCTGCACTACCCACTCTGGCACAGTTAGTATCTAGCAATACACATTAAATCACTTATACTCTAAATATGTGTGTGTGCGTGGGTGGGTAACTCAAGCTCATAGACAATCTTTGAAAGTATATAACTGACTTTACTTATTGTTTTTATAAAAGGAATAACATGAATCAAACATTTGGATTGCAACACATAATCAGGTCCCTGCAGTAACCAGTAATAAAGATAAACAGAGTAATCAGCATAATAAAGTATTGCTATGCAACTCTAGCGCTGCCCTTTTTCAGCTACTTCCCCACATGGGTAAACACCCAGCACTGTCTACCTATGCAGTCAGGCCTGACTGATCTAGATGGAAGTCCAGTGAAACAATATTCGCTAGCAATCTTTCGGTGGTGCACTTGAAGAACAACTTTGTAATCCAAACGAATAATAAAGATAAAGCATCTGTCTTTAAACAGCTCTCACCACCCGGACAAGTCCAAGTCCGGTTTCTCTGCCTTTTCGTCTAGGAACAGGAATCCACCGACCTCCGAGTCTTCAAACCTTCTGGTGTACAGCAGCAAGGAATGAGAAAATGTCTCTCAGGAGCAACTAGGCTGGCAGAGAGCTCTTTGGAAAAGAGCACAAGGCCCAGGCTTCAGGCCTTGTGCCTCAGCAGTTCAGCACAGATCTCCTCTTGCTTGAAGAGAGGGGGGTGTCCAAAGAGAGCGAACTAGGCCTCTCCCCCTCCTTATATTTCCTCCCCCATAAGTCTCTGGGGCATAACTCAAAGCATCCTGGGAACCAGCGGGGTTCTGGGAACAGTAGTTTTATAGTTCTTAAAGAGACCCCGCTACACACTCCCCCCACTTAAACTCTTTGGTCCCCAAAGATAAACTTTTAACACATATCCTGTACCAATTTTGAAAGTGCTGAGTATGATGTTGGTACAGGGAATTTCCACCAGAACTCAAAGGTGGGATTCCCTGTCCCACAGGTCACACTGACATGAGTGGCCTGCCTAACTGTGCCAGAGAGTGAGCTGGGGTTGCCCTCCACCAAATGGTCAGTGGAAGGATTAGAGCGTTCAGCACTTCTTCTAGCAGTCACAACAGAGTCCTCAGAGCTCTCTCCCATTTGAGAGTAGGTTAGCTTCTTGGGGGGTCTCACAACTCGGCGAGCTCTCTGTTCTCTTGGGACTTCAGGCTCTGGTGCCACAGGCTCTACTTCAGGAACACATTCTGACAGCATCACTGGTTCTGGAACATCAGTTCCTTCCTCTTCTGAGTAAATGCTAGGGATATCTTCCCAGCCTTCAGGCACACCACTAGATGGAATGAACTCTGTAGCTTCTGGGTTCAGTGTCCCATCCTGTGTATCCTCAGTAGGTGGGAGATCTATGGCAGAATTTCCTGGAGTTGATGAAGGCCACAGCCACTCAAGCTCTCCTCTTCCACCTTCACCTTGTTGGGAATCTTGTCCATCTCTAACCCGGGAGGTCTGAGACCGAGTGCTAGGTCCTGGGGTATCCAGAATGGAAACAGATTCAGGTGGATCTCTCACTGGAGGTATTCTGACTGCTTCA
This sequence comes from Lithobates pipiens, assembly GCF_037356315.1. Classification (NCBI taxonomy): domain Eukaryota; kingdom Metazoa; phylum Chordata; class Amphibia; order Anura; family Ranidae; genus Lithobates; species Lithobates pipiens. The sequence goes on along the minus strand of NW_027507784.1, from coordinate 79,084,747 downwards.
GTAAGTGGGAGCAAATGATTCCTGTGCCAAGTTTTCAAGGGCCCCACTTTCCCCTCTGGTTTTAGCTTATACACAGGCAATCCAGGTAGCTTTCTGCAAATGACATAGGGCTCCGATCTCCATCTATCAGCAAGCTTGTGCTTCCCAGGGATCCCCAGATTGCGTAGCAGTACACGGTCCCCAGGCTGCAGGTCTTGCACTCGAACCTTCAGATCGAAGTTCCTCTTGTTGCGGGCTCCCCTTTGGTCCGAGGCCGCCTGAGCTCGTTCATGGGCCACTTTCAAATTGTGTCTAAGTCGGTCCACATATCCCTTGTGGGAGGTAGCAGAGGCATGGTCTAGGGAAATGCCAAAGGCCAGATCCACCGGCAATCTTGCTTCTCTCCCAAACATGAGCCGGTAGGGGGAGTAACCCGTCACATCACTTGTGGTGCAGTTGTAAGCGTGCACCAGAGCTGATATGTGTTGGCTCCAGTGTTGCTTCTTCTCTGTCTCTAGAGTTCCAAGCATGTTTAGTAAGGTCCGATTAAACCTCTCAGGTTGGGCATCTCCTTGTGGATGATAAGGTGTAGTCCTGGTCTTCTCTACTCCCAATGAGTCCAGTAGGTTCCGGATCAGACGACTCTCAAAGTCCCTTCCTTGGTCTGAGTGGATTCTCTGTGGTAATCCATAGTGGACAAAGTATTTTTCCATGAGCACCTTGGCCACAGTGGAGGCCTTTCGGTCTTTGGTGGGGAAAGCCTGGGCATAATGGGTGAAATGATCGGTTACCACCAGAACATTTCCCAATCCACTCAAATCGGGTTCGAGGCAGAGAAAGTCAATGCACACCAGATCCATTGGACCCTGACTCTGTAGGTGGCCCATTGGGGCAGCTTGATGGGGTAGAGTCTTCCTCTGGATGCATCGTGCACAAGAACGGCAATATTCCTCCACTTCTGCCCTCATACAGGGCCAATAGAACCGGCTTCTGACAAGCTGAAAAGTTCTCTCCGCCCCTAGATGGCCATGCTGGTCATGTAAGGCAATTAGTACCGTCTCTCGGTGCTTCTCTGGGAGAAACCGCCACTTATCTTCTGAGTTATCAGAGGGGCCCCTTCGGTAGACCACTCCCTGATGTACTTGTAGCTTATCCAACTCTTTCCTCAGCAGGCGAGCCTCCTTGGAAGGGTGATGTCGAAGTCCCTCTGGATTCTCATTCTCCAAAGCTTCAAGGACCAATCTCCCCATGGGGTCTTCCAATTGGTCATAGCTCAGCTCCTTTCTGGACAGCTTTGGCAGGAGTTCCTCTGCTAGTTGAATTACCCCACAGTAGGGTTGAGGGACTCCCACTGCGGTGACCCCTATCTCCTCTGCTCTGGAGCCCCCTCTTGCTTGAAACTCAGCACCCTGACAGAGTGCTCGCACTCCTTCCGGTGCTACCTGAGTCCAGTCTTCCCAGTCATCGACCATGACATGAGATCTTCGGGACAGGGCATCTGCATCCCTATTTCCAGCCCCTGGTCTGTATTTTAGACTGAAGTTGAATCCAGATAATGCAGCCAACCATCTGTGTCCGGTTGCATCTAACTTTGCAGTAGTGAAGAGGTAGGTCAGAGGATTGTTATCTGTCTTTACGGTAAACTCCGCCCCATAGAGATAGTCCTTCAGTTTGTCTACTACTGCCCATTTGAGGGCCAAGAACTCCAATTTATGAGTGGGGTAGTTCTTCTCCGAGGGAGTCAGGCTCCGGCTCACATAGGCCACTGGTCGCAGCTGCTCTTCATGCTCTTGATAGAGCACTCCGCCTAGGCCCTCATGACTGGCATCGACATGTAGCTCATATGGTCTGGTGGGGTCGGCATAGGCCAGGACTGGGGCCGTGGTAAGGCTCCTCTTCAAGGTTCGGAAAGCCTCTTCACACCTTGGGCTCCACTGATCTTGAACCGACTCACCGGCCCTCCTGGGTCCCAAACCATCCTCTTCTCCTTCAGTCTTGAGCAATTCGTTCAGTGGCTTGGCAATCCGGGCAAACCCATCCACAAATCTTCTATAATAGGAGCAGAACCCCAGGAAAGATCTGAGCTCTGTGACTGTTGTCGGTCTTGGCCAAGAGGTAACTGCCTCCAACTTCTCAGGGTCTGTAGCCACTCCCTTTTCAGACACTATGTGTCCCAGATAGTTCACAGAGGATTGGTAAAACCGGCACTTCTCGGGAGAAAGCTTGAGTCCCTCTTCGCTGAGTCTTCTCAACACCTTCTCCAACCTGGCCTCATGTTCTTCCAAAGTCTTCCCGAAGACAATGACATCGTCCAAGTACACAAGGACTTCTATGAGGTTCATGTCTCCAACGGTCTTCTCCATGAGGCGTTGAAAGGTAGCAGGGGCTCCAGACAGGCCCTGAGGCATTCTGTTGAATTCAAAGAATCCCACTGGGGTTATGAAAGCTGTCTTCTCCCGGTCTTCCTGGTGCATGGGGATTTAGTAGTACCCACTCTTGAGGTCCATTACACTGAACCACTTGGCACCAGCCAAACTCTGTAGGGCATCCTCTATTCTCGGTGTGGTATACTGGTCAGGGATGGTCCTCCTGTTGAGAGTCCTGTAGTCAATACAAAGCCTCAACGACCCATTCTTTTTCCTGACCACCACTATGGGGGAGGCATAGGGACTTCTAGACTCCCGAATCACACCAGTCTTCTTCAACTCCGCAAGCTGCTCCCTCAGATCCTCCAGGTCAGCTAGAGGGACCCGCCTAACCCTTTCCCTGAAGGGTTTGTCTTCTTGGAGGCGGATTCGGTGGGTGGCACTCCTGGCACATCCAACATCAAACTCATCCTTTGAGAAAATCCTCTCCCATCTAGTCAGCTGGGCCTTGGCTCTCTCCTTCCAGGCTCCAGGTAGGTCCGGGTTCTCCATGGAAAGTTTTTCCCAAACATCTCCTCCTTCACCCGTTCCTTTTACTTCAGACCAGCTGACTGGGGCCGCAGGACTCACCTGCCCCAACAGCATTCTGGCAGGGATCTCTATGGGTCTCTCCGTAGGGTTTCTCACATTCACTGGGACTCTTCCTCGAGCCTTCTTCAGGGCCTTGATTGAAATCACTTCCGGTATCACTTCCAGGCCTGAGTGATCCTCCCTTGGATCGGATTCCAGCATGACAAAGGGGCCAGGCTGCTCCCAGGTAAGCTTCACCGTGGCCCTGAGGCAGGCTACCTCTCCGGGCTGCAGCACCACTCCCTCTCTCCTAAGTCTCCACACCTTCCCTATCCCCTCTCCTGGGGTCTTCTGCTCTAGGACCAACCGTTGGTAGGCTGTCTTCAGCATGGGATGGATATTGGGATCTTGATGGTTACTCGTCTCCACTAGAGGGGTCAGAAGTCTTCGCACCAGATCCGTATTGGTCCCTATGATGAGGGACATCTTGCTGGCCCCGGGCGGTCTAGGACACACAACTGCCAGGGTGTCAAACACCTCCGTTTTCCCTGCCACAGATGGATCGAAGGTCAGCTTTATGGGCAGGTAACCATCATAGGGGAAACTCTGAGTTCCAAGGCCCCATATCTCCAGCTCTTCTATCTTCTGTATAGGCAAATGGCTCAAGTGCCTATCATAGAAGTCTCTGTACAACAAAGTCTCTTGAGCACCAGTGTCCAGGAGGGCCTTCGTGTAGACTCCTTCCACCTGGATGGAGACAGTGGGGGACGGGCCGACCAATTCTTCTGGGAAGGGCCGGGTTGAGGCCACCCTCTTCTGGGGACCCGTCTTCATCCAGTTGGTTTTTGACTTTACTCTTTTTCGAGCCTGGTATGCATTGACCCTCCCCACAGTAATGGGAGTACAAACCCGCTGAGGGATGTTATTGTCTCTTATTTGTAGACATTCCTTCTGAGGGGTCTGGTTTCCTCTCTCTCTCTTCCTTCTATTCAGTTTGGAGTTCACTGAAAGGCATGGGCACCCGGTTGACTCCCTCACCAGGGCCCTCTGAAGTTTCCCGCCGGCTGGCGGTTATCTATCTTCTTCTTCTTGGGACTGGAACATCTACTGGCGAAGTGGCCACTGCCCCCGCAGTTGTAGCATAGCATCTCTTCTCGGTCTCGAGTGGGGCTTGGTGTTGGTGTATCTGGAAACAACTCCCTCCTAGGACTTGGTTTCTCGGCTCCCCCTTGACCTTTCGCCATCATAGCAGTCAACATCTCCATCACCTGGGACATCTGTAACTTCAAAGTGTCCAGCTCCTTATCTCTAGCGGGAGTCATGGCCGGTGTAACTATTGCTACCGGTTGGTTGACGGGCTCGGTGAGATGTTCTTCCCTTTTCTCTTCCAGTAGGGCCTCTTCCTCTCTGATCATTCGGATGAGGTCAGTGTACTCCAGATTCTTCCCATCCAGTCGGGCACGCAGTGTCCATGCAATAGGATCCATGGGTTGAGCTCCCCTCAGTACCTGTTGAGCATGGGCCTCATCTACTTTTCCTGGGCTGATCCCCTTCTTTAGGATCATCCTATGCAGGATTTTATCTAAACGTCCCATGTAGTCTGATAGTTTTTCACCTTTCTTCTGGTAGCAATGCTCTAACTGATAAGCAAGCTCAGAGATTTTCTCTGTCCCACCAAACACAGTCTGTAGTACATCTAGGTACTCCTGCGCATTACAGTCTGTCCTGCTCATCTTCAGGTTGCGAACGGCCTCTAGAGCAGGCCCCTTTAGACTTTCCACAATCCTCTGCTTCTTTCTGCGCTCTGGAACTTCCCATTCCTCTAGTGCCTGAGTTGCGCTATCTAACCAATCTTCAAATCCCTCTTCTTCCGAAGGTACAGGTTTCCTCCCTGAAAACATCCGAAGTTTTCTGTACCCCGACATCGGGTAATCTGTGGGATCCTTCTTGCACTGGGCCACAATCTCCCCCAGGACAGCACACAGTTCTGCACTAAGGGTGGCCGGTGCTGATCTGAGACTCTCGGGTGAGGTACGGGCCGCAGCCTGCGGTGATCCCGTTGGCGATGGCTCCTCCTTTGTTGCATGCGCCAACGTATAGGATCTGTTGTCTTGTGTCCGTACACGGTTGCGCTTGCAAGCCTCCGGCATCCCATCCCAGTATTCCACTAGCGCATACTGATATGAGATGTCTGGGTCTGATTTTATCTCCATCACGCATGGTTCATGGTCTGGGGACACTGACTTCATTAACTCCTCTACGGTCTCTGTCGACCATTTCTCCCCTGGGAGGCTAATGACCACTGACTGACTTGGGTCGGCCTTAGCCGCTTCACACCACGCTCTGACTCCCTGTGGGTCCATGCCGGTACCTCTGGCGTGTTCACCGCTGTCTCAGAAATCCCGGATTTACGAGCCCCCACGTATAGCGATACCCTCACTTAAGAGGGCCGCAAGTTTGGTTTGGGTCCTGAGCACAGCTCCGCCAACCCCCCGGCAATCTGCACTACCCACTCTGGCACAGTTAGTATCTAGCAATACACATTAAATCACTTATACTCTAAATATGTGTGTGTGCGTGCGTGGGTAACTCAAGCTCATAGACAATCTTTGAAAGTATATAACTGACTTTACTTATTGTTTTTATAAAAGGAATAACATGAATCAAACATTTGGATTGCAACACATACAGTGGTGTGAAAAAGTGTTTGCCCCCTTCCTCATTTCCTGTTCCTTTGCATGTTTGTCACACTTAAGTGTTTCGGAACATCAAACCAATTTAAACAATAGTCAAGGACAACACAAGTAAACACAAAATGCAATTTGTAAATGAAGGTGTTTATTATTAAAGGTGAAAAAAAATCCAAACCATCATGGCCCTGTGTGAAAAAGTGATTGCCCCCTAAACCTAATAACTGGTTGGGCCACCCTTAGCAGCAACAACTGCAACCAAGCGTTTGCGATAACGTGCAATGAGGCTTTTACAGCGTCCTGGAGGAATTTTGGCCCACTCATCTTTGCAGAATTGTCCTAATTCAGTTACATTAGAGGGTTTTCGAGCATGAACGGCCTTTTTAAGGTCATACCACAACATCTCAATAGGATTCAGGTCAGGACTTTGGCTAGGCCACTCCAAAGTCTTCATTTTGTTTTTCTTCAGCCATTCGGTGGTGGACTTGCTGGTGTGTTTAGGATCATTGTCCTGCTGCAGAACCCAAGTTCGTTTCAGCTTGAGTACACGAACAGATGGTCGGACATTCTCCTTCAGGATCTCTTGGTAGACAGCAGAATTCATAGTTCCTTTTATCACGGCAAGTCTTCCAGGTCCTGAAGCAGCAAAACAGCCCCAGACCATCACACTACCACCACCATATTTTACTGTTGGTATAATGTTCTTTTTATGAAATGCAGTGTTCCTTCTACGCCAGATATACTTGGACACACACCTTCCAAAGAGTTCCACTTTTGTCTCATCGGTCCACAGAATGTTGTCCCAAAAGTCTTGGGGATCATCAAGATGTGTTGTGGAGAAATTGAGATGAGCTTTGATGTTCTTTTTGCTCAGCAGTGGTTTTCTCCTTGGAACTCTGCCATGCAGGCCATTTTTGCCCAGTCTTTTCCTGATGGTGGAGGCATGAACGCTGACCTTAACTGAGGCAAGTGAGGCCTGCAGTTCCTTGGACATTGTTGTGGGGTCTTTTGTGACCTCTTGGATGAGTCGTCGCTGCGCTCTTGGGGTAATTTTGGGCGGCCGGCAACTCCTGGGAAGGTTCACCACTGTTCCATGTCTTTGCCATTTGTGGATAATGGCTCTAACTGTGGTTCGCTGGATTCCCAAAGCTTTGGAAATGGCTTTATAACCCTTTCCAGACTGATAGATCTCAATTACTTTCTTTCTCAATTGTTCCTGAATTTCTTTGGGTCTCGGCATGATGTGTAGCTTTTAAGGATCTTCTGGTGGACCTTACTGTGTCAAGCAGCTCCTATTTAAGTGATGCCTTGATTGTCAACAGGTGTGGCAATAATCAGGCCTGGGTGTGGCTAGAGAAATTGAACTCAGGTGTGGACAACCACAGTTATAGTATGTTTTAACAAGGGGGGCAATCACTTTTTCACACAGGGCCATGATGGTTTGGATTTTTTTTCACCTTTAATAATAAACACCTTCATTTACAAATTGCATTTTGTGTTTACTTGTGTTGTCCTTGACTATTGTTTAAATTGGTTTGATGTTCCGAAACACTTAAGTGTGACAAACATGCAAAGGAACAGGAAATGAGGAAGGGGGCAAACACTTTTTCACACCACTGTAATCAGGTCCCTGCAGTAACCAGTAATAAAGATAAACAGAGTAATCAGCATAATAAAGTATTGCTATGCAACTCTAGCGCTGCCCTTTTTCAGCTACTTCCCCACATGGGTAAACACCCAGCACTGTCTACCTATGCAGTCAGGCCTGACTGATCTAGATGGAAGTCCAGTGAAACAATATTCGCTAGCAATCTTTCGGTGGTGCACTTGAAGAACAACTTTGTAATCCAAACGAATAATAAAGATAAAGCATCTGTCTTTAAACAGCTCTCACCACCCGGACAAGTCCAAGTCCGGTTTCTCTGCCTTTTCGTCTAGGAACAGGAATCCACCGACCTCCGAGTCTTCAAACCTTCTGGTGTACAGCAGCAAGGAATGAGAAAATGTCTCTCAGGTGCAACTAGGCTGGCAGAGGGCTCTTTGGAAAAGAGCACAAGGCCCAGGCTTCAGGCCTTGTGCCTCAGCAGTTCAGCACAGATCTCCTCTTGCTTGAAGAGAGGGGGGTGTCCAAAGAGAGCGAACTAGGCCTCTCCCCCTCCTTATATTTCCTCCCCCATAAGTCTCTGGGGCATAACTCAAAGCATCCTGGGAACCAGCAGGGTTCTGGGAACAGTAGTTTTATAGTTCTTAAAGAGACCCCGCTACACAACTATAAATAATTATAACAAATAATAATTTAATAATAATAAAATGTATTCAATAATGTAATCAAATCAAAAACACAGAAATTTGCTCAGTTGAAGAATTGTCGCTGTCGTTACTTTCAGTGTTTGATGAAGGATTTCCCCACAAATCACTATTGCTCAATTCTGCAAGTGATTCTAATTTATTATCGCTGTTTTCTGGCTGGTCTAAAACTGCTTTTGATGTAAAGGGACACTTTTTGGTTGCTATGGACAATCTCCAGTTTCTAGGCAGAAGGAACAGTATTTATAATATAAAAGTGCATGCAGGACACTGGACAAAGCACTAGGGACAAAGGGGATGTGGAATAATGTGATACAGTAAGGTAATCTGTAAGATTACAGTGTACTGTATGTGTCATTTTTTTTTTACTTTAGGTCAGGGTTGTGGTCAGGGCTCTATGCAGGGCACTCAAGATCCTCAACACCAAACTCAGCAAACCATGACTTTATTGAGCTGGCTTTGTGCACAGAGTACAGCCATCCTGGAACAGAAAACTGTTACCAAAAAGATTAGAAGTGCAAAATTGTGAACAATTTCTTTGTATGTTGTAGAATTAACAACACCTACCGTATATACTCGAGTATAAGCCGAGATTTTCAGCCTCTTTTTTGAGGCTGAAAGTGCCCCCCTCGGCTTATACTCGAGTCATCGCTGTCTGCCCGCTCGATCAGCGTGTCGAGCAGACAGACAGCGGCCATTCTATGATTCAAAAGCCGCGCCTCCGGCTCCGCCTTCGCCTGTGATAGGCGGAACACTGAATTTCCCAGCAGCCTGTGTTCCGCCTATCACGGGCGTCGTCTCATCCTCGTACTACGGACGAGGATGATACGACGTCCGTGATAGGCGGAACACAGGCTGCTGGGAAATTCAGTGTTCCGCCTATCACAGGCGAAGGAGGAGGCGCGGCTTTTGAATTTTACAATGGCCGCCGACGAAGAGGGCACGGGACGGAGGCAAGGCAAGGCACGGCACGGGACGGGACGGGACGGGATGGGACGAAGGCAAGGCACGACACGGGACGGAGGCTCGGGACAAAGGCTCGGGACACAGGTAGGCTGGACACACACACACACACACACACACACACACACACACACACACACACACACACACACGGATGGAGACACACACACACGGATGGATGTATGGATGGAGACACACACACACACAGGGATGGATGGATACACACACACACAGGGATGGATGGATGGATGGAGACACACACACACAGGGATGGATGGATGGATGGAGACACACACACACAGGGATGGATGGATGGATGGATGGAGACACACACACACAGGGATGGATGGATGGATGGACACACACACACACAGGGATGGATGGACGGACACACAGGGATGGACGGACACACAGGGATGGACGGACACACACACAGGGATGGACAGGCATGTCTCACCCTCGGCTTATACACGAGTCAATAAGTTTGCCAGTTTTTTTGGGGGTAAATTGGGGGCCTCGGCTTATATTCGGGTCGGCCTATACTCGAGTATATACGGTAACCTAAATAATTTGTAGGGGCATCCACATAGCTTTGGCCATATACTGTAGTTCCACCTTCCTTGCTGTAATTTTGCTGCTGTAGAATTTGAGTTTTATGGATCTATAAGTCAACACCCTTGAGGATAGGGCTGCTTGCTTTTGACACAGTACTATAAAGGAAAAGGTTATCAAGCTGTCAACACCTAAACCATCCATTAGCTTTTTACTTTCTTATCTTGTCTCCTGTAATAACACCTGTAGTAGTTCTTCCCGAGAGCAAATGACCTCTCTATAGATATATATTGAGGAGATGAGGAAGTGGCTGCTTTTTTGTTGTTTTCATGGGAAAGTAAAGAAGTACTACAAGCAATATTTAATAGTCATGGGCAGCATTGTAAGTGCCATACTAAAAGGTTTTTATTTTGTATTTAACCCTTTCGCACCTGAAGGTGTTTTTGAGTTTTTGGCACACATGTTTAACCACTTGCCTACTGGGCGCTTTCACTCCCTTCCTGCCCAGACCCATTTTCAGCTTTCATTCCTGTTTTTGAGACAGGTAGAGCTTTCTTCTTCTTAAATTATGTTGCTCCCTAAAGAAAAAAATTAAAAGTCAGCAGCTACAAATACTGCAGCTGCTGACTTTTAATAATCGGACACTTACCTGTCCAAGGGTCCAGCAATGCGAGGGAATGAACCCCCCTCTTTCCCCGCTCTACACTCGCAGTGCCGGCATTATTACTGTGGGCACCCGGCTGTGGCTTCACAGCCGGGCACCCACTGCGCATGCGCGAGCGGCATCGGGCGCCGTGATACGCCGCACAGTCATCTGGGACACGTGACAGGTCCCAGATGACTGTACGGCGCGAGGGGAACTGATGTCACCAGCCCGGGCATTGAAGAAGGCCTGCTACAAGGCACCCCCTAGCAACAGGCATTTAAAGGTGAGCACATTTTTTTTTCCAATTATTTATTATTATTTATTTTTTATGGATTTTGAGCTATTTTCTTTTTTTGGTGGCAACACCCCTTTAACTGATTTGCACTGATGAAGCTGCACTGATAAGCTGCACTGATAGGCATTGATGAGGCTGCACTGATGAGATGGCACTGATAGGCTGCACTGATAGGCATTGATGAGGCTGCACTGATGAGATGGCACTGATAGGCTGCACTGATAGGCATTGATGAGGCTGCACTGATGAGGTGGCACTGATAGGTTGCACTGATGGGCAATGATAGGCAGCACTGATGGGGCTGCATTGATGATCAGTGCGCTGATTATAAGTGTAAATGTCTACTGTCACAGGAAAGCCGGTTATCAGCTTTCCTTAACTTTCACAGTGACAGCGATGAGTAAAGGAAACTGGCATTTGTTCACAAATGATGAGATGTGATTTGACACAGCTGATCACATGGTAAAGGGCCACTGTGATTAGCCCTTTACCTTGATCTGTGATGAGCTGTGTCTGAATGACACAGTGATCAGAGACCGCCCCTCGAGGGCGTGCCGGGGGCTGGGGTTCTGGGAAGATATCAATAGATGCCCTCCCAGAACCGGGCGACCACGCTGTAGTCATCTTTTAGGCCTAAAGATTAGTTTAAAATGTAAACATATTTTTTCTGAAAGCAGAGATCCTTGAGAGATGCTAATGGTAGTTCCAATACTTAAAAATACGTTTTTTTTTTCTTGTTTTAGTGTCACTTAAAAACTGCAAGGGTATTTTTTTTATTGTGCCCGGAGTTTGGTTTTGATTATTTCTGTCAACAGGAGAAATGTACTTATTTGAGAACAAATCTTCTTTGGCCTCTAGGACACCTGGTCAGTCCATTAGATAATAAAAAACAGAACAGTGCGAGCAGGAAAGAGCACGCTGACCCCGTTTTAATAAATCCAAAGAGATAACATCTTTCTAAACTGCTCCAGTTTGTCCTTAAGTCTGGGTTCACACTAGTGCGATGGCAGACATGGCATTTGATTCACACTGCATTGCTGTGCAGATCACATGTGATGTCTGTGCAATGGGATTTTAGCCATGCAAACTGTATGGCTGAAATCGCATTCGCACCAAAGTGGTGCAGGACCCTTTTTTTGGTCCACACTGGAATCGGATCACATGGGTGTACTGTTCACACCTATATGATCCGATCCCTGCACCTTTTCACAGTTCGCACTGTGATCTGCGAACCGATCTGGTGGTGTCATTAACTTTACATTGACACCCCCAGCGGTTTCGCAGATCTCAGTGTGAACCATTGTTCGATTCAAGTGCGATTCAGGAACCGGTACGGAATCGCAGGGTTTCCCATATTGCACCAGTGTGAACCCAGCCTAAGGGATATCTAAATCCAAGAACAACATTTTTTACGTTTGCCAGGCCTTGGATATGGTGGCTGCATTTGTTTTATTTTACAGAAAACACCTGTTGATTATACCAGTGTCCTTGTGACTTTCTGCAAGTTGAACTGAAAGGTAGTAGTAGTAGTAGTAGTAGTAGTAGTAGTAGTAGGTAAGGTTAAAAAAAGACACAAGTCCAACCCATGTGTGTGTGATTATATGTCAGTATTACATTGTATATCTCTGTAGGTTATGGTCGTTCAGGTGCTTATCTAATCGTTTCTTGAAACTATCGATGCCCCTCGCTGAGACCACCGCCTGTGGAAGGGAATTCCACATCCTTGTCGCTCTTACAGTAAAGAACCCTCTACGTAGTTTAAGGTTAAACCTCTTTTCTTCTAAATTTAATGAGTGGCCATGAGTCTTATTAAACCCCCTTGTGTGAAAAAGTTTTATCCCTATTGTGGGGTCACCAGTACGGTATTTGTACAAATTGTAATTTACAAATGGTAATTGTAATGATGAAATTCCAGCTTCCATTGAGGATGGCACTAAATGAGAGAGAGGGAGAGGGGGAGAGAGGGAGGGGGAGAGGGAGGGGGAGAGAGAGAGAGGTAGAGGGATCAGACAGAGGGAGAGGGATCAGACAGAGGGAGAGGGATCAGACAGAGAGAGAGGGATCAGACAGAGAGAGAGAGAGAGAGAGAGAGAGAGATCAGACAGAGAGAGAGAGAGAGGGATCAGACAGAGGGAGAGGGATCAGACAGACAGAGAGAGAGAGGGATCAGACAGAGGGAGAGGGATCAGACAGACAGAGAGAGAGAGAGAGAGAGAGAGAGAGAGAGAGAGATCAGACAGAGGGAGAGAGAGAGGGATCAGACAGAGGGAGAGGGATCAGACAGACAGAGAGAGAGAGAGAGGGATCAGACAGAGGGAGAGGGATCAGACAGACAGAGAGAGAGAGAGAGAGAGGGATCAGACAGAGGGAGAGAGAGAGATCAGACAGAGGGAGAGAAAGACCAAGTGCTAATCATAAGCCCCACTATGATTAATAGTTTTACTATTGTTCTGCTTATAGGTGTATATCTGAATATATACAGTGTATACATATATACCGTTTATATACTGTATATATCAACAGACTAGGTCTATCTAAGGCTAGATCTGTGCTACTGTAGGTCACCTAGTATAGGTAAATATAGCTCCTGTGATTTTAGTTAATCCTGTCCATTCTGGTCTGGAATTCTCCAGTTAGTATTAGTTCAGGGCTCAATAACCAGCACAGGCTAGAGCCAGGTTAGGCATACAAAGGGCGCCTCTGGTCTGGCACTCATGCAGCCCCAGACCATGGCACTCCCACCACCATGCTTGACTGTAGGCAAGACATACTTTGTACTTTTACTTTGTACTCTTCACCTGGTTGCCGCTACACACGCTTTACACCATCTGAACCAAATACGTTTATCTTGGTTTCATCAGACCACAGGACATGGTTCCAGTAATCCATGTCCTTAGTCTGCTTGTCTTTAGAAAACTGTTTGCAGGCTTTCTTGTGCATCATCTTTAGAAGAGGCTTCCTTCTGGCATGACAGCCATGCAGACCAATTTGATGCAGTGTGCGACGTAGGGTCTGAGCACTGACAGGCTGACATCCACCCCTTCAACCTTTGCAGCAATGCTGGCAGCACTCAAATGTCTCTTTCCCAAAGACAACCTCTGGATAGGATGCTGAGCATATGCACTCAACTTCTTTGGTTGACCATGGCGATACCTGTTCTGAATGGAACCTGTCCTGTTAAACCGCTGTATGGTCTTGGCCACCATGCTGTAGCTCCGTTTCAGGGCATTGGCAATCTTCTTATAGCCTAGGCCATCTTTATGTAGAGCAACAATTCTTTTTTTTAGATCCTAAGTGCCCGTTCACACAGGGGCGACGCGACTTGCAGCGCGACTCACAGACGCGACCTGCACACGACTTCAGCGCCGACTTGCAAAACGACTTCTGTATAGTAGTCAATGCAAGTCGCCTGATGTCGCCCCAAAAATAGTACAGGAACCTTTTTCTAAGTCGGAGCGACTTGAGTCGCTCTTATTAGAACGGTTCCATAGTACAGAACGGAGCGTGACTTGTCAGGCGGCTAAGTCGCCTGACAAGTCGCGGTAGTGTGAACGGGCACTAAGGGGTTTTTAACATTCATGAGTCATCCATTGTTAAGGACGCGGCACAATACCCCCCCACACACACACACACACACACCCTAATCCCCGCTGTAACAGCACATCGGGGATCTTCTCTCTGTGTCTGCTGCTACAATCCAAAGAAGATGCAGCCGTACAGGGATCCACCCACCAGGCCACGTCACTCATGCACAGTACTCTGTGAATGGAAAACTACAAGGTCCGGCAGGCTTTGCGGCTGTCGGCTTGTAGTTTTCAATTATCTACTACAGCGCGTGGTACAAGGTACGAGGTACAAGCAAGCCAATACATTGACAGGTCTGCAGGAGTCCTGCATGGCTTTACAGGCTCCCAAAACAAAAAAGGGGACCATGGCTTTCCTATTCCCGCCTCTGTGATTAACTAACACTGACTGAGGGAACATGGAAGAAATGGGGAGAGTCTAGCTAGGACTAAACCAACTAACGCTAACCAGGAAAAGAAGACAGAGGATGACAAACTCACATAGTAAACAAGTTGCAATGGCTCACAACCACCACTAGACGGCAGCATACTACAGAAAAACGATAACCACCTGCAGTTCAAAACAGTACCGAAAAATTACATATATATATATATATGAGGCGAAACAATGATGGAGCTGGATGAGTTTGTGACCTCGCCGCAAGTGGATCCTCTTCTCCACACTCACAGCCACTGCTAAACTGAGCCAGAAATGGAGAGAAATTTGTCACATGATCACAAACATTGGAGAGCCAGTCTGATTTTTTTTCCTACAAATTTGTTTTCTTTTTTTTTTGCAATAAGACCTTTGATTGGTTGCTGTAGGCAATTTGGAAACATTGTTTATAACTTTTTCATATTTTTCACGGTTTCAGGCAAGGTAGATTTCCCATTTTCTGCTCTTCAATTCTTTTTCTTTACCTCATTTACCATTTAACATCCATATAAAGCACACATATTACTACTTCAGTTGTTACAAGCATATCCTTTGCTGCATTGTGCTACCTTCATGCAAACAATCACCATGGCAGCTAAGGATGAACAATAACTGAGACCATACTACTAGCTACATTATCCGTCTACCTCCTTCGCATACTTTGCTCATGCTGAGCTGTCCGGCTTTCTTTTGGAGGTTCTTGGAAAGATAAGATATCTTCAAAGTGCTAATTTTGTGAATTGCAGATCAAAATCCTTTAGCTCTGCAGTCTAAACTTTTCCAAATTTTTTACCCAAATTTTTTAAATGGAAAAGGACAGTCATTTTGCAGAAAATACGTCCCCGCTGGGGTAGCTCACCCTTTTGTTGTGTCTTCATGATCATTATTACCAGGACAGAAAGCGAAATCCAAAACTTTGCAGTTGTCACAGGACGTATTCCAAAGAGGACACTAATGACAGATTGTAGCGCTCCCTTGCTGCAGGTTATATAGTCAGTTTCTACACAGAAGACAGAGTGATAGCCAGGGGCGGACTGACCATTCGGCCACTCGGGCACTGCCCGAGGGCCCCCGGCCACTAGGGGGCCCCATCAGGGTTGCCAGCGTCAGTAAAACCTGGGACAGTATGTAAAAATCTGTGTTTTTTTTACATCTGTCTCTGAAATGTCCCTTACCGACATCCTTTTGGTCTAAAAATCCCGAGATTATAGCTGCCTCACCTCTCCAGTACCTTCTCAGCCAATAGAAACCTGCCTGTGTATACTGTGTGTACATGTATGTGTATACTGTGTGATTGTATACTGTGTGGCCCCATAATCTCTGATTGCCTGGGGGCCCCATAATCTCCAATTGCCTGGGGGCCCCATGAGTTGTCAGTCCGCCCCTGGTGATAGCCAGTCCCCAGCCAGTCCCCAAACCCTAAAAAACATTCCTTCACTTCAAAATGTCCACACTTATTTCAGCTCTCGAGCTAAGTCAGAAGTGATTTGCTGACACACGTATGAGAGGCCTCTCAGTTCCCAGTGGTTCCAGGTTTATTCCCACCAAACACCTGAAGCCCATGATACACAGGACCCCAGGTATACCCAGGAGGACCTTTCCTATCATTAGCAAGCAGATGTTTAGGCGGCATCTCAGTGCGGGTTGCCACCCCACTTGGGAAGAGTCACACAACAGCTCTTGTTAACAGTTGGCAAGGGAGTAGAAGCACATACAGTTCAAGGCACCTAATAAAAATTTTCAGTTTATCACAGCCTCATAATAGATTTGACAAAGATGTTGCCAGAGGACAGTTTCTGCTATAGGGGTGGTTGAACAGGACAATTTCCACTGCACTCACCACTTACCGTATATACTCGAGTATAGGCCGACCCGAATATAAGCCGAGGCCCCCAATTTACCCCCAAAAAAACTGGCAAACTTATTGACTCGTGTATAAGCCGAGGGTGAGACATGCCTGTCCATCCCTGTGTGTGTGTCCGTCCATCCCTGTGTGTCCGTCCATCCCTGTGTGTCCGTCCATCCCTGTGTGTCCGTCCATCCATCCCTGTGTGTGTGTGTGTCCATCCATCCATCCATCCCTGTGTGTGTGTGTCTCCATCCATCCATCCATCCATCCATCCCTGTGTGTGTGTGTCTCCATCCATCCATCCATCCATCCCTGTGTGTGTGTGTCTCCATCCATCCATCCATCCCTGTGTGTGTGTGTATCCATCCATCCCTGTGTGTGTGTGTGTCTCCATCCATCCATCCATCCGTGTGTGTGTGTCTCCATCCGTGTGTGTGTGTGTGTGTGTGTGTGTGTGTGTGTGTGTGTGTGTGTGTGTGTGTGTGTGTGTGTGTGTGTGTGTGTGTGTGTCCAGCCTACCTGTGTCCCGAGCCTTTGTCCCGAGCCTCCGTCCCGTGTCGTGCCTTGCCTTCGTCCCGTCCCGTCCCGTCCCGTCCTGTCCCGTGCCGTGCCTTGCCTTGCCTCCGTCCCGTGCCCTCTTCGTCGGCGGCCATTGTAAAATTCAAAAGCCGCGCCTCCTCCTTCGCCTGTGATAGGCGGAACACTGAATTTCCCAGCAGCCTGTGTTCCGCCTATCACGGACGTCGTATCATCCTCGTCCGTAGTACGAGGATGAGACGATGCCCGTGATAGGCGGAACACAGGCTGCTGGGAAATTCAGTGTTCCGCCTATCACAGGCGAAGGCGGAGCCGGAGGCGCGGCTTTTGAATCATAGAATGGCCGCTGTCTGTCTGTTCGACACGCTGATCGAGCGGGCAGACAGCGATGACTCGAGTATAAGCCGAGGGGGGCACTTTCAGCCTCAAAAAAGAGGCTGAAAATCTCGGCTTATACTCGAGTATATACGGTAAGAGATTTCAAAAGGTCCTGCAACACCAGACAGTGTCCCTCATGTTGTCCTACTTGTCAGGAACCTTTCCCTGTGCTAAGCACTAGCCCTATCTAGGTTCCTTTCCCTAACCTGCCACTTGCCTGAAGTGTTCCCAAATGATGTGGGAACCCCTGTTCAAAGGCTCCCATGTTAAGATGGCTGTCTCAACTCTCTCGAGCTCAGCATCAAATTAGAAGCCTACCTCCCTAGAGAGGACGAAGGCTTCATGTTCACTTGCAGCTCCTAAAGCTCCTAGGTTTGTTTGACAAAGCGCCTAAACTCAACTCCATAAAAGCATATGGGTCAATGTACTGAGTTTATGAATGGCTTAGGAACTGCTGCAGTTAGGGGAGCTTCAACCCCCCTCTCCTGAACACGTAAAAATCATGGTCAGGATAGGAATTTTTTAACCGCCGGCTATAGGAAAACGCAAACCGCCACAGGATTTTGCCACAGTTTGTGTTTTCCCACGGCAGCGGTAATCGTAGGCATGGTGTACATGAAGCCTAGCAGAGTCTCAAAGACGCAAGCCTCCCTTGTAGTCTCCTCTTCCACTATAACAATGGCACAGTGTTGCCTACAGGCTAGAAAGGTACCTGAACCTACCTACAGATGGACTCTCCTCTACTAGACTCCCACTCATTCCTAGCCCAAACTGAACATGATATCCACACTCCCAGGTATTGGCTGTTCTAAAAAAAATAAACAACCAGTACTGTATTTGTAGCAGCAGCATAATCATTACCTGATAATTGGATAACATTTTTTACCAAGCCAAGTTTAACCTCTTGCTGACCACATAAAGTAGTTGCGTGGCAGCAAGGAAGGGAGGGTCTTTCCCACATACTGCACATATGTGTCAATGGCAGTTGAAGTTCCTGTGCTCACTGCATGCTCATAGTACAGTGACCAAGATGTCACAAACAGTTCCCAGTCCCTGGTTGTGATTGGGAGCTGGTGGGATGAGGAGAACACATCTTCATTATCCCTTTAGACATGCATTCTCAAGCACAAAATCAGCAGACTGCACAGCTAAAGGTCTGCAGCACCCATTGACCATCAGGGAGGGTGTTACGGTACCACCAGACCTTCTGCCAGGATTTCCACAATCCCTGCCACACTTTCCATGGTACATTCAGAGTTTCTGCCAGTACTTTCACTGACGCTTGCAGAATCCCTGCCAGGATTTCCAGAACTCCCTGAAAATATGCTGGGTATGTCCTCTGACCCAAAAGGTATTGTCAGGAACCTCATGCCGGCCGTGCTAATTTCTGTGAGCGAGCACATAGACGTGCACATATGCTTGAGCATAGGAGCTTAACAAAACTTGCAAAGATGGGAACACACATACGTACATATGCGCCATGGTGCGCACGTGATCATTTCCATATTCTCATTGCACAAATTCCTGGGAAGAGGCTCAGAAGGAGCTGGTGCTACAGCAACAACCAGCTGGAGACTAGAGGCATCACAGAAGAAGGTACATCTTTGCCATAGATCAGTAAGCACAGCCCAAACATTTAATTGTAGAATGATCACATCAAATTGGACAAAATGCAACGTTTTGGAGCTGCACAGGACCCCTTCGTCAGGCATTTGCCTGATGAAAGGGCTTGTGCAGCTCCAAAACATTGCATTTTGTACAATGTAATGTGATTATTTTAATAGAAACTTTTGGATGACGTGCACATGGACACACAGGTGCATCCACCACAGATTCTAGCACCTGATGGCCTATTTAAACCTGAGGCCTGCATGACAACATTGCAGGACGGTCTTCAGCTTATACCCTTGTTACCTGTTCTTGAAGAGCTTGCTGCCCAGATAGCAAGTATTTGTGCTGCAAGTTTAAAAATGACTTGCTAAGCTATTGCCAGACTTGCCAGGCTTCACAAGTTTGTTGCACAATTGCAGCAGGTCTGCATTGCATGACTCCAAATCAACTTCCTTTTCAAACATTCTGCAAGTCTGCTGCATGTTCTGGTTCAGTTATGGTGTGCAATAGTCATCTCACAACAGTGGTCACTGTGGCTGAATTTTCATGCTGTAGACTTACAAAGTTCTTGCTGTAGACTCACCACTGCAACTTTGCTCTTGCTAATGACTTGCAATAAATTTTATACAAATTGGAAAAGTGTCAACTAGAACTTGTGTTTCAAGTGCTCTGCAAGTGTTCAACTTGCCAGTGAAAATGTGCAGCAAGTTAACAGACTTACAACTCAACACTCTCACAAATTTGTGGCCGGTTATCCTTGCTATCTGGGTTAACCATGATACTGACCCAGCTTCATCTGACTCTTCTCTGGATTACCCATGCCTGCTCATTTCTTCTGCACACCCATGTTACCAACCTTGGTCTGGACTCTTGACTAAGCTTCTGCATTTTTTTCTGATTTTGTACTTTGGCTGCCGGCCCATTGCCAACCCATGCCTATCTCTGGCCTGAACTCTGTTTGTGACTCTGTACCTATCCTCCTGGCTGTTGCCAAAGTTGGCTTGTGACCTGACTCTGCTGTTCTGTTGATTTGACCCTCAGCAATTCCAAACTCAAGTCTGTTGATCCAACTTTGTGGCACCTGCGCCCTTCCGCTGCCATAGCAGTCCATGTCTCCACTACCAGGGGTGCATGGATGGGAATTTCGCAAGAGGCCATCCTTGTCATCTTGAGCTCCACTGACAGATACATGACAGGTATTTAATGGACTTGGGCAGTGCTTTGTTCTCCAGCTACCCCTTGTTACAAAGAGCTATAATACTTACCTGCAAGATCGTCTGACTGTTGTCGACCCAGATCTAACTGACTGCTCTCTTATTTGCTGTCTGCCCTAGCCCTTGCCTGGATCTGACTAGTCTCTTGATTGATGCGTACCTCAACACCTTCCTTGACCTGCCTATTCTCTTGCTGATCTCCCGTGCACAGTCTCCACACCGTAGCTTTCCTATCTTTGCACAATCCTCTATGAAACGTTCCTAAGCACATCAGCCTGGTACCAGTCCGCAGCAAAGAAATTCAGGGGCCGTTAAGGCTTTCCGGCCTATCTTCATCATCAGGAACCCTGATGAAGACAAGCTTGTGCTTACACTCCATGCCTCGATTGAGCCCAGGTCACCTGCAAAGGGGATGTTGCCATAACAGAGGCACATGCACAAAGGGATGTCAGAGATGTTTTCTTGAAGTAAAACCCAAGACATGGTCCCGTGACATTTACAGGAGTCTGCTGGGCCCCTCCCACCAAACTCAGAACAAAAAGCACCAGACCGGGCTCAAAAGATTATTTTTTTTTTAAAACAAAATTATTTGATTAAAATTGTTTATTAACATATTAACCAGGAGGAGGGGGAGGGGAGTGAGAAAAGGTATTATATGTGTATATTACACTTCAGTTTTAACTGGAGCTAAGGGATAACTTTTAATTTAAAAAAAGCCACAGTTACAAAAAATAAATAAATCTGCTTCTGTATATTGTGACATTTATTCATTTATTCATGCATGAAAAATTCCAGATAGACACAATTTAGCACCTCAGATAATTGGTGTGACAATGAGCTCTTGCTATAACTCTACTCATACTAAATGCAGAGCTTAATATCTTCATTTCAGAAGACAATAAAGCAGCCTTTCTCAACTTTCAAGTCTCAGAGAACCCCTGCCACAAATTATTAAACCTACAGCTCATGGTACATTGGTATAAATACAATGTTTTTAAATACAAGGATAAAGAAAATGCTAGCGTATTTGACACCCAGGACATTCTGCCACTCCATACCATAACTTTCAGTAATCTTGCAAATCTTGTAATCTTAAAATAAAAGAATTGTGGTGACCCCTTACATTGGCAGGCAGCACAGAAAAGACCCCTTACAATGGTAGTTGGTGGAGAATTATCTTCTTGTATTGGCTCACTGCTCAAGGAATTTCTCAAAACCTCAGGTGGAGCCCTGTAATAGGCGGGCGCTGTCAAAAAATTTGTTTGGTTTCTTTCCGTTTTGTTCCGTATGAAACAAAAAACGAATTTTCGTTCGATTCGTAAACTTTTCGTTAAAATAACGAAAGTTCATTATGATGAATTTATCATTGAGGGGTTCCCACCATCCCTGTGCTGTGCTGACTTCCTGGGTTTTTAATTTTTAGGTTTGTTAACTTTTCGTAACAATTACGAATGTTCGTTAAGATGAATTTATCATTACGTCCCTGTGCTGAGTTCCCACTTCCCGGGTCTGTACACATGCTGTGTGCCCATTATGAGGGGTTCCTACCATCCCTGTGCTGTGCTGACTTCCTCTGATTGGCAAACAAAACACCAGTCATGTTTCTGTTAATTTGGATCCGAAATTCGTTAACAAAATCTCATATTTCGCATGAAATTCGTAAGCATAAAAATTTGTATTTCAGATTCCTACGAATTTACCGGAAATACGTACGAATTTTCAATTCGTATGAAACTAATCGCACATGTCTACCCTGTATCACAACTATCTGTCCCTTACTCATGCCAGGGCACTAAGTGTAATCCTGATCTGTCCTTTCAGCCCCAAATCCAATCACTGCAAAAGCTTGTAGACATCACCTTCATAACCTCTCTAAAATATGCCTATTTTTAACCAATGAAACCACCAAGCTGCTCATTCACTCTAATGTTTTTCTCGCACCTTAACTATTGCAACTCCCTTCTCATAGCCCTACCTATCTATATGCTATCGCCCTCTTCAGGCTATCAGGAATACTGCTGCTGCCTGAGTGAAAAACACTCAGCTTTTTTCACTCCTCTATGCCAATCTCTCCACTGGTTCCGATTGCCCAATAAACAAAATTTAAAATACCATCAACAGCATGCAAAGCCATTCACAGCTCTTCCCCATGCTACATCACCAATTGTGTCTCAATATATCACCTAAATTGTCCTCTCCCCCCTCCCAAGACCATGCTCATCTCCAGGACTTCTCTAGAGCCTCTCCTGTCTAAGTCTCTACCTTATTCTGTCTGGCTATCTCCTACTCTGACCCCCTTTAGGCAATCTCTGAAAACTCATCTCTTCAGGCAAGCCTATCCCGTCTCCACCTAACAAATGAACTTCCAATGAAATTCTTCCATCAGCTCTTCCCTCAAAGTTATTAACTTTTGTATCACTGTAAAGCGCCATGCAAACTTGTGCCATTATATAAATCCTGTATAATATTAATAATAATCATGGAGCCCTGGTTGAGAAAGGCTTCCCTCTGTAGATAAAAGATTGCCCCTAGGGCAGTGCTTCTATGGACTTGCTCTTCATGAGACCTCAGGTGGGCAACCTGAGGGCCTTGATGCTGAAGCTAAGGATAGCTGACTGAGGGGCTACTGTATCTGCTGAAGATCTGGTCGATGTGGCTTGGTAGTTAGAAGGAGGCAACCAACTGTCACTGGACATTTTGTGAGTGCAGATGGCTGTGAGAGATTGTAAATACATTTGGATGGCTGCTACCCCTCATGTGTTAGAGAGTCAGCTATATGTTTGCTAAAGGGGACATCAGGCGGTATAGGGATTAAGAAATTGGGATAATTCCATGTATTTTGTGATCCTCTAGTTCAGTATATGCAGTTCACTATATACAGTGTTGATTTTTATTCCTTTGTCTATTAAAGGGGATATCAGCTGGTGCCCTGAAGAGCTTAGTCCAGGGGTGTCCAAACTTTTTTCAAAGAGGGCCAGATTGATGAACATGCGCGAGGGCCAACCATTTTGCCTGACATTCTTTGAACTATTAAAATTCAGTCTAAGTGTGTTAGTTTGAGCACTAATACACTGCCCAACAAGAATTCTCTTACTTTTGTGGCTGTGTGTGAGTAAAGAGATGAGTAAAGAGATGAGTGTGCGTGGCTGTGTGTGTGTGTGTGAGTAAAGAGATGAGGTCAGGCGTATTATTTGGATATACCGTATTTAATGGTGTATAACACGCACCTTCACTTTAAGAGGGAAGTTTCAGGAAAAAAACGTAGAATTTTAAATAAAGAACTGTGAAGCAAAATAAGGGTCAGTGCCCATCTGCAGACCTCCAATTGCCATGAATGCAGCACCCACCATTGCCAGGAATGCCCCCACCATTGCCAGGAAGGCAACCACCATTACCAGGAATGCAGCACCCACCATTGCCAGGAATGCAGCACCCACCATTGCCAGGAATGCACTGCCACCATTGCCAGGAATGCAGCCCCACCATTGCCAGGAATGCAGCACCCACCATTGTCAGGAATTCACTCACCATTGCCAGGAATGCAGCACTCACCATTGTCAGGAATGCACTCACCATTGCCAGGAATGCTGCACCCACCATTACCAGGAATTCACTCACCATTGCCAGGAATGCAGCCCCACCATTGCCAGGAATGCACTCACCATTGCCAGGAATGCAGCACCGACCATTTCCAGGAATGCACTCACCATTACCATCAGTGCAGCCTTGGAGGGCACATGGAGGGGGTAGGACCAGCGCCAAAGATATCCTACAGGAGAATCTCCTGTTTACACAGCGGTCTCTTTAAGAGAAATTCCCACCTCCTTTGATGGACAGAACAGTCGTCCAATGGCAGCACTGGAGATGGGACTTCCTATTACAGAGGCTGCCGTGTAAACAGGAAATACTAATCCTGTGTGCACGGCACTCGTCCCGCCTCCTCCCTCTGAGGCAGCCAGCCTATATATCTTTTGTGGCCTTGGTGCTGGGAGATCGTCGGGGGCCACAAAAGATATACATGTTTAGATCACCAGACAGGCCTGTTCAAAATCAGACCATGGGCTGCGATTGGTCAGTGGGCCAGACTTTAGACATGCCTGTCTTAGTCTATTTAGTTCTCTATGAAGAGAGAAGTCTACATTTAACTGCTTCCACTAAAAAGCCTAGTCCTCAGTTTGATATTATAATAGGACATCTGCTTCAGGCTTTCAGAGTGTTAATTGTCTTCAACCTGTGCATAGTTCTGTTTTTGGAATATACCACTCAATTCCCTCTACCCTATCCAAGTTCTCCAAAAATGAAAAACAACAAAAACAACACCCCTAGGCTGTTTTTTTGAGGAAAATGTTGCTAGGATTGGGTGCCTGGCTGCGGGGGCAATCCACTGGGGAACCTGGGCAAATTTCCAATGGCTCCTACAGGAGTAAGCGCTATACTTTGTACCTACATTTGGTTTATTCCCAATAATGTATCTGGTTACTGTGTATGCTGCATTCATATGCCATAGGACTTCCAAGGAACCTTCGGGTTGTAAACATAATGGATGGATCAGAAGATTGGAGTTCCACACTTATGGTGCTCCAATCTTCTGATTCAGCCATTACGTTAATGTTAACCATAGAGATGTAGGAGAACAGTAAGACACAAAGATTTTTTTTTTTTTTTTGAGAATGTAATTTGCTGAATGTATGTGAACGTGTTATTTAGTCGTAGTTAGTGATTCCAGCATTCTCATCTCACTGCAATATCCTGATTTTTAATTAGACAGCTGCTCTTCTTTAACAGACAGATGGATGGCTTGCAGATAAAAGCACAGAGCGTAAGTAACAATCCCTTTCATTTGCTGTTGTTAAGAACTTCCCCGCCGAAGAAAACTCGCTGTGACCATCATTTAAAAAAGGTAAAACTTGTTCATTTTCCTTCTTCTTTGAGAACAAATGATGTCTGCAGTCCTCAGAAGCCCATCCATTGCTAGGCCTGGAGCAGAGCATGACAATTTTATGACCTTTAAACGTGCGCACAGCGGAAATAAAGGCTAATATGGGAGTCGCGACTGGCCAGAAGTTCTACATCTATAACTGAGAATTTTGGCACAACCTGCCGGTCACGCGACCTGATGGAACGCTGTGCTTTTCTCCAAGTCATAAAGTTACGGTTCATAATTTTAGGAGGGTTGGCAGCGGCAAATGGTGTAATATATCCTGATGAATTGTGCTATGAATCCGCCTTTCCGAGTAAGCCTGAGGGGTCAGTGTTCTACTGATCACAGAGAAAAGATTTCTCCTGTTTTTATGCCTCTTTAGGGTCTGCTAAAAGTTTTTAGTGCTTTCCTTTTCTCACTTTTGCAATTTGTTTTTTAATTGTATGAGCTAGGTACTGTTTTTCTAGGCACCGCTTTAATTTAAGTGAATCTCTGTCCATACTATGTTCAATAAAATTCTAACATATACTGAACACCGCTTTAAAAAAAAACTCTTACTTACCTCTGTAGTTGTAGGAAGTGTGGAGAAATTCATTTTCATATTTCACCACACAGGCACGGAAATCTTATTTTTATTTTTTTTACATAACAGCAGTCTGCCTTCTAATGGAAGGGGGCCACATTGTATATGTCATCCTGGCAGTTCTGGTCTTGTTTCAGGAAATAGTGAAAGCATTATAGTGTAAAAACGGACAGCATCCCCTGAGGAAGCCCGATATAGGGGCGAAACGTTGGTAAATATCACCATGCTGCATCGTTTATAACACAGAATGTATTGTACTAACTATTATGCATTTCTTTGTTCCTGTATATTTTAACAATAAAAATCCTTGTTTTTGTTGTTTAAAAATAAAAGAATAGTTTTTATACATTATATCTGACTTTGAATATTGCACCTTTAAAGTCCCCATCAACTAGTGTTCCAATTTAGACCACATTGTATAGTAAGCTAGCCTATGGGATTGTGCAGAATCTCTTTTATTTTTTCCTTCTTTATCATTCTAGTAAGTTTGTATGCGCCCTTCTGTAATTGGCCTCCCTCTTTTAACTAATACCCAAGTACAGACTTGTGGATTCTCGTTTCAGATTTGATGGTTCCTTACCTTCAAGCAACTAATAGGCATGTGCAATTTCATTTCGTTCCAAATTAGTTTTTCGTCACAATTTGGCATATTTGTTAATTCGGAAAAAATAAGAATGACTTTTTAACACATTTTTTAGAAAACAATTTTTTTTGAAAGAATGAAAATTTGAAAGAATGAAATTCCGAAATGTGAAAATCCTCATATTAAAAAATCAGAAATACGAAAATACGAAATGCGAAAATTTGAAAATCCGAAAGAAAGAAAATCTGAAAATAAGAACAAAAATCAATAAATTAGAAATTCAGAAAGAAGAAAATCCGAAAATAAGAACGAAAATTTTAAAATTTGAAAATCCGAAAGAACAAAAACCATTCAGATAATTGTATTATTATTATTATTATTATTTATTAATAATAATAAATAATAATAAAAACTATAATAATAGTTCTAAACTATTAAATTTGTCTGTTATGGAACATAACTAATATGAATTTATCCAAAGTTATGAATTATCTGGCATTTGTTATTTTGGACAATTCGTAACTTCAGATAAATTCATATTCGTTATGTTCACTAACAGCCAAATTTAAAGCAAAATTGTAATACCTATAATTTAAAAGTTTATAACTATTATTATAGTTGTTATTTTTTTTTTATTATTATTAATAAATAATAATAAAAAAAATATAATAATGGTTAATAGACGTAATTTTTAAATTATAATAAAAATTATCCACATGTTTTTCTTCTTTCAGATTTTTGAATTTTCGGATTTTTGTTCATATCGATCATGAGGAAAGATTCATTGTATGCCCCAGTTGAAGTCCTTTGGGACGAAGTGCGTCGGGCTTGGCTTTCTGCTTCCCAAATTGCCCTTTCTTTTTACTCTGTGATCACAGTTTTTATTCTTACCGATGTATGTTGGTTTTTATAATAAAAACTTTTTTGACCTACACCATATGGAGGCATTTTTTCTTTCCATAACCTTCCGGACATGAGTTCCTTTGCTGTCCATTCTGACCTTAAACGCCTGAATTCCAGCCTTGGTGTCTCCCACATCCAAGTTCCGGTCTGGTGGTTACCTGTACACCTCTTGGAGTCGTGTTTGGAGGTCCTGGGTTTCTTGGAGTTCCATCGATTTGCCGATCCCGGCATCCTTGCCTTAATCACTCGTTGTTGCTGACATTCGAGTCCACCTGTTCCGGTAAGAGTAGATATACTTCACCTTTTGGTTGAAGATGCACCATCCCTGATGCTCTAAATGCAGTTTACAGTGGCAGTTTACTCCATCCTTAACTAGCCCCTTTCTGGTGGTGGACTTACACTGGTCCTTTTCAGGACCTATGCTATTATTGGACTTTTTCACATTTTCATTTTTTGTATGTTTGATTTTTCACCACCCACATTTTTCATCATTCACGTACACACTATAGAAGGATATGCCTTGTTCTCACAGGATAACAACCACTTTAGGCCCTCCCTGAACATAAATACCCACTGACCTGAACAGAAACCTTGTGAACTGACAATTTACTGTGTTCTCTGCCTCTTCCAACTGTTTTACATTTTCATTGTTCCCAGTTCTCTTTGGACTGCAGAACACCTCCCCTTATGTTATGGCAAAGATGAGATGGGGGGGGAGTTGTAGTTCTAAAACAGTTTCTGCTCCTGCAGTACAATGAGTGAGCACTAGACATGTGCAATCAGTTTTGTTCCGAATTCGTTTTTTTAAAAATTTCGACAAATTAGTTAATTCGGAAATATCCGAATTAATGAAAACCCGTTTAACGGTAATTCGAATAGTCGAAAATTTGTAAATTCGTACACTCTGAAATTTGTACATTCGAACATTTGTAAATTCGTACATTCGTAAATTTGCACATTTGTAAATTTGTACATTCGTAAATTCGTACATTTGTAATTTCATACATTCATAAATTCACAAATTCGTACATTCGTAAATTTGTAAATTCTTAAATTTGGAAATCTGAAATAATAAGTACCTAATAATAACTTAACTATTACTAACTATTAAATTATAGGTATTGTAATTTCCTTTAAATTTGGCTGTTAGTGAACGTAACAAATACAAATTTATCCCAAGTTACATATTATCCGAAATAATGAATGCCACATCTAAACAAATGGAACGTAATTAATTAATAATAATAAATAATAATAATAATAAAAACTTTTTATTATTATTATTTATTATTAATTTGTTTTGTTCCATTTGTTTAGATGCGGCATTCGTTATTTCGAATAATTCGTAACTCCGGATAAGTTCATATTCATTACGTTCACTAACATTCAAAATTGAAAGGAAATTACAATACCTATAGTGAAAAAGATAGTGTAGCGCCAACAATGTGAATATAAAGGTAATAATAAATGTATTCAAAAAAACATAATGTGAATTCTTTCACATATTCGTTTTTATTGTGTTTATGCACATTCGTCATATGATTGTTTTATTTTTACGTTCACTCACCCAGTATTCACATTAAGTTTTTTTGAATACATTCATTATTACCTTTATATTCACATTGTTAGTGCTACACTATCTTTTCACTATTTGCTTTGGACTTTGTTTGTTTGAGTGTCAGCAGCTTTTATATTTCTTGCATTTTTATTTGAAGTGTAGCGCAGTGTCCCCCCCCCCCCCCAACATTAATTACAATATCTATACCTAATTTAATAGTTAGTTACTATTTCAGGTAAAATTTTCGGATTGTGGAATTTTCGAATTTCCAAATTCCTGAATTTTCTCATTTACGAATGTACGAAGTTACAAATATTCAAATTTTCTAATTTACAGATGTACGAATTTACAAATTTACGAATTTACGAATGTACAAATTTGTGAATCTATGAATGTACGAATATAAGAATGTACAAATGTACGAATATACAAATTTTCTGATTTACGAATGTACGAATTTATGAATTTACAAATTTACAAATTTTCCAATTTACGAATGTACAATTTTACAGATTTCTAAATGTGCGAATTTATGAATTGCAATCATAACGAATGACCAGAAAAACGAAAAAGGTACCAGTTACTTACCGGTAACTGTCTTTCTGGGAAATCTTCCAGGACGGCACACCTGAGAGATGAGAGGCTCCTCCCTACAGGAAACACAATCAATCGACAGCTGTTTTAAGTCCCCACCCTTCCCCTTGATCCTCAGTTTGTAGAGAAGTAACTCCTGAACCCGGTTCACAAGGGAAATCATTCCTCATAGGTACTCACCTTCTAGTGTTCTAGAATTTTCCCTCCTCCAACGGGCGGGAAGTAGGCCTGCCGTCCTGCAAGATTTCCCAGAAAGACAGTTACCGGTAAGTAACTGGTACCTTTCTCAAGTCATCTTCCAGGACGGCACACCTGAGAGGATAAACAAGTACCTCAGGCCTACCTTAGGGTGGGGCCACTGCAAGACCCTCTTGGCGAACCTTGGTTCTGCAGTGAGCTTTACCTCCACTCCATGTGCTCATATGCTTTTTTTTTTTTTTTTTTTTTTTTTTTTTTCCCTTTTCCCCCTCCACATACAAAAAAGAAAAAGCTACTGTTATCCAGAGGGAAAGGTATACCAACAGAACAGAGCAAACAAAGGGAAAACATTATGTAATTCGACCCTACCATTTCTCCCCTTCTTCACTCTCTTACACCCCACCCCCCCCTCTCCCCCCACCCTCCCTCTCCCACCACCCATGCGTAGAAGATCCAACCTTCTCAGAATCTAATATGCTCTGCGTAGCTCCATGATTTTTTGAATTTTTTCCACTCATGCCATAGCTCTACTCCTGTCTGTCCCCTATCCTCCTGGCTTTCCCTTCGCCTAGTCATCCGGTAAGTCTCTTCCACAGTATTGATCCATTCCCATGTTGCTGGGCTTTCCACATTTTGCCAATTCTTTGGTATCAGTCTCTTGGCTGCATTTAAAAGATGTGGCACCAAAGAATTCTGATATTTTTTCGTTTCCTCCCTCGTACCATGAAATTGGACCACCCATGGATCCTCGGGGATTGAGATATTTGTAATTTCTCTTATATGGTGTAATATTCTTTTCCAATATTCCTTTATTTTGGGGCATTTCCACCACAGGTGGGCCATTGTTCCTACTTCCCCACATCCTCTCCAACAATCCCCGGATTTACTTGGATCTATTTTATGTATTTTATCTGGGGTAGCGTACCATCTAGAAATAAGTTTATAATTCATTTCTACTGTTCTGCTATCAACTGCAGATTTATGTATAAGTTTAAAAATTTTCCTCTTAGTGCTATTATCACATAGTGTTCCCATATCCATTTCCCATTTCTGCATATAGGGTAGACTCTCCAGCTCCCCTTCCTCAGCCAGGAGCCCATACAGCTTAGAGATCGTTCCCCTGGAGTCTTCCGCTAAGCAAAGCTTCTCCAGGGGTGACCACTCCTCTTCTGTTTTTAATGGCTGCGGTAGGCTTCTGACAAAGTGAGCCAGCTGGAGATATCTCCACTCGTCTATTTTACCTAGATCCCCTTTATGTTTCATCTCGTGTAGTGTCAAAATCTTTCCCCCTTTTATAATATCCCGCACCTGTGCCTTTTCTTTCAACCAGTTTCCGCTATTTATTTTTAACCCTGGCGGGAAATATTCATTTTCTTTTAATTCTAAAAGTGGCGAATTGTATTGCTTATTTAAATGCTTATAAACCCTATCCCAAACCCTAAGTGTGTTTTGTGTTAATATACTAGTGCCAATATCCAATGTCCTGGGTTTAGGCGGATTCCAAACTATTTTATTTAACTGTGTTTTACTCAGCCCATTCTCTATGTTAACCCATCTTTTTTCCTCATTATTAACTTTTACCCACTCTATTAATCTCGACAGTACGATAGCATTGTAATACTGTTGTATATCTGGTACCGCAAGTCCCCCTTTAAGTTTACTTCGCTTCAGGATATTGAAGGAGACTCTAGGCTTTTTTTTATTCCAAATGAATCCCCCTAACAGGGTCTTGATCTTCGAAAAAAAGAACTTCGGTATCTCTATGGGGATCATTTGGAATTTATAAAGAATCTTAGGAACAATGAACATCTTTAGACTAGTAATACGTCCTAACCAAGTCAAGGGTCTATTAACCAACCTATTACATTCTTTTTTAATTTCATCTAGTAATGGAACAAAATTTAATTTAAATAAATTCTCTAATGGGATTGTAAGTTTTATTCCCAAGTAATTTATCGCCTTTCGCCAGGGAAAACAGAATTTTTTTTGGAGCCCCCTTTTTTCCAGTTCGCCCGTATTGATATTAAGTACCTCTGATTTGGCTATATTAATTTTAAAATTCGAAAGTTGGCCATAATGTGCTAGAGCTTCCATTAATTTAGGCATCGTATTACTTGGCTCCCTAATATAAAATAGCACATCGTCAGCAAACGCGGCCAATTTATGCTCTTCTTGTCCTATTAAGATTCCTCTGATCCGTGGATCATTACGAATCGAGGCAAGAAGAGGTTCTAGGGATAGCACAAACAGCAGGGGTGAAAGAGGACACCCCTGCCTTGTGCCATTTTTCATCTCAAAAGGTAAAGAAAGCGTACCGTTGATCTTAATCCTAGAAATTGGGTGATAGTAAAGCGTCTTAATCCTTTGGATCATTTTGGGTCCCACGCCCATTATCTCCAGGGTTCTGAACATAAACCCCCAGTCCACCCTGTCGAAGGCCTTCTGGGCATCTATCGACAGGAGTAGACTCGGGGCCCCTCCCCCCTCACCCCTGGACATAAGGAGCAATGTTCTCACTCCATTATCCCTCCCCTCCCTTCCGGATACAAAACCCACTTGGTCTGGATGGACTAATGACTTCATTAAAATCTTCATTCTACTGGCCAAAATTTTTGCAAACAGCTTTGTATCGGCATTCAATAACGAAATAGGCCTGAAATTAGAGCACAAAGTCTCTTCTTTCCCTTCCTTCCGTAAAACCGTTATAGTAGCGGTCCTCGCCTCTTCACTCAGTTCATACTCGACCCCTAGATTATTCAGATAATTACATAGATGGGGAATTAGTAGTTTCTTGAATTTCTTGAAATAGAATACAGAAAACCCGTCTGGTCCTGGACTTTTACCAGATGCTGAATCCATCAGAGCCTTATTTAATTCCTCCTCTGAGATGGGTTTCTCTAAGATTTCCATTTCTATTTCTGAAATTTTTGTCAATCGGGCTCTTTCCAAATATTCCTCTATTTTTAGTTCCTTTTCTTCAACCTTGAGTCCTATAGGCGGGTCAACTGCATATAACTTTTCATAATATCCCCTAAATATTTCCGCGATCTCGCTTGTTCCATAAACCATATCCCCTTTACTTGACTGAATTTTCCCTATGTAGTTCCTGGATTTAGCCCTCTGTAATCTTCTTGCTAAATATTTAGTGGGTTTGTTATCCCCATAGTACCTATCCCTAGCTAATTGATTAAACGTTTTTTGAGTTTCCTGTTCCATCAAGGTTCTTAATTCCTCCCGTTTGATTACTAATTTTTGAAAAATTTCCTTATCCTGATTCGGGTGTTTTTTATGTTGCTGCTCTATTCTAAATATTTCTTCTATCAATGTTTTAATTTTTTCCGATCTCTCTTTTTTTCTTCTAGCCCCCATTGATATCAAGATCCCCCTAATGTAGGCTTTATGGGCTTCCCATAAATTCTGACTTGAAATATGTCCGGTATTATTGATCGAAAAATATTGTTCTAATTCTTTACTGATCTTCTCCTCTCCCTCTGCATCCTGAATCAAACCTTCATTTAGCCTCCAGGTGAAGGGCTTACGCTCTCCTCCCCTTAATTGCAGCTTCATCTTAACGGGAGCATGGTCGGAGAGTGAGGCCACCCCAATCGAGGTCTCTACCACCATTTCCAGAATTCTATGGTCTACAAGGATATAGTCAATCCGGGAATACGTCCTGTGCACAGGGGAGTAGAACGTGAAATCTTTCTCATTTGGATGCTGTACTCTCCAAACGTCTATTAATTGAGAATTATGAAATTTTTGTTTTATTCTTTTTAATTGTACCTTACTAGTCCCCTGTGCCCTGGACGTACTATCCAATCTCGGATCGACACAAAAATTCAGGTCCCCCATCAAGATTACTGGCCCTCTCCCAAAATCTCTTAGTTTCCCCAGGAGGCCCTCTAAATATTTTGTAGGGTCCCTATTAGGGGCATAGATATTAATCAGTGTACATTCCGTATCTCTTAATTTACCTTTCAAAATTAGGTACCTTCCCTCCGGGTCAACCATTCTATCTTCTAAATTAAACTGTATCTTCTTTGAAAAACCAATAGCTACTCCCCTTCCTCTACTTCTTATCGCATCACCGTAGTACCAAAAATTTCGACAAATTAGTTAATTCGGAAATATCCGAATTAATGAAAACCCGTTTAACGGTAATTCGAATAGTCGAAAATTTGTAAATTCGTACACTCTGAAATTTGTACATTCGAACATTTGTAAATTCGTACATTCGTAAATTTGCACATTTGTAAATTTGTACATTCGTAAATTCGTACATTTGTAATTTCATACATTCATAAATTCACAAATTCGTACATTCGTAAATTTGTAAATTCTTAAATTTGGAAATCTGAAATAATAAGTACCTAATAATAACTTAACTATTACTAACTATTAAATTATAGGTATTGTAATTTCCTTTAAATTTGGCTGTTAGTGAACGTAACAAATACAAATTTATCCCAAGTTACATATTATCCGAAATAATGAATGCCACATCTAAACAAATGGAACGTAATTAATTAATAATAATAAATAATAATAATAATAAAAACTTTTTATTATTATTATTTATTATTAATTTGTTTTGTTCCATTTGTTTAGATGCGGCATTCGTTATTTCGAATAATTCGTAACTCCGGATAAGTTCATATTCATTACGTTCACTAACATTCAAAATTGAAAGGAAATTACAATACCTATAGTGAAAAAGATAGTGTAGCGCCAACAATGTGAATATAAAGGTAATAATAAATGTATTCAAAAAAACATAATGTGAATTCTTTCACATATTCGTTTTTATTGTGTTTATGCACATTCGTCATATGATTGTTTTATTTTTACGTTCACTCACCCAGTATTCACATTAAGTTTTTTTGAATACATTCATTATTACCTTTATATTCACATTGTTAGTGCTACACTATCTTTTCACTATTTGCTTTGGACTTTGTTTGTTTGAGTGTCAGCAGCTTTTATATTTCTTGCATTTTTATTTGAAGTGTAGCGCAGTGTCCCCCCCCCCCCCCAACATTAATTACAATATCTATACCTAATTTAATAGTTAGTTACTATTTCAGGTAAAATTTTCGGATTGTGGAATTTTCGAATTTCCAAATTCCTGAATTTTCTCATTTACGAATGTACGAAGTTACAAATATTCAAATTTTCTAATTTACAGATGTACGAATTTACAAATTTACGAATTTACGAATGTACAAATTTGTGAATCTATGAATGTACGAATATAAGAATGTACAAATGTACGAATATACAAATTTTCTGATTTACGAATGTACGAATTTATGAATTTACAAATTTACAAATTTTCCAATTTACGAATGTACAATTTTACAGATTTCTAAATGTGCGAATTTATGAATTGCAATCATAACGAATGACCAGAAAAACGAAAAAGGTACCAGTTACTTACCGGTAACTGTCTTTCTGGGAAATCTTCCAGGACGGCACACCTGAGAGATGAGAGGCTCCTCCCTACAGGAAACACAATCAATCGACAGCTGTTTTAAGTCCCCACCCTTCCCCTTGATCCTCAGTTTGTAGAGAAGTAACTCCTGAACCCGGTTCACAAGGGAAATCATTCCTCATAGGTACTCACCTTCTAGTGTTCTAGAATTTTCCCTCCTCCAACGGGCGGGAAGTAGGCCTGCCGTCCTGCAAGATTTCCCAGAAAGACAGTTACCGGTAAGTAACTGGTACCTTTCTCAAGTCATCTTCCAGGACGGCACACCTGAGAGGATAAACAAGTACCTCAGGCCTACCTTAGGGTGGGGCCACTGCAAGACCCTCTTGGCGAACCTTGGTTCTGCAGTGAGCTTTACCTCCACTCCATGTGCTCATATGCTTGATGAAGGTATCTTAGCTGGATCATACGGCTGATCTGCAGGTCTGCTCCACAGATGTCCCTGCCTTTTCCGCTTCGAATGCAGTATCTAGGTGAAATGGGCTCTTAAAGATGGAATCAGAAAACATGTTAAACTTGTAGGTTAGCAATGTTGCCTATCTCACACATCTAACAACCATGGCCTATTGTGCCTGTAGGTGCTACTTAGAACCACTAAAAAGATAAATAAGAGACCTGTGTAAGACAAGGACACTACATTAAGCAATAAGAGGACATGTCTTAACACTACCCTGTTCAGGGAAATAAAACTGCAAAAAAAGGGGGACCCTGACAAACAACTTTTTTGTTCCTTTTTATCTTTATGTCAGCAAAGACTAAAGGGAAGCCTACTTAAGGGTAATAGATTAACAGAAGCTTGATCCCTGGGTTTAAGGCATGCCCAATCTATGTCTTTACTTACGCCTGAGAGCCTACTTCAGGAGATTAAAGTCCCTAGCAGGAGTAGACTACCCATATTGCTACGTTTAGTTTTGCTAAAAGGGCGAAATGAAGGCCATGCACCGAGCCGAAACCTATTCGATCGGGTATACATCTTTATACTTCAGCCTCAGGCCCTAATACTCCTCTGAACAGAACTCTCCAAGTTCTTACTAAACAGGGCGATTCATTATCCCCTTCCTCCAGTGTCCCATAACCCTACAGGGCTTCAACCCTAGGAAATGGTTCTGGCATCCCTGAATGTAAGGGGTCAAGGTTTTCTGACATGTGGCATCTGCAGCCCGAACTCCTGGCCCCTCCATGGAAAAGAAGGCTGAAATACAAAAGGTGATACATGTATTATTAATATCACAAATAAAATGATCATAGATTGTGGGCACGGCACAATAGATTTAGACAGAAAGGTCACAAGCATAGACAACAATGTTGTGTGCCTGAGTGTGACTAGCTAAACCCATATATCAAATATGGGAAGAGACCCAAATCTGAACCTCAATGTAGACAAATAGTCCTCACAGTCTGGTTTTCTGATGTGCTGCCAAGACGTAACAACATTAAGACACAAGCAAACCCTAAATGCTGCGTATTTCTTTAGTGCAGCTAGCTAGGTCATAACTGATATATAAATACAGAAAGGACAGGAACCCCCTTTACTGTTGTGTTTTACTGATGTACAGCAAAACAAGGCTATAAATATAAAGACAGAAATACCCAAACTTCTATGTTGTATATTTCTGACAAACCACCAAATACAGTTATAAAATCAATATGAACACCAACTCCCGTGTTGTGCATTTCTGCTATGCCACAGGGTAAAATATGGAACACAAGACAATCCTTTCTGTCATGCACTTCTGTAGTGTAGTTCAGATAGAACCAACACTGAGAAAGGACACAAGCAACCTGCAGCATTGTGTTTTTCTGAAACAGAAAGCACCAACAAGCTTCAATCTTGAGTATTTCTGCTGTGCAACAACATAAAAGCAGACACTGAGGAAAAAGACAGACAGCCTTTATAGCTGCAATCTTTCTGGTCTGCTGCAAAATAAAACAATAACGCCATGATGAGTATTCCTGCTGTGTAGCAAAACCACAATCAGAAGGGACAGATATGTTTAGAGTTCCCACACCCGTGCGACCCAACCTGCGACTTTGGACTACAAGACGCATGAGAAGTCATACACTATGGCTTCCAATGGGTACCATTTGTGTCTGTGCGACTCCAGGAGTCCCTGATTCCTGGATCCACAGACCTCAAGATTACACAGGTCGCAGGGAAAAAAATAGCAATTTTCAGGTCGAACAAGTAAGGGGTCCCCAATGCTGTGACTCCCTGGAGGATTGCAGCCAACTAACCCCTGTGTATCCCTAAGATGCAGAAAGGTAGATCAATGAGAAACACTGCTCACTGCTGTACCTGATATACAAACGATAAGGCAGTAAATATAGGACATACAGGACACAAACATTCAATCTTTGTGTATGTCTGATGTGTAGCAATATACCAATACTGAGCAGAGATGCCACCATCCTCAATGTGTCTCTCAGCTGAGCAGCAAAAACAAAATCAGAAAAAGACAAGCAATCTTCACTGCTGTGTCCTTTCTGATATGCAGCCAATAAGGCAGTATATGCAAGACATAAAGGACAGACAACCTTCAATCTTGTATATGTCTGATGTGCAACAATATAACAATTCTGAATAGAGATAGCACATCCATATTGAAGCGATTTGGCCTTGCGACTCAACATGTCAAATCGCATGGCTAAAATCAGCACAACTACTATTACCAAAGGCAGTATATGTACTACACCTGGCAGGAGTTCAATTTGTATTTCTGCTATGTAGCCCAACAAATTCGAACCATCAATTTTCACTGCTGCCTTTCTGATAAGGCAGTAATACAGGACACAAAACCCCACAGACCTTAATCCTGTATATGTCTGATGTGCAACAATAAAACACTCTGAATAGAGATAGCACATCCATATTGAAATTTGTCATGCGACTCAACATGTCAAATCACATGTTTAAACTCGGCAGCCATTGCCGTTAATAGCACTGTCTGAATCAGCACAGCACCACTCAAATCAGGACCATCAGACTTCACTGCTGCTTTTCTGATAAGTAACCAACAAGGCCGTAATACAGGACACAAGGCCCCCCATACAGACCTCAATCTTGTGTATGTCTGATGTGCAGCAATAGAACCATTATGAGCAGAGATGTCACCAGACTAAATGATGTGCATTTCTGCTGTGCAGCACAAAACCAGAAAGTACAGACCACCTTCACTGTTGTATTTTTCTGATCTGTAGCCAAACAAAGCAGTACCTTTAGGATATAAAGGACAGCAAACAAGCTTCAGTGCAGCACATTTCTGATGTACAGCAATATAGCCCTTATGAGCAGAGATGTCACAAATCTCAGTGTGTATTTCTGCTGTGCCACAAAAACATCCCAGCAAGGACAAACCTTCACTACCGAGGTCTACTGGTGTGCAGCCAATGAGGAGTCATGGTCTATCCCTTTATGAAATAACCAACAGGCAATTTATTTCATAGGCATAGCCTGTGCTGTAGATACTAAACCTTCACCACCAGTGAAGGAACAAATCCTAAAATGGTTGGACACCCTACTATAGTAGTTGTTGTCCTACCTGAGCAAACGCTAGCCAGCTCATACCCAGGTGGTGCTGATTAGCAACTAAAGTCTCAATGAGCCCAGCCCTAGAGACCAATTTAAGACAGCCTTTAGAAGAGGTGGTTACCAATTTAGCCTGGGGGTAAATAGCTATTTGCAGGCTTCAAACAAGCAATTATGTAGCTCTTGCATAGGTTTGCACAGAAAATCCTCAATTAAAAGGATGTAGGAAGCGATCTATGGTGAATCGCCCTTAGATCTGCCACTGAGTGGATTGTAGCCCAAACCAATAAAAAAAGTTTCTTCTTACCTCCTACACTATAATATAACCACAGTGTAAAGGGGGAGTGGGAGGTTGGAGCTTTTGAAAGTTACCTATAGCAAGCAACCCCGAAAAAGAGGATCTGACACAAGGGAACCCCTACTGTGCCACACAGAAGCTTGGTCCCTGCCCATCCTTGAATGTTACGTCAGCTTTTAAGCATCATGAAGCAACTTCAGATTCCTATCAGCTGGGCTAATAGGGCCGGTAACCTAGTGCACCTGCTGACCAGGGGAGCTTCTGAATCCACCAACCACTGCCCAATTAATAACTTGTACAGTGGTATACCTGGCCTGTAAGTAACTTTGTATCTACCAGGTCCCCTCTGAACGCTATATTCATCCCTACTAATGTACCACAACTGGGCATGTAGGGAGAGGCTGGCAACCTACTGCTGCGATAACCACAGTGTCTCTGCTGTAAGATGGAGCTGTGGCTGGTGGTTTTAGCAGTGGCATCTGAGCTATTTGTATCCTGACCCCAGGTTCTGCACTGCACCAGTCAGTATATACACGGGGAAGGGGGAGCAATGGCCTACCTACCTCTTTCCCATCTGAGGTGGTTTAGGCACACTCGTTCCTCTGCACCACCTGTCCACCATACAGCTTCTCTGATGTAAGAGGGAGCTGCAGCTGGTGTTTTTAGCAGAAGCTTAAGGGCTATTTGAATCCAGACCCCAGGGGAGATCTCAAATGCCCAGAAACCCTCTGGCTGGAATTGGGGATTTTGCAGCTAAATTCCCACGGCAAAAGGAAAGTACTCACCATTGTCGTCTTCCTCTTTTTGCCACAGCCAGCGGGCTTGCTTTTCCATCCTTATGGTCCACACGCAAGGAGGATAGCCGCCAAAGTGCCCCCCCCCCCAACTGCTGTCCCCATAGGGAGGTGCCAGGTTAGGCTGTGTCCTGCACTGTACCAACAGTCTATACACATGGGGGGGGGGTAATGCCTTCCGTTCCTCATTCCCATCTGAGGTGGTTAAGTCAGACATCCACCGTAGTAAACCGGTGCCTCCTCGCTCTAGCGAAAGGAGGATGTGGGCGCCTGCTCCTACTGACTCTCAGCCTTCCCTCCTGGGTAAAAACGCCGCCGCCATTTTCCCAAAGTTTTAAAATGACACGGGTGCTTGTTGCCACACCCTCTCCGGCAGCCCACGCGAGCTACCGGGGACCCAGGAGTCTTGGACACGATCCCCCTGGAAAGAACCGATGGCCAGCACCCCCGTCTGAACAGCCACCTGTACAGGTAAGGAGGGGAGACAGGATAATGGCCCCTGAAGTTCTGGGTACACCACTGTACTCAGGGTCCTTCAGCTCTCAGGGGGGCTCTTCCAATTTCTGCTGCCCCCCCCTGAGGAAAAGATAGGGGAACCCCCCAGGAAGGACAAGAATATCCTACCAGACCCAGAGGCTTCCCAAGCTTGTGGTCCGGCTCCCAGGGGGAGACCACCAGCCCCAGGCTTCGGGTCATTTGGAAAAAAACAAACAGTTTCGCTGTGTAGGTAGAAACACAATCAAAAACTGAGGATCAAGGGGAAGGGTGGGGACTAAAAACAGCTGTCGATTGATTGTGTTTCCTGTAGGGAGGAGCCTCTCATCTCTCAGGTGTGCCGTCCTGGAAGATGACTTGAGAAAAATAAAATAAAAACAAAAAAACTAAACGAATATGAAAACGAACATATTTTTTGGCATTGCACATGTCTAGTGAGCACTGTCACCCTAGTCACACAAGTCAGTGTGAGGACACTTCTGCTAAAGGGGTGTGGCTGTTACTCAGCTCTGCCAGCACAGAACACTGGAGTAGGAGAACAGAAAGCAGTGTTTTTTTCAATGGTACAATGTTATTTTAAGTAAATTCAGATTAAAAATGAGAAATCACACATTGTAACATGTGGGGTTACAGGACTATAAAGAGATAAAAGGGTTTGAGATTTCAACTGGGCTTTAAATCTGAACTCCAGGAATTATCTGTATTGGATACTTATGTTTGTCCAATTGGTGAAGCTGAAAATGACTTAAATTGATGGCCGCTGTGTTCAGGTTCCTGCTTGTGTGTTGTGCAAGTGTCTTCCTCTCTGTACACTGACCACAGGGGGTCACTCTCTCAGAGCCGGTGCCATTCACGAAACACCTTATATTTTTTTTCAATGAATACAAAGCATTCTCTGATTGCAGCCGGTGGAAATTCTGTATATACTGAATACTATCATTGCATGCATTGAGAAATTCTGTGAAAGTGCTCAATGTCATTGCTTGGTTCTCTAGGTTTCATCTTGCTCACGGGTTACACCATCAATCACTCCTTATCTCTATATTTTAAACACAATGTAACAGAAAGTCAATTGCAGCATAAAGAAATACAATCCAATTTCCCTGTGTTCAATACTGCCGAGAGAGAGAGGAGTAATCATTTTTCTGTTTTGACAAATTGTTACCAACTACAGACAACTCATACACACGGACGCCAATACGCTGTATTTTTGCATCATTGTGGAACACACTATAGTGGCACGTGAATTAAATCATTTTAGTACTATGTTCTGATGTCCTTAAAGCAGACCTTCAGTCATTTTTTATCTTTCCCTCTATTAAATCTTCTGTCCTTGTTGTTGTTTTAACTTTGGATAGTAAAACATTTTTTTCTGCCATGTAAATCCCTTATAGAGCCCACTTCTTGTTTCTTGGTAAAAAGCCTAGGCGAATTACATCATGCACAGCTCTCTCTCTCTCTCTCTCTCTCTCTCTCACTCTTGTCAGAGTTTACCAGGAAAGTAGAGGGGATGAGTCATAAGAGGGCCAATGAGAGCTGCAGGTGTGCCTGTGTGTCTGTGTAAATCCAAGAAGTGAAAAGGCAGCATCTTCAGCTGCCCACAGTTAAAATGGTTGCTGTAAGACTCGGTGGAGGGAGATTTCTGCAGCATATCTGGCAAGTCCAGAATCACAGTATATATAAAATAATATGCAAAGTGGTTGGAGGGAAGCTCCAGAATGGCAAAGATGTTTTTTTTCAAATATAAACTTTGTTCAACTCCAAACAAAGGGAAAAAAGGGTCCCCACAATACAGATCGACTATACATAATGCCACAGCTTACGTGAAATACAGTTACAACAAAAAGGAGTATATCTCGCCAATCACAGTGTATCCAGACATAAACAAAAGGCAACATCACTAATTTGCATAGCGTCCAGAGCTGTCCCCACATCTTCTGGGACACTCCAGAGATGGAGATGGTAGAGATCCTAATTCCCAACTTTCCTCATTTTCCTAAAGAGCATTAAAGTGGTTGTAAACCCTTACAACCAACTTTGACCTACAGGTAAGCCTAGATTAAGGCTTACCTGTAGGTCCAAGAAATATCTCCTAAACCTACACGGTTTAGGAGATATTTGCCGAAAGACAGGCACCGCTGTCTACGGCGCATGCGCCGTAGACAGTGGCGCGCAGGCGCACTGAGCACGCCGCGGTCAACGGCGATATGCCGCGAGTAGCGGCTCCCGTGCGCATGCGCGGGACTGACGTTATTGCGGCTTCACCGAATGACAGCGGCGAAGCGGCGAGACCCACCGAGAAGATGGATGCTCCGGACTACAGGGGACAGCGGTGACTTCGCTGGCTCCTGTGTCAGGTAAGTGACACATAATGGACTACTATGCGATGCATAGTAGTCCATTATGCTTTACCTTTGCAGGGAATGAAAGAGGAAGTAAACTCATCAGGGTTTACATCCTCTTTAATGAAGAGAAGAAACAGAAATGTAAGGTAGAGAAAGAGTAGAGAGAAGGGGGAGGGAGAGAAAGAGGGAGGGTAAGGGGAGGGGGGAGGGGGGGTGAGACACAATGGACCCATTAGCAAGGAGTCTAAGGTAATAGAAGGCGGTAGCCCTCACTGGAGTAGACAAAGGCGTTCCATCTATCCCAAGTTTCTTGTTTATTTTGAGACGTGAGGACCAGATCCTCCATCCGCTTTATCTCCTCAACTTTTCTAATCCAGTGGGCAATGGAATGGGGAGAACCCTGCTTCCAGTGCCCAGGGATGCAGGATTTTGCTGCATTTAATAGGTGTCTCAGCATAGACTTTTTATAAGTGGCAAAGATGTTTTTATTACAAATCATGTGAGCAGACAGCAGTTCCTCTTTAACCAAAATGTCATTTACGTGCATAAAAAACAAATTGGAGAAAATGTTTTTTTTTACTCACCTCTAAATGCCTGTTGCATAGTCTGCCTCCTTCAAGGCTCTTGACGTCACTTCCCTCAGCGCAGGAAGGGCTCAGCTCTGCCCCCTCCCTCTTGTCAATCGTCTGGAACACAGCTCAGGTCCCAGATGATTGCGCGGCCAATCATGGCGCACGGCCCTGCTCGTGCATGTGCAGTTGGTGCCGGGCTGTGAAGGTAGCCACAGATACAATGCCGGGACCGCCGAGCGGAGTGGGGACGAGCGGAGCTTCAATCCCCCGCATTGCTGGACCCTGAGACAGGTAAGTTACATAGTTACATAGTTACTAAGGTTGAATAAAGACACCAGTCCATCCAGTTCAACCTGAGTGTCTACAATTGTCCATATCCCTGTACATCGCACACTCACATTGGTTCCCACCGTCAAGGAGCCCACGAAGTGTCCAATTATTAAAAGTCAGCAGCTGCAGTATTTGTAGTATTTTTTTAATTTTTTTTTTAAGCGGAACACCGCATTAAGACCGGGCCTATTTT
Source organism: Lithobates pipiens (assembly GCF_037356315.1). Classification (NCBI taxonomy): domain Eukaryota; kingdom Metazoa; phylum Chordata; class Amphibia; order Anura; family Ranidae; genus Lithobates; species Lithobates pipiens. The sequence continues at coordinate 79,041,410 of NW_027507784.1, read as the reverse complement.
TCAAACTTGTTCTTTACAAGTTAAAATCCTTTCATTTGATTTCTAAATCACTGCATTTGTAAATTCCAAAAGACACCCTAAAGGAATAGATTAGAGCGCCACATAAATCACTACTAATATAAAGGAATAGTAAAAAAAGCACTTTTGGGTTTAACCAATCTTGTTTTTTGTACAATTCTCCTTTAAGGGGGTGTGGCAAGGGGTGTGTCCTATGCCTACATACTTTTGCTGATAGGTGTCCCTCATTCCCATCTGAAAAAATTGGGAACTCTGATGTGGAAGGAGAATTCTGATGTGGAAGGGGAACTCTGATGTGGAAGGGGAACTCTGATGTGGAAGGGGAACTCTGATGTGGAAGGGGAACTCTGATGTGGAAGGGGAACTCTGATGTGGAAGGGGAACTCTGATGTGGAAGGGGAACTCTGATGTGGAAGGGGAACTCTGATGTGGAAGGGGAACTCTGATGTGGAAGGGGAACTCTAATGTGGAAGGGGAACTCTAATGTGGAAGGGGAACTCTAATGTGGAAGGGGAACTCTAATGTGGAAGGGGAACTCTAATGTGGAAGGGGAACTCTAATGTGGAAGGGGAACTCTAATGTGGAAGGGGAACTCTAATGTGGAAGGGGAACTCTAATGTGGAAGGGGAACTCTAATGTGGAAGGGGAACTCTAATGTGGAAGGGGAACTCTAATGTGGAAGGGGAACTCTAATGTGGAAGGGGAACTCTGATGTGGAAGGGGAACTCTGATGTGGAAGGGGAACTCTGATGTGGAAGGGGAACTCTAATGTGGAACTCTGATGTGGAAGAGGAACTCTGATGTGGAAGAGGGACTCTGATGTGGAAGAGGGACTCTGATGTGGAAGAGGGACTCTGATGTGGAAGAGGGACTCTGATGTGGAAGGGAAGACTCTGATGTGGAAGGGAAGACTCTAATGTGGAAGGGAAGACTCTAATGTGGAAGGGAAGACTCTAATGTGGAAGGGAAGACTCTAATGTGGAAGGGAAGACTCTAATGTGGAAGGGAAGACTCTAATGTGGAAAGGGAACTCTAATGTGGAAGGGGAACTCTAATGTGGAAGGGGAACTCTAATGTGGAAGGGGAACTCTAATGTGGAAGGGGAACTCTAATGTGGAAGGGGAACTCTAATGTGGAAGGGGAACTCTAATGTGGAAGGGGAACTCTAATGTGGAAGGGGAACTCTAATGTGGAAGGGGAACTCTAATGTGGAAGGGGAACTCTAATGTGGAAGGGGAACTCTAATGTGGAAGGGGAACTCTAATGTGGAAGGGGAACTCTAATGTGGAAGGGGAACTCTAATGTGGAAGGGGAACTCTAATGTGGAAGGGGAACTCTAATGTGGAAGGGGAACTCTGATGTGGAAGGGAAGACTCTGATGTGGAAGGGGAACTCTGATGTGGAAGGAGAACTCTGATGTGGAAGAGGAACTCTGATGTGGAAGAGGAACTCTGATGTGGAAGGAGAACTCTGATGTGGAAGGGGAACTCTGATGTGGAAGAGGAACTCTGATGTGGAAGAGGAACTCTGATGTGGAAGAGGAACTCTGATGTGGAAGGAGAACTCTGATGTGGAAGGAGAACTCTGATGTGGAAGGAGAACTCTGATGTGGAAGGAGAACTCTGATGTGGAAGAGGAACTCTGATGTGGAAGGGAAGACTCTGATGTGGAAGAGGAACTATGATGTGGAAGGAGAACTCTGATGTGGAAGGAGAACTCTGATGTGGAAGGAGAACTCTGATGTGGAAGGAGAACTCTGATGTGGAAGGAGAACTCTGATGTGGAAGGAGAACTCTGATGTGGAAGGAGAACTCTGATGTGGAAGGAGAACTCTGATGTGGAAGGAGAACTCTGATGTGGGAGAGGAACTCTGATGTGGGAGAGGAACTCTGATGTGAAAGGGGAACTCTGATGTGGAAGGGGAACTCTGATGTGGGAGAGGAACTCTGATGTGGGAGAGGAACTCTGATGTGGAAGGGGAACTCTGATGTGGAAGGGGAACTCTGATGTGGGAGAGGAACTCTGATGTGGAAGGGGAACTCTGATGTGGGAGAGGAACTCTGATGTGGAAGGGGAACTCTGATGTAGAAGGGGAACTCTGATGTGGAAGGGAAGACTCTGATGTTATTTATAAATGAAATACATCTTTTTTTTGTTACACATCCCTACAAAAAAAGGTTCTCATTGTATGCAATAGACACATATAGAGGCCCCATATATACAATATACAGTATATGAAAGTAAAAACTATACACAGAAATAAGGTTTCTAAGACAATAACATGGAATGTTTAGACGGTTTAAACAACGTTTATAAGTCAAGTCAAGCAAAAAAAAAAAAAAAAACGAAACCCAGTAGTTAATAAAGGAATACAAGCATACAATTACAGGCACACTGTGTATAATCAGCCGTATAGAACACAAATGACTTCAACATCACCATAAACACAAGGAAATGAATATGCTATAAATAGCTTTTCATGTCAGCCGATGTTAATTTTGATTACACACGGTAATTACATACATTTTAATCGCATAACAACATTGCTCACGCATGTAATTTTTTTAAACGTATTTAAAAAACGATTAAACAAGTGAAAGGGAATTTATAATGATTCTGTACATTTTTAATTATTTACATGGTCAGGACCACTTTACTTTTCTGTTTTTTAGTAGACTTTATGTCAAACGTTACTTTTCTTTTTAAAATAAACTATTCTAAAAATGTTCATGGTCTTATTTTTCTTTGCTTTTATATCTATCTAGGGGGGGATTTTCCCTCATTTCCTATCCCAGTGGCAGCTGTAATATTTTGGATTTCCCATCATGTTTTGCCAGGAAGTGAAAGGAAATCTCCCTTATAAAATAAAGATAACAGAAACAGTATGACCACTATTCCATACCTTATCGAAATCGAAAAATTTTTTTGGGTTTTAAATATACTTAACCTCTTCCCGCCCACCGGCCGTCAAATGACGACGGGGCGGCGCGGCTCTCATTCTGAAACGACGTCATATGACGGCCCTCCAGAACAAGCTCTCTCGCGTGCCCCCGCGTAGCATGGTGATCGTGGCTGCAGGGCCGCTGATAGAAATCATGGGGCCCCGTACAGCCTACCTGACGGGGCCCCCTTCAGCTCCACCCTGGCCCCGCCCATGGTCCCTCCTTTAGCCCCACCCCTGACCACACCCATTGCCCCTCCCCAGACCCCGCCTTGAAACAAAGTGTAGGTTTGTCTACAAGTGATATTTGTTTTTCTCCAGTCAGTTATAGGTTTGATTATCCAAAAGAAATACTGTTTTCAGATGAGAATATACCTCTTTAATATCTATATGTAATACAAACCATTAATGAATAAATAAAATGGTATTTTGGAGAGTATTGGCAGGGTAAGTATTGCAGAGTATTGGCTGGGTATGTATTGCAGAGTATTGGTAGGGTATGTATTGCAGAGTATTGGCAGGGTAAGTATTGCAGAGTATTGTCATGGTATTGCCAGGGTATTGCCGGGGTATTGGCGGGGTATTGGCGGGGTAAGTATTGCAGAGCATTGGCAGAGTATTGGCAGGGTAAGTATTGCAGAGTATTGGCAGGGTAGGTATAAAGTATTGCAGAGTATTGGCAGAGTATGTATTGCAGAGTATTGGCAGGGTATGTATTGGCAGAGTATGTATTGGCAGAGTATGTATTGGCAGAGTATGTATTGGCAGAGTATGAGTAGATGTTGAACTTCAAGCATACACCTCATCTGTGTATTTGTTAGCTCCAGCAGGGCAGCAGAGATCACTTCCTCCCTCTTCCTGAGTGTCCACAATAGCTCGATCGCCCGGCCCCTGCACTCTGCTACTTCTTCTCACACGGAGAGAGAGAGAGAGAGAGAGGAATATCACTCCGCAATACTATAGGCAGGGGCGGACTGACAACTCATGGGGCCCCCGGGCAATAGGGGATCATGGGGCCCCCTTTGTCACCACCCACCCACGCACAAGCCACACCTATATATTGCACTGTTACATTACATGCATTGGTCACATAATTTCTCTACTGTATGTTCAAAATAAATGTTTAAAGAGTTAACAAAATAAAGAACAAAAAACGCACATATAACCACGTACATTTTCTGTGGGGCTGCGTCTCCTGTGAGCAGAATCACGTACAGGTACGGTACTTCTACACTTGCGGGTACGTGCGCTGTCTGACCCACTGCCGCCTTGATTGGACACACCGAGAGCTAATTAGTGGGTCTGGTGGACCCAATGTCCACTGGGTCCAGACGATTGTTTCCATCAGAGGCAGAACGGTGGTCTGCCGATGTAAACAAGTTAGATTGCCATTCTGTTAGTAGGAAAACCGAGATCCTGTGTGTCTGCTAAACAGGAGCACAGATATGTCTTCCCACATTTAAAAGCACCTCCCACACACTGTTAGAAAGCACTTCCTAGGAACACATTTAACCCTTTGATCTTCCCCTGGTGTTAACCCCTTCCCTACCAGTGTCATTAGTATAGTTAACCATTACTAGTAAAAAATTCTATAAAAATATCCCATAGCATATTGGGATTTTTACCAATATGTAGAAAATACATATTGGCCTAAACTGATGGAGAAATTAGATTCTGAGGCTAGAGCCCATAGCAGCAAAGTAAAGAAAGTATATATAATATACACACACACACACACACACACACACACACACTGCAAAGGCTGCGGACATGGTACAGGGGGTCAGAGGCTGCGGTCATGGTACAGGGGTCAGAGGCTGCAGTCATGGTACAGGGGTCAGAGGCTGCAGTCATGGTACAGGGGTCAGAGGCTGCGGAGGGGTCTTACTAGGCTGTGATGAGAGGTGCGTGCCACTCCTGAAACCGCACAAAATGCCACTGCTGCCTTACATTTAAAAATGGTGCCGCCGGTGCCATTATGTCACTGCGCATGCATGTTTGAAAATGACTGAGCGTGTAAGGGCTTGCCCACGTGGCGGCGGTGCATGTGCAGAGGACACTCCAGCCCCCCTCATCATACCATACAGGGTTAATGTTACTTTATGGTATGTGATGAGGCTGGAGTTTTAGAGGAAGAGAGCAGTGCAGCTGGCTGGAGCATGAAAACAGCAAACACACACACACGCTGCAAAAATTGACTTTATCTTAAAGCGGGAGTCCACCGGGACTCCGCGTTTTTTTTTTTTTTTTTTAAAGCCAGCAGCTACAAATACTGCAGCTGCTGACTTTTAAATAGTGACACTTACCTGTCCAGCGTGCCCGCGATGTCGGCACCCGAAGCCGATCTCTCGCTCGGCTGCCGGGTCCCGCCGCCATCTTGGGTATGGGAATCAGGAAATGGAGCCTTTCGGCTTCATTTCCCGGTTCCCTACTGCGCATGCGCGAGCCGCGCGGCGCAATCCGGACGGTCCCCGCTGCCTCTGGGAGCTGTGTGTTTCCCAGCAGGCAGCGGGGCACTTGCTGAAGGGGGCGGGCGCTTGCGGAACGGGGGCGTAACCTACGCTCGTTCCGCAGAGAGCTAGCCCGGAAGTGGGTGCAGTTACCTGGATTATCCAGGTAACTGCACCCCCCTCCCCCCTGAAAGGTGCCGATTGTGGCGCCGGAGGGGGGGGGGGGGATTCCGATGAGCGGAGGTCCATTTTAGGGTGGACCTCCGCTTTAACTTCCTGGAGATGGGCTGTATTGTGGCTAACACGTCCTTTGCTGTTATTGCACAAATTCATGAATACGTTAGAAATATATTGGGCCTTTTCAGGTGCTACAGAAATATTCTACATACACATATATTAAAAAGAATTATTTTGTGAAAATGCATGTGATGTATGTAGTAGGTGAAAAGTCCCAGTTGATTCTTAACATATTCAAGAATTTTACTTTCACCAGACCTGTCCTGCTGATGTACAGGACAAGTTTAAAGCACATATTTATACAGTGTGGAAGGCAGAACAATTGTGACTCACAGTAGAAGAATGCAGTCTGCCATCCGTCCTGTTATCTTGTCTTGGGGGAGCTCCAGTGACTACTTTATGGGTAGCCATGATCGCTACTGTGTTGTCCTGCTTGCTCTGTTCTCCCCCCAGGAGGGGAAGGGGGGAGGAGGCTCGGGTGCTGCCTGACACACACAAGCATGGAAGAGATCGAGTTACACCTTTATCCATTGACCTGAGGGTGTCTTATATGAGCAGAATAGTGACAATGTCCAGGCTCCTGGGGTGGTGCTCTCCCCCTCCCTCCCTCCCTCCCTCACTCACTCACTCACTCACTCACTCACTCAGTCGGCTCAGCTCAGTGTCCTATGTGTGCGAGTTGTCAGTGCTGACATTTCCGATGCTTCCTTCAGCTAGCTCCTCTCCTGCTCAGGACTCAGATTTGGCGCCACAAATTCAGCTTCTCTGAAGCCAATGAGAGACGAGGGGTGTGGATTGAAGGCGGAAGCCTCCTCCCCCAATTGGAGAATAGCGAGCGATTCTCTCTCTCTCCCATTTAAACACAGCCACAGCACCAGATAAGAGACTCGGGGGACTTGTGCGGTGTGCGGAGCAGGAGGAGCGGGCGCAAAAGGCGTATTCTTCCGCGCCCGAAATACAACAAATAGTCCCTCCCCTGCAGCCTCATACAGCATAGACTAATCGCATCTAATGAAAAAAAAACCTTACCGAACGGGGGTGGGGTTGTGCGGACGATGATAGGTGGAGGAGAATCTTTTTTTTATTTTAATTTTAATTTTTTATTTACTTTGCAGTTCAGGTTGCCCGGGCCCCCCCTGCTGGTCAGGCCCGGTACAGCAGGGCCAGTTGTACTGGCCTATCAGCGGCCCTGCGTGGCTGCACAGTGTTGCTAGGACATGGTGCGACCCCGATCTGTGTAAAGAGATGCAGCCGCAGCTCTTTAACCATGTGATCGGCTGTGTCCAATCACAGCCGATCACATGTAAACACGGAGATGCCGGTAATCTGCGCTTCTCACCTCACACTGACAGAGTGTGAGGAGAGGAGAGCCAAACAGCGGCATCTCCTCACAGAGGATATCTAGGGATGTAATCAGGGCACTGATCATCAGTGCCCTGATTACAATTAAGTGCCAGCAATGTATGCCCACCACTGCCAGCAATCAGTGCCAACCAGTGCCCATAATTGGCACCAATCTGTGCCCACAAGTGCCAGCAATCAGTGGCTATCAGTGATGCCAGTCAGTGCTGGCTATCAGTGCTTCCCATCAATGCTCATCACTGCTGCCCATCAATGCCACCCATCAATGCCCATCAGTGCCGCCTATCTGTGCCCACCAGTGCTGTCTATCTGTGCCCAGTGCCACCTATCAGTGCTCATCAGTGCCACATATCAGTGCCACCTATCAGTTAGGCATATTCGTGCCTCCTCATCAGTGCCACCTAATCAGTGTCCATAAGTGCCGCCTCATCATTGCCCATCCGTGCTGCCTGATCAGTGCCCATCAGTGCCGCCTCATCAGCGCCCATCAGTGCTGCCTCATCAGCGCCCATCAGTGAAGGACAAAAATGACTTATTTAGAAAATTTGCTGACAGAAGACAGAAACTAAGAAATACTTTTTTTCCCCCCAAATTTCTTTATTTTTTTTAGGAAAAAATAAAAAACCCAGGAGTGATTACATACCACCAAAAGAAAGCTCTATTTGTGTGAAGAAAATGATACAAATTTCACATGGGTACAGTGTAGCATGACCACGCAATTGTCATTTAAAGTGTGATAGCGCTGAAACCTGAAAAATGGCCTGGGCAGAAAAGGGGTGTAAGTACCCTGTATTGAGGTGGTTAAAGGGTGACTAATGGTAACATAGAGAGAGAGGGTTATAACCGCAGTTTTTTTATGTCTGTGTCCCATTAGAGAGATTTAACTTCACTTCCTGTCCCATAGCCAAATCAGAAAGTGCAAGGAAGTCCCCCCAAATTCAGGAAACCTTTGTCCCCATTGGAAGACTCTCCTTCTATTAATGTACTGATGTCAAGACAACATTTGGGATCTTCATTTACCTTTGCTTTCAGTGATAATGCATAGCTCCCAACTGTCCCTGATTTGGAGCAATGTCCCTCTGTCAGGGGCGTAACTATAGGGGGTGCAGCAATTGCGACCGCAACCGGGCCCTGTGATGCAGGGGGCCCATGCAGCCCCCTCAACATATGGCCGGCAGCAGCATAGGCAGCTAGGGGGTACCAGTGCACCATGCACACGGGTGGCTGGAGGTGGAGGGTGACTAGCAGAGCTCCATGCTCGACTATCGCACTGGCTGCTCTTTAGTTGTGCATTCCCCGCATGACCTGTGTCCTCGGCCGGCTCCTCAGAGTACCCCTCTCCTGCTCCATGCATTGCCGCTCAGTCCGATGTCTGTTCTTCCCAGCCAGAGTCCCGCCCCCCCTGAGTCTGGCCCACACTGCACTGCATACTTCTCCCGGGTAAACAAACTTTAAGCACACAGATGCAGTGCAGCCCTATGAGAGCCGGCTCCCAGAGGACACTGCAGGCTTGTCTGCCAGCCCCCCTCCTCCCCCGTCATACACAGATGATGAAAGGTCTTTCTGGGAGATATGCTGATCACCCGTCCAGCACACTGGATGGAGCCCAGACCAACATGGATGAGTGCACGGCCTACAGCTTGGTCATGGTGAGTGAGAGGACCCCATCCCCCACACACCATTACATACCCCCCCATCTCCCCCTGGGGACAGGGACCCCTTCTCACATGGGGACAGGGACCCCCACCTCCCCTGGGGACAGGGACCCCTTCTCACCTGGGGGCAGTAACTTCATCTGCCCTGGAGAAAAGGACCTCATCTCTTCTGGGGACGGGGACCCCATCCTGCCTAGGGACAGTCCCAATGGGGCACCTAAAAAAAAAAAAAAAAAAAAAACGACTGATACCAGTGGTGGAACTACAGGGCTCACAAAGGTCATACCTGTGACCACACCCTGGAGTTCCACCGCTGGACTCGGAGGGAAGGGCCCTGGCTGAGGTTCAGGGGGGCCCTTCATGGTTTCTTGCATCGGGGCCCTGAAGGTTCTAGTTACGCCACTGCCCTCTGTCCCTCTTTCCTCCTCATTTGTCCCTCATTTTGGTCTGATCTATAAAGTTGTATATAAAATGCACTTTTTATCTATCGAAAAGGGTTTCCCAGTGTAATGCCCTGTACACACGGTTGGACATTTCGACGATAAAATCGGAAAAAATCAAAAAAGATTTTGGCACAAATTTGTCTTGCATACACACGGTCACACAAAGTTGTCGGAAAATCCGATCGTCAGAATGAGGTGACGTAAACGAAGTACATTGGGACTATAAACGGGCCAGTAGCCAATAGCTTTTGTCTCGTAATTTATTCTGAACATGCGTAGCACTTTGTCCGTCGGAATTGTCTACACACAATCAGAATGTAAACGATCGGATTTTGTTATCGGAAAATTTTAGATCCTGCTCTCAAACTTTGTCGGAAATTCAGACGGGAAAAGTCCGATTGAGCCCACACACGATCGGATTTTCCGTCAACGCGATTCGATCGCACATTTTCCGTCGGAAAGTGTGTACAGGGCATTAAACCTTTCAATTTCTAAATCGCTGCTTTTGTACATTTCAGAAGCCAATATAAAGCAATAGTAGTGGTAATTAAAAGCACTTGTGGGTTTAACCAATCATTTTTTTTGTACAATTGTCCTTTAAGGGGGCCGTGACAGGGGGGGGTTTTATGCCTATATACTTTTGCTATTGGGGTGTCCCTCATTCCCATTTTGGGATGGGATGAGTTGGAATGTATAATAATGGTAAACCAATAGAGAGGGTGAATCTCCCTAATGGGGACACAAGCAGCAATATAAACTGACAGGGGTTCTAATCCCTCTCCACAATATCCAATACTAAAACAAATGTGCCTTTAGAGACACTGTAAAGCGGAATCTAACCCTCCCTTTGTTTTCAGCCAAGGAAGCTTCCATCTTATAAACAGAAAAGTCAGTGCTGCTACCCATACACCATATAGATAGCAGAGCTCCCAGGTGCTCGATCCTCAGTCACTGGCAGAGTAATGTAGAAAAAATGATCCACACTCCGGCTGTTGCTCTTAAAATTTCTGCATTTTATTGAATAGCTACAGTGAACAAATGCTGATTAAATCAGTTGACGCATATCAGCCTATAAGGCCTTAGTCATAATGACTAAGGCCTTGTAGGCTGAAACGCGTCAACTGATTTAATCAGTATTTGTTCACTGTGGCTATTTAATAAAATTAAGAAATTTTAACAGGCAAGAGTGCAGATCATTTTTTCAACATTGAGCCGCCATCTAGTTTGAGTACATTGTAGCATGACCGCACAATTGTCATTCAAAGTGTCACAGCACTGAAAGCTGAAAGCTGGGCAGGAATGGTCGAATGTGCCCGGTATTGAAGTGGTTAAAGTGGAACTAAAGCCTCTTAATTGGCCGGGGGGGGGGGGGGCAAATGTGAGGGCTTCCTCCAGGCACTCGGAGACTGCATATCTCCCAACCTTTTGGGAATGGGGGACACCTATCAGCAAACATATCCATGCATAGGACACACCCCTTGCCACGCCACATTAAAGGAGAAGTGTACAAAAAACAAGATTGGTTAAACCCCCAAGTGCTTTATTTACCGCTACTATTCCTTTATGTTGGTTTTTGGAATTACAAATGCAGCAATTTAGAAATCAGTTGGAAGGTTTAGCACTGGGAAACACTTGTTGATAGATAAAAAGTGCATTTTACATACATCTATATATAGATCAGACCAAAATGAGGGACAAATGAGGAGGCAGGGGCGGACTGACCATTTGGCTACTCGGGCACTGCCGAGGGCCCCGGGCCACTAGGGGGCCCCATCAGGGTTGCCAGCCTCAGTAAAACCAGGGACAGTATGTAAAAATCTGTGTTTTTTTTTTTTTTTTACATCTGTCTCTGAAATGTCCCTTACCGACATCCTTTTGGTCTAAAAATCTTGAGATTATAGCTGCCCCACCTCTCCAGTACCTTCTCAGCCAATAGAAACATGTTTGTGTATACTGTGTGTACATGTATGTCTATACTGTGTGATTGTATACTGTGTGTGTATACTGTGTGGCCCCATAATCTTTGATTGCCTGGAGGCCCCATAATCTCCTATTGCCCGGGGGCCCCATAATCTCCTATTGCCCGGGGCCCCTGTGAGGAGGAATGAGGGACAGAGGGACATTGCTCCAAATCAGGGACAGTTGGGAGGTATGAAGACTGGCCCAACACTGTAATATGAGCTATGCATGCGCAGGTCAGTTTACAGTGCCGGAGGAGATGGTGAGCAGGCAGATGGGGGCATTTTATTGAGGAAGAGACTTTGTATGTCTCTTTTGCAATAAAAGCCTGCCCGCTCATGAATTTTTACAGCTGGACTTAGCATACCTCCCAACATTTTGAGATGGAAATGAGGGACACCTACTAACAAATGTATGTAGGCATAGGACACGCCCCCTGCCACACCCCCTTAAAGGAGAATTAACCACAAAAAGGTTAATTAAATCCACAAGGACTTTTTTCTACCACTACTATTCCTTTATATTAGCTTTTAAAATGTACAAATGCAGAAATTTAGAAATGTAGCAATTTAGAAATGAAAAAGAGCATTTTATATACAACTATATAGATCAGACCAAAACTAGGGACAAATGAGGAGGAATGAGGGACAGAGAGACATTGCTCCAAATCAGGGACAGTTGGGAGCTATGCTTTAGTTTCCGCTTTAAGTTTAGTTTCAGAGCTCATATTGTAATACTGTATTTTTAATAATATTGAATAAATTTTTTAGGTTCCTTTATGCTTATACCTTACAGAGTGGTAATATATTAAACCATGAAACGTGTTATCAAGGTGCTCATTCAGTGCATACAATCGTTCTGGGATCAGTACAAATTGAGTCTTTCCAATCCCGAGGGTGCCAATGAATGATGGCTGCTATGTGCCATATTGTAGGGAAGGCCATTAGAGTCCAGTGAGGTCAAGGTGGACTTCTGCTAAGTAAGTAATGATGGGTAGGTACAAATCATAGGCTAACCTGTTTACTCATTACAACCCAATACGCTCTGCTTATATGGTGAACCCTTTTCATATTTTCCAGTAATCAGACCTAATCTATTACGATGCTTGATGACTTTTCCTGGAAATTTCTCGCTCTACTTCACTGACTCCTTGATGATTTATAAGGGAAACTCTCGGAAGTATACGCTGCTTGTTGCAAGATTGACATATCTATTATTAAGCCGTTCTGAAGTCACGTCTCATTTATACCTTTTTCATTGGATTCCCATTTACCTGTTAACTCTCTCAGTGCTAAGTTCACAGTAAAAGAGTAAAAGGCCATTTTAAAGTGGAAGTAAATCCAACGATTTAAACAGTTAAAAAAAAAAGGCATGCCGGGAATGCTAACTGCACATTGGCTGTGCTCTCAGCCAAACTATCAAATCATCCAATGGCTGGTGTCATAACGAATCACATGTGCAGCACCATAGCAGTTGAAGATTAAACAGAGGCAAAGATGGCAGCTTCCTTGGCTGAAAACAATAGGGGAGTTTACTTCCACTTTAAAGATGCAACACCTGACCCTCAAATGACGTGTACATACATTTTCTATCCCTAATACCATTTTAGTCTGTTGTTTCATTCAACTGTTTCCCTCTATTTTCCTCTAAGGATATCTGTACAGACTATCATATTAATTCTCCTATTCACGCATGAATTTATTGATTTTATTTTTATATATATATATTCATTTATATATATATATATATATATATATATATATATATATTCATTTTATATTAATATTTTCTATGAATTTTTTTCTGTGAATTTTTATATATAATTTTATATGGGTTTTTTTTTTAAATGTATGCAGTGCTTTATTTTATTTATTATATAAGTTTTTTCAGATAATATGTATGAAATTTCTAGCTCTTATATCAATATCCAATCATATATCCATATATATTTTTAAATTTTATTATTATTATTATTTATATACATGTAATAATCTTGAAAATCTTGTATGGATATACTATTTAAGTCTTTTTGATATTTTAGGTTGAAATTTGTTGTAATTTGACAACTGTTCCATGATGGTTATGCTGGCACCTCTAATCCCACGCCCTCCAGTGAGTCATAAATAGCTCTAGAGGACCATTCCCCCCTTAGGCCTGTAGAAGGAGCTGGTGCTCTGAGCGTGTAGCCTATCCTCTACCCTATCTCTTCACGTTTAGCTGCATCTTATTCCGGTGACTTCATTTCCAGCCGCTCGGGCCGTGTTCCACGCTGGTTGTGGGTTCCTGTTTCCTGCTTCCTGGTGGCCACAGGGCGCACAGAAGACCCTCTATCCATCCACACAGCCTGGGAAGTGACTGAGAATGTTTGAGGATGCCAAAGGGCTTAAACTTCTCCATTCCCCCTGGACCTTTTGAGCCTGTATCACTTTCTTGTAATGCCCCGTACACACGAGCGGATTTTCCTTCGGAGAAAACTTGGATGGTTTTTCTGACGGAATTCCACTCAAGCTTGGCTTGCATACACACGGTCACACAAAAGTTTGCTGAACTTTTGACCGTCAAGAGCGCAGTGAGGTACAACACTACGGCGAGCCGAAAAAATTAAGTTCAATGCTTCTGAGCATACGTCGCATTGTTTCTGAGCATGCGTAGGAATTTTGCTCATCAGAATTTGTACAGATTTCTGATCAAAACTTTTTCCGACCGAAAAATTGAGATCCTGCTCTCAATCTTTTGCTGGTGGGAATTCGGCCAGCAAAAGTCAGATGGAGCATACACACGGTCGCATTTTCCGACCAAAAGCTCACATCGGTCTTTTGCTGACCGAATTTCCGATCGCCTGTACGGGACATAAGTGTTACTTATCCTTGTGTTAATAAAGCAATTTTATTCTCTGCACTTAGGTGGTGTGTCCCCCTTTTCTTCTCCCTTCCGGTGATGTAACAGGGTGTTTCGGTTTCTCTATACGTTTGGGTCATGCCTGGGGACTAGGCTTTCTGCAGTATGGCGATAAAAAGTTAAATCAGTGAGCTACTAATACTGCCCAGCAAATGCTGAACATGTGCCAAAGTCAGAATGTTCACTTAGTTTTCCTTAATCTAACTTCTAATACTCTACACCTGACTCTTACATGATGCACTGGGGGCGCCATTCCTGAGGCATGTGCTCTGTAACTGCCACTCTTTTTGCTTAGTGTATTATCATTCACATTTACACTTTGAATCTGATTGGTGGCTGTGACACACTTATAGTATTCCAAAAATATTAAAGTGCAAATACTTATCACTCTAACAGTGACTACTACTGTCTACTAGAGGGGAGACCTTGCTTGAACTGGCAGCAGAAAAGCTGTCATTGAAGGGGCAAAGGTTTGGCTAGATGGATCAACCAATAATGGGGTTGTGACGAAGTTGGAAGTCACGAAATGCATCGGGCGTGACCACAGGGCAACCGAAGGGCTGGAATAAACGGCATTCTGAGGTGGTGAGACAACACAGTCTATCCCTGAGTGAGATGAAGCCTGACACAAATTTGTGTTAAGTGCATGAAACTGCTTTTAATGTGCGAGTGGTTTTCTATTTTTTAAATAAATAGTTTGGCGTGGTTACTGTACCATTGGAGGCAATCCTGCCATTATCCCAACCTGCCCCCACACCAGTCAATCTGCTCCAGCCTGCCTCCATGCTGCTGCCCAGCTTGATGTGCCTTTGCCTGCTGCCCAGCTTGAAGTGCCTTTGCCCGCTGCCCAGCTTGATGTGACTTTGCCCCCAAACCAGCTTGGCGTGCCTCTGTCTGCTGCCCAGCTTGATTTGCCTTTGCCCGCTGCTCAGCTTGATGTGCCTCTGCCTGCTGCCCAGCTTTATGTGCCTTTGCTCACTGCCCAGCTTAAAGTGCCCCTGCCCGCTGCCCAACTTGTTGTACCTCTGCCCAGAGCTTGGTGTGCCTCTGCCTGTCGCCTAGCCTGACAGTCCAATGCCTGCGTTCCAGTGCACCTCTGATGATTCTTTAACCAAAGATCGGCTTGGTGTCATGGACTTTTTGCAGCTCTGACTAGTTGGAGCGTCCGGAGGTCGCTCCTTCGAGGGGGGAGGGGGGTACTGTCAGGAAAGGTTTCACCTGCTGGTGGCACTTTTAGATCTATGGGCCGCAGTACCCAGTTAACCAGCTCCTGGCTTTTCAGTAAACGTGATCCAGGATTTGCTCTTTGAAGCTGGGGATCGTAGTGCTGCACTACACTGCTAATCTGCTGCTCCGATCACCGCAGTGAATGAACTCAGAAAAGACAAGCGTTTAGTCATTCACAGGTTCAGAGCTGACATTCCCTGACTGCTGTGTCTGAGTGACCAGCTAATCAATCATGATCTGTGCTTGATTAGCTGCACTGGTGAGCAGAGGTGGCATTAGGGGCCTAATACAGCCCTGATATCACCATAAAGAAGTCACTTGTCTGTGGGTGGTGTGGCAGCAGGCAGGTAAAGTCACCTGGTTGTATCCAGGATGGGAAATATGTGTGCCCTAGATTCAGGCTTTATGCAGACTTGTACAACTAGAGGGGAAGAGTTAATGAGCCCAGCTGAAGTAAATGGGCTCATTAAGACCTCTACAAAAAAAACCAGCATGCTTAGGGAGATGCTCCATCCTGGAACCAGTTTTGTGTTGTATAGACTGGGGAGTGTGATATCTGTTCTGTGCGGTGAGTTAACGCCTGTGTGGCAAACCTTTACAACAGAGGCAGGGACTGGTACAGCACAAGGCTGCACCCAGTTGTTAGACAGGGAATCTAAGTGTGTAGTTAGAGGTCAAGCTGACCAGGATTTTTTTTCATGTTTTATTTTTTGTTTGGCTGTTATATGTATCACTGCATGTAGCATAAATAAACCAGATCTTTTGTTTTTTGCACCTACAACTCTGTCTGCTGTGCCTGATTTTGTGTTGTGAACCCATCCAGGGGGTCACACACACCCGCTGCCGAGCTAACCCCTCACAGTTGGTGGAGAATTTTGGCAGTTTTTTTTTTTTTTTAAGGCCAGCATGGAGGAGATACTGAGACAGCTGGCTCTAGCAAATGCAAATCAGCAGCAAACAAATGCGGGTTTACAAAGGAGCCTTGCAGCTCAACAGCAGAGTCTGGAAGCTCAGCAGAAGGCTCACCAGCAGAGTCTGGAAGCTCAGCAGAAAGCTCACCAGCAGAGTCTGGAAGCTCAGCAACAAGCCCAGCAGCAGACAAATGCAAATCAGCAGCAGACAAATGCAACTTTTCAGCAGAGTTTGGAAGCTCAGCAACAAGCCCAGCAGCGATCTGAAGCCCGCTTCATAGACCTGTTGCAGAAGCAAGAGCAGAGTTTTCAACAGCAAATAGAGACATTGATACAGCAACGTCCGCAGACCAATGAAGCAAGTGGTTACAATAATACCGCATCCTTTGGTGTGAGCCGTTTACTGATAAAAATGACTGGAGAGGATGATCCAGAGGTGTTTTTGACCACATTTGAAAGGACTGCTGAAAGGGAAAAGTGGCCTAAGGAGCAATGGGCTGGACTGGTGGCCCCTCTGTTAACTAGGGAATCGCAGAAAGCTTATTATGACCTAGAGCCTGACCAAGCAAAAGACTATGTGGTACTAAAAACAGAAATATTGGCAAGGCTGGGTGTCACCCTGGCCGTCCGGGCTCAGCGTGTGCATAATTGGACTTTTCAGGTTGGAAAACCCCCCAGATCTCAAATGTATGATCTCATTCACCTGAGCAGGAAGTGGCTGCAGCCAGAGATTTTGACCGCACCAAACATTGTGGAACGTGTGGTTATGGATCGTTTCCTGAGAGCTCTTCCTTCTGCCATCCAAAAATGGGTAAGCCATGGAGACCCAGAAAATGCAGATAAACTTGTGGATCTGGTTGAGAGGTACTTGGCTACAGAGAACTTGACCACCTCTTCCAGGGACTCACAGACTTTCCATCCTAAGACCCGATCATCCCCAGTGGCGGGTAAGATGACTCCAAGGGGTGAGGGTGGAGAGAGTGAGAGGGTGGGAGTTCTACCTAAGGTCTGGCGGGAGCAGCCCAGGAAGCCCATGCTGCAAGAGACAGCGAAAAAGATTATTTGCTACCGTTGCCGGCAAGAGGGACATATTGCAGCCAATTGCCCCGTTGTGGATGAGCCTATGCAATGTGACTTTATAAGGGAGAGACGTCAGTCGCTGTTTGCGACAGTTGCATGCACTGCCATTCGGGGACCTGAGAAACATTTATGTAAAATGTGTATTAATGGTAGAAATGTTGATGTGTTGCTGGATTCAGGTAGCCTGGTAACATTGATAAAAGCTGAATTAGTTACTACAGAGGTCTCTGGGAAGAACAGGGTGGCTGTTATTTGTGTGCATGGGGACACCCGAGAGTATCCTGTAACTTCAGTGTTTTTTGAGACCCCCAAAGGTAACCTTTCTCATCAAGTGGGGTTAGTGTCTCACTTACCACATGATGCTATTGTGGGAAGGGATTTTCCAAAATTCTGGGAACTCTGGGATTGTCCTGAGCCCCCCACTGGTGCCCCTATAGACCAGGAAGATGACCAGAATTCCTCTGGGAGTGGTGAGGACTCTCCTGAATTTCCCTTGTCGGTATTGGCGGGGGAAACTCGAGAAACTGGGGAGGAGCCAACATCTTCAGATGAAAACATGCCGTCTGTGGAGTTTTCAGATCTTGAGGTTCACAGGGAAAATTTTGCCACAGAACAGTTAAAAGATCCCACCCTAATAAAGGCACGGGAAAATGTGGTGAAAATAGATGGCGAGTTAGTGAACCCAGATAAAACTTGCCCTTATCCTTACTTCACTATGGAAAGGGACCTGCTGTATCGAGTGGCTCAAAGGGCAGAAGAAACCATTGAGCAACTTGTAGTGCCCAAACCTTACAGGAAGTTGGTGTTAGAATTGGCCCATGGGCACATTCTGGGAGGTCATCTGGGGGCCGAGAAAACCAGAGAGAGGGTACTGCAGAGATTCTATTGGCCTGGGGTCATGAAGGAAACAGAAAATTATTGTTCCTCCTGCCCTGTGTGTCAGAAGTCGGCACCTATGCCACATTTCCGTAACCCGCTGGTACCTCTTCCTATCATTGAGGTCCCCTTTGAGAGGATCGCAATGGATTTGGTAGGTCCGATAATGAAGTCTGCTAGGGGGCATCAGTACATTTTGGTTATATTGGACTATGCCACCCGTTATCCGGAAGCAATTCCTCTTCGAAATACCTCGGCCAAAACCATAGCCAAAGAGCTATCTCTTGTTTTTAGCCGCGTGGGTATTTGTAAGGAACTGCTTACGGACCAAGGTACACCCTTTATGTCCCGGGTTATGAAAGAACTATGCAAGTTGTACAAAGTGAAGCAATTGCGTACATCTGTGTATCACCCCCAAACAGATGGGTTGGTTGAAAGATTCAACAAAACCCTTAAACAAATGTTAAAGAAGGTGGTGGATAGAGATGGAAAGAATTGGGACTGTCTAATACCCTATCTAATGTTTGCCATTAGGGAGGTACCCCAATCCTCTACGGGTTTCTCACCCTTCGAGTTGCTCTATGGGAGACACCCCAGAGGGCTGCTGGATATCGCCAAGGAAACTTGGGAAAATGAGAGTTCTCCTCACAGGAGCGTGATTGAGCATGTCGCCCTGATGCAAGATAGAATTGCACAGGTAATGCCAATCGTAAAGGAACATTTGACCCAAGCGCAGTTAGCACAGCAGAGAGTGTACAACCGTGGGGCCAAGACCCGTACTTTTTCCCCGGGGGATAGGGTCTTGGTGCTAGTCCCTATGGTTGAAAGCAAATTTCTGGCCAAATCGCAAGGTCCATACGAAGTAATTGAAAAAATTAGTGAGGTGAACTACAGGGTTAGACAGCCAGGAAGGCGAAAGCCGGAGCAGATCTATCACGTCAATCTGCTGAAAGCCTGGAGGGATAGGGAATCCCTAGTCGCAGAGACTTTGTCACAAGCACAGCCTGATTGCTTAGTTCCTGAGGTTGGAATAGCAGACACCTTATCGAAAGCCCAACAACAGGAGGTTAAAGAGTTTGTACTTCGCAACAAAGAGGTTTTCTCTGAGCTGCCGGGACAAACATCTGGCGTAGAGCATGACATTATCACCCCGCCAGGAGAAAGGGTAAAACTAAAACCTTATAGAATACCAGAGGCCCGACGGGAGGCAATACGTGGGGAGGTTCAAAGGATGCTGGAATTGGGTGTGATAGAGGAGTCCCAGAGTGACTGGTCCAGTCCTATCGTACTAGTGCCCAAACCTGATGGGAGCTGGCGGTTTTGTAACGATTTTCGACAATTGAATAAAGTTACAAAATTTGACCCCATGCCACGTATAGATGAGTTGATTGACCGGCTGGGAACAGCCCGATATATGACAACTCTTGATCTCACCAAAGGGTATTGGCAAATTCCCCTGGCCAAGTTGGCCAAGGAGAAAACTGCGTTTGTAACTCCAGATGGGGCATTCCAATATAAGAGAATGCCGTTTGGGTTACAGAATGCACCGGCAACATTCCAACGGAAAATGGATAAGATTCTGAGGCCCCATCAGAAATATGCTGCAGCTTACCTGGATGATGTGATTATCCATAGCACAGACTGGGTCTCACATTTGCCAAAAGTACAAGCAGTCCTAGACTCTATCCGGGAAGCTGGGTTTACGGCCAATCCAAAGAAGTGTACCATTGGACAGGAGGAGGCCAAATATCTTGGGTACACTATTGGGAGGGGGGTGATAAAACCCCAAGTCAATAAAGTCGAGGCCATACAGAGTTGGCCACGTCCCAACAGCAAGAAACAGGTACGAGCCTTTCTGGGAATCGCTGGCTATTATCGACGATTCATTCCCCATTTTGCTTCTCAGGCTGTGCCCCTCACCAACCTGACAAAAGGGAAAGAGTCGGTCATGGTTAAATGGTCCCCAGAGGCTGAAGAAGCATTTCAGTCCTTAAAAACAGCCTTATGTAGCCAGCCAGTGTTGTACTCACCAGACTTCTCTAAGGACTTTGTGGTACAAACTGATGCATCAGACGTTGGGTTAGGAGCAGTGTTATCCCAGGTCTGGAACGGGGAAGAGCACCCAGTCATTTACCTCAGCAGGAAGTTGAAGTCCCATGAGGTAAATTACTCCACGATTGAGAAGGAATGTTTAGCAGTGAAGTGGGCTCTAGATTCCCTTCGGTACTATCTGCTAGGTAGGCACTTTGACCTGGTGACTGATCACGCTCCTTTAAAGTGGATGGCTCAGAACAAGGAGACCAATAGAAGGGTAAATAGGTGGTTCCTGGCCCTACAAGAATTTAACTTTACAGTTAAGCATCGCCCTGGTGTTAAAATGGGGAATGTGGATGCTTTGTCTCGGATACATGCGTGTCTGACTGCTTGTGTTACAACCCCAAGGTTGAAACAAGAGGGGGGGGTATGTGGCAGCAGGCAGGTAAAGTCACCTGGTTGTATCCAGGATGGGAAATATGTGTGCCCTAGATTCAGGCTTTATGCAGACTTGTACAACTAGAGGGGAAGAGTTAATGAGCCCAGCTGAAGTAAATGGGCTCATTAAGACCTCTACAAAAAAAAACAGCATGCTTAGGGAGATGCTCCATCCTGGAACCCGTTTTGTGTTGTATAGACTGGGGAGTGTGATATCTGTTCTGTGCGGTGAGTTAACGCCTGTGTGGCAAACCTTTACAACAGAGGCAGGGACTGGTACAGCACAAGGCTGCACCCAGTTGTTAGACAGGGAATCTAAGTGTGTAGTTAAAGGTCAAGCTGACCAGGATTTATTTTCATGTTTTATTTTTTGTTTGGCTGTTATATGTATCACTGCATGTAGCATAAATAAACCGGATCTTTTGTTTTTTGCACCTACAACGCTGTCTGCTGTGCCTGATTTTGTGTTGTGAACCCATCCAGGGGGTCACACACACCCGCTGCCGAGCTAACCCCTCACAGTGGGTACAGCGTGCTGCGGCTGCAATAACTCACACACAGTCCAAGTGCAAATAGTAGCACTTGTATTATAGAAAACGTAAAACAGTTTACAACAAACCCAGTGGGAGAAGGCCCAACAGGGAACATTACAATTGTCAACAGCATGTAGCAGAGCAGATATCAGCCGAACTGAAAGCATCTGTCTGTAGGGGCAGAATGTGGCCTAGCCGTCTTGTACCCAAATAGGACGATGTCCAAGATGATTGCGAGCCCTTCTTGTCTGGAACCTTTCCCTGCCACCAATACCACCCTTGACAGGTGGACGATCTGTCCCTACACTACCCACACGTGAAATGCATTCCAAACCTGGAAGCCAGGGCTTTAAATAGGCTCTGCCTGACCCAAGATGGCTGCTAGAGTTACATGAGGTGGCAGAATCCAATCGGATAGCTTCCCCAGTGGCCCTGGAAGCCATAAAGTAACCATGTTCCTCTTGACTTCCGCTACCACTGCTATACTGCTGCCTGGTCACTTCCTGGATTTACACAGAGACACAGAGGCACACCTCCAGCTCTGTAGCTCTCATTGGCCCTCTTATGACTCACCCCCCTCCTTCCTGGCAAACTCTCACGAGAGTAAGAGAGAGAGAGAGAACTGTGTATGATGTCATAAGCCTAGGCTTTTTACCAGACAAGAAACAGGAAGTGGGCTGTATAATGTATTTACTGGCAGAAAGTTCCACTTTAACCACTTTCAGACCGGACCAATTTGCTGGTCAAAGACCAGACCACTTTTTGCGATTCGGCACTGCGTCGCTTTAACTGACAATTGCGCGGTCGTGTGATGTGGCTCCCAAACAAAATTGACGTCCTTTTTTTCCCACAAATAGAGCTTTCTTTTGGTGGTATTTGATCACCCCTGCGGTTTTTATTTTTTGTGCTATAAACAAAAATAGAGCGACAATTTTGAAAAAAACGCATTATTTTTTACTTTTTGTTATAATAAATATCCCCCACAAATATATAAAAAAAACATTTTTTTCCCTCAGTTTAGGCCGATACGTATTCTTCTACATATTTTTGGTAAAAAAAATCGCAATAAGCGATTATTGATTGGTTTGCGCAAAAGTTATAGCGTTTACAAAATAGGGATAGTTTTATAGCATTTTTATTAATAATTTTTTATTATTTTTTTTTTTTACTAGTAATGGCGGCGATCAGCGATTTTTATTGTGACTGCGACATTGTGGGGAACCCATCGGACATTTTTGACACATTTTTGGGACCATTGTCATTTATACAGTAATCACTGCTATATAAATGCAGTGATTCCTGTGTAAATGACACTGGCAGTGAAGGGGTTAACCAGTGGGTGGCAGTGTAGGGGTTAGGTGTTCCTAGGGGTGTGTTACTAACTGTGGGGGGGCTGGGCTTTCATTTAGTGAACACTGATCTCTGCTCCAATCACATGGAGCAGAGATCAGCGTTACTAGTTGCTAGGCAGAATGGAGAAATGCTGTTTACAACGGCATTTCTTCATTTGGCCGCTCCGTGAGACGATCGCGGGTATGCCCGCGGCGATTGAGTCCGCGGGTCCTGCGACCGGACTCACGGGGGTCCTGACCAGCGCGGGAGCGCGCCTCCGGCGGCGCGCTCCCGATGGCAGGGCGGCAAATTTAAAGGGACGTACATGTACGCCCATTTGCCTGCCCGTGCCATTCTGTCGACGTACATCGGCGTGCGCTGGTCGGCAAGTGGTTAATATCACTTTAGGGTAAAAAAAAAACCTGGAAGCTTTAGAACCACTTTAAGTCCCAAAGGCAACCAAAAGTATCAGTTTGCAATCTATTCTATGACACTTTCACTGCAAAAATTTCTCTTGAACACCAAATGTACATCCGACTTGAGCTACTGTGCTCTGTAAACAACAGGTAAAAACCTTTATGCCGTGTACACATGATCGGAATTTCGGCCCGCAAAAGACAGATGAGAGTTTTTTGTCGGAAAATGCGTCCGTGTGTATGCTCCATCGACCTTTTGTTGCCGGAATTTTAGCCAGCAAAAGATTGAGAGCATGCTCTCAATTTTTTGGTCAGGAAAAGTTCCTATCCGAAAATGCGATCATCTGTGGTAATTCCGACGTGCAAAATTCCTACGTATGCTCGGAAACAATTCGATGCATGCTTGGAAGCATTGAACTTCATTTTCTCGGCTCGTCGTAGTGTTGTACATCACCGCATGACCATGTGTGTGCAAGACAAACTTGAGCAGAATCCCATTGGAAAATCCGTCATATCTTTTTCTGACGAGAAATACAATCGTGTGTATGTGGCATTAGGCTTTAGAACCACTTAAAAAAAAAATCAGATGTGTGAACAATTAGAAAAATACCCTGGACTGTAAGTGATCAAATTTTCACTGCCTGGGGTTTGTATGATTTCTCCTCTTCAAAACACCCTAATGCCCCGTACACACAATTGGATTTTCTGAAAACAAATGTTGGATGTGAGCTTGTTGGTTGAAAGTCTGACCGTGTGTAGACTCCATTGAACATTTGTTGTCGGACTTTCCGCCAACAAATGTTGGCTAGCAGGTTTTCAAATTTTCCCGCCAACAAAACGTTGTTGTCGAAAATTTCCAATTGTGTGTACACAAGACCCACGCACAAAAGTTTGCGCATGCTCAGAATCAAGTCGAAGGAGCCACACTGGCTATTGAACTTCCTTTTTCTCGGCTCGTCGTACGTCTTGTCCGTCACCACGTTGCCACGTTCGTAATTGTTGGCCAACATTTGTGTGACCGTGTGTATGCAAGACAAGTTGGAGCCAACATCCTTTGAACAAAAATCCACGGTTTTGTTGTCGGAAAGTCCGATTGTGTGTATTAGAAGGGTCTTAAACCAGAGATATCCATATAATTTGGGGGTATTGAAACCAAATGATGGGGGGACAAGAAAGGTAGAGATCAGCTTTCAATGAAGGGGTGCTTTCAAGAACAAATATTTTCAAGTACAAATGTCCAATGCCTGACTGAGATTGTTCCTGGAGATCGGGGACAGCTGGACTGAATGAAGAGAATGAACCATCTCATGTCCTTGGGTCTCTTTTGTATGTGCAGTGTTGAGGAAATAGCTTTTAAAATGGTCAAATTATCTTTTAGCCTTCTTGAGTTTTTCCCAGAATACCTGTAAATAGCCCATTGTACAAGCTATGAAGACCCGAATAAAAACATGAAGAACAAGACTGAGGATGGAAGCCGCCAGCACAGTAATGCCGTGTCCTATTTTCCGATTGCACAATGCACAAAATGAAATTCTGGAACTGAAACATCTGATGCAGCCGATAAAAGACATTTTCACCTCTCCACTTACATTAAAACTGTGAAGAGCTGTGAAAGAAGGAGGAAATTTCCGAGATAGGCGATAAAGAACATTACATTCTATAAGCAAGGACATTCACTGTAAGCCCCAAACCATATTAAATGAGCTCTGAAGCAAGTCACCCAACGTGAGAGAAGACGGAAAATGACTATAGATGGGGCATTTTGAACTTTCATGGGATTTTCTGTTGGTTTTTGTTATACTATATACAGTATAGTGTAGTGCATTAGAGACAAGAGGCAGCACAAGAGTTTGCAGTTGGTATAGGGTACTATTTGCAGAACAATAAATATCTAAGAGTATTATTTCAAAAAATTACCATTGATTTACTAACTGAAAAGAAGTGAATTGACAACAGCCAAGTGTACAATCGCAAGCAATGGTTTCCAGTGAAGCAGCCCAAGTATTCTTTCAATACTTTCTCACTTTGGATAGATTTCCTCCCACTAATGCCGTGTACACACGACCAAACTTTCCGGTAGAAAGGGTCAGACGGAATCAATCCGTCGGATATTACGATCGTGTGTGGGCTTCATCAGACTTTTTTCTTCAAAAATTCAGACACGTCTAGAAATAGAACATGTTTCAAATCTGTCCAACGGAATCAAATTCTATCGGGAAAACCGTTCATCTGTATGCTGGTTTGATGGACCAAATACGGCGCTAGGGCAGCTATTGGCTACTGGCTATTGAACTTCCTTTTCTAGTCCCGTCGTACGTCATCACGTTCAAAACGAATGGATTTTTGTGTATGGGCAAGTCCATTCGGTCGGAAGTCTGTCGTAACTCCGTTGAAAGACCGTCGGAACTCCGTCGGGGAGACCATCGGACCTTTTCTGCCGGAAAGTCCGGTCGTGTGCATGCGGCATTACTGTTGATTCTACAGGACAATCTACAGGACAAATCTCCCCAATGGGACGTGGACCACAAAACAAAAAGTCTGAAAGAGTTTTATCATTACTAGGACAGGAAGTAAAGAGAAATCTCCCCAATGGAGCATTGGCTACAAAACAAAAAGCCTGAAAAAGGGGGTTCCATTATTCTGTACAAAAATAAGAAAATATAATTCTCTTTTTAGACCTTTTAACAAAACTCCAGGAAAAATATTTTTCTATACTTATGCCACGTACAGACCATTGGACATTCTGACAACAAAATCCTGGATTTATTTCCGATGGATGTTGGCTCAAACTTGTCTTGCATACACATGGTCGCACAAATGTTGTCGGAAATTCTGAATGTCAAGAACGCGGTGACGGACAACACGTACAACGAACCGAGAAAAATGAAGTTCAATAGCCAGTGCGGCTCTTCTGCTTGATTCCGAGCATGCATGGAATTTTGTGCATTGGAATTGTTTACACACGATCGGAATTTACGACAACCGAATCAGTTCTCACATTTTTGTTGTCGGAAATTTCCGATGGAAATGTCTGATGGAGCCTACGCACGGTCGGAATTTCCAACAACAAGCTCCTATCGAACATTTGTTATCGGAAAATCCGATTGTGTGTACGCAGCTTTACAGTACAAGTAGTCCAGTTTGGTTCACTGTAAGGATCCATATCTGCAAGTCCAGGATAAGGTCATCTAGAGCCCAGGGCGAACATGCCAAAATTGCACCCCCCCCCCCCCCTTAAGGTGTATGAGCATTACGTATCAGCAAAAATCCCCTTCCTCCCCAAAAAAAAAATTCAGCACCAATCTGCATGCTTGCCCCCTAAGCATAAATCCCCCCCTATACAAATCCATTCCGTGCTGAAATCCCCTTCCCAGCATGAATCTTCGCCCCCAAACCCCCCTCCCAGCTCAAATCCTCTGATTCCCCATATGCCCCAAGCACAAATCCACCCCGCCTCCAAAAAAAAAATCCCCCCTAATACAAATCCTCTACCCCTCAAATTTCCCCAGTGAGCACAAATCCTTTTCCCCCACGCCAAATCCCCCCCTCCCCAGCACAAATTCTTCCCAAACCACCATCCTAGCACAATTTCCCCTCAAATTGCCACTCCTAGCACAAATACTCTTAATTCCCCTTAGCTTTTCTAGCACCCCCTCCCCAAAATTCACTCTCCTAGTACAACTCTTCTTCCCCTATCCCCCCTCCCAATACAAACCTGTTCAAATCACCAATTCTAGCACACCCCCCCCCCCCCAAATTTCTCCTCCAATTCCAATTCTTATCCCCTGCCATCCCCCAAATTCCCCCTCCCAACAAATATCACCTCCCCCAACCTCGTTGAGGTGCCCCCCCATCTCACATGATACCACAGTGCCCAGGGCAGATGGCCCTCTTGCCCACCTCTTGTCCCAGCCTTGCATATCTGATATTCGAAAGGGATGCTGAAAATCACTGTAGTAGTAATCTGTCTTACATCCTGATTGGACAAGGTGGAGATTGTAATGTCATCTCTCCCTACTCTCAAGCTCATCCATTTAGAGAAATTCTTGTATTCACTGAAAATACATTGAGGGGAAGCCACAGAATTATCTCCCAGCAGATCACAACTATCCCTTTATGTACTACAGACAGATGGGTGGGGTGAA
Source organism: Lithobates pipiens (assembly GCF_037356315.1). Taxonomy (NCBI): domain Eukaryota; kingdom Metazoa; phylum Chordata; class Amphibia; order Anura; family Ranidae; genus Lithobates; species Lithobates pipiens. Next base: position 79,014,455 of record NW_027507784.1, on the reverse strand, counting down.
ACACGTCAGGGGGCATAACCTTTTGGTAGAGTTTTGCAGGCTGAAGCCGATCTAATCTTCACATTAAGGTGGCTGGTCGGGAGAGTGGTGTCTTTTTCATTTAATATACACATTGCTTCGGATGGGTCCTTTGATGGTCTGCACACCTTTACCTGAGGATCTCGGGAATGTAATTCCTGCCTTTAAGGGGTGTTCCAAGCTCAGTGCACAGTCTACCACAGTGATTTTTAGCATCCCCACTGGCCCTATCAGATATGATTACTTAGACTGAGCCAACTTGGGCTAATATGAGTGTGGAAAAAACATAATTTCTATAACAAAACAATCTATTTTTTGTATAGAGTAGGGAATGGGAAAACCCCCATTCAGGCTTTTTGTTTTGTGGTCCTTGACCCATTGAAGAAATTTTCCCTTTATTTCCTGTCCTGTAGACACAACATGAAGTGGGAGGAAAACTCTCCAAAGTAATGAAAAATCCTTAGACAGTTGTCACGGAATAAGTATCACCATGGGTGACATCCTAAAATTTGGATTATCCCTAAACTTGGTCTTGGTGCCATTTTGTTAAGCACTGCACAAACTGTTAGCACTATATAAATCCTGCATACTAATAATTGCTAGCAGGACAAATAGAGGGAACACAGACAGCAACAGAAACCCAACAGAGCAGCCATTCTCAACCAGGGTTCTGTGAAATGTTCCTTCAGAGGTTCCCTCAGCAATGGCTGATTGACCTCTAATTTGATGGTGGTTGCATAGGTGTCAGAGAATGACTACCAGACATTTGGTTAAAAGAAACGTGCAAGCGTGTAAAATGGCTAACAGAAATGCACATGCAAGCATAATTCTCAGCAGAATGGGAGCTAGGCGCGTGCATGCTTACAAGAATGCACACGATCACGGGCGTGCACTCAATGCATATTGGCACCAGATGGACTATTGAAAGGGCTCCTGTTCATGCTTCAAATGCATACTGGCCTTTTAGCTGTTCCCTGTGTCCGGCTATTTCTCTGCTTGTTTCCTTGTTGCTGACCTGGCTTTCCTCTGACCTGAACTTGGATCCTGCTTCTGCTCTGTCACCAGGTCCTGATCCCCCGGCTTATGATTTAGTACCTTGCTGCCCATTTTCTGCTGACCTCAGCTGTCCCTGTGACCATGCTGCTATTCCCGGCTCTGCTCTCACATCTGGTTCAAGTGCCTATTCGGTTGTCATCTGTATCAGCTCTGCTCATCACAGCGATTTCATGTCTCAAGCCTGCTGGGAGCTCTAACAAGCCTTGCATCTGGAACCCACAGCCTGTTTGGAGTGCCCCTTTAACTTTGGCTGGCTCTCATACACAGCTACTGTTCCTGACCTGATGTTCTGCCATATTTCCAGGGTCTATATCTCCTGCTGTGAGCAGTCCTATCAACACCTGCCGGCGCTTGTGTTCCTCCTGTCCCTCGGTACCCTCTGTTCCACCTTCAGCGGGACCTGAGCTGGAGATACAAGAAAGGCCAACCCCATAATTTCAGTCTCCAATCAGGTAAGAGAAAATAGGAATGGAGTCAATACCACTTGGCAAAGCCAGCTTTATTCAGACCACCAATGGTGTGGGTAATTTTTCCCACTGACCACCAATTAATTGGTTACTTGAGGTTTCTTGAGCAATGACCGAATGACCTTTTATTTAATGGTGGTTACATACTACTGGGTCAACAGCACTTGGCAGCAAGGGGTATTCTTCACTGTACCCCCATTGTAAGGTGTGTAGCACACCCCACGTAGGAGCCGTTGGTGAATACAGGCTTACTTCTTTATTTAGAGCACACACAGCCAGGTACACTGCATTTTCTTCATTCTTCCACTGGCTCAGAAAACAGTCTAGGGGTTCTTTTTAGGGCTTTTATTTGGGGCAATGAACTGGGATAAGGAGCAAGGGATACCCTGAAACTGTAGAACTGGATAATTAAAGTGGATGTAAACCCGATTCATGAAATTTGAGCTGCACACATACTGTATACCTGTAGTGTTTTCTTATCTCTCTTCAAAGGACTGAGTCCCATGGCTTACTCTTGTTCCATTCTTCTGTTATCTGCATGATCACTTTTGACAAGTTCTCCGACACATGTGATAGAATCAAGCTGAATTTTGTGTCAGGATGGGTGCTATAAATAGATTAGCAGAGAGCTTCTCTACTCACAGGACAGCTCTGCAAGTCTCTATCTATCTGGAGGTGGGGGTTTGCCTTTCCTTCAATCAGCTGTCTCTCAGTGTAATCCAACACTACACTGCTACTGGAATCAGGAGGGTGTAATACACAGAATACAGGGGTCAGAAGGGTGTAATACACAGAATGCAGGGGTCAGGAGGGTGTAATGCACAGATTACAGGGGTCAGGAGGGTGTAATGCACAGAGTGCAGGCATCAGGAGGATGTAATGCACATAATGCAGGGGTCAGGAGTGTGTAATGCACAGAATGCAGGGATCAGGAGGGGCTAATGCACAAAATGCAAGGGTCAGGAGTGTGTTATGCGTAATGCACAGAATGCAGGGGTCAGGAGTGTGTAATGCACAGAATGCAGGGGTCAGGAGTGTTTGGAGTCTGCATTTTTCACTACATTCTTGTACTACATAAAGAGTGCAGGGTTGTGGGGTGCGCTACATAAAGAGTGCAGGGTGCACTGCATAAAGAGTGCAGGGTTGCGGGGTGCGCTATGCACTGGGTTTTGGGTTGCGCTACCTACTGACTGCAGAGTTGTGGGATGCACTACTTACTGAGTGCAGGGTTGTGGGCCATGCTACGTACTGAGTGCAGGGTTGAGGGGCACACTATGTACAGAGTGCAGGGCTGAAGGGCACACTACGTACAGAGTGCAGGGCTGAGGGGCACGCTACGTACAGAGTGCAGGGTTGAGGGGCACGCTATGTACAGAGTGCAGGGCTGAGGGGTGCGCTATGTACAGAGTGCAGGGCTGAGGGGTGTGCTATGTACAGAGTGCAGGGCTGAGGGGTGTGCTATGTACTGATTGCAGGGTTGCAGGGTGCGCTACATGCTGAGTGCAGGGTTGTGGGGGGAGAGGGAGGGAGTAGAGGAGGGGGAGATTGAGGGAGGGGGAGAGAGGGGGAGGTGAGGAGAGAGAGGGTTAGAGAAGTGATAGAGATCCTAGCCCTGTCTGCAGTCCCTCCTGTGGGAAGGTGTGTGCGACACCATAGTGATCCCATAGTGCATCCTTCCATGTAGTGAGTAGAGCCTGTTCTCAAAGCTGGGTGGTCACAGGAGGTCATGGAGCTGCTCCATCCAGCGGCTCTCTTTTCTGCTGTCCATGGCTGCCTGCACCTACTGCCCACCCGTCCTCAAACTCTGGTTAGCCTGTCCAGCTTGGTCCCGGGATGGGAGGTCTTTGGAGCTCTTCTCCCTGCTCCAGACAATCAGTCCTGTCCGCTCCCGCGCAGCTCTTCGTCCCCGCCACCTCCTGAAGCCCTCAGCCAGGTGCTGTCCTGCTCCATGCACCTGCTTCCACAGTTTGCTTACTTGCCCAGGGCAGCACCTGATCGGTCAGGCTGCCCCTGGGCCCACAGAGTGGCGGTGGGGGAGGTGGAGTCAGCAGCGTCATTAAGAAGATGCAGGGAGGCAGGGAGAAGTGAGCAGCTTGGCTGAAAAAAAGCCCAGAGCCATCGTGCCCCTGACAGGAATTTTTATGGAGCCAAGTCCCGGAACATTACTTTGATTAGCCGGAGCTCCGGGACATAGATCAATTTCTGGGAAAGTCCTTGCAAATCCGGGGGGTTGGGAGGTAGTGAATAATATAACATGATGTCCACTTTCTAAATAGTATATAAACAGGGGAGGGCTGGCAGCCTTAAGCCTGGGGGGCAAGTCCAGTCAAGTGGCCCATTGAACCACTGAATCAGCTCACCACCCATCTACACCACATTCCCTGTACAGAGAGAGAGGGAGACTGTGCAGGCAGTGTCAAGCAGTCTCTCTCTCTTTGGGGCAATGTGGAGCAGAGAGAGACTGCTTCACACTGCCTCCACAGAGAGAGACCGCTTCACACTGCCTGCACAGAGAGAGACCCCGATTCACACTGCCTCCACAGAGAGAGACCCCCGCTTCACACTGCCTCCACAGAGAGAGACCGCTTCACACTGCCTGCACAGAGAGAGACCCCGCTTCACACTGCCTGCACAGAGAGAGACCCCGCTTCACACTGCCTGCACAGAGAGAGCAGTCACTTTCTGTGCAGGCACTGTGAAGCAGTCAGTCTCTGTACAGGCAGTGTGAAGTGGAGCAGTCTCTCAGAGAATGGAGCAGTCTCTCAGAAAGAGACTGCATGATTGCCCCCAGAGAGACTGAGAAAAAGAGCTGGCCCCTTCCCCACACCCAGTACACTGACCAATGAGACTGCAGGAAGATGAAGACTAAAGACCGTGCTGTCACTGCCACCACACTAAGCACTACCTGTGGAGTCCGGAGCTTCTCTGGTGAGTGAGCACCACACCACTGGGCAAGCCAAGCAAGCAGAGTAGCTGAGAGTCACAGTGAGCGCAGCAGGCTAAACACGCAAGTCCTGCTGTCTCCCCGGCATGAACACCAGATTCACCAGGGTGCAGGCTCCTCCTGTCTCAATTGCGGATAGTAAGAAATGCACATGCAGGCGCATGCCGGAGCACAGGCCAGATTAAGGGCATTATGGGCCTGGTGCTGCATTGGAGCAGGTTTAGGAGTGGCAGGGATATGAGGTAAGTAATGTCATATCCCAGCTCTTGTCCAGACTTGGTCACAGCCCCACAGGGCTGTAATGTTAGGGAAGCCCAGAACTTGAATTACCAAGCTTCCGTAAGAGCCGTGTGTCGGTGTGTGCTCTGAGGTGAAAGTTTCCAAGCCATCAGAATACAGTGATCACTGCTGGCAGCTATAGCAGCCAGCACTGATCGCTAAAAACATAAAGACACGCTGGTTGTACTGTCAGTTGATGGAGTCAAATTCTGTACAACCAGTCTGCACAGAGATAGATTGAAATGTCTGCTGAACCGGCAGAATTTCAATCTGTCTATTGTGGCCTAAGTCCACCAGTCTCTGGGTTTAATAATATCCTCAAATCTTCTGAAAGGGGGGCTCCACTTAGGTGTAGAAATTCACTTTGAACTCCACCTTATTTCCAGAACTCTCTTTAGGGTCCTTTAACACTGAAGGCGCTGTACAGGCGTTTTAGTGCTAAAAAATAGCACCTGTAAAGCGCTTCTTATGCCACCCCAGTTTTCCCACTGGGGAGGTGCGCTTGAAGGACATTCTGAAAAGTCCAGCAAGCAGCATTATTGGGGCGGTTTGGGAGAGGTGCCCAGCCCATTGAAATGAATGCAACACAGCCCTTTTTAACACTTTCTTTGGCCACTAGTGGGGGTTAAAAGTGCCCCCACTAAAACAATGATAAAGCGCCACTAAAACGAGCAGCGCTGTACCACTACTGCCTACATTGCCCCAGTGTGAAAGTACCCTTTGGTATTAGATGTGCAAACAAAAAGGTGAGACCACATCTAATACCTACAGAGAGTAATGGAAATAAGGTGGAGTTCAAAGTGAACTGTGTCATTACCTGCAGGGATTGGCATTTAGGGGGGTTAAAGCAGGCAGGGATGAAATGTGATATCAACTATTCACTGCCTGTCAAATGCCTCTGAAAAGTGACCTGAGCATGGATCACTTTTCAGAGGAGTGGCAGTGGCTGCTGCAAGTGAATACAAGCATTTAGGCTCACACTGGTGTGCTGCGGTTTGGCTGCAGTGCGGGTGTACTGGCGGGTGTCACACCCCCTCAGACTTCTTCATTGTTGTTGCATGTTCTGAAAGTGCACCAAACATGCAGCATGCAGGACGTTTTGTGCACTTTCAGAACATGCAGTAAAAATGTGCATCCTCTATGTCCCAGGGGCAACATGCAGGATGACTGCCAGTACACAAGCACTGCAGCCAAACTGCAGCATGTCAGTGAGAGCCCTCATCATACCACCTAGCCCTAGGAGGGCAAGGTACTGGCACAGGCTGCTAGAAAAAAACTCTTTGGCTGCAGGGAGGAGGAGAGAGGAGGAGCTCACTTACTTGGATGGTCCCAGCCTCCCAGGAGCCTCACTGGATTCCAGCCAACTGCTCAGATTGAGCAGAGAGCAGGTCCAGCCTCTGCCAGCCAATGGTGTGGAGTAGGGAGGGGCTGGGCGGGGCTGTGCTGTGTAACACAGACTGTCAGCCCTGACATGAAGACATCGCTGGCTCACAGTACTGGACTCGGCCAGCTCAAGAACTGTGCATGTTGCGGTTTTGAGCTGACGACACAGCAGCCTTTGCCACTGCATATCAGAGCAGCTCAGGGGGCAATTGCATCCCTGCCCTCTGGCCCAGCCCTCCCCTGTATATAAAGCTGAAAACAGCAAATATACATGTAAAACTTATGTAGGAAGATTTGTTTCATCTCTGTGTATGATCTGAAGCTGTTCAATTCACTGGTTATATGTGAGGGTTTACATCCTCTTTAAGGACTCTTTAATTTCTGGCTGCACTGCACAAACTACTGAATGTACCACAGAAGCTCTGCTGTTGGTGATCTGTACTTCCTCCAGAGTTAAAAGCTACACACAGTCACTTTTTCTCCAGCACTGGGGGTCACCTACTCATTCAGCCACAGGATTATCGGTTGCCTCCTGCTGATATCCAACAGGCTCTTCCTAGTGAGGGAGATGTAGACTCACACCACCATAGGACAGTTGGACTCTTCACCCCCCATCTTCTTCCTGGCTCTCTCCCCTGAGCTTCTCCAGATCCAACTTGATCCCCAGACATATATTTGCAAATAGGACACCAAACTAATCCTAACTGGGACCTTGGTGTCTTCCTCAAGGCTTTCTCTAGGACCCTGCACCAGGGGTCTCCTCCTGCAGGACTAGACCTAGGAATACTGCATGTGCAACACAGGCCTCAGACTCTTTATGAGCTCTCTCTCTCTCCACCTTCTGGACACACCTCCTCAGGGATTGGCTGGAGGCCCATAAATATTCAGGCTGCTTGTTCTGTCCTTCCTCTCACTATACTTCTGGAATCCTCTAGAAGACAGGGGGAAGTAACAGAAAAGCAGCCTGTGAAACACTGATCAGCCCTAGATAATCAACCCCTGCTCCACTGATTACAGGAGAGTCAAACTAAATTTACCTGCTCCACACTACAGCATTTTTCCTATTGAACATCAATGAATTGGTTTTACCAAGAGTTCCTTGAGACCTGAAAATGAATTCAGGGGTTCCTCTAAGGTAAAAGGGTTATGGAAGGCTGCAACAGAGGCTTTAATATCCTACCACTCCAATCAAAACTAAAAAAAAAGTTTGACTTTAAATACAGTTTAAGGATAATGTGTAAAATTTTATTTGTTTTGCTTTAACAAAACATTTTGTCGAACAACATAAGAAAAAATATAGACAAAAGGCCACTACAGCCACCCCCCTCCCGGCTGCCGCCTGAGGCAAGATCCTCAACGCACGTCATGGCTTGAAGCCGTCTGGTGACAGTACAGTGAAAGTGAAATGATATTTGCGGCGCTGGCTTATTTTAGGCTGTTTAGGGATCGCTACAGCTGAAAAAACGTTCCGGTATTCCTAACCAGGAAAAACATTTCAAACTTTGTGAATTCATTGCTGCAAGCTCCATGTTAACCTTTCAAACCATAAATATTTCAAAGCCTCTCTTCTGCATTAACCATCAGCTTGTGACAAACATGTGGAGAGGCATCAAAGCCGTTACACGTCGCCGTGTTCTCTGAATGTCAGTTTAACATTCTTAGCATCGGGTGGAGTTAAAAAAATTTTTTTTATTATTTTATTCATTGCCTTTATATAAGACAACATAAATCAAAATATTTAAATGGTGGAAATTAATAATAATGCACCTTTTGAAGCTCTTTATTTAGAATTTTTGAGAACATCGGATGTAACAAGTATAATTATTATTTTTTAACATTCATTTAATATAACGGGCATAATCATAGCAGCCTAACAGCACTTAACAATATAATGTGGTATAAGTGGCTTCCCTTAGGCTCGTAAGAAAAATAAAATGAAGCCTGGATGTCAAAATGCTCCTTCAGTTTGATAAAGAAAGAAAGGTGGGGGGGGGGGGGGGGAGCAAAGTACGGAGCTCGTTTTGCTTTCGTGACTGTTCCGAATTACAGATATTGTTAGATAGAAAGACTGTGTGAAATGCAAATAATTGCAAAGACAGGAAAATTGGACCTGGAAATTTAAAATAGACGTCCATATTTAACCTGTTGTCATCCACATAACACGTTTTTTTTTTCAGCAGCGAAAGGGTGCGTCAAATAGACATGTGCAATTCGTTTAGTTCCAAATAGATTTTTTAACAAATTTCGAATTATACCCGTTTAATACATTTTTCCAAATATTCACAAATTAGAATATTCGAAAAGTCGTAAATTCGTAAATTCAAATATTCATATTTGTAATTCGAAAATTTGGAAATGTGAAAATTCGTAATTTTGGAAATTCTAAATTCGAAAATCCAAAATTTCGGAAATTCGAAAACCTGAAAATCCAAAAATAAGAACGAAAGTTCAAAAGAACGAAAATCCAAAAATTTGAAAACCTGAAAATTCGAAAATCTGAAATAATAACTAACTAATAATAACTAACTATTAAATTATAGGTATTGGAATTTCCTTTCAAATTTGGCTGTTAGTGAACGTAACAAATACGTATTTATCCAAAGCTACGAATTATCCGAAATAGCGGAATGCCATATCTAAACGAATGGAACGTAACAAATTATTAATAATAAATAACAATAATAATAATAATAAAAAGTTTTCATTATTATTATCAATTCATTTTGTTCCATTTGTTTAGATGCAGCATTCGTTATTTTGGATAAATTCGTATTCGTTGCATTGACTAAGAGCCAAATTTGTAAGGAAATTCCAATACCTATAATTTAATAGTTTTTTTTTTGAAAATTTATTTTTATTAACAGTTTTTTAACACATACAGAACATAACAAAAGTCCCAGAAACCCCAGTCCTCCCACCTACCCTTCCCACCCTCTCCTTCCCCCCTCCCAGCAGAAACCCCCCCAGTGCAGCCCTCCGATCAACTTCTGAACTCAGTCCATGTTCACCAACAGTACCTCACATACCAAAAACATATCTTATACCGTTAATAATTATTCCCAAGACCTGAAACGGGAACGGGAGCCAACCCAAGTATAGCGACTCCCTGCCCCGCCCCTCACCCGACTCTCGAGGATTTCTCCCCCCACCTAACGATTAGATCACAGTATCTTTGACATCAAGCCAACACCGCCACACGCTCTCAAATTTATTAGGACATCCTCTACTGAGATATGTGGCTTTGTAGAATGGTAGAGCTTTATTAATTAAGCCTTTCCAATAAGACACCGTAGGAGGCTCAGGTTTCTTCCAACATAACAGGATAGCTTTACGTGCATAAAATAACATCAGAGAAATCAGAGTCCTCTGTGCCTTTTCGAGGTGCCAACTCCTCCATTAGTCCGAGCAAACATGCCGCGACTGTGACTGGAATCGGCACCGAAAGTACTGACTGTATAAGTTGCATTACTCCCTTCCAGAACGCCTCAATCTGCTGACACTGCCAGAACACATGATCAAAGTCAGCTCGGTCAGCTGTACTATAATTTAATAGTTAGTTATTATTAGTTAGTTATTATTTAGAATTTTCTGATTTTCATTCTTTTGAATTTTAGGATATTCTTTATTTTCGGATTTTCGAATTTACGAATTTACGAGTTTTCAAATTCTCACATTTTCGAATTTACGAATTTACTAATTTTCTCATTTACAAATTTCGATCATAACAAATGACCCGATAAAATGAATGAAATTAAACAAACACATTTTTTGGCAGTGCACATGTCTAGAGTTTAATGTCCACACACCACACATATGCGTCGCTGGGAGGTCAATGCTTCTGTGCAAAGAAAGTGCTCACTGTGTGCTCCCAGCACCAAGACTGCTCTAGGTCTGGACTATCAGTAGCCAGCAGAACTGGCCCCTTATGTGACCACTGTGACAGCCAATCACAGTGGTCTCATGATCACCAATCCTACCAGCCCCCCTGGGCATTGAGAACTTTTTAAAGGGATGCCAGGATGAGTGGGAAGGTGTTAATGTCACTTTAAAACGTTTATACACAAAAGGGAAATAACTGGGGGACATGGGGGACAAGGGGACTTTATATGAAATAAAACACTCAGGGTTGGCTGAGACATTGAGTTAATGTATAATATAAATGATGTTCTGAGGTGACAATAATGGGCATAAAGCAATAATTCATCAAATATTTAATTGAAATCAATTGGTAAACAATAAAAAATAATAATTAATACAGATACAATATATTACTATGTAAATAAGTTGAATCAATTGTATATTAAATAAAATATAATTAGTATAATATCTCACGACATAATTTCATATCATACAATATATCATAATAATAATAATATTAATAAAAATGGGTATAATAACATAATAAATAATATATCATATAGTAAAAAAAATAATTAATAAGTAGCAGCAGTACACCCAGAATCGACACGACCATAATGAACATATAGTAGTAAAAAATAATAAATAGATAATAAATAAATCAATGTCTCCACCCTTTAATAGGACCCCTGATAGGAATTATAGATACTGTGATATAGCAGCAAGGGTAAAAGCTTGACGCGTTTCGTGGACTTATATCCACTCATCAGGAGCAGTTGGTTGGGAGTATCTAAAATAAATTATATACAAGAAATTAAAAATGGTTTAGAAATTAATTAATTGATATCGGAAAGAGAGGGAGCAACACCTATGATCCTAGCCCTCTTACCTGCAGTAATATTGTATAAATAGTAGAGAACAGGTAAAAAATGATAATAATAAATAATAATTGGGATTAAATGTATCGGGGGATGATAAACCATCGTCCACCCAGGAGCTGAGGTAGTGACGAATGCGGCAGCAGGGCAGAGGCATCCAGGGGACAAAGAGGAGAAGGGTGTGTAAACAGGATCCCCCTTCCAATGCAGTAGTATTCGATATAAATCATGAAGGTGTACTGTAACAAATAGTAACATATGATATAGTAAGTATATGGGTAAGATAAAAAAGTAGAGGAGGGGGAAATAAGCAAAAAGGTTTGTGTGGTAGGGTGCATGGGTGGACAGCTTATGATATAGAAAGACTGAAGTTCAAAGTGCCAAAAAAGGGGAAAGATGTGCCCCAAAAGAACAAGGGTGAGTTTGCCTATAATTAGGATAGATATGGTGAAGGTGAAAATGCCACAGTGAATAGTAAAAGGTCTCTGGATGAGTGATGGGGAAAGGAGAGAAACTGACCTGCCAGCCCACAATAGTCAGCAACCAACGCCACGTAAGTGCCGTGCTTAGAGAGAGGAGGTAGCCACAAACAGGCGGGGTGCCGCCTATTTGTAGGCACCCGATCCCCTCTCCATACGGTACGCAAAAGATGGAATTAGCACGTCCGTACGGTGACTGCAATCAGGTCAACCATGCGGGCGTGTAACCGTGGCGCCGACGCACAGCGAGTACACGCCCCCCCAGCCCCGCAGTCATGGAGACGAGGGAGTGGGGGAATGACGCGGTGCGCGTCGCAGCTCCTGGAAGCAGACACAGGTCAAACCCCCGGGTATTGGTGAATATAAAAATAAAAATCACAATTAGGAAAGCCATCCCAATGTTGCCAAAAACTGAAAAATATATATGCATTGGCTCTTGGTGCATATCACACAGTAATCCATATAGTAAAAAAATATAAATGAGTGTGTATTTCCATCCCTAATTCGTTGAAATAAAAGGAGAACAAAGTTGGGACTTTATATGAGACCTTGGACATCCCGCACAAAGGTCTCCATCCCTAATCTATACATACACAAAAGGGAAATAACTGGGGGACATGGGGGACAAGGGGACTTTATATGAAATACAACACTCAGGGTTGGCTGAGACATTGAGTTAATGTATAATATAAATGATGTTCTGAGGTGACAATAATGGGCATAACCAGCTGCTCCTGATGAGTGGATATAACTCTTGCTGCTATATCACAGTATCCATAATTCCTATCAGGGGTCCAAGGTCCCATATAAAGTCCCAACTTTGTTCTCCTTTTATTTCAACGAATTAGGGATGGAAATACACACTCATTTATATTTTTTTACTATATGGATTACTGTATGATATGCACCAAGAGCCAATGCATATATATTTTTCAGTTTTTGGCAACATTGGGATGGCTTTCCTAATTGTGATTTTTATTTTTATATTCACCAATACCCGGGGGTTTGACCTGTGTCTACTTCTGGGAGCTGCGACGAGCACCGCATCATTCCCCCACTCCCTCGTCTCCATGACTGCGGGGCTGGGGGGGCGTGTACTCGCTGTGCGTCGGCGCCACGGTTACACGCCCACATGGTTGACGCGATTGCGGTCACCGTACGGACGTGCTAATTCCATCTTTTGCGTACCGTATGGAGAGGGGATCGGGTGCCTACAAATAGGCGGCACCCCGCCTGTTTGTGGCTACCTCCTCTCTCTAAGCACGGCACTTACGTGGCGTTGGTTGCTGACTATTGTGGGCTGGCAGGTCAGTTTCTCTCCTTTCCCCATCACTCATCCAGAGACCTTTTACTATTCACTGTGGCATTTTCACCTTCACCATATCTATCCTAATTATAGGCAAACTCACCCTTGTTCTTTTGGGGCACATCTTTCCCCTTTTTTGGCACTTTGAATTTCAGTCTTTCTATATCATAAGCTGTCCACCCATGCACCCTACCACACAACCCTTTTTGCTTATTTCCCCCTCCTCTACTTTTTTATTATCTTACCCATATACTTACTATATCATATGTTACTATTTGTTACAGTACACCTTCATGATTTATATCGAATACTACTGCATTGGAAGGGGGATCCTGTTTACACACCCTTCTCCTCTTTGTCCCCTGGATGCCTCTGCCCTGCTGCCGCATTCGTCACTACCTCAGCTCCCGGGTGGACGATGGTTTATCATCCCCCGATACATTTAATCCCAATTATTATTTATTATTATAATTTTTTACCTGTTCTCTACTATTTATACTATATTACTGCAGGTAAGAGGGCTAGGATCATAGGTGTTGCTCCCTCTCTTTCCGATATCAATTAATTAATTTCTAAACCATTTTTAATTTCTTGTATATAATTTATTTTAGATACTCCCAACCAACTGCTCCTGATGAGTGGATATAAGTCCACGAAACGCGTCGAGATTTTACCCTTGCTGCTATATCACAGTATCCATAATTCCTATCAGGGGTCCTATTAAAGGGTGGAGACATTGATTTATTTATTATCTATTTATTATTTTTTACTACTATATGTTCATTATGGTCGTGTCGATTCTGGGTGTACTGCTGCTACTTATTAATTATTTTTTTTACTATATGATATATTATTTATTATGTTATAATACCCATTTTTATTAATATTATTATTATTATGATATATTGTATGATATGAAATTATGTCGTGAGATATTATACTAATTATATTTTATTTAATATACAATTGATTCAACTTATTTACATAGTAATATATTGTATCTGTATTAATTATTATTTTTTATTGTTTAGCAATTGATTTCAATTAAATATTTGATGAATTATTGCTTTATGCCCATTATTGTCACCTCAGAACATCATTTATATTATACATTAACTCAATGTCTCAGCCAACCCTGAGTGTTGTATTTCATATAAAGTCCCCTTGTCCCCCATGTCCCCCAGTTATTTCCCTTTTGTGTATGTATAGATTAGGGATGGAGACCTTTGTGCGGGATGTCCAAGGTCTCATATAAAGTCCCAACTTTGTTCTCCTTTTATTTCACTTTAAAACGTTTGTTTAAACCAAGCTGGCCCAAATTAACAATTTCCATTGCAGAATGATGCAGCTGATATGTGTGCGCTGTAAGATACTGTAGTAGCATTGGTAAGGCCAGCCATACATGGGTCGAATTGCGAAATAATTTCCTTTTGAAAACCTTATCTAAGAATTTTCGTTAAAATTTCACGCCATTTGTGGGGATATCGATATTGAGTGATTGGGCATGGTGGAAATTTTTTTGAAAAACAAACGATTTTCTAATCAATGATGGGAGAAGTATAATTGAAAAACAAATGCGCATGAGCGCAAAAAAAGAAAATTCTCAGAAGGAAAAGAAGATTTCCCGGCCATGAAAATACTTTTCTTCAGCAACAGGACGTGAAATTGATGGCTTGGTTGATCAAATTTCGAAATCAATGGTGGCCATTGGATCACAAAACACACAAAATTTCAGATTTTTGAAAGAAAGTTCATTTGGAATTTGACCCATGTATGGCCTTCATAAGAGGCACTGTGTTCTGGCAGCAGTATGGGTGACTTCTGGAGAGAGAGTTGGGTACTTCTCCACCATATTGGAGAAACCTTGTATTTTTTCACTAAATACAAGGCTTCCTCTGATTGGTGTAGAGGAGGTCAAGTGACACCACCTCTGCAATCAAAGGAAGACTTGTATTTATTGAATGGTGGAGTAGCACTCAGCCTTTTAACATGATGCCACTTACTGTATGTAGCTAATGCTACTACAATCCATTACAGCACACCCATCGGCCACATCATTCTGTAATCAAAATGATTTGTTGGCTCAGTTTGGCCCAAACAGTCTATTTAAAGTGACACCAAACAAGGAACTCCTCTTTCAATTCTGTTCATGGTTTCAAAAAACGTGACTATTCTGGCCAAATATTCTCCAGAATAGGAATAATTGTATAATATCTTTGGTTTTAGCTGTAAGTCAAAGCATGGCATGGGTTTGCAATACTTTCATAGTGGTACAGCTGCACCCTTCCCAAGGCTCCCACCGCAACTCTTTTTATAAATATAAAAGAAGCATCTTCAGACTATTCAGATGACATCATGGGTCCCTTCTTCTTCTCCTCCAGTGGCGATAGGTGAGCCTTAAGCCAGCCATACATGGATAGAAATAAATTGATGGGTGATCCGGCTGAATTTTGATCCATGCATTGGCAGTTTGGTTGTACAGAAGTTGATCTACCGATCGACTTCTGTACAACTAACCCTGCCGATTTTTCTATGCTTGATCGGCGCTGCAAGCTATAGCCAGCAGTGCGGATCAATGTATTTTGCAAAAGCTCAGCGGGGAGTATTCCCCCATCCATGATGAATTTATTTGGGGGTACACATGGTTTATTGGGGAGGGGGCTGGTGACTCCTTGTTTAACTCATGGTGGTTTTTGAATAATCCAGTTCTTACGCATGGAGGGGGCACAGTGATTAGGGGGATGACTAATTGTCCCTAAAGTCACTATACCTTTTCATTTTGAATTATACACCCCCATTGGCATTTGATTTGAATGGGGTGTAATGTTGTGCTAAGTATTTCCATTGCCAAAGGTAATTTCTTCAGCCAAACTATTGGGGCATGATAAGACCTCCATTCCATGACTATTAGTGCTGGGACCTTGATTTGCAAATGGGGTCCTCTGCATGTCCCCCAATTCTGCAGAGAGTTTTGGTGTTGTAATGTAGATGGGGCCTTTTTAATTCTGGACAGAAATAAACCATTGATCACCAATATCTTTGTATTTTTTGCTACCACATTGTTGGAGCCCCCCCACCTAAGTAAATAAGGACACACACAGTTCTTGATATACATTATAATACAATCCTATATAAGGGGTTACATTTTATTCCAGTGGCCATTGGTGTGTAGGAAGATGCACCCTCATCCTGTAGTAACAAATAGTTGCCACATTGCAGAATAACCGTGTATGGAATAGTGAAGGCTTTTGTTATTTGATGGGGGAATCAAGTCTTTTTTTTTTTCGTTCAGCCCATTGGTTGAATGAAAAAATTACTCATCTATGGGCTGCTTTAATCCTTTACTGAACGGTACTCACATAATGTCACATGAGTGCAGAAATGCAGTGAGCACAGGCTGCTATGATGATGCACCTTCAAGGAGGCGGGTCCATGACAGCCTGGTCTTAAGCCGCGTACACACGGTCGGAGAATCCGACGGAATGCGTCTTATCGGACCGCGTCGTCAGATAATCCGACTGTGTGTGGTATGCATCGGACTGATTCCGTCCGAATCTCCGTCCGACCCAATTTTTCCAACATGTTGGAAATATTTCCCGACCAACTGGGCCGGTCGGACGTAATCCGATCATGTGTAGAGAATTTTGATCGGACCAAGTGCCACGCATGCTCAGATCAAATTCCTACATCAAAGCTATTGGCTACTAGCCTGAATCTAGTCCCATTGTAACGAAATTACGTCATCACGTTCTGAAAGATCGGATTTTTCGACAACTTAGTCCGACCGTGTGTATGCAACAGTTTCGGACACAATCCGTCAGACTAAATCTGACGGACAAAATCCGACGGATTTGGTTGGCAGAATCTCCGACCGTGTGTACGTGGGCTTATGCCGCGTACACACGGTCGAACTGTTTGACGTACTTAGTCCGCTGAAACACATTTCAGCGGACAATCCGCTCGTGTGTGGGCTTCAGCGGACTTTTTCAGCGTGCAGTCCGGAGTACTAAGATTTTCGTTTTTTCCAAAAATCTGTCCGTCGTACTTTGGTTTCAGCGGACAATACGGTCGTCAGTATGCTAGTTCGACGGACTAAGAATGGCGCATGCCCAGAAAGGATTTACACGGCGGAAGGGTGCTTTGCTGTGTCTTGGACTTCCTATTTCTAGTCCCGTCGTACGTGCTGTACACGTCATCGCGCAAGCTTTCGACGGACTGTTTGTGTATCCGTGTGTGGTCAAGTCCGTTCAGTGGAAACTACGACGAATTGTCCGTCGGATTGTATGACGGACTAAGTACGCCATACAATCCGCTCGTGTGTACGCGGCATTAGAGAAAGTAGATTTTATGATTCTGGCCGTCATTCAATCCTGACTGAGGACATCTAGTGGTAGGATGTTTTTTTTTTAAGCTGATGTTCCGCTTAGACTTTTTTTTTTTTTTTTATTCCTTTTGCCTTTTAGCTGTCAAGCATTTATTTCTTTAAAATATTTTGGTGTGCAGTGCTGCAAAGCACATGTTTTCTGTACAAATTCGTGTTCACAGGAGGAGTCCCCCCAAATTATGTCAAACAGTGCAAATAGCATGATTACTGGATGACTGCATAAAGAAACATCACACGTAATGCAATTCTTTTAGAGAAGATAGGCAGGTGTACATAGTCATCTTTGATTTCACTCAGTCTTTTGATCTATTTTTAAAGCAGAACTCTGGCCAAAAATAATGAGAACAAATGAATAGCCCGTCATTACCTCACACTCATGTCCTGATGTACAAGGGTGGCTAGAGGCTTGCATATTTTAAAAAAAATAATAATAATACGTTTAATGGTGTGTTAATGATTCTGGAGCTGCATTCATTTTTGTCTTTTATACCTGCCTGGAGTTCAGGATTCAAATGTTTTTTTTTCCAAGGCTCCATACACACTGGAGCTCATAAACGGATGTTTTTTGGCGTTTGGGCATTTTTTTTTAGCAGCCCATAAAATCCATTCTATGTTATCCTATGTGTCCATACACACATGGACGATTTTAATTTCTATCAGCAGTGGAGTTTATGGGCTGTTTTCTGAACGCCATAAATTCACGTTCAGAAGTCGTTTTTCTGAGCACAAAAACCACTTTATCAACGCTGATAAACGTTGATAAACACTCAAAATCGTGGCTCACCAGCGCTTAACATTTTTGATCCATTGAAAAAAAAAAAAAATAAACGCTAAAAATTGCTAACATGGAAAAACGCTAATAAACACTATTGCATACATGTTAAAAAATGTTGACAGACTCAATGCAAAGCTACTGGCGTTTTTATAACGTTATTTTAATGTCCAGTGTGCATGGAGCCTAAAAGCAGGAAGAAAACTTCGGAATTATTCAGAGGATTTATTTGATGTCTTTTGCATTTTGCTAGTTTCAATGTTAATTTGGTCGGTGAAAATATTTTTCGTTGACTAAAATAACACTATTTTGGTAGACTAAAATATGACTAAAACGAAAATAACTAAATGATTGAGATTAAAATAGAATTTTAGTTAAAAGATTATGACTAAAACTAAATTGAAATTTACGCTTTGCGTGGCTTATTCTGCTGTGATGTGATCTTTTCGCAATAAAAGTTTTGGACGGCAATTCCACTACAGAGGGGCCTCTAATTCAGGAACGTGTATCATGGAAATATAGACAAAACTAAAATACGTGTTTCAGGGGCCAAAAACACTCCCCCTTCATTAGGACTTAAAGCGGAGGTCCACCCTAAAGTGGACCTTCCGCTCATCGGAACCCTCCCCCCCTCCGGCGCCACAATTGGCACCTTTCAGGGGGGAGGGGGTGCAGATACCTGTACAGTACAGGTATCTGCACCAACTTCCGGGATAGCTCTCTGCGGAAAGGGGCATAGATTACGCCCCTTTCTGCAAGTGCCCACCCCTTTCCGCAAGTGCCCCGCTGCCTGCTGGGAAACACACAGATCCCAGAGGCAGCGGGGACCGTCCATATTGCGCAGCGCGACTCGCGCATGCGCAGTAGGGAACCGGAAAATGAAGCTGAAAGGCCCCATTTCCTGATTCCCATACCCAAGATGGCGGCGGCAGGACCCGAGAGACGATCTAGAGATCGGCTTCGGGTGCCGACATCGCGGGCGCACTGGACAGGTAAGTGTCACTATTTTAAAAGTCAGCAGCTGCAGTATTTGTAGCTGCTGGCTTTTAAAAAAAACGCGGAGTCCCGGCGGACTCCCGATTTAAAAATGAATGCTGCTTACATACGATCGGAATTTTGGCCTGCAAAACACCGATGAGAGTTTTTTGTCAGAAAATGTGACCGTGTGTACGCTCGATTGGTCTTTTGCTGGCCGAATTCCAGACAGCAAAAGATTGAGAGCAGGTTCTCAATTTTTCGGTCGGAAAAGGTTCCGATCGGAAATGCCGATTGTACCAATTCCGACGCGCAAAATTCCTATGCATGCTTGGAAACAATTCAACGCATGCTTGTTGTAGTGTTGTACGTCACTGCGTTCTTGGCGGTTGAAAGTTCAGCAAACTTTTGTGTGACCGTGTGTAGGCAAGCCAAGCTTGAGCGGAATTCCGTCGGAAAAACCATCAAAGATTTTTCAGACGGAAATTCCGCTAGTGTGTCCGGGGCATAAGGGAGTGAGGTAAGCCTGTGTAGAGTTAATGAAAAGCTGTTTTATTTAAGTACAATAATGCTATATTGGAACATAGGGGAGCTGGAATTTAGAAGAAAAACAAAAAAAGGTGAACTTAGCCTTTAATAACTTGCCAACCAGCCACTGCAGCTATACTGCGGCAAGGCGGCTCAGCTGCGTGAATCGCCATACCAGTACGGCGGTTCGTGCACTAGCTTATGGGGGCCGATTGGCCAGTGGGGGAGAGAATCAAGGGGTCCAGCGGACTCGGTGGCCGCCCCTACGATTGTTCCCCGCAGAGACAGAACGGGGATCTGCCGAAGTAAACAAGGCAGATCTCTGTTCTGATAGGGAATGACACACAGATCTTGTCTTTATGCTACGCAGGAAGACGGATCTCTGTGTTTTCCCAGCAGCCCATCCCCCATACAGTTAGTAAACACACCCAGGGAACACAGTTAATGCCTTGATCACCCCTGATGTAAACCTCTCCCCTGCCAGTGTCATTAATACAATGTCAGTGCATACTTTTAGCACTGATCACTGTAATAATGTCACTGGTTCCCAAAAAAGCATCAGTAATGTCAGTTAGGTGTCCAATCTGTCCGCCGCAATGTCGCAGTCCCGTTAAAAATGACTGATCACCGCCATTACTAGTAAAATAAATAAATAATAAAAATGCCATAAATCTTTCCCCTATTTTGTAGATGCTGTAACTTTTGCGCAAATCAATCAGTATATGCTTATTAGGGTTTTTGTTTTACCAAACATATGTAGCAGAATACATATTGGCCTAAACTGATAAAGAAGTTTGTTTTTTTTTACATTTTTTTTATTGGGTATGTTTTATAGCAGAAAATAAAAAAATATAGTTTTTTTTCTAAATTGACAGTCTTTTTTTTGTTTATAGCGCAAAAAATAAAACTGCAGAGGTGATCAAATAGCACCAAAAGAAAGCTGTATTTGTGGGAAAAAAGGACATACATTTTATTTGGGTATAATGTCGCACAACCACGCAATTGTCAGCTAAAGTAGCGCTGTGCCGTATCGCTGAAGTGGTTAAAGTGGTTCCAAAGTCTAACAGTTTTTTACCTTCTTGCAAGGTAAAAAAAACTCCCCACTAAGGTCCCTTTCACACGTTTGGATAGAATGGTGCTTTTAGCTATGGATTTTCTAGTTTTCTACAGCAGCTAAAAGCACACAATGGTTTCCTATGGCCCCATTCACACACAGCGTTTAGCTGCGTTTTTGTTACATGTGGTTCGGTGCGAATAGAAAAAATAGAATTGAATGTGTCCAGGTGCGATGTAGCGCAGCTATATGCACATAACCGCAGACAATCGCAGTCTTTTGTGTCAACTGCGGATAGCGGCGTGAGAAGGGATTCAAGGGACCAAATAAAAAAGGGGTTGCTATGGGAACGACTATATTAGATAACTGCAGCTGAACGCAACTGCACAGAGACGCACGTAAACGCAGGTACACTGTACAAATGCAGCTGATCACTGTGCCTGGAGTCTTGAATTTTACAGAAAAAATGCTAAACTGCGGTAGAACAGCCGTCTGTGTCAAAGGGGCCTAACTGTTTCCCCTACCACCCCCACAAATACTTACCTGCGTTCTGTCAGCGATCCAGTGGTGTCATGATGGCAGCTCTTCTTCCTTCACATCCTCTGTATTATATATATATAATGTTTGGAGATTCTAAGTAATTTTCTAGCAAAAAATACTGATTTTAACTTATAAACAACAAATGTCCGAAATAGGCTTGGTCTTGAAGTGGTTAATTATTCTCAATGTCTGCCTTCAGATAAACTTCATTTAACTACGTTTTTTTTTCACTGCCACTATTATGTGTGTTCTCTTGTAGACAATGTCTATATTTATTTTAAATAGTTACAAAAATCAACTGAGATCACACCAGCAATTGAATGCAATCCAATCAAATGTTGGCACAAAGTCAGAGCAATTCTAAAGTGATCTTGATGCAGACTTACCATCAGCTCAGCAGGATATAACACAAGATGTTAATAACGTCTCTGGGGTGCAAGAGTCAAGAGGAAGAGAAAGACAGATGTCACAGCACCTTAAAAATATATTTAACTGCTTGCCGACCGGCTCACGCTGATATACGTCAGCAGAGGGGCACGTACAGGCAGATTAACATACCTGTATGTTGCCCTTTAAGGATCGGTTTACGGGGGCGTGCTCGCGAGTCCCGCAAACTCGATGTCCTCTGGGATACCCGCGATCGTCTCATAGAGAGGAAGAACGGGGAAATGCTAATGTAAACAAGCATTTCTCTTTCGTTCACTGACTGACACAGCTCCATTAATCTTGACCATAGGGTTGTTACGCTACCTTCAAGAGAGGACTAGGCAGAACATGTTATACATGTGAAAAAACAGAGCTTTACAGTTCCGCCCAAGGGGCGGTCCCTCCAGTAACATCCCATCAGCCTGCTTCCTGCAGCTTCAGCTTTTTTCTGCCTAGTGAAGGAGATGGACCTAGGAATTTTTTTTGCAGAAGTTTGTCTTTTGCGCAAGATTAAGATCCTGTGATCTGCTATCTCAGGCTGGATACCCTTATCCTTGTAGTCTCCCCAACCTGGCCAGAGAGCGTGTGCAGACCATAGCTACGCGCTGTGTCGGCCACGACATGCCCCTCAGGCTCTAGGGGCAGCCGGTGAGCGCAATGCTCCATGGCACACATATGACGGGGCTACTGATGTCTGAGTCACAGTGTGCCGTGGCCAGCAGCCACCCCGTACTCTTCAGGAGTGGGTCTGTGATGGAATGTCCCCAGCTCGTCCGGATGGTAAGTACAGCTCTCCCTGCCTCGGTTGGGGCCTGAGCAGCTGGGCATACTCTGGTAGGTTGATTTGGGTGTCCCTCTCCTCCCTCTTCTCTCCCTGTCCCTATCTCCCCCCCTGTGGGGGAGGCTGTATGGGCTGTTGAGCGGTGCGTGTGCCATATGGACAGGGGTCCCCTGGGGGGCTCTCACCTTGGGTGTGGGGCTGCGCTGGAGGGCTGTGCCCCTGGGTGTCTGTTGTCTCCCCGCTGGGTGTCTGGAGGTCTGCACTTGCTGATCGCCATAGTGCTGTTCTGCCGCCATTTTCTCTGTCTTTTTTTCACTGTCCCTCTCTGTGTACAGTTGTTTGGCGGCCATGGTTGGTGTGACTCAGGGAGAAGCATGGTCAGGAACCATTTTACTGTAGTTCGGCGGCCATTTTCCCTGTGATTATGTCCTTTATACTGGACGCTCGGTGGCCATTTTGTTGTAGCCCAGCATGGTTTTATGCCTAGCGCTGGTCCCTGAGGCTCAGAACAGGGCGGTTTCTTCACTCAGACACCTGGGAGCTGACACAGGCACTACTAGCTGAATGGCGCAGAACTCAGTCAGGGTGGTGAGTCCTGTGGTGGGGGCCCCTCAGCATGCAGTAACCAAGAGGGTAGGACTATACACCTGTCCTAAGTCCCCAACAGGTGGCAGACAGGGTGGGTCAGCATGGCTTCAGAAACTGATGTTTCTTCCCCCTAACTCCCTGCAATGCAACCAGCTCGTCTGCATACAGTGCAGCACCTTTGGACGCCTTGTCGGCGGTCCTGAAAACATTCGTTGCCAAGGTGGAGGTGGTGTGCAGGCGCAAAGGTGGTAGAAAGTGGCCCCAGCCCCCCGTCCTCCAGGGAGAGCTCTGACGCAGACTCTGGCCCCACTGAGACTAGTGGCCCCTGCTCTGTCATTTCGGATGACGCTGACCAGGACCGATCGGACAGTCAGGATGAGTCCCCGTCTGGGGCCGCGCAAGAAAATCGCTAGTTGGAGCATTTATCACAGCTGTGCATGATACCCTGAAGATCAGTATACAGCAGGTCCTTCTGCTGCAGTAGCAGCCCCTTTTGGATCCCGTAAGCCAGCCCATACACCTAAGGTGTTTCCGTATCTGACTTATTTTGATAAGTTATTTTACAGCAATGGGGGCGACCGCAACAGACCTTTTTTTGTCCTAAAACACATGGCAGTGCATTACCCCCTAGAGGAGAGCCTTCCTAAATAATGGTTGGCTTCTGCGGTCGTGGACCACCCAGTATCCAGGTTAAATAAAGGTAACCACGATCCCAGTAGAAGGGGCTCCTGTGTTTAAGGACCCCGGCAGGAACCGAGGCAGTGGCCGTTCCTTATTTATGGTTGGGGGGTCAGCAATACAACCAGTACTGACCACAGCACTTGTGTTGCAGACACTTACTGAATGGGCAAAACTTTTGCACCTCGAATTGGAGAAGAAGCAGGCTACTCCCGTCTGTGTGGAGCTAGCGGACCAGTTAGTGCACGGTCTTAAGTATGTTTGGAACACGGCTCTGGATACTCTTCCTCTGCTATTCAGGGTTTCAGTGTCAGCAGTGGTGCTGAGGCGCTTGATTTGGCTGAAATGCTGGTCGGCGGACCAGGCATTTGAAAAAGCCTTGACAGATCTACCCTTCCTTGGTGAGCGGCTCTTTGGAGACTCGTTGGATGACATTATTAAGAATGTCACAGGTGGGAAGAGTACCTTGCTCCCACAGGCCAGGAAGACTAAGGAGCCATGCCGCAGGCAAGGGCCCTCATTTTCTGCTCAAAAGAGGTTTTTTCGTCTGTCCAGGACTTCGGCTAAATGCTCCCAATCCAACAGGGCGACCTTTGGGGACGAACGCGTCGCTGGAACCGCAAGCCTAACAAGCCTGTGAGCAAAAGTGCTAGCGCATGAAGGTTAGTTTGCAGCCCGGTGGGCCTCTTGGCTATCTGACCAATGGGTCTGCGAACTGAATTCCTTGGCTACAAGATAGAGTTACTCGTTTGGCCACCAAACAGATTCTTCCCTTCCAGCATACCCTTAATCCTGGCTCGCTGGGAGGCCCCATGGGGGCAGTATGGGACCTGCTAAGACACAGGGTGATCGTGCCTGTTCCGGTGTTGGAAAGGTTCCAGGGGTTCTACTCCAATCTGTTTGTAGTCGCCAAAGAAAAAAGGGGTATGTCCAATCTTGGACCTAAAAGACTCAATCGATTTGTTTAAATACAGAGGCTCAGTGTGGAATCAGCTCGCTCAGTAGTTGCTGCACTCCATCAGGGGACTCCCTGGCGTCTTTGGACATCCAGGATGCATACCTGCACATAACCATATGCCTCAGGCGTCAGAGGGTTCTGCGAAATGCAGTCGGGGAAGCCCACTACCAGTTTGAGGCTCTCCCTTTTTGGCTTGGTTTCAGCACCCCGAGTCCTTACCAAGGTATTGACTCCAATTTTTGGCGTTGTTGAGACAACGCGGATCGCAATTGTAAATTACCGGGATGATTTCCTTCTGAGAGCAGCTTCCGCCTCAGAATTAAAGGAGGATGTGGCAATCACCATGCAAACCCTGCAGGTACAGTGGTGTGAAAAAGTGTTTGCCCCCTTCCTCATTTCCTGTTCCTTTGCATGTTTGTCACACTTAAGTGTTTCGGAACATCAAACCAATTTAAACAATAGTCAAGGACAACACAAGTAAACACAAAATGCAATTTGTAAATGAAGGTTCCAAACCATCATGGCCCTGTGTGAAAAAGTGATTGCCCCCCTTGTTAAAACATACTATAACTGTGGTTGTCCACACCTGAGTTCAATTTCTCTAGCCACACCCAGGCCTGATTATTGCCACACCTGTTCACAATCAAGGCATCACTTAAATAGGAGCTGCTTGACACAGTAAGGTCCACCAGAAGATTCTTAAAAGCTACACATCATGCCGAGACCCAAAGAAATTCAGGAACAATTGAGAAAGAAAGTAATTGAGATCTATCAGTCTGGAAAGGGTTATAAAGCCATTTCCAAAGCTTTGGGAATCCAGCGAACCACAGTGAGAGCCATTATCCACAAATGGCTAAGACATGGAACAGTGGTGAACCTTCCCAGGAGTGGCCGGCCGCCCAAAATTACCCCAAGAGCGCAGCGACGACTCATCCAAGAGGTCACAAAAGACCCCACAACAACGTCCAAGGAACTGCAGGCCTCACTTGCCTCAGTTAAGGTCAGCGTTCATGCCTCCACCATCAGGAAAAGACTGGGCAAAAATGGCCTGCATGGCAGAGTTCCAAGGAGAAAACCACTGCTGAGCAAAAAGAACATCAAAGCTCGTCTCAATTTCTCCACAACACATCTTGATGATCCCCAAGACTTTTGGGACAACATTCTGTGGACCGATGAGACAAAAGTGGAACTCTTTGGAAGGTGTGTGTCCAAGTATATCTGGCGTAGAAGGAACACTGCATTTCATAAAAAGAACATTATACCAACAGTAAAATATGGTGGTGGTAGTGTGATGGTCTGGGGCTGTTTTGCTGCTTCAGGACCTGGAAGACTTGCCGTGATAAAAGGAACTATGAATTCTGCTGTCTACCAAGAGATCCGAGAATGTCCGACCATCTGTTCGTGTACTCAAGCTGAAACAAACTTGGGTTCTGCAGCAGGACAATGATCCTAAACACACCAGCGAGTCCACCACCGAATGGCTGAAGAAAAACAAAATGAAGACTTTGGAGTGGCCTAGCCAAAGTCCTGACCTGAATCCTATTGAGATGTTGTGGTATGACCTTAAAAAGGCCGTTCATGCTCGAAAACCCTCTAATGTAAGTGAATTAGGACAATTCTGCAAAGATGAGTGGGCCAAAATTCCTCCAGGACGCTGTAAAAGCCTCATTGCACGTTATCGCAAACGCTTGGTTGCAGTTGTTGCTGCTAAGGGTGGCCCAACCAGTTATTAGGTTTAGGGGGCAATCACTTTTTCACACAGGGCTATGATGGTTTGGATTTTTTTTCACCTTTAATAATAAACACCTTCATTTACAAATTGCATTTTGTGTTTACTTGTGTTGTCCTTGACTATTGTTTAAATTGGTTTGATGTTCCGAAACACTTAAGTGTGACAAACATGCAAAGGAACAGGAAATGAGGAAGGGGCAAACACTTTTTCACACCACTGTATTTGGGTGGCTGTTGAACTTAAAAAAGTCGGTGCTAATACAGATTCAGCGCTGGAGTGCCTAGGCTTACTGCTGGACTCCATGGAAGCGAGAGTTTTTCCTCCTTCAGACAAACTGCAGACTCTCAGAGCCATGGTAAAACTATCGCTGAACCGCAGGTGGCTGTCGCTTTGTTTTCTGCATGCGAGTTCTGGGCCTCATAGTGACCTCCCTCGAGGCGGTACCGTACACCCACTTTCACACCAGAGTCTTGCAGAAGGATATATTGACACAATGGGACATATCTCCGTTATCCCTGGGTCGGCAGATTCATGTGAGCCAGTCAGTCAGGGACCCCCTGCTTTGGTGGCTGAGGTCCCCGGCACTTTGGTAGGGGAAGTCGTTCCTACCTCTGCATTGAACTGTGATCACAACAGACGCCAGCCTGACCGGCTGGGGTGGAGTACTGGGAGTACAGTAGACCCAGGGTCTCTGGTCGGGTGAGGAACCCAAGTTGCCAATCAATGTGCTCGAACTCCGAGCGTTCAGGTTTTGCCTCTCCACATGGTCGATGAGACTACGAGAGCATCCAATCAGGATCAAGTCAGACAACGCCATGGTGGTGGCATATGTCAGCCATCAAGGAGGAACAAGAAGTTCAGCTGTAGCACGGGAGGTCGCTCAAATCCTTCAGTGGACAGAGTGATAGGCCCTGTCGAACATTTACATCCCGGGAGTAGAAAACTGGCAGGCGGACTACCTAAGTCGCCAAATGCTGGGCCCAGGTGAATGGGCGTTGCATCCAGAGATGTTCAGGCTACTGTGCCTGTGGTGAGGCACACCAGATGTGGATCTTCTGGCCTCTCGTCTCAATCGGAAGAGGCCGAGATAATATCCAGGATAAGAGATCCTTGGGCAGATGTGTCAATCGGGCTGGTTGCTCCATGGGATCAGAACGA
This sequence comes from Lithobates pipiens, assembly GCF_037356315.1. NCBI lineage: Eukaryota > Metazoa > Chordata > Amphibia > Anura > Ranidae > Lithobates > Lithobates pipiens. The sequence goes on along the minus strand of NW_027507784.1, from coordinate 78,987,213 downwards.
CTGATCTACGACTTTCCCCCGCTAAAGCTACTACCACGTCTTCTCCTCAGAGTGGAGGCCGAGGGGGTTCCAGTAATACTGATTGACGGATTTGGCGTTGGCGTCCCTGACATGGCGACCTAGTACACTACGTGGCAACTGCTGTTGCGAGAGGACCTTCTGTGTCAAGGTCCGATTCTCCATCCTGTGTTACCATTGCTGGTTTTAACGGCATGGCTGTTGAGAGCCAGGTTCTAAGGTACCAAGGCCTATGGGACTCGTGATCTCTCTATGTTGAGAGCACGGAAATCTGCTTCTCGGAAGATCTTTCTAGTGGCCATTACATCGGTCAGGAGGGTTTCAGAACTGGCGACCTTGCCTTGCAAGTCGTCCTATCTGGTTATCCATAAGGATAAGGTGGTGTTCGTCCACAACCTTCTTTTCTGCCGAAGGTGGTTTCAGCGTTCCACATCAATGAAGATATTGTGTTACCATCTCTGTGTCCTAAACCGACACATCCTAAAGAGGTGGCCCTTTATTCCCTAGACGTGGTCAGGGCTATAAGGATATATTTGTCTGCCACTGCTCCCCTTCGGGAGTTAGATTCTCTGTTTCGTTTCAGTAGCTGGTCCGAAAAAGAGGTATGGCGGTCTAGTCGACCACCATTTACAGGTGGATCAGACAGATGTGGTACAGGCCTACGCCTTTAAAGGGGAAGGTGCCCCTCTTCCCTGTCATGGCCCCTTCCACCGGGGAAATTGGGGCCTCTAGGGCTCTGTCATCGAGTGTCAGTCGCTCTGGTGTGTAAAGCGGTTATTTTATCGTTCGTTCACACTTCTATCAAATTCTACAGAGTGGATGTAAGTGCATCGTTTGATGCCTGCTTTGGCCACAAAGTTTTGCAGGCGGCCGTGTAATGTTGCAATTCTGCACTCTTTTTTCTGTTTTAAAAAAAATACAGTTACTTTATTATAATGCACGGTTGCATTGTTGACCGCATGTCCTGATGCGGCTAGTTAAGGGGGTGACTCCCTTGTTAGGGAGCACTTCTGGTTGTGAGTGAAGGTGTTTTTATGCTGTTCCCACCCCTTTGACATTGACTCACCACTAAATATAATAATGTTATATTATAGTTACCACGTGCATCCCCGCATGTGTAATCCGTAAGGCCTTTTTCAAATTTTCAGGGGAGTCTTATGTGTGCCTCTCCCCTTTGAGTCCATCTGGGGGGCCTGTGGTGCAGCAGCGACAGTGCAGTGTGGGCTGAGCAAGCTTGAGCTTGTATTAATACTCAGTGTGGTGAGTCAATGTCAAAGGCACGTTTTTTTTAGATATTGCATACTGTATATGTAATATTTATATTGTTGTCAACTGTTTAAAAAATCTTTCTTCTTAATTAAACAGACGCTCCTGAGGAAGCGATAATATGTAATCGCAAAACATGTTGAGCATCCATCTGTGTTTTTATCATCACCGGTACCCATGAATATCCCAGCAACATATGTCATACTCCACAGGAAGTATTATCTAGTGACCTTACCAGTCTTGCAGTGTTTGGGTTAACTCATGGGTTCTCTGTACACTTTTTTCATTTGTTATGTCCTTGTATTGTTGGATTAGTGTGTCTTTGCCCTTGTACACATGGTCGGAGATTCCGACGGAATGTGTCCTATCGGACCGTTTTGTCGGATATTCCGACTGTGTGTGGTCTGCATCGGACTGTTTCCGTCTGAATATCCGACAGACCAACTTTTCCAACTTGCCGGTAAAATTTTACGACAAAATGCTCCGATCGGACATACTCCAATCATGTGCAGCCTACTCCGACGGACAAAGTGCCACGCATGCTCAGATCAAATTCCTAGACCAAAGCTATTGGCTACTAGCCTGAACGTAGTCCCGTCGTAACGAAATAACGTCATCACGTTATGTACAATCGGATTTTCCGACAACTTAGCCCTTGTACACACGGTCGGAGAATCTGTCGGAATGAGTCTTATCGGACCGCGTCGTCAGATAATCCGACTGTGTGTGGTATGCATCGGACTGATTCCGTCCGAATCTCCGTCCGATCCAAATTTCCAACATGTTGGAAATATTTCCCGACCAACTGGGCCGGACGGACCTAATCCGATCATGTGTAGAGCATTTTGATCAGACCAAGTGCCTATCCTATCGGACCGTTTTGTCGGATATTCCGACTGTGTGTGGTCTGCATCGGACTGTTTCCGTCGGAATATCCGACGGACCAACTTTTCCAACTTGGCGGTAAAATTTTCTGACAAAATGCTCCGATCGGACATACTCCGATCATGTGTAGCCTACTCCGACGGACAAAGTGCCACGCATGCTCAGATCAAATTCCTAGACCAAAGCTATTGGCTACTAGCCTGAACATAGTCCCGTCGTAACGAAATAACGTCATCACAATATGTACAATCAGATTTTCCAACAACTTCGTCCGACCGTGTGTATGCAACATCACTTCCGGACCTCTTCCGGAATTAATCCGTCTGAATTACTCAGACGGATTTGGTTGTCGGAATCTCTGACCGTGTGTACAAGGGCTTTGATATGTACAAATAAACAAATTTTGTTACTTTGTTACATGTGCCTAAAAAGTCAATTTTTTCCTCCAAATTCTGCCATTACAGGACTCCTGAGTCTCTCTTATGCCCCGTAAACATGATTGGAATTTCCATCCGAAAAATCTTGAATGGTTTTTCCGATGAAATTCCGCTCAAGCTTGGCTTGCATACACACGGTCAGACAAAAGTTCTCTGAACTTTCGACCGTCAAGAATGCAGTGATGTACAACACTACGATGAGCCTCGAAAATGAAGTTCAATGCTTCTGAGCATGCAGCGAATTGTTTCCGAGCATGCGTAGGAATTTTGCGCGCCGGAATTGCTACAGACGATCGGAATTTTTGCAACTGGATATAAGAGAACCTGCTCTCAATCTTTTGCTGGCGGGAATTCGGCCAGCAAAAGTCCAATAGAGTATACACACTGTCGCATTTTCCGACCAAAACCTCACATCGGTCTTTTGCTGGCGGGATTTCCGATCGTGTGTAAGCTGCATCAGACTACATCTCCCAGCAAGCTTCTTCAAAAAGGATTATGGCAAAGGCTATAAAAAAAGCATGTTTTCTGTGGACTGGCTCTCTCATCCCCCCGGGATCCATCAGTGGTCATCGGTGCTACCGTCCGGCTGCTAGGACCGTGGCCTAGCAGGACTGTGTGAGCCACCATTGTGTTACTTCTACTGTGCAATAGGTGCCCTGAAATCCAGAACAGCCATTACTGGGCTGAGGGACAGTCAAGACAGGAGTATGGTCACCCGCTGGGTAGCAAATTCTGGGCCCATGTGAGTTGGAGACAAAAAACCAAAAGACAAAGCAATACAGCTACAACACACAGCCAAATTAAGTGGCGTTTTAAATAACTTATTTCTGCCGATTCATATATAAAAACATTATTGTTTTCAAAGTGATTGAACAAAGATTTATTGTGTCCTACAGGTTGCTCCAGAAGCACAATGGATGATTATCCTTGAATCTTTGTTCATGTCTTGTTTGGAGTCACATTTTACTTGTTTTTTATTACAAAGGCAGCATCATTTGTCTGGGACACAATGAGATTATGTATTAAAGCACAGCTGCTGTCAAGTTAGATTTTTTTGTAGCTTAGCCCCCACCGCTCTAAACACAACCCCTCTTTTTACACTTACTAGGATCCTATTGGGAGAAAATCTTCTCAGCAGTCTGGGGGGGGGGGGTCATCATTCGGCTTCAGGATTTTCTTTCTGCCATTTATGCGGGGAGGAGGAATCTTCAGAACTATGATATTTTATTTAAAGGTGGAATCTGGCCCACTGAGTCATCCTCTGACTCTATACAGTGCTGTGAAAAAGTATTTGCCCCCTTCCTGTTTTACTTTTTTTTTTTGCATATTTCAAACACTTAAATTATTCTTATCATCAAACTAATTTTACACACCAAAGATGCAGTTTTTAAATTATTATTTCATTTATTAAGGGAAAAAAGCTGCTCAAACCTGCCTGGCCCTATGTGAAAAAGTAATAGCCCCCTCTCATGCTGAATCATGAATGAACTGTGATTAACCACAATTTTTAGAGAGCTGAATTAAATTTCACTTGCCACACCCAGGCCTGATTACTGCCAGACCTGTTGAATCAAAAAATCTCTTAAATAGAAGCTGTCTGACAAAACGAAGCACACTAAGGCCGCGTACACACGGGAGGATTGTCTGCCCAACTTAGTCCGCTGAACCATGTTTCAGCGGACAATCCGCTCGTGTGTGGGCTTCAGCGGACTTTTTCAGCGGACAGTCTGACGGACTTTGTCTTTCGGAATTTCCGTAATTTTGTCCGTCCAAACTTGGTTTTGTCCGTCCAAACTTGGTTTCAGCGGACAGTCCGCTCGTGTGTAGGCAAGTTGGACGGACTAAGTATGGCGCATGCTCAGAAAGGATTTACACGGCCGAAGGTTGCATTGCAGTGTATTGGACGTCGTTTTTCTAGTCCCGTCGTACGTGCTGTACACGTCATCGCGCAAGTTTTCAGCGGACTGTCTGTTCATCGTGTGTGGTCAAGTCCGTTCATTCAAAAGTTGAACGGACTGTCTGTCGGATTGTCTGACGAACTTAGTTGGGCAGACAATCTGCCCGTGTGTACGCGGCCTTAAAGATCTCAAAAAGCAAAACATCATGTAGTGATCTAAAGAAATTCAAGAACAGATGAGAAACAAAGTCATTGACATGTATCAGTCTGGAAAGGATTACAAAGCCATTTCTAATGCTGCGTACACATGACCGGACTTTTCGATGGACTAGGTCCGGCGGTCTTTCCGACTGAGTTTCGGCGGAGTTCCGATGGACTTTCCGAATGAACGGACTTGGCCACACACAATCAGACCAAAGTCCGACGGATTTGAACGTGATGACATATGACTGGATTAGAATATGGAAGTTCATAGCCAGTAGCCAATAGTTGCCCTAGCGTCGGTTTTTGTCCATCAGACTAGCATACACACAAACGGATTTCTCGGTCCGGAGTTCCGGTGGAAAAATGTAAAACATGTTCTATTTCTAAAGTCCGCCGGATTTTTGGCAAGCAAAGGTCCGATGGAGCCCACACAAGATCGAATTGTCCAACGGACTCGTTCCGTCTGACCTTTGCTGTCAAAAAGTCCAGTCGTGTGTACGCGGCATTAGGCTTTGGGATGCCAGCGAACCATGGTGAGAGCCATTATCCACAAATGGAGAAAACTCGGAACAGTGGTGAACCTTACTTGGAGTGGCTGGCCAACCAAAATGACTCCAAGAGCAGAATGATGATTCATCCAGGAGGTCATAAAAGAAACCCGGACAAAATCTAAAGAACTGCAGGTCTCACTTGCCTCAGGTAAGATCCGTATTCATGAATCAACAATAAGAAAGAGACTGGGCAAAAATGGCATTAATGGGAGAGTTCAAAGGCCAAAGCCACTGCTGACCAAAAAAACCCCCACAAAGGCTCATCTTACTGTTACCAAAAAACATCTTGATGCTCCCCAAGATGTTTAGGCAAATATTCTGTAGACTGATGAGACAAAAATTTAACTTTTTGGAAGGTGTGTGTCCCATTACTTAAAACAAATACAGCATTTTATAACAAGAACATCATACCAACAGTCAGACATGGTGGTGGTAGCGTGATGGTCTTTGGCTGCTTTGCAACTTCAGGACCTGGATGAATTACCATAATTGATGGAACCATAAATTCTGAGCTATACCTGAAAATCCTAAAGGGGAATGTCCGGCCATCAGTTTGTGACCTCAAGCTCAAGTGCACTTGAGTTATGCAGCAGGACAATGATCCAAAAGACGACAGCAAGTCCACCTTCAAATGGTTCAAACAAAGCAACATTTTGGTTTTAGAGCGGCCTAGTCAAAGCCCGGACTTAAATCCAAATGAGATGCTGTATCATGACCTTGCACAGGCTGTTCATGCTGGAAAACCATCCAATGTGGCTGAATTAAAACAATTCTGCACAGGACAGCGGGCCAAAATTGCTCCACAGCAATATGAAAGACTCAGTGCCAGTTATCGCAAACGCTTGATTGCAGTTGTTGCTGCCAAGGGTGGCACAACCAGTTATTATGTTTATTTAGGGGGCAATTACTTTTTCACATGAAGCCAGGCAGGTTTGGACAGCTGTTTTGACTTAATAAATGAAACCATCATTTAAAAACTGCATTTTGTATTTACTCAGGTTATCTTTGTGTAATAATAAAATTTTGCTTTATGATCTGAGTCATTTAAGTGTGAAAAATATGCAAACAAAAAAAAAAAAATCGGAAAGGGGGAAAATACTTTTTCCACACAACTGTATGTTTTGCAGGTTACAACTGTGACATACATATGTAGCAGTACAACCCCCCGCAGATGGCTGGGTTCCCCACTCCTTCACAGACAGTCAACAAGCATTTTCCACCTTTATTAAGGAAAAGTCTTTGAGCTTGCTTGTTGTTTATTGGGGGTAATAACTTGGAAGGGGAATAGTAACTATGCCCAGCTTGAATGCAACAAATCTAGGGACAACTTCTTCCCTATAGACATGTTCCAGAACTGTCCTCCTAAATACTCAAAGTTTCTGATGATCAAAGATGCAAAAGCCCCTTAAGGACTAGGAACTCTTCAAGTTCCTTAGAAAGTAGCACAAAGTGTTGTAGGCTGCATACCGGAGTATCTCCAACTCCACTGTAGACAGGGATCTCAGCTCTACTAACTGTAGGACTTGTCAGCCCACCTGGCTGCTTCTTCACCAGCCCATGGCCCAGCTCCAAAGATCTCCCAGGGCAAGGGAAAGGAAAGATATAAGTACAACACTGTCTTTCAGAAAGGCTTGCTAAATGTGACAGGCTCCCCTCTTGTAAGTTCTTGCTCCCGCTGCTTCTTAGGCCCAATTCCCTTCAAACCGCTGCTGTCAGGATCCTCCCAAGCCATTCCGAGCACCAGCATGAGGCAGAACCCACCCAGACCAGGGTTTCCCCATCTGACTGGCCTGACTCATCCATATTTAAGGGCTGGCTCAGCCACCCTGCCAGGCAGGCCCACTGCCTGGGGATTGGCCAAGTTCCCCTAAGTATGCAGATCAACCCACCTGGCTTCTACCCACTAACTTCTAGAAATTTCTTCAAACTTCCAGAATCAGGGGGAAGCACCAGAGTCCTGCCTGTATGAGTCATCTAGCCTGACCTACAGTAAACCCATAACAAAATTAAGACACAAAAGTTAAAACATAAATTTGTCTACACTCTCACTAGTAGCACACTAGAGGGTGCTACACATAGTTGCAGTCTCATCCCAATTGCTGCAAAATAAATGCTAAAAACCTTTTTTTTTACGTCTAGTTTCAAAATTGCTACCAGCAGACCTTCAAGAAATCTGTATAGAGATGTAAATTAAAGTCATATGCAAGCTTTAACATGGTAATGTAGGTCAGGGGGCTTTAAAAACAGGCAGCTGAGCTGTCATTTTATGTAAACCCCCCCCCCTCCCCCCCCAGCTGCTCACTGGAATTCTATCATTACAGTCTGACAGGGCTATATACTCGCAGTTACTGCTGCAATTTCAATTTGGGCTGCAGAGTTTGACAGGCAAAACTCAACCGTTGAGATCAATTGGGCTGCACCGCAACTGAAAGCCAAATGGTCATACAATGTAAAATTGCAGCAGTTTAGCAATTAAAAAACAAAAAGCGATCTACAGCAGATTGCCTTTAAGAGGCCTGTCTGATACAGCTCCTGGTGTCACTCAGAGTTTACATTTATATTAGTTCAACAGCGTCTGCTGGAATAAAGTCTATTTCCACTTTTTCAGGTAAATTGGGATAACACCTGATTTATGTTGGGTGGCACAGTGGTGTAGTGGTTAGCACTCTCACCTAGCAGTAACGAGGGTCGTGGTTCAAATCCCAACCACGACACTACCTCCCTGGAGTTTGCATGTTCTCCCTGTGCCTGTGTGGGTTTCCTCCCACACTCCAAAGACATGCAGGTAGGCTAATTGGCTTCTGTCCAAAATTGGCCCTAGTATATGAATGGGGACCTTGGATTGTGGGCTCCTTGAGGGTAGGGACCGATGTGAGTGTGCAATGTACAGGGATAGGGACAATTGTAGACACTCACTCTGGATGGACTGGTGTCTTTATTCAACCTTACTAACTATGTAACTATGTTTGCTAGATGTTCCCAATAACATAGCAACAATTTTTATTTCAAAATATTTAACAAAATTGCTGCTTACCTTTTCCCATGCTGAAAAATCCTACTTACCTTTCCCCTTCTATGTATTGTTAGGGAGGGGACTTATGTTTTACCATAATTAATGCTGTCTGTGCTGTGCTGGCAGAACTTATTATCAGTTGTAAACTAGATGTACTAGGTCTGTCCCAACAAACGGATGTTCACCCTCTATGTTTACCATTATCAGTTAGAGGGAACCTACAAGACAATACCAAATTTTGGGTTGTCACCATAACAGTGAGGTGAAATCTTATAAAGGGGACACCAATTAAAGTGACCAACAGGAATTCCCTTTGGAGGGATTTTTGCTCACTTCCTATTTTGGCCATGGGAAAGGAAGTGAAAGGAAATCTCAATGGGCCACAGAAGGCAAAAAAACAAACCTTGATAGGGGTTATAACCTAATGGAAATGTTGGTGCTGAAACCGAACCTGAAAATTCAGGATGCACTTGGCCTAAACCGAAAATAATATTTTAAATATATATATATATATTTTTATATATAATTGTATTATATTTGACTTTTTATAAATTTTATGACTTTAAATTAATATGAATTTACTGGAGGTCATTATCGGCACCTTTAGTGCAAGAAAAGCTCAAGAAAAATGTATCCCTTTATATTCTATGTCTTCACACCGGTCCATTGCACTTCCGAGGTGTTAAAAATCGTGCTTGCTGCAATAACATACCTTCCCCTTGAAATGCATTGAAAACGCAGCATGAATGCATCAATAACGCACCTGTGTTATGTTTTTGATGGAGTTTTTGAATCACATGACCTATGAAAAACACACCATAAGCACAGTAATATTGAGGGAAAATCACGTGCATTTTAGGCGCCATTATCTGTACTTTTTACTCTATAGGCAAAATGCTGAAAACACCATTTGTGGCCGATATGTTTTGGCCACTGAACTTTCGGTGAATCTCTAGTTATAACTCCCCCGTTAAACTGGCCATCCATGGTTAGTTTTTTGGGGTTTTTTTGACCAATGGGCTGAACAAAGCAGATTCCTCCACCCACACAAATGAAGTAGAAGAATCCTCCTGCCGGAACATTGGCAGTGAGTGCCGCTGTCAGAATACACTAATCAGCGCTGATTAATGGAATATTTTCCAACATGACCCTTTGAAAGAAACAAATTAAAGTAGAATTTAAAGAGGAGGTCCGCTTTTTTTTTTTTATAAAGTCAGCAACTACAAACACTGTAGCTGCTTACTTTTAATAAGGACACTTACCTGTCCAGCAAGCCCGAGGCCTATCCATCCTTTAGATCGGGTGCCGGCACCACCATCCTAACTCCTTGCGGCTTCACTGCCCGTTTCCTACTGCACATGCGCGAGTCGCGCAGTGCTTTGTGAATGACCCTGTTGTTTTATGGGACACGCACATGTCCCAGAAAGCAACGGGGCCACTCACCGAAGAGGAGGAACTGAAGAAAGCGCCGCGGAATAGGAAGAGGCAGATTAGGAAGACTGCCTAGCAACAGGGGTAAGTAAAAAAAAAAATGTTTTTTCACATTTTTTTTTTTTAAGAATATTAATGGAATTTTTTATTTTAGGGTTGCCCTCTGCTTTAAGTCATATTACAGCACACACTGCGAGCAGGCAGGCAGTGTGTGTGGCCAGCTTTACTCAATCAAAAAAAAAAAAAAAGTTTTGCCTTTGGTTCTACTTTGAGGCTCTAAAGGCTCGGGTGATCAATGGCGCCCCCTCCCTCCACGGCACCCCCTATATGCAATGGATAGATTCATGCATACAATGAATCTACCCACGGTGGCTGGGGCTGCCCCCTATTCATGCATTTGGCCCCTTTCAAGGAACCAGGCGTATGAATTACAGTAGCCAGGGTTTTTTATGAAGCACCTGATTAGAGCCAGAGGCTCTAATGGGCTTCAAAATAGGGTGGGCTCGGGTTGCAGAGGATGCTCACTGATCCCACCCAGGTGTGTTGCAACAGCGAATGAATATTCGCTGTTGCTAAACTGATTCTCCTCCCAGCCATTTGGGAAGCAGGTGTGAAACCCGTCAGGCGATCCTATTGGATGGCTAGCGTCATCAGGTGGAGAGAGGAGACACTCCGCGGAAGCGGCTCCAGGAGATGACGCCGGAGCAGCTTTCCCCAAACTTTCCCAAGCTTAAGGACAGGGGCGATTGCGCTGGAAGTTGGCTGAATCAACCTTGACCGCTGCTCATACAGCCCGCATCCAGGGTAAGGACTGACTGGCAGACAGCGGGTGTAGGGGGGGTTTACTGGGGGTTTTGGTGCCACGCCACCTGGAGGGGGGGCAGTTGTGCCAGTGCCGCTCCACTGGCAGCCGGAGGGGGGGGTTGTTTGCCACCCCCCCCAAAAAAAAACAACAGCCGCCACTGAAGGTGATACATTGTTTGCGCTAATACATTTTTAATAAAACCTGTCCCTTTAATCTGTCTTCTAATTGCACATTGCATGCTATTCTGAACAATAGAAGCTGACTCTGTCCTATGTATAAATCTGCTCCACAGAAACAACTAGAAAGGTAGCAAATATTTTTTTTAAATCAATTTTTCATATATGCTCTGTGAATGGGAACACATAACAAGCATATAGTGGAGGTTAGTTGCAAACAATGTGATTGCAAAAGAGGAAATACACATTAAAGTAAGCTATGCGTTCGGTGCATTTTCCAGATGCCTGTAACCCCCCCCCCCAACAAAAGTCACTTCTCCTAGCACAAATCCTCCATTTCCCCATTGAGTACACATCCCCCCCCCCCAAATTTCCCCTCATAGCACAAATATCCTTCAATTATCCCTACTGGCACAATCCTCCACCCCTCCATAAAAATGTCCCCTTCTTCTAGCACAAATCTTCTTTCATCTCCACCATATTGCCTCTTTTAGCACAAATCTTCCCCCCCCCCCAACACAAGTCCCCCCAAGTCACCTTTCCTAGCACACACACACTCAAATGTCCCCTCCTAGAACAATTTTTACCCCCTGCTGCACCCCAAATTCCCCTACCCAACACAAAACCCCTCCCCATCAATCTCCTTGTGGTGCCCCCCCCCCCAACTCACATGATGCCAGAGTGCCCAGGGCTGACTTTCCCCAATATTCACAGAATCAATCTCTGTCTTTTAAAGCACATGCACCTGGAAGATCCACTTGCAATTAATTTCAGATTCACAACTTTATAAATTCGCCCATAGATGTTGCTAAAGGCATTATAAACCTTCGTACCTGCACCTTGTGTTTTGCACCTGCATAAGATGTGCATTGATCGCATAGTTGCATGTTGCCGTTTCTTGCGTTGTATATACAGCCCATAGCATAGCTCCCAACTGTCCCTGATTTCGAGGGACTGTCCCTGATTTCGAGCAATGTCCCACTGTCCCTCATTCCTCCTCATTTGTCCCTCATTTTGATCTGATCTATATAGTTGTATATAAAATGCACTTTTCATCTTTCATCGGTGCTAAACCTTTCATCTGATTTCTAAATTGCTGTATTTGTAAGTGTTAAAGCCAATATAAAGGAATAGTAGTGGTAAAAAAAAGCACTTTCGAAATTAATTAACCTTTTTTTTGGTTAATTCTCCTTTAAGAGAGAGGGTGTGGCAGGGGCGTGGCCTATGCCTACATAGGTTTGTTAGTAGGTGTCCCTCATTCCCATCTCAAAATGTTGGGAGGTATGCTATAGTAGTGTAGCTCTACCCCTCAAGGTGCTGCTTGAGTATTATTGGTTGTGTACTCTGCCTTTCAACCCCAACAACAGTTCCAGCCCTGTCTGGCTCACATAGTAAACAATGTTAATGCAAAGCCAGAAGTAAATAGACATAATCTGTGGTAAATTAGAAGGTATGTTTACTGAAGACTCTTTACCATACAGCAAACAGTCAGAGGCGTAACTAGAAACCTCAGGGCCCCGATGCAAGAAATCAGGAAGGGCCCCCCCCCCCCCTGAAAAGCATGATTTTGATACTATATTTTTTTCCACTGTAGAACAAAGTAAAACATTTCTGTGCAGCCTGTGTCCCGAGTGAAACCTGTGTCACCAGTGCAGTGGTGGTACTGGAGGGGGGTGGCAGTGGTACTGGAGGGGGATGGTGGTCCTGGAGGTGGGTGGCGGTGGTAGTCCTGGAGAGGGGTGGCAGTGGTACTGGAGGTGGGTGGTGGTGGTGGTACTGGAGGGGGGCTGATGGTGGCACTGGAGGGGGGTGGCAGTGGTGGTACTGGAGGGGGATAGTGGTCCTGGAGAGGGGTGGCGGTGGTACTGGAGGTGGGTGGCGGTGGTGGTACTGAAGGTGGTAGCGGTCCTGGAGAGGGGTGGCGGTGGTACCGGAGGTGGGTGGCGGTGGTACTGGAGGGTGGGTGGTGGTACTGGAGGAGGGTGGTGATGGTACTGGAGAGGCATGATGGTCCTGGAGAGGGGTGGCGGTGGTACTGGAGGTGGGTGGCATGGTGGTGGTACTGGAGAGGGGGTGGCAGTGGTACTGGAGGTGGGTGGTGGTGGTACTGGAGGTGGGTGGCGGTGGTGGTACTGAAGGGGGGTGGCGGTCCTGGAGAGGGGTGGCGGTGGTACCGGAGGGTGGGTGGTGGTACTGGAGGAGGGTGGCGATGGTACTGGAGAGGCATGGTTGTCCTGGAGGTGGGTGGCGGTGGTACTGGAGGTGGGTGGCATGGTGGTGGTACTGGAGAGGGGGTGGCGGTGGTACTGGAGTGGGTGGTGGTGGCACAGTCTGGAGGGGTGGTGGTCTGGTGGTACTGGAGGGGGGGTGGTGGCACTGGAGGGGGGATGGTGGCATTGGAGGGAGGGGTGGCACTGGAGGGCGGTGGTGGAACAGTCTGGAGGGGGGGTGGTGGAACAGTCTGGGGGGGGTGGTGGTGGCACAGTCTGGAGGAGTGGTGGTGGTGGCACAGTCTGGAGGAGTGGTGGTGGTGGCACAGTCTGGAGGGGGGGATGGTGGCATTGGAGGGAGGGGTGGTGGCAGTCTGGAGGGGTGGTGGTGGTGGCACAGTCTGGAGGGATGGTGGTGGTGGCACAGTCTGGAAGGGTGGTGGTGGTGGCACAGTCTGGAAGGGTGGTGGTGGTGGCACAGTCTGGAAGGGTGGTGGCACAGTCTGGAGGGGTGGTGGTGGCACTAGAGGGGTGGTGGTGGCACTAGAGGGGTGGTGGTGGCAGTCTGGAGGGGTGGTGGAGGCACTAGAGGGGGGGTGGTGGTGGCACAGTCTGGAGGTGTGGTGTTGGCAGTCTGGAGGGGGGGTGGTGGGCTGGTGTTACTGGAGGGGGGGTGGTGGCACTGGAGGGGGATGGTGGCATTGGAGGGAGGGGTGGCACTGGAGGGCGGTGGTGGCAGTCTGGAGGGGGGGTGGTGGAACAGTCTGGAGGGGTGGTGGTGGAACAGTCTGGAGGGGGGGTGGTGGTGGCACAGTCTGGAGGGGGGGTGGTGGTGGCACAGTCTGGAGGGGGGGTGGAGGGCTGGTGGCACTGGAGGGCGGGTGGTGGCACTGGAGGGGTGGTGGCACAGTCTGGAGGGGTGGTGGCACTGGAAGGGGGTGGTGGTGGCACTGGAAGGGGGTGGTGGGCTAGTGGCACTCGAGGGGTGGTGGTGGCACAGTCTGGAGGGGGGGTGGTGGCACTGGAGGGAGGTGGGGGTAGCGGCACTGGAGGGGTGGTGGTGGCAGTCTGGAGGGGGGTGGTGAAACAGTCTGGAGGGGTGGTGATGGCACTGGAGGGCGGGTGGCACAGTCTGGAGGGGGGGTGGTGGCACTGGAGGGAGGTGGGGGTAGCGGCACTGGAGGGGTGGTGGTGGCAGTCTGGAGGGGGGTGGTGAAACAGTCTGGAGGGGTGGTGACGGCGGGTAGGTGGGTGGTGGTGGCACTGGAGGAGGTTGTGGGCTGGTGGCACTGGAGGGGGGTGGTGGCACTGGAGAGGGGGTGGTGGGCTGGTGGCACTGGACGGGGGGTGGTGGCACTGGAGGGAGGTGGTGGCACAGTCTGGAGGGGTGGTGGTGGCACTGGAGGGGGTTGTGGGCTGGTGGCACTGGAGGGGGGTGGTGGCACTGGAGAGGGGGTGGTGGGCTGGTGGCACTGGAGGGGGGGTGGTGGCACTGGAGGGAGGTGGTGGCACAGTCTGGAGGGGCGGTGGTGGCGAACAGTCTGGAGGGGGATGGGGTGGAACAGTCTGGAGGAGGGGATGGGGTGGAACAGTCTGGAGGAGGGGATGGGGTGGAACAGTCTGGAGGGGGGGATGGGTTGGGACAGTCGGGGGGGGGATGGGGTGGAACAGTCTGGAGGGGGGGATGGGGTGGAACAGTCTGGAGGGGGGGATGGGGTGGGACAGTCGGGGGGGGTGGGGTGGAACAGTTTGGGGGGGGTGGGGTGGAACAGTCTGGGGGGTGTGGTAGAACAGTCTGGAGGGGGGGGGTGGTGGCACTGGAGGGGGGGTGGTGGGCTGGTGGCACTGGAGGGCAGGGGGTGGCACAGTCTGGAGGGGTGGTGGTGGCACTGGAGGGGCGATGGTGGGCTGGTGGCACTGGAGGGCAGGTGGTGGCACTGGAGGGGGGTGGCGGGCTGGCACAATCTGGAGGGGGGGTGGTGACTTACCGCCAATCAATCGATGATGATGATCGATTCCCCCTCCTCAGAATCCTGCAGAGTGACGTAAAGTTCCTCCACGAAGCGTGCCTCCGCTCCTCCGGGAAAGCCTTGCTTCAGAGAGTGCCTTCACTGCATTGGCTGAAGGTTTTTTTGTGTCCGCCCCGCCTCCCTTACAGACGCTCTGGATAGGCGGGGGCGGAGCCAACCGAGCACTTCTCTCACGCTGGCGAAGGACGGCATGAATGAACCCGACATTACGCCGCACACGCACACCCCCGGCCGGACAGTCAGGTGGGCCCCTCGGGCGGCGGGCGGAGGGCGGCGGGCGGGCTGCCGGTGGGCCCCCTGAAGTGGCCGAGAATTACAGGGCCCAGTCGCACTTGCGACTGTTGTGACCCTGATAATTCCGCCACTGCAAACAGTAAATGGGTAACTAATAGTAAAAAACAAAAACGGTATAGCGCAAAATCACATACAGACTTCAAAATAGTACAGTTAAACAACTCAAATGACTCTAGAGTGGCCTATGTGCTCAGATATGAAGGGGAACAGATCTGGCTTGATAACTGTCAGTCTGTTTCCCTCAAATCCTGAAATCACAGACCCAGGCAATAAACAACAATGTAAATGATCAACTTTAGGTGTGCCACTAGTTATATTGGTATGGGGCTGGGTCACCGGGTGATATCATCCAGAGGCCCATCCCTTATGACGTCACCGCCCGGGGCATGATGGGCAGTGACGTCATAAGGGGCATGCCTCTGGTGACTCCGCCCCATGCCAATATAAGTAGTGGCACACTGCACACCCAGCATTAGAGCGGGAGAGAGCGTTGAGTCAACATTGGAAGAACAGAGGTAGAAGACAGCGGAGAAGACCCGGCAAAAGAGCGAGAAGACAGCGGACAAGACCCACAGAGGCAGAAGACATCGGACAGAGGGAGAAGAACCGGAGAGGGCTATAATACAGCAGCGGAGAGCAGAGATGACCCGGAGAGGGGAGAGGAACTGGCAGAGGCAGAAGACATCAGCAGAGGAGACAGAAGAGCCAAAGAGTGGAGAAGTCTGAAGAGACACCAGAGCTGCCTTAATAAATTACTTTAAAAATGCATTTTATTTTTGACAAACTTTTTTAGGTAAGTGGTTAGGGGTACAATGTACCCCATACTCATTTACATATGGTGGGGGGCATGGATCTGGGGATCCCCTTGTTAAAGGGCAATTCCAGATTCCGATAAGCCCCCCACAGACCCCAGCAACCAACGGCCAGGGTTGTCGGGAAGAGGCCCTTGTCCTGATCAACATGGGGACAAGTTGCTTTGGGGTGGTGGGCGCAGGGTCCCCCTGCCCCAAAGCACCCACTCCCCCCATGTTGAGGGCATGCGGCCTGGTATGATTTAGACGGGAGGGGTCAGCTTGCTCGTCCTCACCCCCTTTCCGGACTTGCCGTGTGCTCGGATAAGGGTCTAGTGTGGATATTGGGGGGACACCCACACAGTTTTTTTGGTGTGGAGGGCTTCCCCTTAAAATCCATACCAGACCGTAGGGCCTGGTATGTGCTTGGAGGGAGAACCCATGCCGTTTTTTTTGTTTTTTTTTACATTTTGCATGGAATTCCCCCTAAAGATTCATACCAGACAGTGGCTGGTATTATCAGGGATCAAAGTCAGATCCCTGTTCATTAAAGTCAGACGCATGTTGGACTTCAAGTCGTACGACTGTCATATTGTACCAGTGTGAACCTGGCCTAAATCCCAATATGCAGTATGTCAGTTACAATTCAAATATTAAAAATAAGGAAAATCAACTCACATTTTGGTGAGATATAATGTGCATGGTATAAGTAGCTTGGGCTCCTGTAGTCCAGCTAGGCAGTGGTGGTGGCCACCGGCCAGCAGTTCCCGGCGGCTCCGGTGGTTCCTGAGGCTGAAGATGGTCACACAACAAGCACGTCAGCGGTGATGGACGGGAGGCGTGGTCGAGCTTGCATTCGGAGCATGCGTGCTCCTTCATCAGACCATATTTGGTGTGGGTTTTATGATGTTGGAGAGGGGCTGTACTTGTGACTATAATGCCCCTTTCGCCAGAGTTCTGGACTTTTGGCGGAGTTCTGATGGACTTTCCGAACAAACGGACTTGGCCACACACAAGCACACCAAAGTCCGACGGATTCGAGCGTGATGACGTACGACCGGACTAGAATAAGAAAGTTCAAAGCCAATAGCCAACAGCTGCCCTAGCATCAATTTTTGTCCGTCGGACTAGCATACAGACGAACGGATTTTTTGACCGGACTCAAGTCCATCGGAAAGATTTGAAACATGTTTTATTTCTAGGTCTGTCGGACTTTTGGGGAAAAAAAAGTCAGCTGAAGCCCATACACGATCGTAACATCCGACGGATTCATTCCGTTGGACCTAGTCCGTCAAAAAGTCCGGTCGTGTGTACGTGGCATAACTCACAGCTGACCGATGTCAGTGATGGATCTTCTGCTGGAAACTTTTTGCAGGGCTTGCAGATGATTGGGTAATAGTGCTAGCATAAATGGTGATGTTACACACTGTTAGCATGTTTGAGTTCATTAGTAGAATCAAATTGAGGAATATAAAAGGTGAAAAATGTATGTAATAAAAACAAGAAAATTAATGAGTTGGTTGAAAAAAGGAACTTATTGATTATTATCAACATGATTACTAGTATTATTTTGTCCCCCGTGGTATACTTACTCTACCTAGTTTGCAGAAACAAGAAAACCACTAATGATCATAAGGGCCTGTAGAAAAGTATATGTAAAAAGATATATATAATAAATTATCTATAAAAATATCCAAAAAAACACATGAATTATCAATGAAAAGGTTTATAAATTTATGTTGCATATATATATTTATATATATCTA
Source organism: Lithobates pipiens (assembly GCF_037356315.1). Taxonomy (NCBI): domain Eukaryota; kingdom Metazoa; phylum Chordata; class Amphibia; order Anura; family Ranidae; genus Lithobates; species Lithobates pipiens. The sequence continues at coordinate 78,969,439 of NW_027507784.1, read as the reverse complement.
CACATATATAGTATAATGTGTGTAGATAAGGAACTCAATGACAGCCATACATGCGTATGTATGCACACATATATATGCACACACACACACACACACATCTGGACACACATAAATACATACGCATATATGTATATATATATATATATATATATATATATATATATATATTGTAAGGGATCTTCCCGGGGTAGGGTGTGTTTGGACACAGTTCACAGCAGACTTGGACTTATAAAGCAGACCTTGGCATTTATTCGTGGTACAAACAGTCCAACAAACAAAATATACAGCAACACCGTGCTTCTTGTGTATAACAGGAACAAAATAATAACAGAAACAAACAACCTAGCCCGGCTGGGCGCTTACTAAACAGGTTCTTCTCACCTATCTGACACTTATAAACACAGCGTCTTTCGCCTGGATATCGCAGGGTGGATTTTAGCTCCAGCAGTGGCTGTGCTTGCAGCTTCCTCAAACACACAGACTGTTCGTTTCCCTGGCTGAGAGCAAACACCTGCAGGCCCGCAGAGCCTTTACCTTCCCAAGCTAATTAGGATCAAAGCTCACCTGATCCAAAACCCAGAACTGGATCGGGGGGTGTGGAATGACAGGTCCCTCTACCAAACCTACCTGCCATTCCATATAAACCCAGGCCCGGCAAAATTAAATAACAACTCAGCAGCATATCGCTGCTGAGAAACTGATCCATCCTGGATTTACCATCTCACACTGTGTAGCAACCTAGGTGAGATGTACACCCCCTCGATCACTTCTCCAGTGACATGTCTACATATCCCCCCCCTCTTTTTCAGACCGGAGGGCTGAGCCTTTTGTCCCCACAGACAACTTACCCTTGACAATGCGTCAGCATTTGCCTGTAATTTCCCTGGCCTGTGTTCCACAGTGAAATTAAAGTTTTGTAGGGAGAGAAACCATCTAGTCACTCTTGCATTTCTCTCCTTGTTTAACTTCATCCATGTTAGGGGGGCATGGTCTGTCACCAACTTGAATTTCCTGCCTAGCAAGTAATATTTTAAAGATTCTAGGGCCCACTTTACTGCCAAACATTCTCGCTCCACAATGGCATAATTTTTCTCGGCCGGGGTTAGTTTTCTACTCAAGTACGTCACTGGATGCTCCTCACCATTCACTACTTGTGAGAGTACTGCACCTAAGCCTGTGTTAGAGGCATCTGTCTGGACCAGAAATTCTCGCCTGAAATCGGGGGTAACTAAGACAGGTGGTTGGCACAAGGCAGACTTAAGGCTTTGGAAAGCCTTCTCGGCCTCTGGGGTCCACGTGACAATTGCTGTCTTTCCGCCCTTTGTCAAGTCAGTTAGTGGAGCAGCAACTGAGGCAAAGTTCGGCACAAATCTACGGTAATACCCCGTAATACCCAGGAAAGCTCTAACCTGTTTCCTTGTCAGGGGTCTAGGCCAACTCTGTATTGCCTCAATTTTATTTAGCTGTGGCTTAATCAACCCCCTCCCAATAATGTAGCCCAGATATTTGGCCTCTTCTAGGGCTAGAGCACACTTCTCGGCATTTATGGTCAACCCCGCATCACTTATGGCATTCAACACGGCCTGTACCTTACAGAGGTGACTTTCCCAATCAGGGCTAAAAATGACCACATCATCGAGGTAGGCAGCTGAGTAATCACGATGTGGTCGCAGAATCAAGTCCATCAACCTCTGGAAAGTTGCAGGCGCTCCATGTAACCCGAATGGCATCACTACATACTGGAATAGCCCATCAGGGGTGGAGAATGCAGTTTTCTCTTTAGCCTCACCAGAAAGTGGAATCTGCCAGTAGCCCTTTGTGAGATCGAGGGTGGTTATGTACCTGGCGTTACCCAACTTCTCAATCAACTCATCTACCCTGGGCATAGGATACGCATCGAACTTGGAGATCTCATTCAACTTTCTGAAATCGTTACAGAACCTCCAAGTTCCATTGGGCTTTGGGATTAGCACAATTGGGCTGGACCATTCACTCTGTGACACCTCAATTACCCCCAGAGCAAGCATACGTTTTACCTCGGCAGATACGGCTTCCCTACGTGCCTCCGGTATCCTATAGGGCTTAAGGTTTACTCTGCTTCTAGGCTCAGTTTCAATGTGATGATGGATGAGGTGTGTACGCCCTGGGAGGTCAGAGAACTTGTTTTTGTTTTTCTGTAAAAATTCCTGAGCCTCCTGTTTCTGTGACACTGATAGAGTATCACCTACCTTGACTGGAGGGATTGGTTGTGACAAATTATTAACAGTATTTGTCGCCACCAAGGATTCCCTGTCTTTCCAGGGCTTGATCAAGTTTATGTGATAAACTTGGAAAGGCTTCCTTCTACCTGGTTGGTGCACCTTGTAGTTCACCTCACTGATCTTTTCAACAATTTCATAGGGACCTTGCCACTTCGCCAAGAATTTACTCTCAACAGTGGGGACTAGTATAAGGACCCTATCGCCTGGGTTGAATGTCCTGATTCTTGCGGACCGGTTGTAAATTCTACTTTGGGCCTCTTGAGCCCTCTGGAGGTGTTCCCTTACCAGGGGCATTACAGTGGCTATACGGTCCTGCATTTGTGCTACATGCTCAATAACACTCTTGTATGGGGTGGACTCATTCTCCCATGTCTCTTTTGCAATGTCCAGTAGACCCCTAGGGTGACGACCATAGACCAACTCGAATGGTGAGAACCCTGTGGACGCTTGGGGCACCTCCCTAATAGCAAACATGAGGTAGGGTAATAAATGATCCCAGTCACGACCATCTTTTGCCACCACTTTCTTCAACATATGTTTCAAAGTTTTATTAAATCTCTCCACCAATCCGTCCGTCTGGGGGTGGTATACAGAGGTACGGATGTGTGAGATTTTAAATAGTTTGCATAACTCCTTCATTACTTTCGACATAAATGGCGTACCTTGGTCAGTTAGGATTTCTTTGGGGATCCCAGTCCTAGAAAACATATAAAACAACTCACGTGCAATTGTTTTAGATGCAGTGTTTCTTAAGGGTACAGCCTCAGGATAGCGGGTCGCATAATCCATGACTACCAAAATATACTGGTGTCCTCTAGCTGACTTTACAATGGGACCCACTAAATCCATGGCAATACGCTCAAAAGGCACCTCTATAATAGGGAGTGAAACCAAAGGACTGCGAAAATGTGACACTGGGGCACTAACCTGACATGTGGGGCACGACTCACAGTATTTTTTAATGTCATCATATATGGCCGGCCAAAAAAACCTCTGGAGAACCCTCTCTCGCGTTTTGTCAGTCCCCAAGTGTCCCCCAAGAACATGGTTATGTGCCATGTCAAGCACCTGACGCCGGTACGGCTTAGGTACTAGAAGCTGTTCCACAATCTCATCTTTAACCTTATTGACTCTATAGAAAAGATCATTAGTCACCGAAAAATGTGGAAATCTTTTTTCAGCATCTGGTTCCTGAGGTACCCCGTTCATAACAGCAACCTGCTCTCTCGCATTTTTGAGAGTGGGGTCCTGTAATTGTGCAGCCCCAAAATTATCGCTAGACACCTCTAAGTCTAGTATATTTTGCTCAGTGGGAGGAGCCTCCTCCTCCCCAGCCAGGACCTGCAAAGGAAAACAATCATTTTCATCCTGTACACTTTTATCATTCACAGTGGACAAGGCAACCACCTTAGAGGTATCCTCACTCCTTTTGGGGATTTTTCTTTTTTCCCAGAGAGCCCAGAATAATGGAAAATCGCGCCCCAATATTACATTATGCATGAGGTTTTTAACCACACCCACTTCATATTGTACGGTGCCTTGTTCAGTCCCGACTTTAGCCAGCACTATAGGGTACACTTTTGTATCACCATGTATGCACACAACACTCATATGACTCTAAGTCCCCAGTCACCAGGCTAGCATGCACCAAGGTTACGAGGCTTCCTGAGTCCATTAACGCTTTAACAGGAAAGTCATTGATTGTGATGTCGCAGATTTGCGGTTCAGTCTCTAGTCCAGGAACTGCAGCACAAGATGGTTCTGCAAATAGCGACTGACGCCGGCTAGCGTCACACTCCATGGGTTCAGTGGTAAGGGGGCAATGGGCAGACACGTGTCCCGCCTCATGGCATCTCCAACACTGGATAGGGCCTGGTCCCCTTGGCAAGGAGTCCTTTTTAGAGCCCCTTAGCCACCTGGGACCATCACCAGCCTTTTGTCCCTGAGACACCACTTGAGCCCTTTTCCCTCCATCAGCACCCCTCCACACTCCCCCAATAGATGGAAGTCTCTTACCAGCTGACGGCACAGATCTGGCGCTCCGGGGAGGTGAAGATGCTGCAGGAACATCACGGAGGTAGTCCTCAGTCGCCTGGAACCTCTCCACAAGGTTGACAAGTTCGTTTGCATTCTTAGGATCACCTTGTCCCACCCAGCGTTGCAGGTCAGTAGGAAGCGCTCGGAGGTAGCGATCCATCACGACCTTCTCTAGGATTTGTGCAGGAGTAGAAGTGTCTGGCTCCAACCACTTTCTTGCCAAATGGATTAGGTCATACATCTGGGACCTCGCTGATTTGTCCAGACTGTAGCTCCAGTTGCGTACCCTCCGGGCACGGACTGCAGTAGTAACTCCTAGTCGGGCAAGTATCTCCTCTTTTAGCCGAGTATAGTCCTTAACCTCTTGCTCACTGAGGTCATAGTAGGCCTTTTGAGGTTCACCTGTTAAATAGGGCGCAATTACCTCTGCCCACTCAGCGGCTGGTAACTTCTCTCGCTCAGCCACGCGCTCAAATACTGTTAGATAGGCTTCAACATCGTCCTCAGCAGTCATCTTTTGCAGCGCTTTCTGCACAGTCCTTCTCCCAAAAAAAATCTCTGGAGCGGCTCCCATCACTGTGGGTGGATTAGCAACCACAGGCGCCTCTCGAATTGCTATCAGGTGCTCGATAAGTTGTTGTTGTGCAGCCATGGACTGTTCATGTCGTCTATTGGCCTCCGTCTGAGCCTGCTGTTGTTGCAAACTCACTTGCATAAACTGCTTCAGCATCTCCTCCATGTTGCTGGACTGTTCTTGGAGTGTAGTTGCAGCTTTCACCCAGGACATCAGCAGCTGTAGCCAAGTCTGTCCACACCGTTGCCCCTAGCAACCGTGTTGCCCGCATTCTCCACCAATTGTAAGGGATCTTCCCGGGGTAGGGTGTGTTTGGACACAGTTCACAGCAGACTTGGACTTATAAAGCAGACCTTGGCGTTTATTCGTGGTACAAACAGTCCAACAAACAAAATATACAGCAACACCGTGCTTCTTGTGTATAACAGGAACAAAATAATAACAGAAACAAACAACCTAGCCCGGCTGGGCGCTTACTAAACAGGTTCTTCTCACCTATCTGACACTTATAAACACAGTGTCTTTCGCCTGGATATCGCAGGGTGGATTTTAGCTCCAGCAGTGGCTGTGCTTGCAGCTTCCTCAAACACACAGACTGTTCGTTTCCCTGGCTGAGAGCAATCACCTGCAGGCCCAGCAGAGCCTTTACCTTCCCAGGCTAATTAGGATCAAAGCTCACCTGATCCAAAACCCAGAACTGGATCGGGGGGTGTGGAATGACAGGTCCCTCTACCAAACCTACCTGCCATTCCATATAAACCCAGGCCCGGCAAAATTAAATAACAACTCAGCAGCATATCGCTGCTGAGAAACTGATCCATCCTGGATTTACCATCTCACACTGTGTAGCAACCTAGGTGAGATGTACACCCCCTCGATCACTTCTCCAGTGACATGTCTACATATCCCCCCCCCTCTTTTTCAGACCGGAGGGCTGAGCCTTTTGTCCCCACAGACAACTTACCCTTGACAATGCGTCAGCATTTGCCTGTAATTTCCCTGGCCTGTGTTCCACAGTGAAATTAAAGTTTTTGTAGGGAGAGAAACCATCTAGTCACTCTTGCATTTCTCTCCTTGTTTAACTTCATCCATGTTAGGGGGGCATGGTCTGTCACCAACTTGAATTTCCTGCCTAGCAAGTAATATTTTAAAGATTCTAGGGCCCACTTTACTGCCAAACATTCTCGCTCCACAATGGCATAATTTTTCTCGGCCGGGGTTAGTTTTCTACTCAAGTACGTCACTGGATGCTCCTCACCATTCACTACTTGTGAGAGTACTGCACCTAAGCCTGTGTTAGAGGCATCTGTCTGGACCAGAAATTCTCGCCTGAAATCGGGGGTAACTAAGACAGGTGGTTGGCACAAGGCAGACTTAAGGCTTTGGAAAGCCTTCTCGGCCTCTGGGGTCCACGTGACCATTGCTGTCTTTCCGCCCTTTGTCAAGTCAGTTAGTGGAGCAGCAACTGAGGCAAAGTTCGGCACAAATCTACGGTAATACCCCGTAATACCCAGGAAAGCTCTAACCTGTTTCCTTGTCAGGGGTCTAGGCCAACTCTGTATTGCCTCAATTTTATTTAGCTGTGGCTTAATCAACCCCCTCCCAATAATGTAGCCCAGATATTTGGCCTCTTCTAGGGCTAGAGCACACTTCTCGGCATTTATGGTCAACCCCGCATCACTTATGGCATTCAACACGGCCTGTACCTTACAGAGGTGACTTTCCCAATCAGGGCTAAAAATGACCACATCATCGAGGTAGGCAGCTGAGTAATCACGATGTGGTCGCAGAATCAAGTCCATCAACCTCTGGAAAGTTGCAGGCGCTCCATGTAACCCGAATGGCATCACTACATACTGGAATAGCCCATCAGGGGTGGAGAATGCAGTTTTCTCTTTAGCCTCACCAGAAAGTGGAATCTGCCAGTAGCCCTTTGTGAGATCGAGGGTGGTTATGTACCTGGCGTTACCCAACTTCTCAATCAACTCATCTACCCTGGGCATAGGATACGCATCGAACTTGGAGATCTCATTCAACTTTCTGAAATCGTTACAGAACCTCCAAGTTCCATTGGGCTTTGGGATTAGCACAATTGGGCTGGACCATTCACTCTGTGACACCTCAATTACCCCCAGAGCAAGCATACGTTTTACCTCGGCAGATACGGCTTCCCTACGTGCCTCCGGTATCCTATAGGGCTTAAGGTTTACTCTGCTTCTAGGCTCAGTTTCAATGTGATGATGGATGAGGTGTGTACGCCCTGGGAGGTCAGAGAACTTGTTTTTGTTTTTCTGTAAAAATTCCTGAGCCTCCTGTTTCTGTGACACTGATAGAGTATCACCTACCTTGACTGGAGGGATTGGTTGTGACAAATTATTAACAGTATTTGTCGCCACCAAGGATTCCCTGTCTTTCCAGGGCTTGATCAAGTTTATGTGATAAACTTGGAAAGGCTTCCTTCTACCTGGTTGGTGCACCTTGTAGTTCACCTCACTGATCTTTTCAACAATTTCATAGGGACCTTGCCACTTCGCCAAGTATTTACTCTCAACAGTGGGGACTAGTATAAGGACCCTATCGCCTGGGTTGAATGTCCTGATTCTTGCGGACCGGTTGTAAATTCTACTTTGGGCCTCTTGAGCCCTCTGGAGGTGTTCCCTTACCAGGGGCATTACAGTGGCTATACGGTCCTGCATTTGTGCTACATGCTCAATAACACTCTTGTATGGGGTGGACTCATTCTCCCATGTCTCTTTTGCAATGTCCAGTAGACCCCTAGGGTGACGACCATAGACCAACTCGAATGGTGAGAACCCTGTGGACGCTTGGGGCACCTCCCTAATAGCAAACATGAGGTAGGGTAATAAATGATCCCAGTCACGACCATCTTTTGCCACCACTTTCTTCAACATATGTTTCAAAGTTTTATTAAATCTCTCCACCAATCCGTCCGTCTGGGGGTGGTATACAGAGGTACGGATGTGTGAGATTTTAAATAGTTTGCATAACTCCTTCATTACTTTCGACATAAATGGCGTACCTTGGTCAGTTAGGATTTCTTTGGGGATCCCAGTCCTAGAAAACATATAAAACAACTCACGTGCAATTGTTTTAGATGCAGTGTTTCTTAAGGGTACAGCCTCAGGATAGCGGGTCGCATAATCCATGACTACCAAAATATACTGGTGTCCTCTAGCTGACTTTACAATGGGACCCACTAAATCCATGGCAATACGCTCAAAAGGCACCTCTATAATAGGGAGTGAAACCAAAGGACTGCGAAAATGTGACACTGGGGCACTAACCTGACATGTGGGGCACGACTCACAGTATTTTTTAATGTCATCATATATGGCCGGCCAAAAAAACCTCTGGAGAACCCTCTCTCGCGTTTTGTCAGTCCCCAAGTGTCCCCCAAGAACATGGTTATGTGCCATGTCAAGCACCTGACGCCGGTACGGCTTAGGTACCAGAAGCTGTTCCACAATCTCATCTTTAACCTTATTGACTCTATAGAAAAGATCATTAGTCACCGAAAAATGTGGAAATCTTTTTTCAGCATCTGGTTCCTGAGGTACCCCGTTCATAACAGCAACCTGCTCTCTCGCATTTTTGAGAGTGGGGTCCTGTAATTGTGCAGCCCCAAAATTATCGCTAGACACCTCTAAGTCTAGTATATTTTGCTCAGTGGGAGGAGCCTCCTCCTCCCCAGCCAGGACCTGCAAAGGAAAACAATCATTTTCATCCTGTACACTTTTATCATTCACAGTGGACAAGGCAACCACCTTAGAGGTATCCTCACTCCTTTTGGGGATTTTTCTTTTTTCCCAGAGAGCCCAGAATAATGGAAAATCGCGCCCCAATATTACATTATGCATGAGGTTTTTAACCACACCCACTTCATATTGTACGGTGCCTTGTTCAGTCCCGACTTTAGCCAGCACTATAGGGTACACTTTTGTATCACCATGTATGCACACAACACTCATATGCTTTTTAGACTCTAAGTCCCCAGTCACCAGGCTAGCATGCACCAAGGTTACGAGGCTTCCTGAGTCCATTAACGCTTTAACAGGAAAGTCATTGATTGTGATGTCGCAGATTTGCGGTTCAGTCTCTAGTCCAGGAACTGCAGCACAAGATGGTTCCGCAAATAGCGACTGACGCCGGCTAGCGTCACACTCCATGGGTTCAGTGGTAAGGGGGCAATGGGCAGACACGTGTCCCGCCTCATGGCATCTCCAACACTGGATAGGGCCTGGTCCCCTTGGCAAGGAGTCCTTTTTAGAGCCCCTTAGCCACCCGGGACCATCACCAGCCTTTTGTCCCTGAGACACCACTTGAGCCCTTTTCCCTCCATCAGCACCCCTCCACACTCCCCCAATAGATGGAAGTCTCTTACCAGCTGACGGCACAGATCTGGCGCTCCGGGGAGGTGAAGATGCTGCAGGAACATCACGGAGGTAGTCCTCAGTCGCCTGGAACCTCTCCACAAGGTTGACAAGTTCGTTTGCATTCTTAGGATCACCTTGTCCCACCCAGCGTTGCAGGTCAGTAGGAAGCGCTCGGAGGTAGCGATCCATCACGACCTTCTCTAGGATTTGTGCAGGAGTAGAAGTGTCTGGCTCCAACCACTTTCTTGCCAAATGGATTAGGTCATACATCTGGGACCTCGCTGATTTGTCCAGACTGTAGCTCCAGTTGCGTACCCTCCGGGCACGGACTGCAGTAGTAACTCCTAGTCGGGCAAGTATCTCCTCTTTTAGCCGAGTATAGTCCTTAACCTCTTGCTCACTGAGGTCATAGTAGGCCTTTTGAGGTTCACCTGTTAAATAGGGCGCAATTACCTCTGCCCACTCAGCGGCTGGTAACTTCTCTCGCTCAGCCACGCGCTCAAATACTGTTAGATAGGCTTCAACATCGTCCTCAGCAGTCATCTTTTGCAGCGCTTTCTGCACAGTCCTTCTCCCAAAAAAAATCTCTGGAGCGGCTCCCATCACTGTGGGTGGATTAGCAACCACAGGCGCCTCTCGAATTGCTATCAGGTGCTCGATAAGTTGTTGTTGTGCAGCCATGGTGTTAGGAACTTCAGGTATTGAGTCTGTCTTAGTAGAAGGGGACCTCTCTTACGGCTCTGGTTCTGGTCTCACTGGAATGGGAACAGGGAGACCGGAGCGCAGTGGGGTAGGAGAGTCCAGCCAGGAGCAGTAGCAGGTATCCGGAGATGAGGGTTCTCAGAAGCAGGGACTCTCTGTAGTAGGAAGGCTGAGGACTGCAGGCCACTGGATCAGGTTGGATGGGTCCTCAGGATACAGGGTAGCGATGCAGGAACAAGCAGAGGTGTCAGGTACAAGCAGAGTTCGGCAACAGGAGATCAGTTCAAGAAGGGTCAAACAAGCCGGGGTCGAAGCAGGAGAGGTCAACAAGGTCGGACGGAGCCGGGTCGGATATCAGGTAGGTATCAGGTAGACAAGCAGGTATACACAGGCACAAGCTGCAGACGAGACAGCACAGAGCTGCTGCAACTGTGCCTTTAAAAAGGGCTACTGGCGCCAATCGTGCTAACGCTCGCCCGTGCGTGCGTGTACCGCGCGCACACACGAACGGCGTGCACCCGCGCGCGTTGGAAGACGCTCGTACCTACGACGACCCGCTGCACGAACGTGCACGCGCGCACGGAGAGCCGATCGCGCAGGACGAGCGGATCCCTGACATTGCCCCCCCACAAGGGGCAACCTCCGGGTGCCCCTAGTAGCTCTTTTCTCTGGGTGTGCAGCAAAGAAGGCCTGTATTAGTCTATTGGCATGTATGTTAGTAGCAGGTTCCCATGAATTACTCTCTGGGCCATAGCCCTTCCATTTAATCAGAAACTGACCTTGTCCCCGTCGTCTTCTGAAATCCAAGATGGCCTCCACTTCGAACTCCTCACTGCCATCAATCAGCACAGGATCGGGTGGTCTTGTTCCTCTACCAGGGAAGGGGTCAGGTATGACAGGCTTAAGTAGAGCTACATGGAAGACTGGGTGTATTCTCATGGAATCGGGTAAAGACAACTCATAAGATACCTCGTTAATCCTCCTTTTAACAGGAAATGGACCCAGAAACTTTGGTGCCAACTTCCTGGAGGGACATGCTAATTTTAAATTAGAGGAAGACAGCCATACCTGGTCCCCGACTTGAAGGATCAACTCTCCCCTTCTTCCTTGATCGAAACTCTTCTTGCTGTCAGCCTGAGCCTTGGTTATAGCCTCCTGCAGGATCCGGTTGTTCTGCTGAAGAAAGGATACTGTGTCCTGAACTGCTGGTACATGCGATTCTGTAGGGATATCGGGAAGAAAAGACAGGTTAAAACCATAATTGGAAAAGAACGGGGACTGCCCGGTGGTAGCATGGCTGGCATTGTTGTAGGCGAATTCCGCCAAAGGTAACAGGGAAACCCAATCGTCCTGGACAAAGGAAGAGAAACATCTGATATACTGCTCGAGGGTTTGGTTGGTGCGTTCTGTTTGCCCGTTAGTCTGTGGGTGGTAGGCGGAGGACAAGGCCAATTCAATTTTCAGGGCTCCGCATAAGGCTCTCCAGAAACGGGAGGTGAACTGCACTCCTCTGTCAGATACAATGTTGGTGGGTACCCCGTGAAGCCTGATTATTTCCTTAATAAAAACGTGAGCCGTTTCGGTAGCAGAAGGAGTCCCCTTCAAGGGAAGAAAGTGGGCCATCTTAGACAGACGGTCACACACAACAAAGATGGCGGTACAGTTCTCAGAGGGGGGGAGTTCTACGATGAAATCCATAGTAATCATCTGCCAGGGGCGGTCGGGTGCAGGGAGAGGCTTAAGCAGGCCCCAGGCCCGATTCCTGGGAATCTTATTCCGGCAACATACTGGACAAGAGTTCACGTACTGCTTGCAGAACTCCCTCATGCCTGGCCACCAGAAGGAACGTTGTATCAGCTCTAAGGTCTTGCGGACACCAAAGTGTCCCGCGAGTGGATGGTCATGGAGGAGCCCCAAAACCTTAACTCTCACCTCCTCAGGAACGAAGATTAGGTTGTCTTTCCAGAGCAGGCCCTCTCTGGATGTTAATGAGATTCCTGGGGGACAGGAAGATGTGGAAGAGGCACTCTTGAGCAGAGAAACTAGGCCCGGTTGGATGAGAAGAAAGGAGTTAGCAGGGAGGATAGTGTCCGGAGGTGCAGAGTCCTTAGGATTGTCAAACATGCGAGAGAGTGCATCCGGCTTGGTGTTTCTTGATCCAGGGCGATAGGTGATGTGGAAACTGAATCGGGAGAAAAAGAGGGCCCAGCGGGCCTGCCGAGGTTTCAGTCGTTTAGCGGTGCGGAGGTATTCGAGATTTTTGTGATCCGTGTAGATGAGCACGGGGTGTACCGCCCCCTCCAGTAAGTATCTCCACTCCTCCAAGGCCGATTTAATGGCAAGTAGTTCCCGATCTCCTACATCATAATTCTTCTCCGCTGGAGAGAGTTTTCGGGAGAAGAACCCTACGGGGTGCATCAGGTCGTCTTTACCAAAACGTTGGGAGACCACCGCCCCTACTGCTATCTCAGAGGCGTCTACTTCCAGAATATAGGGTCTAGATGGATCCGGATGACTGAGGATGGGGGCAGAGGTGAACAAGTCCTTGAGTTTTTCGAAGGCGACCTGGGCTTCAGGACTCCAAAGAAAGCGCATATTCTGCTTAGTAAGCTGGGTGATGGGGGAGATAATGGCCGAGAACCCTTTAATAAACTTTCTATAGAAATTGGCGAAGCCCACAAAGCGCTGGACGCCTTTCTTGTCGGTGGGGGCTGGCCACTCGAGAACAGCAGCGACCTTTTGCGGATCCATCCTGACGCCTGCTGGGGAGATTTCAAGGCCAAGGAATTGGATCTCTTGTTGCTCAAACTTACATTTCTCGGCTTTGGCGTATAGTCCATGTTGCCTGAGCCGAAGTAAAACTCTGCTGACGTGCCCCCGGTGCTGTTCCAGGGACCTGGAGAAGATCAAGATATCGTCAAGATAAACGATGACAAAAATGTCCAAGAAGTCCCGGAAGACATCATTAATCAAGTGCTGGAAGGTGGCTGGGGCATTGCACAATCCAAAAGGCATCACCAGATACTCGTAATGCCCAAAACGAGTTCGGAACGCAGTCTTCCACTCGTCGCCTGCTCGTATACGGACCAAGTTATAGGCTCCTCTCAGATCAAGTTTGGTGAAGATAACAGCCGACCTCAATTTTTGAAAAAGTTCTGGGATCAGAGGTAGGGGATAGCGGTTTTTAATCGTGACTCTATTCAGTTCCCGATAGTCTACACAGGGTCGGAGGGTCTGGTCTTTTTTAGTGACGAAAAATATCCCAGCCCCGGCAGGGGATGTGGAGTGACGGATGAACCCCTTCTTGAGGTTTTCGGAGATGTATGCCTTCAGAGCCTCCTGCTCCTTCTCGGATAAGGGGTAGACACGTCCAAAAGGAATCTCAGCCCCAGGGAGGAGCTCAATGGGGCAGTCGTAAGGACGATGCGGAGGTAAGGAGTCAGCCCCCCGTTTACTGAAGACATCCAGAAACTGATGATAAGGCTCTGGAACCGATTGACATAGGTCCAGGTCTGGATCTAGACAGAGAAGTGTTCTGGATTGTGCAGGAGCCCCAGGGAGGCAGTGGTCTTGACAGTAGGCGGAGAGAAATCTTACCTCCCCAGAGGACCAGTCAATGGAGGGGTTGTGGGCTTGCAGCCATGGTATGCCCAGAATCACAGGAAAGAGTGGTGATGAAATGACATCAAGAGTTAGTAGTTCCGTATGTCGGCAGGAGGTGGAGGTGGGTAGAGGAAGGGTCTCATGGGTGACCCGGCCGGACTTGATCTGAGAACCATCGGCCAAGAAGATAGAAAGTCCATGAGATTTTGGCTGAAGTGGAATGGAATGCAGGTTGGTGAAGGCAGCGTCGATGAAGCAACCGCAGGCTCCGGAGTCAAGGATGGCGTTGACGTGAATCGTTCTTCCATGAAGCTGAAAAAAAAGCAGAAGGGCAACATGTAGAGAGTTGGAAGGTGAGTTAACGAAACTGCGGGACACAGAAGAGAGGCACTTACGAGGCTTCACAGGGCAGTTGGCCACATAATGTCCGGAGCCGCCACAGTATAGACACAAGTTCATATGTCGACGACGGGCACGCTCTTCCGGAGACAGAGTAGGTCGGAGTAGTCCAAGCTGCATAGGTTCCTCAGGAGCAAGAGAGGTACTGGCAGGCCCCTTTTGAGGGGGCGGAGAGAAGAACGGATTGGGAGACGGGGTTCTGGCGGTCATCCAGGCAGGTCTCAGAGGTTGAGAAGAGCGTTCGGCCTTCCGCTCACGGAGTCTACGATCGATCTGGATGGCTAGGGCAATTAAGTCCTCTAAGGCATCTGGGGTACCAACTCGGGCTAGTTCGTCCTTGAGGCCTTCAGACAGGCCCATGCGAAATTGGTGTCTAAGGGCCGACTCGTTCCATAAGGTATCTGCACTCCAGCGCCTAAAGTCCGAGACATAGTCCTCGGCCGTCCTACGGCCTTGCTGGAGCGCAGTTAATGCGGATTCTGCGGTGGCAGTCCGCTGGGGGTCATCATAGAGTTGTGCCATCCCTTCAAAGAAGGCAGAGAGAGTCTGTGTAAGAGGACTGTCATTCTCCAGGAGATGGTGGGCCCATGACTGAGGTTCTTCTTGCAGGAGAGAAATGACAAATCCCACCTTAGTTGCTTCCAGCGAAAAAGTCCTGGGCTGGAGGGCAAAGTAAAGCTGGCAAGCATTACGAAAACCCCGAAACTTGGAACGGTCCCCAGAGAATTTTTCCGGAATGGGAACCCTAGGCTCAGGTGGGAGCATCACGACTGCCGGATGAGTTGCAGGCTGGACTGGAGGAGACTGAGGTGCAGTGTCCGGGGATCCCGAAATGGAGAGATGTTGGACCCGCTCTTCCAATCTGGTGTAGCCGTCTTGAAGGGATTTCACGGCCTGGGTGAGAGCCGCAAGGTGAGAGCAAATCTCCTTCATGGCGGAGGCCCCTTCTGCAGACTCAGACATGGCTGTCTCGTACTGTTAGGAACTTCAGGTATTGAGTCTGTCTTAGTAGAAGGGGACCTCTCTTACGGCTCTGGTTCTGGTCTCACTGGAATGGGAACAGGGAGACCGGAGCGCAGTGGGGTAGGAGAGTCCAGCCAGGAGCAGTAGCAGGTATCCGGAGATGAGGGTTCTCAGAAGCAGGGACTCTCTGTAGTAGGAAGGCTGAGGACTGCAGGCCACTGGATCAGGTTGGATGGGTCCTCAGGATACAGGGTAGCGATGCAGGAACAAGCAGAGGTGTCAGGTACAAGCAGAGTTCGGCAACAGGAGATCAGTTCAAGAAGGGTCAAACAAGCCGGGGTCGAAGCAGGAGAGGTCAACAAGGTCGGACGGAGCCGGGTCGGATATCAGGTAGGTATCAGGTAGACAAGCAGGTATACACAGGCACAAGCTGCAGACGAGACAGCACAGAGCTGCTGCAACTGTGCCTTTAAAAAGGGCTACTGGCGCCAATCGTGCTAACGCTCGCCCGTGCGTGCGTGTACCGCGCGCACACACGAACGGCGTGCACCCGCGCGCGTTGGAAGACGCTCGTACCTACGACGACCCGCTGCACGAACGTGCACGCGCGCACGGAGAGCCGATCGCGCAGGACGAGCGGATCCCTGACACATGGACTGTTCATGTCGTCTATTGGCCTCTGTCTGAGCCTGCTGTTGTTGCAAACTCACTTGCATAAACTGCTTCAGCATCTCCTCCATGTTGCTGGACTGTTCTTGGAGTGTAGTTGCAGCTTTCACCCAGGACATCAGCAGCTGTAGCCAAGTCTGTCCACACCGTTGCCCCTAGCAACCGTGTTGCCCGCATTCTCCACCAATTGTAAGGGATCTTCCCGGGGTAGGGTGTGTTTGGACACAGTTCACAGCAGACTTGGACTTATAAAGCAGACCTTGGCGTTTATTCGTGGTACAAACAGTCCAACAAACAAAATATACAGCAACACCGTGCTTCTTGTGTATAACAGGAACAAAATAATAACAGAAACAAACAACCTAGCCCGGCTGGGCGCTTACTAAACAGGTTCTTCTCACCTATCTGACACTTATAAACACAGCGTCTTTCGCCTGGATATCGCAGGGTGGATTTTAGCTCCAGCAGTGGCTGTGCTTGCAGCTTCCTCAAACACACAGACTGTTCGTTTCCCTGGCTGAGAGCAATCACCTGCAGGCCCAGCAGAGCCTTTACCTTCCCAGGCTAATTAGGATCAAAGCTCACCTGATCCAAAACCCAGAACTGGATCGGGGGGTGTGGAATGACAGGTCCCTCTACCAAACCTACCTGCCATTCCATATAAACCCAGGCCCGGCAAAATTAAATAACAACTCAGCAGCATATCGCTGCTGAGAAACTGATCCATCCTGGATTTACCATCTCACACTGTGTAGCAACCTAGGTGAGATGTACACCCCCTCGATCACTTCTCCAGTGACATGTCTACAATATATATATATATATATATATATATATAATAACGATCCGGGATGATTAAGCTCTAGTGGTGCATCCAAGTTGAAGAAATCGTGTCAGTCCTGACTGCATTTTCAAGGGCATGGCAGCCCATTTTTATTCAAGAGAAATAAAGTTCAAAATTATACATCAGATTCCCTTGCAGGGGTATTCAGCATTACAGTCCTGCTTCAGAATGAGCATTCAGCCTTCCTGGCTAAAACAGAGCACTCCTGCTCAGGCCTTACACCTCAGGCCTTGGTCTGTCTTCCCCAGACCTGACGTTCAGCACCTCTCTGCTTGCAGCTTCGTGCTGCACTGGCTCCCTCCCGACTCCTAGGCCAGAACTCCTGTCTCTAAGGATAAGCACGATTCTTGGGATGTTTATGAACCCAGCCCACAGGTTGCAATTAGTATTCCTGCCAAAATTTAGGCATACACTGCTCATATTCGCCTGTGACACGGGGTCACATCTCCACAATTTATGACATATACATATTCATGCATGTACAGCCATACGAGTACACACATGCACGTACTTACAGGCATAGATACAGGTATACTTAAACATGGAAAAAAGAAAAAGAGACCCTCTCCATGTAATGGGAGTATAGCACTTTTGGAGGACCTATATACAGGCGACAATGACGCATACACAACATCTCACCCCCTCTCCACCAGTACAGCATACCTCCTTTCCGACCCAAATCTATTTTTAATCCCACTCGTGTTAAAGGTCCATATATTCAAAGTTTTTATCAAGTTGTTTTTTCTGATAATAAACGCATGTGCGAACAGGCCCCCACCACAACATTCAACCACAAACTTTCTCCTTCTGAAAGGTCTTCCCTTAAAGTGATTGTAAATACTTGCAATACACCTTATTATAGGCTTACCTGTAGCTACCCTGGATACCTTCTAAACCTGCACGGTTTAGGAGATATCCCTTGTATCAGCATGTGCCGATGTCATCGGCACATACGCACTGAAGCAATGGCTCATTTGTGCCATTGATTCAGCTGACATGCCGTTACCGGCAGCTCCCGTGCACATGCTTTGGAGTGATGTCATCGTGGCTCTGGCCAATCACAACACCTGAGCACGCGGGAGAGATGTCACCGGCCAGACCAGTGTACGGGGACTGCGGCGGGGGCTTCGATCTCAGGTTAGTATTTCATAATCATTATGCCTTTGTCTTGCAGGTTTTTCTTTTTTTCTTTTTTAGTGGAGTGGATTTACAACCACTTTAAGGCCTTAGCTGAAAATAACAACATCATCATAAAACCAGCTGGCAAGGGGGAGGGATTGTTATCCAAAATAGGGAAGCCTACTTAATAGAGACCCATAGACTCCTGTCTGACCAAAGTACACCAATACCTACACCAAGATATATATCTGTGTATGTGTGTATATATGTGTGCATACATAGGCATGCATGGACATAACTGTCATTGAGTTCCTTATCTACACACATTATTTGTAGATTTGTGTATGCAATAAAAATTCTTAAACCTTTTTATGAATAATTCATGAGATTTTTTATGGATATTTTTATAGATAATTTATTATATATATATCCTTTATATATATTTTCTACATGCCCTTTTGGTCATTAGTGATTGTCATGTTTCTGCAAACTCCGTTTGTAAGTATACCATGGTGGAAAAAATTATACAAGCAATCATGTTGATAATAATCAATAAGTTCCATTTTTCAACCAACTCATTAATTTTCTTGTTGATTTTATTATATTCATTTTTCGCCTTTTATATTCTTCAATTTGATCCCAATATAATTATTCTACTAATGAACTCAAACATGCTAACAGAGTGCAACATTACCATTATTGCTAGCACTATTACCCAATCAACTGCAAACCCGGCAACAAGTGACCAGCAGAAGATCCAGCGCTGACATTGGTCAGCTGTGAGTTATAGTCACAAGAACTGCCCCTCTTCAACCTCATAAAATCCCACACCAAAAATGGCTGATCCATATGCCTGATGAAGGAGCACGCATTCTCTGAATGCAAGCTCAACCTGTCCATCACCACTGACCTGATTGTTGTGTGACTGTCTTCAGCCTAGGAGCTTCGGGAGCCGACAGGAACTGCTGACCACTACCGCTGCCCAGCTGGAATCCAGGAGCCCAAGCTACTTATGCCATGCACATTATATCTTACCAAAATGTGAGCTGATCTTGGTTTTATTAAACATTGAATTTTAACTCACATACTGCACTCAGAGTAGCGCCGCCCCCCCTCTCTCTCTCTCACTTGCCACGTCACCTGCCAGTGCCACCAGATGTGGATTGTCACTTGCCACATCACCTATCAGTGCCACCAGATGTGGATTGTCACTTGCCACATCACCTACCAGTGCCACCAGATGTGGCTTGTCACTTGCCACATCGCCTGCCAGTGCCACCAGAAGTGGATTGTCACTTGCCACATCACCTACTAGTGTCACCAGATGTGGCTTGTCACTTGCCACGTCACCTACCAGTGCCACCAGATGTGGCTTGTCACTGCATTGGTGGCAGCACTGGTCTATTTAACACAGAGGTAGGAGGATAGTGATGCGGACCTCGCAGTGAGAGATGATGTCATCTCTTTGCTTCCCGCCACCCCTCCGTCATTGAAGAGGCTGACAGAACACGGGCTACGAGGGCAGAAGAGCGGTAATGCAGGTCTGGTGGAGATAGATGAGGTAATCTCTGCTTGCCTATCTGCCTGCTTCTCTCATGCTGCCTGCCCAGCTCTCATGCCTCCTGCTGGGCTCTCTCATCTGCCCGCCTGGTTCTTTCATGCCGGCTGCAGCCGCGTCCCAGCAGCAGAGAGACCATGGCCCGGCAGTGGGCTGCGGCCTAGTGGTTGGGGACCCCTGCAATAGAGCACCTTTGAGATGTGGTGAAGTGGGAGATTGGCATCATGGATGTGCAGCCGGCAAATCTGCAGCAACTGTGTGATGCCATCATGTCAATATGGACTGAAATCTCCGAGGAATTTTTCAAACACCTTGTTGAATCTATGCCACGAAGAATTAAGGCAGTTCTGAAGGCAAAAGGGGGTCCAACCCGGTACTAGCAAGGTGTACCTAATTAAGTGACCAGTGAGTGTATATCAAGGTACATCCAAGACAACAGTATTGTCCCATTAGAGTTCTCCATTTCAGCTATGGTGACAGCTTTACAAGGAAAGATATCATTTTTTTTTTTTATTTAATTTAAATGTAGACTTTAATGAAAGCACAAAATTCCTTAAATGGGTCTTCCTTGTGGTCATTAAACTATCAATTTACATCTGACTCATTCAGTAACCAAGGACAGCTCTAGCCATTTTGCTACCCGAGGAAAATTGTAATAAGTAAGTAGGGCATTTTTACAGTATGTATATTTGCTGCATTGCTGAATATCTCTATAAGCATACAGAAAAAAAATGAATGCTCCAAAAATTCCTTCCTTCTACATTCCTGATGAATACAGCCCACCGGAGATTGAAGTCTTTGTATTTTTCTCTGCAGGTGAGCTCACTTATTTTACTTGAGAGTAGGAGGCAAAGCGTCAGATCCACCATCATTATGAAGCCACGGGCAGCTCAATCTATAACAAAAATCAAACAGCACTATTCAAAGCAACAAGGGAAAGTTTTCAAAGGTTTTTTTTTTTTCAAGCAAATTTTGCCTAAGCAGAAAATATAGTGAAACTCTCTACTCATCCCTAGTGAGTAGTGTTAAAGCGGTTGTAAACCCGCTGATGTTTTGTTTTTTTTCTTCCCACCTGCAAAGGAAAAGGCATAATGAGCTAGTATGCACCGAATACTAGCTCATTATGAAATACTTACCTTAGAACGAGGCCCTGACATCTGGCGCGATCCACGCCGAGGGGTCCGGTGTCTGCCGGGCTTTCAGACGAGAATCCCCTGTGCGCATGCGCCGCTGCAGTCAGGCTCATTGCTAGGGGGATATCTCCTAAACCGTACAGGTTTAGGAGATATTTTTTTTACCTACAGGGGAGCCTTATTATAGGCTTTCCTATAGGTAAAAGTCCCAAAAATGCCTATGCAACCGCTTTAAGAACTACATTTTGGGTCCAATACAAATTCAATCAGAATTTCCAGAATGTGATCAACATTTTTGAATTTTGATTGAAATTATGGTTGTCAGATTTTTAGGGACCCAAATTCCCTGCACACCCAATGACTTAAGTCCCATACACCATCCGATTTTTTTCCGATGGAAAATCCACTCGTGTGTATGGGGCATTAGAGCAGCCAAGAAAACTTTTGATTAGCAAGACCCATCCCGATGACATTGCATTCTGCTAGACCTGATGGTGCTTCATGCAAATGTGACTGTTTCTGGTCAAAAAAAGTAATATTTTTATTTTTGTAGCACTAACCCCCGAAGGAGCTGCTGTTTATTTTTGGGCTTACCGTTACCTTCTGTTCTCCTTGTTGCACCTCTAGGGGATGTCCCGTGGTAGATGACACAGTAACTTGAGACTGACAAAAGATCCACTTGAATGGATTTTAATTGCAAAAACTCAAACCATTGAACAGTCTTTCAACTTGGGATCAGAGGGTTGGGAAGGAGGTTCAGGTACTCTCAATGTCAAAGTCTATAAACGTTAAAGAACTTGCTTACTTTGCATCCAGAGAATAGCCATTCGCAGCTGGATGATCACTCAGGTTGGACAGTCCCTCTCTCACAAGGCCTAGCAGCCAACAAGGTGCTTGTTCAGGAATAAAGTCTTTGTCACAGATGTTGTTGCAGAACACGTAGGAAACTAAGCTGTAGAACACTTGTAGGATACCTGGATCTTTCAGCCTGCTTGGCGATATCCACAAGACCGGATTCTCTTGGTTACATCAGCCCTTCCAGGCTCTTGTTAAGAAAACCAAACTCACACGTGGTTTTCTTCTAAAGAGTCCTCCCCTGGAATGCTTGAAGCACACTGGGTCTCTCCTGAACCGGAGATGGCACCCAACCACCTCAGAATTTTTCTTTAGTTTCCCTGCCTCGGGCTAGTCAACCCCCAGGCATTAAAGTCGGGTGGATCCGCACCCCAGGCCATAGCCTTCCTTAGGGCTGGCCAGGAGGACCAGAACCAAGTAGTCAGCACATCATACTGGACCGGAACCCCGAACCACGTGACGTCCGTATCTTAAATACCCTCTCCCAGAGGGCACAGCGAGAGGACCACTCCCACTGACCTGGCTCAGAAAAAGAGTAACTTAAGCGCATGACCAGACCATAGTTCCACGCCTGCCACAAGAGACAGTGCCCCCTGTGGCCAGGCTGAACATCTCACAGTCCAGTCAGGCTGACACAGAAGTCAAATTTAGAGAAATAGACCCAAACCAAACTGTAGTTTGGGTAAAGTTTTACTTTGAAAAACATACAGCACGTGCTCTTCAGGAGCCCGTCGCTACATTTTCATGCAAATTTTTCATGCAGAAAATGTGGTGAAATTAGAGACAATTTTTTCTGAAATTCTGGCAAAGTCTAAATCAATATAATCAATAATCTTACAAAAAAAGAATTTGTCCCTGGTTGGTAGTAGGAGATTCAAAATTGTGTTAAACACAGTTTTGACCAGGATTCCCAAAATTCAAACATGATTGAAAATTTAACATTTTGATTGACATCATGGTTGTCGTATTTTGGCATGGACTCATAATGCCCTAATTAGCCTTTAACACTGATCAAATGCTTCACAGCAGTCAATAAAGATTTTTTTTAGGACAGGGCAGAAGCTAAGGGGGGGTGGGGGGGTGGGGGGAATATGTGCCCTGGGTGCCACATCGGCACTGCTGGAGGGTATCAGTATCCAGGAGAAGGTCAGAAATTGGAAAGAGCTGGGACAGCTGAGTCCTTGCCCTGGGTGAAAGAATGTCCAGCTTGGCCACTGTTTAGGAAGACACCGCCCTGTAGCTTCCAACTCTGCATTTAGACGTGATAGGGATCCAAGCAGACATGACTATTTTAAGTCGCAAAAAAATACTTTTATTGCTATTAAAAGAATAGGGACTCATTTACAGTATCATGCTGCTGCAAAGCATGGAAAAATTAGCATTTTAACATGCATTATTGGAAGACATGGCAGCACATACTATTGGTAACTCGATGGACTTGTGTCTTTTTTCATCCAGACTAACTACAATGCCTTGAAAAAGTATTCACATCCCTTGAAATTTTTCACATTTTGTCATGTAACAAAAAAAAATGCATTTTATTGGGCTTTTATGTGATAGACCAACACAAAGTGGCACATAACTGAGAAGTGGAAGGAAAATGATAAATGGTTTTCAAATTGTCTTACAAATAAACATCTGAAAAGTGTGGCGTTCATTTGTATTCAGCCCCCTTTACTCTAATACACCTAACTAAAATCTAGTGGAACCAATTGCCTTCAGAAGTTATCTAAGTAGTAAATAGAATCCACCTGTGTGTAATTTAATCTTAGTATAAATACAGCTGTTCTGTGAAGCTTCAGAGGTTTGTTAGAGAAGCTCAGTAAACAAACAGCATCACGAAGGCCAAGGCTCGGCTTCCAGAATCGCCGTCATGGTACGTCGGTACCATTGATGGCCACTAGGGTGCACGTACGCGCCCCCCGCTCACCCCCGAGCCGATGCGAGTGCCTGATGGTGTTGATGACCGCCAGGCTCCCGCAATCGCTCGGGGCACGCCCCGAACCGGGAGCTGTGTGTGCAAACACACAGTTTCCGGTACTCTGAGGGGAGAACTGACAGATCCTCTGTTCATACAGAGTATGAACAGACCATCTGTTAGTTTCCCTGCACAGTCCCCATCCCCCTTCAGTTAGAACACTTCATAGGATACACATTAACCCCTTCACTGCCCCCTAGTGTTAACCCCTTCGCTGCCAGTGACATTTTTACAGTAATCAATGCATTTTTAATCGCACTGATCGCTGTATTAATGCCAGTGGTCCCAAAAATGTGTCAATATTGTCCGACATGTCTGCCATAATGTCGTAGTCACAATAAAAATTGTTGAACACCGCCATTACTAGTAAAAAAATAAAAATATTAATAAAAATGCAATAAAACTATCCCCTATTTTGTAGAAGCTACAACTTTTGCAAAAACCAATCAATATACGCTTATTGCGTTTTTAATTTTTTAATTTTTTTTTACCAAAAATATGTAGAAGAATACGTATCTGCCTAAACTGAGGAAACAAAATTTTTACAGACAAGTTGGAAAACTTGGTCCGTCGGAGTATCCCACTTGTCCGTAAAATTCTCCGACAAAATGCTCCGATGGGACATACCCCGATCATATGTAGCCTACTCCGACGGACAAAGTGCCACGCATGCTCAGATCAGATTCCTAGACCAAAGCTATTGGCTATTGGCTACTAGCCTGAACGTAGTCCCGTCGTAACTAAAAACGTCATCACGTTATGTACAATTGGATTTTCCGACAACTTTGTCCGACAGTGTGTATGCAACAGTTTCGGACAAAATCCGACGGATTTGGTTGCCGGAATCTCTGACCGTGTGTACAAGGGCTTAGTGGTGCACTCCACAAATCTGGTCTTTATGGAAGAGTGACAAGAAGAAAGCCATTGGTGAAAGGCAGTTGTAAGAAGTCCTGTTTGCAGTTTGCGAGAAGCCATGTGGGGGACACAGCAAACATGTGGAAGAAGGTGCTCTGGTCAGATGAGACCAAAATTGAACTTTTTGGTCTAAAAGCAAAACACTATGTGTGGTGGAAAACTAACACTGCACATCACCCCGAACACACCATCCCCACTGTGAAACATGGTGGTGGCAGCATCATATTGTGGGGATGCTTTTCTTTAGCAGGGACAGGGAAGCTGGTCAGAGTTGATGGAGCCAAATACAGAGCAATATAAGAAGAAAATCTAGTCTGTAAAAAACTTGAGACTTGGGTGGAAGTTCACCTTCCAGTAGGACAACGACCCTAAACATACAGTCAGAGCTACAATGGAATGGTTTAGATCAAAGCACAAGTATATGTTAGAATGGCCCAGTCGAAGTCCAGACCTAAATCTGTGCCAAGGCTTGAAAATTGCTGTTCACAAACGTTCTCCATCCAATCTGACAGAGCTTGTCCCTCTCTAGAGACATCCCCAAAAAGACTTGCAGCTGTAATTGCAAAGAAAGGAGGTTCTACAAAAGTATTGACTCCGGGGGATTGGATACAAATACACACCACACTTTTCACATATTTATTTGTAAAACGTTTTGAAAACCATTTATTATTTTCATTCTACATCACAATTATGCGCCACTTCGTGTTGGTTTATCACATAAAATCCCAATAAAATACATTTAAGTTTTTGGTTGTAACATGTCAAAATGTGGACAATTTCAAATGGTATGAATACTTTTTAAATACACTGCATTTAACTATGTAACATTAGACTCAGTGCGGTGTATTGTGGTGCCACTGATTTTCAATAATATCTCAACACAGCTAGTCAGTGCAGCACATAGCACTTGCATTGTAGCGCGCTGGAATATAGAGATTTGAACCATTTGTGCACCGCACCACAAAAAAAATATATAATGCACGTCCAATTGAAAAACTAAATTATAAGTGAGAGGCAGGACGCTGCATGCCCCTAATATGGCATAGATAGGAAAAGTTCCCCATGAAATTTTGAATTGCAGCAACAAATTACGAAATTAAGAAATATACACTTTTATTTAGAAAAATAGTTGCATCAGAGAAACATTTGTTAAAATTAAAACATGGGATCTGAGGCTGAATACATGTACATAAAAGTCCCAGAGACGAGAAGGAAGCAGGCAGCCAGCTCTAATTGGAATACATTTCCACTCATTGTCCTCCATTCCTCAGGTCCAGAATGTCCTTTGAGATCTTCTATGCCTTGCATCAGCATTGCATTCTATCCAACATCCTTCATTCTGAAAATTGGTTGGAAATGGTTGGCCAAACAACAGTTGTATCCAATCAGATGCAGCCACTTGTGATGTAATCTGATGGCTGCAAGTGCCAGCCATCATAATACAATCACCGGCAAGGGAGATCCTCCATCCACGTGTCAGGGATGGGCTCAGCACTTCCTTCTCTGTGCCGGCCACTCAGCTGTCGGCTAATTGCCAGCTCCTATCTCTCCAGAGTTACCCAGCTGTTGATGATATCCTGCTTGTTAGTCCTGCCTACTTAAAGAGGAGTCCCGTCTGGAAAAAAAATATTAAAAGTCAGCAGCTACAAATACTGCAGCTGCTGACTTTTAATAAATGGACACTTACCTGTTCCAGGGTCCAGCAATGTCGGCAGCAGATGACGAGCAATAGCTCGTCTCTCGGCTGCCCCCGCCGCCATCCTCTGTCAGTGAATCGGGAAGTGAAGCGCTGCAGCTTCACTGCCCGGTTCCCTACTGCGCATGCGTGAGTCGCACTGCGCGTCTTTACTGGTCCCCGCTGTGTCCTGGGAACTGTGTGTTTCCCAGAACACAATGGGTGGGGGGGGGGGGGGGGGCATCTGCGGCTAGCTGCGGCTAGCTATTCCTGGAAGTGGGTGCAGATACCTGGATTATACAGGTATCTGCACCCCCCCTCCCCCCTGAAAGGTGCCAATTGTAGCACCTTTGGGGGGGGGAGGGTTCCGATGAGCGGAACTTCCACTTGAGGGTGGATGTCCACTTTAAGCCGTCCAGCGCAGAGGATCTCTGCCTTTGCCTTAGTCAACATCACAGATGTTCTCCTGCATTCTTGTTTAAAGACTTGCTTGGCTGACATCCCTTCTGGCTCCAGATCCTGCTTGCTGTTTGACTACGCTCATCTCCGGCTCCTTGACGTTTGGCTTATCTGTTCCGGTTCCTGAACTCTGGCTATGTTTTGACTACGTTGGTTCTATTTACTTTTATTATTAAACAAGTGTGATTTAACTATACTTCTATCTAAGTCTGATTTCATGGTTTCTGACACCACGCAGTTTAGTATCCATGGTGAATTGAGAAATCTTAAAGTGTATGAACAGCTGCAGTCACCATGATTTCCAAGTACTTATCAAGCAAACAGACAGCGTCTATATTCCCCCTGCAAAATCTTTCATCTAAGAGACGTTCGTCTGGAAAGCAGCCTTGATTGAAGCTCCCTCTTTTTGGCGGCAGACACACATATACGACACTTCCAAACGTTCACAAAGCTCTAAAAACTCATTATCTGATGCTGCTTCTTGCGGCTTTGCAAAAGGACATCTTGCGCTTTATTAAGGATTTTTCTTCAGGCTGTTGAGTGTATTTTCTACTTTACTTTGGAGTTTGTTGCAAACTCACTTATATGCAACCAAAAAGAAAAAGTAAAAATGCCCTAAGTACCTCCAGTTGTAATGCTCGAGACATTAATACTTCCCCACTAGGGCCCAGAAAACAATACGCAGCAAGCGGCGCACTGAGATGAAATAACAGCTTCCCGTGCTATTAGTTTACAGCCCGCGGATTCATATTTCAGAGGCGGAGGGGGAAAAAAATCACTTATATAATTCATGTCACTGATAAACTGCTCCGTTGCTGGCACCATCCAGCCAGCAGGTATTAACTGTATTTTTCTTAAGGAAATTAAATTCACACAGTCTGTCTTGTCTGATGATAGAGATATCAAACGTCTTGAGCGGGATTTTTTGCATTGTCCTCTGTCATTGTCACTTTATCTTGTAGATGTTGTGCTTCTGCCTTATTTTATGGAGCTATTGACTCATTTGTGTTTCTAGGCTGTCGGAGATAAATTTCCATTCTAGACTGGAACAACGTCAAAGTGAGGTGAGCTTAATTGAAGGTAGCTAGCCCCAAAAATGTAATACATTGCAACTTACCATTCCTTAGATGGGGTGGCTGAATTCGTTTTCTTATTTAAGGGTTTTTTTTTCTATTATTTTCACCTGATAATCCTACCAGTAACATACTTCCTGTCTTAAGGGCAACGTTCACTCAGCGTACTGTAAGTAAGGAGGAGAAGCGTTGTCACCCTTGGGTGCTCTCCTAATTTGGACGACAAGCCATAAAACAGCATCCCTCTCCTCATTTCTATTATATAGAGTGGTGTTGCTTTGTAGTTCACTTAGTGATTCTCCCAGTAACCTACTTTATTTATTGGTGTATAACATGCACTTTTTCACCCTGAAAATCGGGTGCAAATAGTGTGTGTGTGTTATACGCCGATACTTCAATTTTAGCTACCTCGGAGGCAGGGCCGTCTTTAATATAGATTGGACCCCGGGCAAAATTTCTCTTGGGCCCCCCTCCCCCATGCAATTTCACTCTCCACCTAAGACATACAATAAATAGCAGCTATCAGGTCAGGCAGCAATTGCGAATGGTTGACAGCAGCTACAGCATTTTATTACTGCTTACTGACTGATTGCTAGAGGTTACAGCACACAGAGCTTCGGTATGGAACTCTCAGCGGTTTAGATACAAAATGTATTAAATAGAAAAGAAACAAAGTAAATAACATGTGGCTAATGAGTCAAAAAGAAAAAACAAAACATTTGAAACCTTCATCAATATTGCTAAAATGTTATGACCACGTTGTCACAATAAACATTAAACAGCCTGGTCATATTTCAAAGCTCATCCATCAGAATGCATATATGTCTTCTAATCTGAATTCTAATTCTAATCTAATCTGTCACGTTGTTACTTTTCTCCTACTGTTGAATTAACCAACTGCTGTCTCTTTAGACTGATATTCCTGGTTTCATGTTGTGACACCACCACCCAATCAGTTGATACAAGGGATCCTTGAACTTCCGGTATATTTATATTTGATGTCACCAGAGGCTGTTTTTAGACTTTCAATATCCAGTCAATTACCCCGTCTCTGCGTCTTGTGTGAAGAGTGTTTGTGTGCGTGTGTAAGTGAGCCCGGGCTGTTTCATTTATATTATGACAACGTTGTCATAATGTTTTAACAATATTGGTGAAGGTTTCAAATGTTTTGCTTTTTCTTTTTGGCTCATTAGCCACATGTTATTTAATTGGTTTCTTTTCTATTTAAAGTGGTTGTAAACCCTTACAACCAACTTTGACCTACAGGTAAACCTAGATTAAGGCTTACCTGTAGGCCCAAGGAATATCTCCTAAACCTACACGGTTTAGGAGATATTTGCCGAAAGACAGGCACTGCGGTCTATGGTGCATGCGCTGTAGACAGCGGCACGCAGGCACACCGAGCGCTGCGGTCAACGGCGATATGCCGCGAGTGGCGGCTCCCGTGCGCATGCGGGGGAGTGACGTCATCGCGGCTTCGCCGAATGACAGCGGTGAAGCAGCGAGACCCACCGAGAAGATGGATGCTCCGGACTACAGGGGACAGCGGTGACTTCGCTGGCTCCTGTGTCAGGTAAGTGACACATAATGGACTACTATGCAATGCACAGT
Source organism: Lithobates pipiens (assembly GCF_037356315.1). NCBI lineage: Eukaryota > Metazoa > Chordata > Amphibia > Anura > Ranidae > Lithobates > Lithobates pipiens. The sequence goes on along the minus strand of NW_027507784.1, from coordinate 78,940,617 downwards.
AGTACATTATGCTTTACCTTTGTGGGGAATTAAAGAGGAAGTAAACCCATCAGGGTTTACTTCCTCTTTAACCACTTCAATACAGGGCACTTTCACCCCCTTCCTTCCCAGCCCAATTTTCAGCTTTCAGCGCTCTAGCGCTTTCAGTGACAATTGCGCGGTCGTGCTACACTGTACCCAAATGAAATTGTTATCATTTTGTTCGCACAAATAGAGCTTTATTTTGGTGGTATTTATTCACGACTCCGTTTTTTTTTTTTTGCGATATAAGCGCAAAAAAAGCGGAAATTTGGGAAAAAAACAATATTTTCTTTTTTCTATTTGAAAAGAAATCCAATAAAATCAAATTTTGTCATAAATTTAAGCCAAAATGTATTCTGCTACATGTTTTTGGTAAAAAAAATTCCGTTAAGTGTATAATAATTGGTTTGTGTGATCACGGACATATGTACGCAAATGATCATGTACATATGTGTGCAGGTGATCACGTACATATGTGTGCAGATAATCATTGGGACATGTGATTTTAGTGGGACATATGTGGGGGACATGTTTTTATTATTAGGGACATGTGTTTTTATTATTTGGGGACATGTATGTTTTGGGACATGTGTGTTTTGGGGACATATGTGGGGACTGTGTTTGTACTGTGTGGTGTGTTGTGTGTTGACACTACACTGATGATCAGTGAGTAAAAAGCTGTGAAAAGCAGCCCATACTCACTGATCATCAGCCGGCTGCAGCGATCCGCTCTCCTCTCCTCTGCGATGACTTCCGTGTGAGGAGAGGAGAGCCGATTGCCTAGCAACCGGCTGTTTGTTTACATCACATGACGGCCGTGATTGGACACGGCCGTCATGTGATCAGGAGGGCCAATCACAGAGCCCTCCTGCCGATCTGAGATGTGCCGTGTCCGGGTGACACGAGCACATCGGGATCGCGCCGCTGCGCGGGCGCGCGCGATCCCGCTACTCCTGAAGGACGTTCCTGAACGTCCTATCAGGAGCAGGCGGCTCCCACCCGGCCGTATATATACATTGGCCCGGTGGTGAAGTGGTTAATACATTTTGTATCTAAAGCCCCTTTTTTTCCAAACCTGCTGGTTTGTTTCTCTATTTTGCAAATTTTCATGGCTTCAGGACCCCAACCTAAAATAAATCAGTAATATAAATATAAACCAAATATCAGCGCTGGTCTTCCTCAATTTTAATCTTTATTTTTGGGGAGCATTGATGTCCCATCATTGATGTCAGTGGGAGGAAGGGTACCCCATTATTGGTGTCAGTGGGAGGAATTGTGCCCCGTCATTGGTGTCAGTGGGAGGAATAGTGCCCCATCATTGGTGTCAGTGGGAGGAATAGTGCCACATCATTGGTGTCACTGGGAGGAATAATACCCCATCATTGATACCAGTGGGAGGAATAGTACCCCAATCATTGGTGCTAGTGGAAGGAATATTGTGCCCCATCGTTGGTGCCAGTGGGAGGAATAGTACACCGTTGTTGATGCCAGTGGACGGAATAGTGCCCCATTGTTGATGCCAGTAGAAGGAATAGTGTCCTATGGTTGGGGCCAGTGGAAGGAATGGTTCCCCATTGTTTGTGCCAGTGGGAGGAATAGTGCCCCATCCATGGTGTCAGTGGGAGGAATGGTGCACCAGCATTGGTGTCAGCTGGAGGAAAAGTGCCGCAAGGGCCTGATAAACGCATGCAAAGGGCCACAATTTGGAGACCACTGACATAGAGGGATGTTGCTTTGTAGTTCCCTTGGTGTTTATTTATAGTTCACTTAGTGATTTTCCAAGTAACATGCTTCCTGTCCTAGAATGACATTGCTCACACACTGTACTGTATGTATGGCCCTAGGCTGCTCCCCTGATTTGGACTACCAACCATGAAGCAGCATCCCTTCTCCTCATTTACATCACATAGTGAGATGTTGCTTTGTAGTTCACTTGGTCATCCTGCCAGTAACACACTTCCTGACCTAGAAGGGCTAACTTATAGTGATGGACGAACTTCCGACGGGACGTTTCGCGAACGCGAAACGCGAACGGACACAAACGTTCGCGAAAACGACCGTTCGCCGCGGGCTCCATTGACTTCAATGGGAGGCGAATTTCGCAAACCTTTAGGTCGAATTTGCGGCCACGGGGTAATTATTAGGGGGTAGCACGTAGTCCCACCACCTGGACAATAGCATAATACATGTATGAGGTGAATTTGGGATCGATAACTACAAGCATTTTTTTTTTATTTGGGAAATTGTTCTGACAATTCAGGACTATGGAGCTAATGAAGGCAATGGAGGAGAGGGAAGGTCAGGGACCAGGGTAGGCAAACAAGAGGGTGCAGGAGATACAGAGCACTGACAGCAGCACCGTAATACAGAGCACTGACATCAGCACCGTGACATACAGCGCTGACAGCAGCTCCGTGACATACAGCGCTGACAGCAGCTCCGTGACATACAGCGCTGACAGCAGCTCCGTGACATACAGCGCTGACAGCAGCTCCGTGACATACAGCGCTGACAGCAGCTCCGTGACATACAGCGCTGACAGCAGCACCGTGACATACAGCGCTGACAGCAGCTCCGTGACATACAGCGCTGACAGCAGCTCCGTGACATACAGCGCTGACAGCAGCTCCGTGACATACAGCACTGACAGCAGCTCCGTGACATACAGCGCTGACAGCAGCTCCGTGACATACAGCGCTGACAGCAGCACCGTGACATACAGCGCTGACAGCAGCTCCGTGACATACAGCGCTGACAGCAGCTCCGTGACATACAGCGCTGACAGCAGCTCCGTGACATACAGCGCTGACAGCAGCTCCGTGACATACAGCGCTGACAGCAGCTCCGTGACATACAGCGCTGACAGCAGCTCCGTGACATACAGCGCTGACAGCAGCTCCGTGACATACAGCGCTGACAGCAGCTCCGTGACATACAGCGCTGACAGCAGCTCCGTGACATACAGCGCTGACAGCAGCTCCGTGACATACAGCGCTGACAGCAGCTCCGTGACATACAGCGCTGACAGCAGCACCGTAAGCAGCCCCAGGAGGAAGTCAGCACAGCACAGGGATGGTGTGATCCCCTCATAATAAGAACCCCCAGGAGGAAGTCAGCACAGCACAGGGATGGTGGGAGCCCCTCATAATAAGAACACCCAGGAGGAAGTCAGCACAGCACAGGGATGGTGGGAACCCCTCATAATAAGCAGCCCCAGTAGAAATATGACACCGCTCAACCTCTTCAAAGAGGAGGGTAGGGGCATATAGTACGGTGTGCTTTTTTGGGTCAGGGAAGTGAGCCAAATGAATTAAGAAGGTCTGTGTGCTTGATTCCAAAAATTGTTTATAGACATATACATGGTCTACTGATCACATGTGTTGAATTCCTCCGAGATCCATGCCTCATTCATTTTTAGAAATGTGAGGTAGTTAACACTGTGGTGAGCTAGGCGAGTACGCTTATCGGTCACAATCCCCCCTGCTGCGCTGAACGTCCTTTCGGACAGGACACTGGATGAGGGGCAAGCCAACAGTTCGATTGCAAATTGGGCAAGCTCTGGCCAGAGGTCAAGCCTGCCCACCCAGTAGTCTAGGGGTTCATCACTCCTCAGAGCGTCCACATCGGCCGTTAACCCAATGTAGTCGGACACCTGACGGTCTAGGCGTTCCCTGATGCTGGATCCGGATGACACCTGTCGATGGGTCGGCTGAAAGAATGACCTCATATCCGAAGTCACCAACACATCTTCAAACCGGCCTCTTCTTGCAGGCGCTGTTGGATTGGTACCCGCAAATCCTTCTCTGGGAGTGGGAATTGCTCCTCTGCCAGCGCACGCAAAAGCAGAATGCAGCATTTCTCGAAGCAAGGCCTGGAAGTGCTGCATTCTGACAGCCCTCTGCGACGGCGGTAACATTTCCGCCATTTTGTGTTTGTACCGGGGGTCTAAGTACGTTGCCACCCAGTACTGGTCCTTGACCCTCATGCTTTTTATACGGGGGTCCCTATTAAAACACTGGAGCATGAAGGCCCCCATTTGCACTAAAGTGGAAGCGGTGTGGTGGCCTGGCTCCTGCTCATCATCCAGGATAATGTCGTCCTCTTCATTCTCCTCTCCCCATCCTCGCACAACAGGGATCCCAGAAAGGTTTAAAGCATGCTCTTCTTGCTCCTGCTCATCCGCCCCGGCACCATCCTCCTCTGACTCCTCATCAGACTCCTGTTGTTGACTTGTCTCAGATAGAGTAGCCCCCCCTGGGAATTCATCCAGCATTGCGACTTCCTCATCTTCCCGCTCCTGCTCCTCCACAGCCTGATCAATGACACGACGCAATGCACGCTCCAGAAAGAAGGCATAAGGTACCATGTCACTGATGGCGCCATGGCTGCGACTGACCAGTTTGGTGATCTCCTCAAATGGCCGCAGAAGTCTGCATGTGTCGCGCATGAGCAGCCACTGGCGCGGTGAAAAAAAACCCAGCTCCCCAGAACCGTTTCTTTCGCAGAGTTCATACAGGTAGACGTTAACTGCACGTTTCTGCTGGAGCAGCCTATCAAGCATATAGAAGGTTGAGTTCCATCGCGTCGGGCAATCGCAAATAAGACGTCTGACCGGCAGATGGTGTCGCCGCTGAATGTCAGCAAGGCGAGCCATGGCCGTGTAAGATCTTCTGAAATGGGCCGAGATTTTCCTTGCCTGCCGCAAGATGTCCTGGACCCCAGGGTATTTGACAAGGAATCGCTGCACGACCAAGTTTAAGACGTGTGCCATGCACGGCACGTGCGTGATTTTGCCCTGTTTCAATGCGCTAAGCAGATTGGCACCGTTGTCACACACCACTTTACCAACTGTCAAATTGAGCGGTGTTAGCCACTCATCTGCCTGTGAACGCAAAGCTGAAAGGAGTGCCGGGCCAGTGTGGCTCTTTGCTTCCAGGCACAACAGACGCAGCACGGCATGGCAACGTCTCACCTGGCATGTGGAATAGGTTCTGGGGAGCTTGGGCGGTGCAGTGGAAGAGACGCTAGCAGCGGAAAAGGAGGAGGCAGCTGAGGAGGAGAGGGAGGAGGATGGAGTAGGAGGAGGAGAAGAAGAGTCAGGCCTGCATGCAATCCGTGGCGGTAAAACCAAATCTACACGGGTGCCACGGGTTACATGCTTGACGGCCGTCAGAAGGTTCACCCAGTGGGCAGTAAAACTGATATACCTTCCCTGCCCGTGTTTGCTAGACCACGTGTCTGTGGTCAGATGTATCTTGGCACCGACACTGTGTGCCAGAGATACATTCACTTGCCGCTGAACATGGCCATATAGCTCTGGGATGCCCTTCTCTGAGAAATACTTCCTTCCTGGGACCTTCCATTGTGGTGTTCCAATGGCCACAAATTTGCGAAAGGCCTCCGAGTCCACCAGTTTATATGGCAGTAGTTGGCGGGCTATGAGTTCTGACAAGCCAGCCGCCAACCGTTGGGCAAGAGGGTTATCCGGCGTCATCATTTTTTTACGCTCAAACATTAGGCCCACGGAAGCCTGCCTTTTTGCAGAAAAATGTGAGCTTGGCGTGATGGAAGGTGGAGTGGAGGACAATTGTGAGGAGAGAGGAGAAGGAGAAGTAGAAGACGAGGCTGGACGGTGAGAGCCTGCAGTGTGGCTTTGTGTGTTCCGTTGCTCCCACTGGGCTCGGTGATGGCTGCTCATGTGCCTTCTTAAGGCGGTCGTCCCTAGGTGAGTATTGGGCTTACCGCGACTAACGCGTTGACTGCAAAGATTGCAGATGGCAACGCTATTGTCAGCAGCGGACACGTTAAAAAAAGCCCACACTGCGGAGCCATGTGCCGGTGTCCTGGGAGCGCCAGATGTGACCGTACATGGTCGATGACTCGCTCCTGATACATTTGCAGTCTGCTTTGTCCCTGCTGTGCAATGTAAGTCATTGCTGCTTCTCCTCCCTATCTGCTGGTCCATATCTCCCTCTGAACTCCCCTCCTCTTCCTCTCTTGTGGGCACCCACGTGACATCACTAGACACGTCATCATCAACGTCACCTTCCCCACCGCTATAAGTAGAGTAGGCAGCAACACCGGGGACCAACCTCCTCCTTGGGCTGATCTGGGTACTGGCGTCAGACTGCTGAGTAGCGCTTGTTGCTACCTCCTCTTCCTGATCCAATACCAAGAGTGGCTGCGCATCAGAAATGTCCTCTTGATATGGATCGGAAAATAATTCCAGTGACTCAAGCGGAAGGTATGTGGTGGTGGTGGTGGTGGTCGTGTTGTTGGTGGTAGTGTCTTTGGGGGTGCACATAGCAGAGAGTGAAGAAGAGGGTGCAGATCGAGAGGATGAGGAGGGTGCAGAAGAGTAAGGCTGAGCGAGCCACTCAACCAAGTCTGGTGCATCCTTTAAAGTAATTGAACGCACCTTCTGCAACTTCCCACTTTGGCTCAAGCCTGTTGCTCCTGCCCTACCCCTACCACCCCTGCGGAAGGGCCTGCCTCTTCCTCTGCATGTCATTTTTTAAATGACCCTGTGACAAAACTCTTAGTCCCTATACCGCTGAAGGACTGCTGCAGTATAGGTGAGCGGTCAGCAGTGGTGCACGTCAACCCTATCTATTGTGGACCTATAGCGGTCCTTACAGAACAGCAGACTGTACCGCACTCAAGCCTATGTACCGTAGCACCCTATACCAAGTTACCAGTCCTTATAAGAACTTTTGTGGACCAAGCAGGTTGTGTATTAGTGTTTAGCAGACTGTACGTCAGTCCCTATACCGCTGAAGGACTGCTGCAGTATAGGGCAGCGGTCAGCAGTGGTGCACGTCAACCCTATCTATTGTGGACCGATAGCGGTCCTTACAGAACAGCAGACTGTACCGCACTCAAGCCTATGTACCGTAGCACCCTATACCAAGTTACCAGTCCTTATAAGAACTTTTGTGGACCAAGCAGGTTGTGTATTAGTGTTTAGCAGACTGTACGTCAGTCCCTATACCGCTGAAGGACTGCTGCAGTATAGGGCAGCGGTCAGCAGTGGTGCACGTCAACCCTATCTATTGTGGACCGATAGCGGTCCTTACAGAACAGCAGACTGTACCGCACTCAAGCCTATGTACCGTAGCACCCTATACCAAGTTACCAGTCCTTATAAGAACTTTTGTGGAACAAGCAGGTTGTGTGTTAGTGATTAGCAGACTGTACGTCAGTCCCTATACCGCTGAAGGACTGCTGCAGTATAGGTGAGCGGTCAGCAGTGGTGCACGTCAACCCTATCTATTGTGGACCGATAGCGGTCCTTACAGAACAGCAGACTGTACCGCACTCAAGCCTATGTACCGTAGCACCCTATACCAAGTTACCAGTCCTTATAAGAACTTTTGTGGAACAAGCAGGTTGTGTGTTAGTGATTAGCAGACTGTACGTCAGTCCCTATACCGCTGAAGGACTGCTGCAGTATAGGTGAGCGGTCAGCAGTGGTGCACGTCAACCCTATCTATTGTGGACCGATAGCGGTCCTTACAGAACAGCAGACTGTACCGCACTCAAGCCTATGTACCGTAGCACCCTATACCAAGTTACCAGTCCTTATAAGAACTTTTGTGGACCAAGCAGGTTGTGTATTAGTGTTTAGCAGACTGTACGTCAGTCCCTATACCGCTGAAGGACTGCTGCAGTATAGGGCAGCGGTCAGCAGTGGTGCACGTCAACCCTATCTATTGTGGACCGATAGCGGTCCTTACAGAACAGCAGACTGTACCGCACTCAAGCCTATGTACCGTAGCACCCTATACCAAGTTACCAGTCCTTATAAGAACTTTTGTGGAACAAGCAGGTTGTGTGTTAGTGATTAGCAGACTGTACGTCAGTCCCTATACCGCTGAAGGACTGCTGCAGTATAGGGCAGCGGTCAGCAGTGGTGCACGTCAACCCTATCTATTGTGGACCGATAGCGGTCCTTACAGAACAGCAGACTGTACCGCACTCAAGCCTATGTACCGTAGCACCCTATACCAAGTTACCAGTCCTTATAAGAACTTTTGTGGAACAAGCAGGTTGTGTGTTAGTGATTAGCAGACTGTACGTCAGTCCCTATACCGCTGAAGGACTGCTGCAGTATAGGTGAGCGGTCAGCAGTGGTGCACGTCAACCCTATCTATTGTGGACCGATAGCGGTCCTTACAGAACAGCAGACTGTACCGCACTCAAGCCTATGTACCGTAGCACCCTATACCAAGTTACCAGTCCTTATAAGAACTTTTGTGGAACAAGCAGGTTGTGTGTTAGTGATTAGCAGACTGTACGTCAGTCCCTATACCGCTGAAGGACTGCTGCAGTATAGGGCAGCGGTCAGCAGTGGTGCACGTCAACCCTATCTATTGTGGACCGATAGCGGTCCTTACAGAACAGCAGACTGTACCGCACTCAAGCCTATGTACCGTAGCACCCTATACCAAGTTACCAGTCCTTATAAGAACTTTTGTGGAACAAGCAGGTTGTGTGTTAGTGATTAGCAGACTGTACGTCAGTCCCTATACCGCTGAAGGACTGCTGCAGTATAGGGCAGCGGTCAGCAGTGGTGCACGTCAACCCTATCTATTGTGGACCGATAGCGGTCCTTACAGAACAGCAGACTGTACCGCACTCAAGCCTATGTACCGTAGCACCCTATACCAAGTTACCAGTCCTTATAAGAACTTTTGTGGAACAAGCAGGTTGTGTGTTAGTGATTAGCAGACTGTACGTCAGTCCCTATACCGCTGAAGGACTGCTGCAGTATAGGTGAGCGGTCAGCAGTGGTGCACGTCAACCCTATCTATTGTGGACCGATAGCGGTCCTTACAGAACAGCAGACTGTACCGCACTCAAGCCTATGTACCGTAGCACCCTATACCAAGTTACCAGTCCTTATAAGAACTTTTGTGGACCAAGCAGGTTGTGTATTAGTGTTTAGCAGACTGTACGTCAGTCCCTATACCGCTGAAGGACTGCTGCAGTATAGGGCAGCGGTCAGCAGTGGTGCACGTCAACCCTATCTATTGTGGACCGATAGCGGTCCTTACAGAACAGCAGACTGTACCGCACTCAAGCCTATGTACCGTAGCACCCTATACCAAGTTACCAGTCCTTATAAGAACTTTTGTGGACCAAGCAGGTTGTGTATTAGTGTTTAGCAGACTGTACGTCAGTCCCTATACCGCTGAAGGACTGCTGCAGTATAGGGCAGCGGTCAGCAGTGGTGCACGTCAACCCTATCTATTGTGGACCGATAGCGGTCCTTACAGAACAGCAGACTGTACCGCACTCAAGCCTATGTACCGTAGCACCCTATACCAAGTTACCAGTCCTTATAAGAACTTTTGTGGAACAAGCAGGTTGTGTGTTAGTGATTAGCAGACTGTACGTCAGTCCCTATACCGCTGAAGGACTGCTGCAGTATAGGGCAGCGGTCAGCAGTGGTGCACGTCAACCCTATCTATTGTGGACCGATAGCGGTCCTTACAGAACAGCAGACTGTACCGCACTCAAGCCTATGTACCGTAGCACCCTATACCAAGTTACCAGTCCTTATAAGAACTTTTGTGGAACAAGTGAGTTGTGAATGTTTAGCAGACTGCAGCAGAAGGGCAGCAGTCAAGTATAATATCCTTTCTATATTTGGAAGAAAGAATATTATACATGTACAAGCCTATTACTGTACCACTGATACCAGTCCTGAAAAGAACCTTTGTGGAACTAATAATAACAGCAAGTCTTTAAAATTACCCTCACTGCCTGACAACACTGCTTCCTTCCTGTCCCTATACAAATTGGCAAAAAAAGAGAACGATTAGTGGTTACTGGAACAGCTCTTTTGTGGACCTTGATAGTAACAGCTAATGATGATGATGATGATGATGATGATGAAAGACTAATCTGGCTGTCCCTGTAGCATACACCGTCCTTTCCCTTTCTCTAAACTAACAAAAGACACTCAGGCTGCTGCAAGAATCAGCAGCACAGCAAACCTATCAACACCTAACACCTATACCAGTCCTGAAAAGAACTTTTGTGTACCAAATAGCTAGTGGTTTATCTCTCCCTACTCCACACAGGAACCTGTCCCTATCTTAACAGAAGAAAGAATGTAAAATGGCCACCGGATCGGGTGTATTTATAGGTTAGGGGGAATGTACAAGTGTCCATGTGCTGTCATGTCTCAATTGGCTGTCCTGTATCACATGATAAACGTGTCACCAAAGGTTAAAGTTCTTGTATACATTAAACACGTAAGTCCGCCGCGGCGAACGACGGAAAAAGGCGTTCGAACGTGCGGACCGCGAATGTCGGAAATTCGCCGCGAAACGACCGCCGGGCGAACCGTTCGGCCATCACTACTAACTTACTCTCCCTGACCTACAAGGACAGTGAGTGTGTTCCTAGGTTACACTACTGACATCCTATGAGGATCAATTGTTCATGGTGAACTGATGAACACAAAGATAAAAAGGTGGCCCAATACTAGAATGCTCAGCTAGGGTCCTAAGATGACACAATGACACAAACAATGATACCATATGAAATCTGATGATATTAAAGCCATCCTTGGTGTTCTTTTAGGCTAATTGGATCCGCCTTGGACATTCGGGGTGCAAATGTTATGTGATTGTGTAGGTTGTAGGTTGTTTTTGAATTTTGGCTAGCTGTATCTTGACAGAAGTGGCTGACCTGGCTTATGAAACACATCAAGATCAATCCCTTTCATCTCTGGTGGATTTATTTTGATGTTTTTGTAAATTTCAAGTATATAACAATATGCAAGAGGGATAAAAGGGGTAGAAGGGATATATTAACAACTTCAGATACTGTATGTGTCTAAGCCCTTGTACACACGGTCGGAGAATCCGTCGGAATGTGTCCTATCGGACCGTGTCCTCGGATAATCCGACTGTGTGTGGTATGCATCGGACTGATTCCGTCTGAATATCCGTCGGACCCAATTTTCCAACATGTTGGAAATATTTCCCGACCAACTGGTTTGATCGGACATACTCCGATCATGTGTAGAGAATTTTGATCGGACCAACTGCCACGCATGCTCAGATCAAATTCCAACATCAAAGCTATTGGCTACTAGCCTGAACGTAGTCCCATCGTAACGAAATTATGTCATCACGTTCTGAATGATCGGATTTTTCGACAACTTAGTCCGACCGTGTGTATGCAACAGTTTCGGACAAGATCCGACGGACAAAATCCGACGGATTTGGTTGTCGAAATCTCCGACCGTGTGTACAGGGGCTAAGTGTGATGCCAGCTTCCATTTGCTTTATTTGGAAAAATATTTTATGACTAGATAAATACATTTATAAATTCTACTTGTTCCATTTTATTGGTACCTAAAAAAATCCCATTATAGTATATTATTGGTGTGGAAATTAATTTAGTACTTTTTATATAATTTACTTTTCCTTTAAGGAAGTTATTTTAATATATTGTGTCTTCCTGCCCTAGGAGGCAAAGTTCATTCACTGTAAAGATTGGCCCGAACCTAAAAAAAATAGGCCAAGAGCAAACATGACTAGGGGGAACATGGGAATTAAGGACATATAGTTATAGTTAACTTTAAATATCAGGAGATTTGAGCTTACTTACCAGTAGGGATGAGCCGAACACCCCCCAGTTTGGTTCGCACCAGAACATGCGAACAGACAAAAAATTTGTGTGAACATTCGAACGTTAAGGTCTATGGGACACCGAACGTGAGAAATCAAAAGTGCTACTTTTTAAGGTTTATATGCAAGTCATTGCCATAAAAAGTGTTTGGGAACCCGGGTACTGGCCCAGGGGACATGTACCAATGCAAAAAAGGTTTTTAAAACAACAGTTTTTTTTAAGAATTTAAGAATGCTTAAAGTGAAACATAGTTACATATAGTTACATTGTAGGTGAGGTTGAAAAAAGACATAAGTCCATTAAGTCCAACCTATGTGTGTGATTGTATCCCTATTGTGGGGTCACCAGTACGGTATTTGTAAATTAAAATCATATTCTCTCTCAAGTGTCTCTTCTCCGGAGAGAATAAGTTCAGTGCTCACAACCTTTCCTCATAACTAATATCCTCCAGTCCCTTTATTAGCTTTGTTGACCTTCTCTGTACTCGCTACATTTCCAGTACATCCTTCCTGAGGACTGGTGCCCAGAACTGGACAGCATACTCCAGGTGAGGCCAGACCAGAGTCTTGTAGAGTGGGAGAATTACCGCTTTATCTTTTAAGTTAATCCCCTTTTTAATGCATGCCGATATTCTGTTTGCTTTGTTAGCAGCAGCTTATCATCTACTAGGACCCCCAGGTCCTGTTCCATCCTAGATTCCCCCAGAGGCATTATTTTAAACTTTTCCACATTAAACCTCATTTGCCATGTAGTTGCCCTCCCCCCATTAATTTGTTCAGATTTTCTTGCAAGGTTTCCACATCCTGCGGAGAAGTTATTGCCCTGTTTAGCTTAGTATCGTCCACAAATACAGAGATTAAACAGTTTATCCCAACCTGCAGGTAAGTTATGAACAAATTAAATAGGATTGGTTCCAGTACAGAACCCTGGGGGACCCCACTTTCCACCACTGACCATTCCGAGTACTCCCCATTTATCACCACCCTCTGAACTCGCCCTTGTAGCTAGTTTTCAATCCATGTACTCACCCTATGGTCCACGCCAAGGGACCTTACTTTGTACATTAAACTTTTATGGGGAACTGTGTCAGATGCTTTTGCAAAATCGATATACACCATGTCTACAGGCTTTCTTTTATCTAGATGGCAGCTCACCTCCTCTCATAATTCCCTCCCTCCTTGTCACTGGAGCAAACTTGGCAGTATGCTGCAGCTTGGGGAACATGACTGCCAGTTCCTTGTTCTTCTGTGGCACCCCCTCTCTCTAGGCTCCTGTTACTCCCTTCCTCAACCTGGGAACCAACATCGAAGCCTTCAAATTGCTGGGCATCCTCCAGTAACATGGCCAGCAGCAGAAAAAAAGGAACGCTACATTTGGAGAGGAGTCAACAAGGCCTATGTTGAAAAGTACACCATTCCTACTGTGAAACACAGAGGTGGATCACAGATGTTTTGGGCATGTGTGAGCTACAAAGGCACAGGAAATTTTGTCAAAATTGTTGGCAAGATGAATGCAGTATGCTATCAAATAATACTGGAAGAACATTTGCATTCATCAGCCAGGAAGCTGCACATGGGACGTACTTGGACATTCCAACATGACAATGATCTAAAACACAAGGCCAAGTTGGCCTGTCATTGGCTACACCAGAATAAATTGAAGGTTCATGAGTGGGCATCTCAGTATCCTGACCTCAATATCATTGAGCCACTCTGGGGAGATCTCAAACATGCAGCTCACGCAAGACAGCCCAAGAATTTACAGGAACTCCTCCAGTTCCTGTAAATTCTTTTTGCCAAGAGGAATGGGCAGCTTTACCATCTGAGAAGATGAAGAGCCTCATCCCACAAATACCACAAAAGACTTCAAGCTGTCATTGATGTTAAAGGGGGCAATACACAGTATTAAGATCTGGGGTATGTAAACTTTTGATCAGGGTCATTTGGGTAGTTTCTGTTGTCATGATTTTAAAAGTGTAGACACAGTTGATTGATAATAAATGGCCTCAGCCAAACGCTAACCATGAGTGAAAGAAAAGTTTTTTGTGTTATCATTCATATTCTCTGAAAAATGGCCAATAAATCATAAATTCTGCCAGACTGCCTAAACTTATGAGCACAACTATATATGAATACATAAAGAGAGAACTCACTCAAGGCGTCTGTACTTGAATAACACCTTCCTTGCCAAGGGTACCGGCTCAGTATGTAGAATGCATATGAGCAAATAAAGATCCGGATAGCCGCACTCCAAAAAAATCGTCATTCCTTTTATTGTAGATACAGTCCGTACAAAAACAGATTAAAATTGCAAACTGCTAACGCATTTCACACCACTCTCACTGGCCTGTAATCATAGCTAATACAAACATAAAATGACATGGTATATTTACACATATTCAAAAAATTAAGATCCAATCAGGGGGGCAAGCTGACGCCCTCATTCGCATGCAAATATCCTTTTTCAATTAAGTTAATGATGTAGCTGATGCTACAACTCTTTGAGCAGTATATTAACCCTTTATGCATGGACATATCAGTCTTTCATGTTGAATTTTATGATTGAAAAAAGATTTTTATATTGAAGAAAGACACATTCCATATAATCTAAAAAAAAACTAAAAACAAAAATGAAAAATAAAACCATACCATAAATGAATGCATTAGTTTGCAAGTTTAACGAGTTGCTAGCCTAGATTGCATGATGTCAATATCAATATTTCAGTTTGTACAAAACATTACATATAACCAAGAAATAATCGATCGGCTACGTTTAAACTCGACTGGTTTAAGCAAACTTTTCTCACAGTCAGAGCATAAGGCCATGTTTTATCAAATGCTATAATATAGCTAAATGATTTATATACAACAAATTAAGCTTAAATCAAGCTAAAATTAATAACAATGTTATACACCGCTGTACCATCACTTTACAAAGAAATATGTGTATATGAATATGTTCTATAATTTTACTACTCGGCTAGTAGCGCTGTCACGCTTTCAATGACAATTGCGCGGTCATGCTACATTGTACCCAAATGAAATTTTTATCATTTTGTTCGCACAAATAGAGCTTTCTTTTGGTAGTATTTATTCACGACTCCGTTTTTTTATTTTGTGCGATATAAGGGAAAAAATTTACGGAAATTTGAAAAAAACAAACAATATTTTCTTTGTTCTATTTGAAAAGAAATCGAATAAAAACGAATTTTGTCATAAATTTAAGCCAACGTGTATTCTGCTACATGTCTTTGGTAAAAAAAATCCCGTTAAGTGTACAATAATTGGTTCAGGTGATCATGGACATATGTACACAGATGATCATAGGGACATGTAATTTTACTGTTAAATCTGTGGGGGACAGGTGTTTTTACTATGTGGGAACTTGTGTGTGGGGACATGTGTTTTGGGGACACGTGTGTTTTACATTGTGTACATGTTTTACATGTGTGCTTTACATTGTGTACATGTGTGTTTTACATTTGTGCTTTACATTGGTGATCAGTGTGTAAAAAGCTTTAAAAAACAGCTCATACTCACTGATCACCAGCCGGCTGCAGCGATCTGCTCTCGGTCCTAGAAACCGGCTCTCTGTTTACATCACATGACGGCTGTGATTGGACACTGCCGTCATGTGATCAGGAGGGCCAATCAAAGAGCCCTCCTGCCGATCAGAGATGCGCCTTCCTTGTCTGGGAGACACAAGCACATCGGGATGGTGCTGCTGCGCAGGTCCGCCTCCTTTCTGAGGGACGTTCCTGAACGTCCACTCAGAAGGAGAGAGTGCCCCACCCGGCCGTATATGTGCAGTGGCTGGGTGGGAAGTGGTTAACATTCTTCTTGTCTCCCTTCCTATGTTTATACAGTAGCTTTTCACGTGATGTTTTAGTGGCAATATTCATTGCTATATGTAAAATAGATTTGGGATAGCCTCTATTGACAAATCGTTTAAACATATTTAATGCTTCTCGTTGGTAATCACTTTCTTCACTGCAAATGCGTTTTAGCCGCAGAAACTGTCCCACTGAGATGTATTTCGGTGTGTGTTTGGGAAGGCTAGAATCTGCTTGTAAAAGCATATTCCCTGCAGTTGACTTTCTAAAAGGACTGCTAACAATTTTGTTTCCTTCTCCTTTTAAATGTACATTGAGAAAGTCAATTGACTCCGAATCGCAACAACCTGTAAATCTAAGATTTAAGTCATTATCATTTAGATATGATTGCCACCCCTCTAAATTGTTGGCTTCATTAGACACTATGAATAATAGGTCATCTATGTAGTGACAGTAGAATAGAGTGTCTGTTCATCGGGGACTGTCATATCCAAAAATGCAAGTCCTCTCCCACCATCCCATATAGATATTAGCTAGGGAGGGGGAAAATTTAGCTCCCATAGAGGCACCGCACTTCTGTAGATAACAATCTCCATCGAACATGAACTACCGTATTTATTTATTGGTGTATAACACACACTTTTTCCCCCTTGAAAATGGGGGGAAAATTGCAGGTGCCTGTTATACGCCGACAGTGTACCTCGGAGTGTGAGGAGTGCCTTCGGAAATCACAGAGCCGTCATCTCCTCTCCACTCGGTTCTCCGCTTGACTCTCACTCGACTCTAACTTGGCTCGCACGTCACACACACAGTCTCCCCTCCGCCACAGGCATTGGACCAGTGTTCTGTCTAACACACGCTTTTTTTTTTCCTGAATCTTCCCTCTTAAATTGGGAAGCAGGTACTCTAAACTCAACACAATAAACTCTTGGTGGACGAAGGAGTATTTGTTATATTTGGATAAAAAATCAGAAACTGCCCATAAACCAAAAGAATGAGGAATGGATGACTATAAACTGCAAACATCGCAGGTTATCCATTTTAAACTACTGTATAAACATTATAAACACATATGTAAACATGATTTAATATATGCAGATGTGTTTAGTTGTAGATGTATCAATGTGAAGTACTATAAAGAGCACAGCTTAGCTAGAAAGAATTGTCTTCATTATAACATAATAGGTCTAGCCGAGTAGTAAAAATTATTGAACATATGCATATGCACATATTTTTTTGTAAAGTGATGGTACAGGGGTGTATAGCATTGTTATTAAGTTTAGCTTGATTTACGTTTCATTTGTTGTATATAAATCATTTAGCTATATTACAACATTTGATAAAACACGGCCTTATGCTCTGACTGTGAGAAAAGTTTGCTTAAACCAGTTGAGTTTAAACTTAGCCGATCAATGGATTATTTATTGGTTATTTGTAATATTTTGAACAAACTGAAATATGATATCATGCAATCTAGGCTAGCAATTCGTTAAACTTGCTAACGATTGCATTCATTTATGGTATGGTTTTATTTTTCATTTTTGTTTTTAGTTTTTTTTGATTATGTGGAATGTGTCTTTCTTCAATATAAAAATCTTTTTTCAATCATGAAATTCAACATGAAAGTCTGATATGTCCATGCATAAAGGGTTAATATACTGCTCAGCATTAGGGATGAGCTTCGTGTTCGAGTCGAACGTACGTTCGAGTCGAACGTACGTTCGACTCGAACATTGGCTGTTCGGCCGTTCGGCGAATTCCGAACGTTTGGGCCGTTCGCGTCAAAATTCGAGTGACGCGCGCGCGGACCACAATGCACTGCGGTGGCGCAGTGCATTGCTGCCCCATGATTGGCCAAGCATGCACTGTGACCCCGCATGCTTGGCCAATCGCAGCGCCGGCAGCGAGGAGAGCCATGATTGGCCACAGGCATCCTGCCTGTGGCCAATCATAGCTCAGGCTGTGTAGTGCACGCCCCACACTATATAAGGCCGCCTTTGAGGCGGCTTCGTGTAGTGTGTTACTTAGCATCTGAAGCAGTGGGTGTTCTGTGTACCTTCAACACAGTACACATCAATCGTTTTTGGCTGATTTCCTATCTTGCTGCTGTGTAGTGGTTGTTGTCTGTGCCCTGACTGCAGTATACACCACTATATTCACCTCACCTATATAGCTAGTGATCTAGCTTTAACCACTTAACAACTGCCCATTGCCGATTAACGGCTTCAGGGGGGTTGTTTAACTCTGAGAGGCCGTTAATTAACGGCCTCCCAGAATTCTGCTCTCGCGTGCCCCGAGGTGTGCGCACTCGAGAGCATCCGTGACCGCCGGGTCGCATCACGGATCACGGTAAACGGCCGCTCATAGCGGCCGTTTACCACGTGATTGCTCCGTCAAATGACGGAGTGATCACTTGGAAACAAACCGGCGTCATGTTATGACGCCTGTTCCTCCCTCCCCTCTCTGTACCGATCGGTACAGCGGAGGGGAAAGAGATCGGTGTCAGCAGCGATGTGGGCTGCATCTGCAGTGCCCACATCGCTGCTCACCGAATTTAACCCCTCAATTCCCTGCCAATACTCTGCAATAACAGTGCATACTCTGCAGTACCCTGCCATTACTCTGCAGTACCCCGCCATTACTCTGCAGTGCAGTACCATGCCATTACTCTGCAGTGCAGTACCCTGCCATTACTCTGCAGTACCCCCCATTACTCTGCAGTACCCCCAATACTCTGCAGTACCCTGCCATTACTCTGTAGTACCCCCCAATACTCTGCAGTACCCTGCTATTACTCTGTAATACCCTGCCATAAATTGCCATACCCAGCCATACTCAGAGATACCCAGCCATACTCGGTGATACCCTGAAATACCCAGCCATAGACGCCCCCCACCCCTCACCACCCTCCGGTGCTTCTACCAACTCGCCAGTACGATCAAAGCCAGAATCTTTTTTTTATTTTTTATTTCAGGCTTCCCAGCCTAGAGGTGAGATGTGGGGTCATATTGACCCCCCAGATTTCACTGTAAAGAGGACCTGTCACCCCATATTCCTATTACAAGGGATGTTTACATTTCTTGTAATAGGAATAAAAGTGATCAAAAATATATTTTTGGGGAAAAAAATGTCAAACTAACATAAATAAAGTAAAATGAACAATAAAAAAATAAAATAAAAATTAAAGCGCCCATGTCCCCATGTGCTCGCATGTGCCACACATGTGAGGTATCGCCAAGAATGTTAGAGCGAGAGCAATAATTCTAGTCCTAGACCTCCTCTGCAACTCAAAACATGTAACCAGTAAAAAAAAAATTAAAGCGTCGCCTATGGGGATTTTTTAAGTAGCGACGTTTGGCGCCATTCCACGGGCATGTGCAATTTTGAAGAGTGACATGTTTGATATCTATTTACTCAGCATAACTTCATCTTTCACTTTATGCAAACATTGGGCTAACAAGTGGTTAATAATAGAGCTTGCAGTCAGTAGTGTTAGGAGATAGTGCGTGCTGTCTGCGTGCTCTGTACCCAGTACATACCGCTATAATATAGGGCAGGCCCCTACTTTCAAACATCCAACTTACAAACATCTCCTACTTGCAAACGCAAGGAGACAGCAGCAAGTGAGATGAAAAAAGATGGACGACAAAACAAATTATACAGGGGTGATAACCCTTCCCTATGTTTTCCAAAAAGCTTAAAGATAGTTTTTTTGACTGGAGCTACACTTTAAAAATGTACCGGTTGAAAATGACAAACAGATTCAACTTAACACAACAAACCTACACAGTCCCTGTCTTGTTTGCACCGCCTGTATACTGCTGTTCTGATTATATAGGGCCTGGGGGCCACACGCATTTCCTTTTTTTAATATGGGTACGGGGTTCCCCTTAATATGCGTACAAGACCCAAATAGGCTGGTAATGGGCAGGGAGGGCTACCCATGCCATGTTTCTCAATGATTTTCAACCATATTGCAGGAACCAGATATAACATTAAAACCGCAAGCAGTTTTAAATGGTGTTATTTCCGTTTAATGTCATTTTGTGCAGGGACTGTTCTAAACACGGGAAACACGTGGCACTTCACAGGCATACTACAGACACCCCCCAGGCACCATATTTAAAGGAATATTTTACTTTTTTTTTTTCACTTTAATCGTCATTAAAATCAGTGCTCCCGCCAAAACGGCAGTTTTTAAAACTTTTTTTTGCAGTGACCCATGTCCCCTGAGGCAGGAGGCAGGTCCCCAAACCCTTTTTAGGACACTATCTTGCATATTAGCCGTTAAAATTAGCACTTTCCAATTCGAACGTTCGAGTCCCATAGACTTCAATGGGGTTCTAACGTTCGTACCGAATGCGGGGGTCGTTCGCAAGTTCTGGTGCGAACCGAACCGGGGGGTGTTCGGCTCATCCCTACTCAGCATCAGCTGTGTCATCAACTTAATTGAAGATGAATCTTGGCATGTGAATGAGAGCGTCAGTTTGCCCCCTGATTGGATCTTTATTTTTTGAATATGTGTGTACATACCATGTCATTTTGTGTTTGCCTTAGCTATGATTAAGCACCAGTGAGAGCGGTGTGAAGCGCGTTAGCAGTTTGCAATTTATAATCTGTTTTTGTATGGACTGTATCTTCAATAAAATAAATTACTATTTGCTATCCGGATCTTTGTTTGCTCATATGTATATGAATATACTGCCAGAATATAGAGTATATACTGAATATATAGTCTACGCTAAATGCAGAGAATATATATATATATATATATATATATATATATATATATATATATATATATATATATAAGCTATCTATAAATTTGCTGGCATTATCAATGCCCAACACTATGGGTCTACCAAGGAGGCGGTCGATATTCTTATGTGTTTTGGGTAAAATATAAAAGATGGATGTTAGATGATACTTAGAATCAAAAAATTAAGGGTGTACTTGTCTAGCAAATCATTCCAAAAAGCACAGAGTACAGAGTACAAAGCGGTACAGAGTTCTCTGAATTCATTAATGAATCCATTGATAATAGTGGTGACTGGTGAGGATAGGTTGATACCAGACAAACTTTCTGAGAAACTCGAGACACATTGTCTGGTACTGTACATGTGACATAACAATCTTTCCACCTTTATCGGATGGTTTAATGATGATATCTTGATATGATAATGATGATAGGATAATGATGATTTCTTTTTTGCAAACGTTTAAGTGCTAGTGATTGGTTGGGTGTGAGGCTGGATGAGAAATCCTACCAGTGATTTTGTTTAATGTCTTTAATAGACTGGTGGAGAAATGCCCAGATTGCTGGGCAAGTCATTAAATAAGGAAAATTACGTGATTTTGGTTTGAACTTTTTAGGGACATTAAGTGAATTGGAAAGTAAAGTGGAGGAGGGTTTCAACAGTATAGCCCAGTCAGGGCCAGGAAGGTCCTCAGTGTTCCCCTCATCATAGAGAAGCATCAAATCACAGCGCGTGTGGAATTCCTCCATGGTGAATTGCTTTGTGCACTCAGTGAGTTCACGCTCCAGATTGGTGTTGTGACGATCTTTATCAAAAATAAATTTAAAGGTTAAATTTTGTGCAAATAAATATAAATCCTTAATTGTTTCAGTGACGTGTAGTGAAGCAAGAGGGCAGAAGGCTAGACCGAGCTCTAACGCTGACAGCTCATCATGTGTCAATAAAGTAGAGGTAAGGTAATAACATTTAGTTGGGTTGTGGCATGGATGCGCTGGGTAGGGGTGCAGGCAGGGATTGTTTGCGTATGAATGTGTCTATTTTTGTCTGTTGTTTTTTCAGATCTGGTGAGGTCAGATCTAAAAAATCAATATCAAGTAAAGGTTGTTTTTTTGGATTCACAAGAGATGATCCCAGTACTTTGGGGATAACATTGTGTAATGTGGACACATGAGCACTGCCAGTCACTTGATAAGCTGGGGACAAGGAATCTCCTGGTGTATGTGCTGATTGGTGTTTCGAAGCTTTTTACACTTTTTGGGTGCTACTGGGGGGGGGGGGGGGGTGTGCCGCCTCTGTGTTTTCCCCCTTTCCTCCATCCCTTCCCCCCCACTCCTTCTCTCTCCCTTTTTTCCTTTCCTTCTCCCTTTTTATCCCAAATACACAAATCTTCTTTCTCTCTCTCCCCCTCTTTTCTTTTCATCCACCTTTTTCACCCCCTTCCCCCCCTCTCTCTTTTGTTGAATGACCCTGTTATATATATTGGTCTATCTCCAACTATTTATTATTTCTAGATATGTCCAGACTTTGCACGTCCTCCCTAGTCGCCACGGGGGAACTTTTATTGGCACAGTGGCCTTGGCTGAGCATGGTTACGGGTAAATGTGAAAAAAAAGTGTCACTGGTGCAAAAACTATGTATACATACAACTGACTGGACGAATGCCAGGATAGTGGAGTGGTTATCCCTATATGAACCAAAGGCAAAACTTTTTCTGGGCTCTGGTGAGTGACCATTTTAGAAGGTGGTGGTGGCACAAGAAGTGGTGTAAAATCATGGTTAGGCAACACAGATGAAATTTAAAGCACAAGCACTTTGAATACACATGTCAAAACAGCAAGAACTTTGAATAATTATGATGTATGTATATGGTTTAGAATTGTGATTCCTGTTTTCACTTTACAATTTTTTTCATTTTTTATACATTTTAATTTTTTTATATTTTGTCATGTTGCACTTTAAAAGATTGAGGTTGACACATATAAATATAATAGCTGCAATACTACTTTAGTGGTAATAATATGCACATATATGGATTAGCGCAGTCACACTATTCTGAATACAGTGGTTACGGGTAAGCAGCACCACTCTCTCCTCTCCCCTCCTTATGTTTTTTTTTTACCCCTGATTAATCTGTTTACTTTTTATTTGTGTTAATTATTGTTTAAAACCTATCTGCAGAATTTCTCCTGAAGAAGCGGCCTTGAGACTACAAAACTAGTTAAGATATGTCAGCTGTGAACAATCATCCCAATGTGATCTTCCCCTCTTGGGGACCATTATACTGGTGATATTTATTGCTTGTTCATCATGCAATATTTTATGTACCTATAAATGTATGCCTGATTTTATATTGATTTAATAAAATTCCACAATGTTCTTACCTATGTGAATTCATATCAATTATACCTGTACCGCAATAGTCCATATTTCCCTTTCTTTGTTTTGAGGACCAGTTGGGGACTGGTCTCTTGATAGAGACCAAAAGACCAAAATTGCCAAAACTGTGATAGCTCTTATTTAACGTATGGCATCCTCTGTTGAATCCCAGTTAATGGTGGGTTTACTGGGAGGTTGGAACATGGAGAGATGGGATTGTCCCCAAGCCTGTGTGGGGTGACTGAGGACCTTTATGTGGCTACACAAAGATACAAACTGGATGTTGGTTCTTTTGTGCCTCCAAAGATTGACAACCTGTATGATTATTGTATTTATAATTATTGTTTCTGTTATGAGAAATGTTTTATATTTTGGTTGTTAATAAATGGTCTGATCATTTTAGATGGGTAATAACACATATTTACACATTTTCACTCCAAAGTGGTGTTGGTCTGATCATTTTAGATGGGTAAGAAGGTTGTGCACAGTGGTCCTTATACATTAGTGAGTGGCTGATGACATCTGTTGTGCCCTAGTCATGTATGTATGGAGGAGCAGCGTCGTCACCCTAGGCTGCTTTTCTAATATGGACTACCAAATACAAAGCTGCAAAAAGCTAATATCATTGTTTGAATCAATCCACAGGAATTTACAAGGACCCTGGATTTCTTGCAGAATCAACAAGTACTGTATATTTCTGTACTTGTAGAAAATGTTCTTCTTGTTATAGGGTGACAGCACTCTATTCCTGTCTTCCAGTTGCTCTTCTGTGTTGTCACCATCAAATGCCCTTTCTTTGGAGACTATACGTAAGAGGCTATGCTAATGATCAATGCACAAGCCTGTTTCACTGCTGTCACTATGAAGAAGCCTGCCCTGAGAAATTTCCAGCCTTAACTGAAGTGCATGTAGACATAAAGTGGCTGAAAGTCAGGCCTGAAGGAACATATGGCAGCATCCAAACAAGGCCTGACAGGGTTTGGAGTAGGATTAAGGAGTAGGAGTCAATTTATCTAGGCAGAGGTGAAGTGGGAAGATGGACACTTAACAGATTGGTTGAAAGGGCCGGGGTAGCTGTAGGAGGGCCAGGGTGAGAGAAGTTCCAACTTCAACTTAGCTGTATATATACAGTATCTCACAAAAGTGAGTACGCCCCTCACATTTTTGTAAATATTTTATTATATCTTTTCATGTGACAACACTGAAGAAAGGATACTTTACTACAATGTAAAGTAGTGAGTGTACAGCTTCTATACAGTGTAAATTTGCTGTCCCCTCAAAATAACTAAACACACAGCCATTAATATCTAAACCCCTGGCAACAAAAGTGAGTACAGTGAGTGAAAATGTCCAAATTAGACCCAAAGTGTAAATATTTTGTGTGGCCAACATTATTTTCCAGCACTGCCTTAACCCTCTTGGACATGGAGTTCACCAGAGCTTCACAGGTTGCCACTGGGGTCCTTTTACACTCCTCCATGATGACATCATGGAGCTGGTGGATGGTAGAGACCTTGCGCTCCTCCACCTTCCATTTGAGGATGCCTCGCAGATGCTGAATAGGGTTTAGGTCCGGAGACATGCTTGGGCAGTCCATCACCTTTACCCTCAGATTCTTTAGCATGGTAGTGGTCATCTTGGAGGTGTGTTTGGTGTCATTATCATGTTGGAATACTGCCCTGCGACCCAGTCTCCATCAGGAGGGGATCATGCTCTGCTTCAGTATGTAACAGTACATGTTGGCATTCATGGTTCCCTCAATGAACTGTAGCTCCCGTGTGCCGGCAGCACTCATGCAGCTCGAGACCATAACACTCCCACCACCATGGTTGACTGTAGGCAAGGCACACTTGCCTTTGTAATACTCATCTGGTTGATGCCACACATGCTTGACACCATCAGAACCAAATAAGTTTATCTTGGTCTCATCAGAGCACAGGACATGGTTCCAGTAATGCATGTTCTTAGTCTGCTTGTCTTCAGCAAACTGTTTGCTGGCTTTCTTTTGCCTCATCTTTAGAAGAGGCTTCCTTCTGGGATGACAGCCATGCAGCCCTATTTGATGCAGTGTGCGGTGTGTGGTCTGAGCACTGACAGGCTGACCCCCACCCCTTTAACCTCTGCAGCAATGCTGGCAGCACTCACACGCCTATTTTCCAAAGACAACCTCTGGATATGATGCTGAGCATGTGCACTTAACCTCTTTGGTCAACCATGAGGAGGCCTGTTCTGAGTGGAACCTGTCCTGTTAAACCGCTGTATGGTCTTGGCCACCGTGCTGCAGCTAATTTTCAGGTTCTTGGCAATCTTCTTATAGCCTAGGCCATCTTTATGTAGAGCAACAATTCTTTTTTTCAGCTCCTCCGAGATTTCTTTGCCATGAGGTGCCATATTGAACTTCCAGTGACCAGTATGAGAGAGTGAGAGCAATAACACAAAATTTAACACACCTGCTCTCCATTCAGACCTGAGACCTTGTAAAATGAATGAGTAACATGACACTGGGGAGGGAAAATGGCTAATTGGGCCCATTTTGGACATTTTCATTTAGGGGTGTACTCACTTGTGTTGCCAGTGGTTTAGACATTAATGGCTGTGTGTTGAGTTATTTTGAGGGGACAACAAATTTACACTGTTATACAAGCTGTACACTCACTACTTTACATTGCAACACAGTATAATTTCTTCAGTGTTGTCACATGAAAAGATATAATAAAATATTTACAAATATGTGAAGGGCGTACTCACTTTTGTGAGATACTCTATATATATATATATATATATATATATATATATATATATATATATATATATATATATATATATATATATATATATATATATTAGTCTCACTGTATGTGTATATATATATATATATATATATATATATATCAAATACACTGCCTGTACTGACTGAATGAATATATATATATATATATTGTAGACAGGTCACTGGAGAAGTGGTTGAGGGGGTGTACATCTCACCTAGGTTGCTACACAGTGTGAGATGGTAAGTCCAGGATGGATCAGTTTCTCAGCAGCAATATGCTGCTAAGTTGTTATTTAATCTTGCCGGGCCTGGGTTTATATGGAATGGCAGGTAGGTTTGGTAGAGGGACCTGTCATTCCACACCTCCCATCCCTCGATCCAGTTCTGGGTTTTGGATCAGGTGAGCTTTGATCCTAATTAGCCTGGGAAGGTAAAGGCTCTGCGGGCCTGCAGGTGTTCGCTCTCAGCCAGGGAAATGAACAGTCTGTGTGTTGGAGGAAGCTGCAAGCACAGCCACTGCTGGAGCTAAAACCCACCCTGCGATGTCCAGGCGAAAGACGCTGTGTTTATAAGTGTCAGATAGGTGAGAAGAACCTGTTAGTAAGCGCCCAGCCGGGCTAGGTTGTTTTGTTTTGTTTTGTTATTATTTTGTTCCTGTTATACACAAGAAGCACGGTGTTGCTGTATATTTTGTTTGTTGGACTGTTTGTACCACGAATAAACGCCAAGGTCTGCTTTATAAATTCCAAGTCTGATGTGAACTGTGTCCAAACTCACCCTACCCCGGGAAGATCCCTTACAATTGGTGGAGAATTCGGGCAACACGGTTGCTAGGGGCAACGGTGTGGACAGACTTGGCTACAGCTACTTATGTCTTGTGTGAAAGCTGCAACTACACTCCAAGAACAGTCCAGCAACATGGAGGAGATGCTGAAGCAGTTTATGCAAGTGAGTTTGCAACAACAGCAGGCTCAGACAGAGGCCAATAGACGACATGAACAGTCCATGGCGGCACAACAGCAGATGCATAAGGAAGAGTTGCAAGCTTTGCGCCAAAGCCAACAACAACTTATCGAGCACCTGATAGTAAATCGAGAGGCGCCTGTGGTTGCTAATCCACCCACAGTGATGGGAGCCGCTCCAGAGATTTTTTTTGGGAGAAGGACTGTGCAGAAAGCGCTGCAAAAGATGACTGCTGAGGACGATGTTGAGGCCTATCTAACAGTATTTGAGCGCGTGGCTGAGCGAGAGAAGTTACCAGCCGCTGAGTGGGCAGAGGTAATTGCGCCCTATTTAACAGGTGAACCTCAAAAGGCCTACTATGACCTCAGTGAGCAAGAGGTTAAGGACTATACTCGGCTAAAAGAGGAGATACTTGCCCGACTAGGAGTTACTACTGCAGTCCGTGCCCGGAGGGTACGCAACTGGAGCTACAGTCTGGACAAATCAGCGAGGTCCCAGATGTATGACCTAATCCATTTGGCAAGAAAGTGGTTGGAGCCAGACACTTCTACTCCTGCACAAATCCTAGAGAAGGTCGTGATGGATCGCTACCTCCGAGCTCTTCCTACTGACCTGCAACGCTGGGTGGGACAAGGTGATCCTAAGAATGCAAACGAACTTGTCAACCTTGTGGAGAGGTTCCAGGCGACTGAGGACTACCTCCGTGATGTTCCTGCAGCATCTTCACCTCCCCGGAGCACCAGATCTGTGCCGTCAGCTGGTAAGAGACTTCCATCTATTAGGGGAGTGTGGAGGGGTGCTGATGGAGGGAAAAGGGCTCAAGTGGTGTCTCAGGGACAAAAGACTGGTGATGGTCCCGGGTGGCTAAGGGGCTCTGAAAAGGACTCCTTGCCAAAGAGACCAGGCCCTATCCAGTGTTGGAGATGCCATGAGGCGGGACACGTGTCTGCCCATTGCCCTCTTACCACTGAACCCATGGAGTGTGACGCTAGCCGGCGTCAGTCGCTGTTTGCGGAACCATCTTGTGCTGCAGTTCCTGGACTAGAGACTGAACCGCAAATCTGCAATATTACCATCAATGACCTTCCCATTGAGGCGTTAATGGACTCGGGAAGCCTCGTAACCTTGGTGCATGCTAGCCTGGTGGCTGGGGACTTAGAGTCTAAAAAGCATATGAGTGTTGTGTGCATACATGGTGATACAAAAGTGTACCCTATAGTGCTGGCTAAAGTCGGGACTGAACAAGGCACCGTACAATATGAAGTGGGTGTGGTGAAAAACCTCATGCATAATGTAATATTGGGGCGTGATTTTCCATTATTCTGGGCTCTCTGGGAAAAAAGGAAAATCCCCAAAAGGAGTGGGGATACCTCTAAGGGGGTTGCTTTGTCCCCTGTGAATGATAGAAGTGTGCAGGATGAAAATGATTGTTCTCCTTTGCAGGTCCTGGCTGGGGAGGAGGAGGCCCCTCCCACTGAGCAAAATATACTAGACTTAGAGGTGTCTAGGGATAATTTTGGCGCTGCACAATTACAGGACCCCACTCTCAAAAATGCGAGAGAGCAGGTTTCTGTTATGAATGGGGTACCTCAGGAACCAGAGGCTGAAAAAAGATTTCCACATTTTTCGGTGACTAATGATCTTTTCTATAGAGTCAATAAGATTAAGGATGAGATTGTGGAACAGCTTCTGGTACCTAAGCCGTACCGGCGTCAGGTGCTTGACATGGCACATAACCATGTTCTTGGGGGACACTTGGGGACTGACAAAACGCGAGAGAGGGTTCTCCAGAGGTTTTTTTGGCCGGCGATATATGATGACATTAAAAAATACTGCGAGTCGTGCCCCACATGTCAGGTTAGTGCCCCAGTGTCACATTTTCGCAGTCCTTTGGTTTCGCTCCCTATTATAGAGGTGCCTTTTGAGCGTATTGCCATGGATTTAGTGGGTCCCGTTGTAAAGTCAGCTAGAGGACACCAGTATATTTTGGTAGTCATAGATTATGCGACCCGCTATCCTGAGGCTGTACCCTTAAGAAACACTGCATCTAAAACAATTGCACGTGAGTTGTTTTATATGTTCTCTAGGACTGGGATCCCCAAAGAAATCCTAACTGACCAAGGTACGCCATTTATGTCAAAACTGATGAAGGAATTATGCAAACTATTTAAAGTCTCACACATCCGTACCTCTGTATACCACCCCCAGACGGACGGATTGGTGGAGAGATTTAATAAAACTTTGAAACATATGTTGAAGAAAGTGGTGGGAAAAGATGGTCGTGACTGGGATCATTTATTACCCTACCTCATGTTTGCTATTAGGGAAGTGCCCCAAGCGTCCACAGGGTTCTCACCATTCGAGTTGGTCTATGGTCGTCACCCTAGGGGTCTACTGGACATTGCAAAAGAGACATGGGAGAGTGAGTCCACCCCATACAAGAGTGTTATTGAGCATGTAGCACAAATGCAGGACCGTATAGCCACTGTAATGCCCCTGGTAAGGGAACACCTCCAGAGAGCTCAAGAGGCCCAAAGTAGAATTTACAACCGGTCCGCAAGAATCAGGACATTCAACCCAGGCGATAGGGTTCTTATACTAGTCCCCACTGTTGAGAGTAAATTCTTAGCGAAGTGGCAAGGTCCTTATGAAATTGTTGAAAAGATCAGTGAGGTGAACTACAAGGTGCACCAACCAGGTAGAAGGAAGCCTTTCCAAGTTTATCACATAAACTTGATCAAGCCCTGGAAAGACAGGGAATCCTTGGTGGCGACAAATACTGTTAATAATTTGTCACCACCAATCCCTCCAGTCAAGGTAGGTGATGCTCTATCAGTGTCACAGAAACAGGAGGCTCTGGAATTTTTACAGAAAAACAAAAACAAGTTCTCTGACCTCCCAGGGCGTACCCACCTCATCCATCATCACATTGAAACTGAGCCTAGAAGCAGAGTAAACCTAAAGCCCTATAGGATACCGGAGGCACGTAGGAAAGCCGTATCTGCCGAGGTAAAACGTATGCTTGATCTGGGGGTAATTGAGGTGTCACAGAGTGAATGGTCCAGCCCGATTGTGCTAATCCCAAAGCCCAATGGAACTTGGAGGTTCTGTAACGATTTCAGAAAGTTGAATGAGATCTCCAAGTTCGATGCTTATCCTATGCCCAGGGTAGATGAGTTGATTGAGAAGTTAGGTAACGCCAGGTACATAACCACCCTCGATCTCACAAAGGGCTACTGGCAGATTCCACTTTCTGGCGAGGCTAAAGAGAAAACTGCATTCTCCACCCCTGATGGGCTATTCCAGTATGTAGTGATGCCATTCGGGTTACATGGAGCGCCTGCAACTTTCCAGAGGTTGATGGACTTGATTCTGCGACCACATCGGGATTACTCAGCCGCCTACCTCGATGATGTGGTCATTTTTAGCCCTGATTGGGAAAGTCACCTCTGTAAGGTACAGGCCGTATTGGATACCATAAGTGATGCAGGGTTGACCATAAATGCCGAGAAGTGTGCTCTAGCCCTAGAAGAGGCCAAATATCTGGGCTACATTGTTGGGAGAGGGTTGATTAAGCCACAGCTAAATAAAATTGAGGCAATACAGAATTGGCCTAGACTCCTGACAAGGAAACAGGTTAGAGCTTTCCTGGGTATTACGGGTTATTACCGTAGATTTGTGCCGAACTTTGCCTCAGTTGCTGCTCCACTAACTGACTTGACAAAGGGCGGAAAGACAGCAATGGTCACGTGGACCCCAGAGGCCGAGAAGGCTTTCCAAAGCCTTAAGTCTGCCTTGTGCCAACCACCTGTGTTAGTTACCCCCAATTTCAGGCGAGAATTTCTGGTCCAGACAGATGCCTCTTCAACAGGCTTAGGTGCAGTACTCTCACAAGTAGTGAATGGTGAGGAGCATCCGGGGATGTACTTGAGTAGAAAACTAACCCCGGCCGAGAAAAATTATGCCATTGTGGAGCGAGAATGTTTGGCAGTGAAGTGGGCCCTAGAATCTTTAAAGTATTACTTGCTAGGCAGGAAATTCAAGTTGGTGACAGACCATGCCCCCCTAACATGGATGAAGTTAAACAAGGAGAGAAATGCAAGAGTGACTAGATGGTTTCTGTCCTTACAAAACTTTAATTTCACTGTGGAACACAGGCCAGGGAAATTACAGGCAAATGCTGACGCATTGTCGAGGGTGAGTTGTCTGTGGGGACAAAAGGCTCAGCCCTCCGGTCTGAAAAAGAGGGGGGGGATATGTAGACAGGTCACTGGAGAAGTGGTTGAGGGGGTGTACATCTCACCTAGGTTGCTACACAGTGTGAGATGGTAAGTCCAGGATGGATCAGTTTCTCAGCAGCAATATGCTGCTAAGTTGTTATTTAATCTTGCCGGGCCTGGGTTTATATGGAATGGCAGGTAGGTTTGGTAGAGGGACCTGTCATTCCACACCTCCCATCCCTCGATCCAGTTCTGGGTTTTGGATCAGGTGAGCTTTGATCCTAATTAGCCTGGGAAGGTAAAGGCTCTGCGGGCCTGCAGGTGTTCGCTCTCAGCCAGGGAAATGAACAGTCTGTGTGTTGGAGGAAGCTGCAAGCACAGCCACTGCTGGAGCTAAAACCCACCCTGCGATGTCCAGGCGAAAGACGCTGTGTTTATAAGTGTCAGATAGGTGAGAAGAACCTGTTAGTAAGCGCCCAGCCGGGCTAGGTTGTTTTGTTTTGTTTTGTTATTATTTTGTTCCTGTTATACACAAGAAGCACGGTGTTGCTGTATATTTTGTTTGTTGGACTGTTTGTACCACGAATAAACGCCAAGGTCTGCTTTATAAATTCCAAGTCTGATGTGAACTGTGTCCAAACTCACCCTACCCCGGGAAGATCCCTTACAATATATATATATATATATATATATATATATATATATATATATACACACATACTAGTCTGACTAGTTTGTTAAGGTGACCTCATCCCATGTACAATACCCTTGTCAAGGGGCTGGAGAAGACAAGCAAAAAAAGGTGATAAATCGTGTTTAGTAATAGAAAGTTATTATTAAAGTGGTTGTAAACATCAGTCATGAAATCTAAATAAAGCACACACAGTATATCTACAGTGTTTACTTGTCTCTTGCCAAAGCTCTAAGTGTGGTTTCTCTCTGGTGCTTTGTTCCTCTGTTATCATCATGGGACACTTCTGAGCAGTTTCCGGACACATGAGATAACATTTGTGTCGGGGGGGAGAGCTCAGAATGCAGCTTGTCTATTCACAACACAGTTCTTCTGCCGTGTGTGAAGGGGGTGTGTGCCTTTCCTCCAATCTCTCCAAGCTCTCACTCACTGTAACTGTAGTTCTCCACCCCCTCCTCTGTGATACTAACAGATGAAGGATTTTAACACAATTCTGCCCTTTTGAAGGGGTGTAGGGAAGAGAAGACTGCAGATAAACAAATAAAACCTATGTAGCAGGATTTGTTTTATCTCTGTGTATTGTTTCATAGTTTCATAGTTAGTCTGAGGCTGTTCACTTCACTGGGTATATGTGAGGGTTTACATCCACTTTAACCAGTTCCCGACTGGCACATGCCGATGTACGTCGGCAGAATGGCACGGGCAGGCATATTGGCATACAGGTACGTCCATTTCTATATGCCGCCCTGCCATCGCGTGCGCGCCACCGGCGGCACGCTCGCGTGACGGTCGGGACCCCCGTGAGTCCGACCGCAGGTCCCGTGGACTTGATCGCCACGGGGATACCCATGATCGTCTCACGGGGAGGCTGAACAGGGAGATGCCGTTGTAAACAGCATCTCCCCGTTCTGCCTAGCAACAAGTGACGCTGATCTCTGCTCCATGTGATTGGAGCAGAGATCAGTGTTCACTAACACAAAGCTCAGCCCCCCACAGTTAGTAACACTCCCCTAGGAACACTTAACCCCTACACTGCCACCCCTGGTTAACCCCTTCACTGCCAGTGTCATTTACACAGTATTCAGTGCATTTGTATTGCACTGATTGCTGTATAAATGACAATGGTCCCAAAAATGTGTCAAAAATGTCCGATGTGTTCCGCCATAATGTCACAGTCACAATAAAAATCGCTGATCGCCGCCATTAGTAGTAAAAAAAAAATTAATAAAAATGCCATAAAACTATCCCCTATTTTGTAGACCCTATAACTTTTGCGCAAACCAATCAATAATCGCTTATTGCAATTTTTTTAACCAAAAATATGTAGAAGAATACGTATCGGCCTAAACTGAGGAAAAAAACTGTTTTTTTATATATTTTTGGGGGATATTTATTATAGCAAAAAATATTGCGTTTTTTACAAAATTGTCGCTGTATTTTTGTTTATAGTGCAAAAAATAAAAACCGCAGAGGTGATCAAATACCACCAAAAGAAATCTCTATTTGTGGGTAAAAAAGGACGTCAAATTTGTTTGGTAGCCACGTTGCACGACCGAGCAATTGTCAGTTAAAGCGAGGCAGTGCCGAATCGCAAAACGTCGTCTGGTCTTAAGCCAGCAAAATGGTCCGGTCTGAAAGTGGTTAACTTGGCATTTGTTACTGATACACAAAGCAAACTAATGTCACCCGGTGACGGTTTACATCTTTTGAAATATACACATATCATCTAGTTCACTGATCTATATCTTATCTTTTTTTTATATATGGGAATTTGTCCCACCCTCAGCTTCCCCGTTTGTTCTCCTAGGATAGGGTTCTCCGCATTCAGCCCGCTACAAGATTTTACCTGGCCCACAGCAACTTGTCTTGTATTTGCTTCATGTGTTTCCTTAGTGCAAGTGGATCACTGCTCAATATACCCTCTTGGATCTCAAGCTCAACCATACTTTCAAAACGTTTGCCATGTACTTTCACAAACAATCATGAAGGCCTGAAAAATGCCCTTTGCCTGCTGGAAACCAAGTCTAGGATCAACAATGTCCTGCTACACAAAAAAATACAAGCGAAACTCCCTGGTTAAGTTGAGAAATTCCAAACCATGGGGCGACCATTGGCATCTCACTGCCTTCCTGCAGTTTTGACTCTTTTGGCTTTTAACAGATCAAGCAGATCTGTCCACTTTAGGAATCCCCCTTTGCACCTTCTTCTCCCTTCCACCCCCCATCTCCACTCGCCATTTTTTTGGTGACTCCCTCTCCTCCCCTCCACTCGCCATAGCTTGCTGCTTTTCCCTCGCTTCCATCCAGGCCATCTCCTGTTTGTTTACTCCATATAATTCACACTTTTTGGTTACTGCAGATTTTATTTCTCTCATACAGCATTTATGTTATGTTCATCTACAAATTCAAATGTATAAAACTTTCTACTGTATATGCCTAAAAGCAAAAAGAAAAACTAAGATTGAAGCAGAAAATACAATTCTTGTAATGCAAACCTATTAGAAATTTGGGCCATTCCAATTGAACATATAATAAAAAAATACATAAGCAAAGGTTGCCTTCGGTGAAAATTTTATGTCAAAATATTCAGCAAATCCAGGCAAACTGACAGCTGAGTTTATATGCAAATCTTGGCTTTTCCTGTAAAAGAAAGGTTATAGAAGAGGGGAGATAATAAAGCATTAGCGATCACGCCCTGGAGGGGCCGCTTGAAACAACGTAAGGTCTCCCTTAGCTGTTTATAGGCTGTCAGGAACAGGTACCAGTTCCAGAGCACACCGAAAAAGACTGACTCAGTGTAGAAGAGCATTTTATCAACCAGGGTGCCTTCAGACTTCTTCAGGGGGGCCTTGGTAAAATGCCTAAAAATTGCCTGGATTTTGTATAATTGTATGCAAACCAACTGGTGGTTAAAGCCTTTTTTACACAAAGCCACAGGTTTTCATTATGCACCATTACAACCTGGCAGCTGCCAGAGTCAGGGCCATCTTTAATTATGACTGGACCCTGGGCAAACATTTTCTTGGGCCCACTCTTCCATGCAATTTTGCTCTCCGCATGCTCTGAAACATACAATAAATAGCAGCTAGACTCAAAATCGGTTTACTGAATCAGATCAGGCAGCGATTGCGATTGGTTGCAAGAGGTTACAATGTATCATTACTGCTCACTGACTGGCTGCTAGAGGTTACAGCACACAATATGGCTCACTGTTTATTTTCTAGAGGTTACAGCACATGACTTCTGCTTTTTGATTGGTTGCTGGAGATTACTGTACATCAATACTGCTCACTGATTGATTGCTAGGGGTTACTGGACATCTATACTACTCACTAATTGGTTGTTAGAGGTTAGTGCACAGCATTACTGCTCACTGATTGGTTGCTAAAGATTATAGCACATCATCTCCTTACTGCCTGCACACCATGGAGTGGGGAGGTGAGGGGACTCGTCAATAGACAGAAAACTCCTAGGGATCCTAGGCTCCTGGGATCAGTGGCAATGCTGGGGGGTTGATGGGACCAGTGGCAGTGGTGGGGATGGTATTAGTTAGGAGACAGTACACTGTGGCAAATTCTGAGTCATGTAGAGCAAAGCTGGAAACCGTTGGCAAGTATATAGTGGGGGATTCTTTTTTTTTTAATTATTTATTTTTTGTTTTCTTTTTGGAGTGGAGTTACCCTTTCAAGAAAGCCTGTTTTGCCCCGAGTGCTTTAATGTGCTACAAAAGAGGTCCTATGCAATTAAGGTCCTATTTTTCCACTCACATCCGCATATTATTTATATGGGATCACGTAGCACTATATATCCTAACACATATTTTCAATTTCTGTACAAAGCTCACACTTCAGCCTGAAAGAGAGCATACAGTATATACCTTTCAGCTTTGTAAACAATCCATTGTATACCACTGACTCCCATTTTTATGGTGCAGTGAGATGGATGTGAATGTAGGCCAGATGGGATCTATACAAAATATATTACTCACATGGGTACACATGCTGTGTATTGATTATATGCATTTACAGAAACATATTGCAGAAACAGCGGAGTGCTCCTTGGCGGCTGTATTGAGTGTTTGCTATATGCAGGCATTGCATGTCTCCAGAGTGGATAAAAGAAAACAATGGATATGAGCGTTGCAGGAGAGGCCGTATAGATGGCTGAAATATCCCATAGATAAGTAGAAAGTTCTGTCTTAATTGCACTGAGAATTCATCCCAATCTTTTCTTAGTGCAGGTTGTTGTTTTTTTCTTTTTTCTTTTTCTTGTTTTCTTTTTTTTCTTTTTTCATTTTGAAAATAATAAACTACAGAATGAGGTTAGAACTGGCAGGAAGTCAAAAAGAATATTCTGCTAGTAAATGGTGAACAAATCAATCCGAGCTTCTGATTTATCTGCCGGATAAACAATGCACATCCCACGTTGGTTTATCATTTTTCAATGGATACAAATACAGTCACAGATTTTAAAAAAAAAACTTGTTTGCCCAAAATGTATTTTGATGGATTTTACAAACTGTGTATAAACAAAGTATTATATAATAGTCCTGTCCATAATAATGCACATGAATACAATATTACCTGAGATATACAGTGGGTATAGAAAAGAATCTCCTTCCTTCAAAATAATCACATTTTGTTGCTTTGCATCCTGAAATGAAGAGTTTTTGCTTTATACAGCTGTGTTTACTAGTGCAACCTATAACATCCAAGTGAAAGATATAACACCAACATGTCAGAAAAAATATTAAAAATTCAAAAACAGAATCACTGAGTTGGAAAAAGGATCACCCCCTTATGTCAGTATTTTGTTGAACCGCCTTTTGCTTTATCTACCGCCTTTAGTCTGTTGGGATTTGTCTCTACTAACTTTGCACATCTAGACTTTGCAATATTTTCCCTCTCTTCTTTGCAGAACTGCCCAAGTTCAGTTATAGTTGATGGTGACCATTTGTGGACTGCAGTCTTCAAGTCATTCCACAGATTTTCAATGGGGTTTAAAGTGATTGTAAAGGCAGAGACTTTTTTTTATCTTAGGCCCCTTTCACACGCTCTGTTGTCCCCGCTGAGCCGGCGGCGGACAGGGCGGTCTCTGCACACTGTGCATGGACCGCCCTGTCAGCTCTCCGCTCTCCTCTATGGGGGATCGGATGAGCACGGACCGTCTGTGAAACATGTAAATCCACATTTGGTGATATAAAAACTGGATTGTGTATCTCACCTTCGTTTAACACCTTTAAATGTACCATATATACCATATAATAAATTTCAATAGATGATCTGGTCACCTCCGATTCCAAGTGTTATCCCCAGAATGGACTGTTCAAAATGGGGTACTGATACCTTTAAGGCACTGTTTACCACGCTCATCAACATGTTTGGTCAACACATCTATAGTGCCCCCCATAGTGTAGTATTTTAAATAACACAAGTTTATTAGGTTAAAATAACACTTAAATCAAACAAGTTGTTAAAATGCATCCAAAATGTTCAATATACAACAGCAGTATTCGCTCTTCACATCACTTCCAGTCCTGGGCGCCCTACACGTTACGTCACACCACGTGACTTCTTCACGTGTTGATTGCATAATCACTGTTTATATACATGTGCATGCCTTACATGTATCTTTGCATTTGGATATTTGCGCTGGGCGACAGGGGAGATTTTCATTTTTATTTTTATTTAACCACTTCAAAACCAGGCACTTTTACCCCTTTCCTGCTCAGACCAATTTTCAGCTTTCGGCGCTGTCGCACTTTGAAAGACAATTGTGCGGTCATACAACACTGTACCAGTAAGAAATGCTATAATTTTTTTCAGACAAATAGAACTTTCTTTGGTGGTATTTAATCACCACTGGGGTTTTTCTTTTTTGCTAGATGAAAAAAAGACTGAGAATCGAGGGAAAAATGATTTATTTTTTTAGTTTCTGTTATAAAATTTTGCAAATAAATAATATTTCTTCATAAATTTAGGTCAACATGTATTCTGACATATTTCTTTGGTGAAAATAACCTAAATCGGTGTATATTATTTAGTCTGTAGGAAAGTTATAGTCCACAAACTATGGTATATATACAGTATCTCACAAAAGTGAGTGCACGCCTCACATTTTTGTAAATATTTTGTTCTACCTTTTCATGTGACAAATGACACTTTGCTACAATGTAAATACATACCAGGCCCTTCAGGTCTGGTATGGAAATTAAGGGGAACCCTGTGCCAAATGTAAAAAAAAAATGGCGTAGGGCAAGATCCATACCAGACTCTTCAGGTCAAAAAAAGTTAAAACAAAATAAATAATACAATTAAAAAAAAAAAAAACATCAGAGCGAGAGCAATAATTCTAGCTCTAGACCTCCTGTGTAACTCTATATTGGTAACCTGTAAAGGCTTTTAAAGTGTCACCTATGGAGATTTTTAGGCGCTTTAGTTTGGCGGCGTTCCATGGACATACTCAATTTTAAAGTGTTACATCTTTGGTATCTATTTACTGGGTATAACCGCCTTTTTCATGAAAAAGTGGGTATTATATTGTGTTTTTGTGCATTAGCATTCATTAAAGGGATTGTAAAGGCATTCTATGCATTAAGATAAAAAAAAAAAAAACTTCTGTGTAGCATGCCCACCAGCACCCCCAACACTTATCCTGAGCACCTTCTCTATCCAGCGATGTCCACGATTCGCTTGGTCGTCCGGGACTCTCCTCCTGGTTGGCTGGGGCACAGGGGAGAGAGGGCGGGGTCGAACGGCAGCTGCGTGCCTGAATGGAGACACAGGGCTGCAGCTCGAATTGGGTGCCCCCATAGCAAGCTGCTGGCCTGCAGGAGCACTCGTTAGGAGGTAGGAGCCAAGAGCAGCAAAGAGGGGGATCCGGGCTGCTCTGTGCAAAACCACTGCATAGAGAAGGTAAGTATAACATGTTTGTTTCTTTTTGTTTTGTTTTTTAAAGCAAGACTTTACAATCACTTTAACCATGTGCCTGCTGGGCACTTTCACCCCCTTCCTGCTCAGGGCAATTTTCAGCTTTAAGCACTGTCACTCTTTGAATGACTATTGCACGGTCATGTTACACTGTACCCAAATTACATTTTTATTGTTTTTTTTAAAAAAGCTTTCTTTTGGTGCTCTTTAATCACCACTGTGTTTTTTATTTTTTGCCAAACGAAAAAATACCAAAAAATTGCAAAAAGAAACTTTTTTTAGTTTCTGTTTTAAAATTTTTGTAAATATATAATTTTTTTCCTTCACTGATGTGCGCTGATGAAGCTGCACTGCTTAGGCTGCACTGATAGGCTAGACTGATAGGCACTGATATGCTGCACTGGTGGGCACTGATAAGCGGCACAGATGAGCACTGATGGGCGCCAATGATAGGCGGCACTGATGGGTACTGTTAAGCGGTACTGATGGGCACTGATAGGTGCCAATTATAGATGGCACTGATGCGCATCACTTACAGGCAACACTGATGGGCACCAATTGGCAGCACTGGTGGGCAGAACCCCAACATGTCATGAAATAATGTTTTTTTTTATCTTACAAACACAAAAAGCAGGTACAGCTTTTTAGTTGTAGCCAAGAGGGGGGAGTTTTGGGACTTTAAATGAGGCACAATAAATGTACCTCCATCCCGGGTTCAAGTACATAAGAAGGGAATGTGGGACTTTAAATGTATATCTTTTATACATTCGAAATGATTGAGTATTATGTAACTATTAATGTGTATGTGTACCTATCTTATAGCAGCTCTTTTGCATATGGTGCACCAATACCTGCTAATAAGAAATACCTTGTATTACATTCATCAATGCTTGTTTACTATCTCTCATGTGCTGCCAAGCTCACATAAATGTATCCATTATGTTTATACCATGTGTGCATGTATATATATGAAAATACTTTACTAGTATTACAAATAAAAAATGTTTACTAAATACTCTGCCTCCACAAGTCAATTGCCTCATTTAACCCCTTCCCGCCGAGCGTACACAGATGTGTGTACTCGGCTTCTGGGGGGTTATACTGGGATGATGCCCGCACCTGCAGGCATCATCCCGGTACTGATTTTTAGAGCGGGCGATTGGCTTTCCATCCATA
The DNA here is from genome assembly GCF_037356315.1 of Lithobates pipiens. Taxonomy (NCBI): domain Eukaryota; kingdom Metazoa; phylum Chordata; class Amphibia; order Anura; family Ranidae; genus Lithobates; species Lithobates pipiens. Next base: position 78,901,234 of record NW_027507784.1, on the reverse strand, counting down.
ACAACCAATGTGGCTAAAAGCCGGAGGAGCAGGAGGGGATGCCCCCCTCCCGCCGCCTCCCGCCGCCTCCCGCCGCCTCCCGCCGCTCTTACCAGGGCTCCCGTTCAATCGGGAGCACCGATCACAATCCGATGCCTCCGGCGACTAGGGAGGGTTAATTCCAGTCTCCTAATTGTAAACACGGAAGCAACGTCATGACATCACTTCCCGTTTACTCGGCTGCCATTGGCGCCGGATTTAAAAATATATACAGTATTCAGAATCGCCGAAAACGGCGATCTGAATACTTTGAAGTGTAAAGTGTATCCCTCCATAAATAGTACCTGTCACCACCTATTACTGTCACAAGGGATGTTTACAAAGTGATAAAAAAATTTATTTTTTAAATTTATTAATTTTAAAATAAATAAGAACATTTTTTTTTTAAAGTGCCCCCTGTCCCCGCAAGCTCACACAGCAAAGAAAACGCATACGGAAGTCGCGCCCGCATATGTAAACGGTGTTCAAATCCCACATGTGAGGTATTGCCGTGATCGTCAGAGCGAGATCAATAATTCTAGCACTAGACCTCCTCTGTGACTCTAACCACGAGTGTGTGCAATTATAAAGTGTGACATGTTTGGTATCTATTTACTCGGCATAACATTATCTTTCACATTATGCAAAAAAATTGTGCTAATTTTACTGTTTTGTTTTTTTCTCATTCATGAAAGTGTCCCTTTTCCCAAAAAGTTGCATTTAAACACCGCTGCGCAAATACCGCGTGACATAAAATATTGCAACATTCGCCGTTTTATTCTCTAGAGTCTCTGCTAAAAAAATATATATATATAATGTTTGGGGATTCCAAGTAATTTTCTAGTAAAAAATATGGATTTTATCTTGTAAACACCAAATGTCAAAAATAGGCTTAGTCATGAAAGGGTTAAAATCCCACATTCCCTTCTTATGCAGCTTTGGTTCTGTGGCTTGCCCGAAATTCTCTTTTAAATCTAAACTCAGGAATAAGCAAATATGATTTAAATACATTTGGCCTGTGTATTCTTCCTTGAATCTCAGTGTGCTTTGTGTATTTCTTCCAGGTCTGCGCAGTAATCCAGTGTGAGACTTTCCCTCTGTGCAGTAATAAAGACCGCTCACTGATTCTCTCTCTCTTTGTGCAGGATGACTGGTCTTGTCTCCGCCCCCTCCTATAGTTTTCAATAGTGGGTGGAGCCTACTGGGTCCCTCCCACAGCTCTGCTCTCTGCACAAGTTGTATACGACAGTGATGATGTCACCCGCTACTTATACGAGACAATATCTGGGTTTGCAAAGGCATTTTATTCACACAAAGTGGATTTATACCCTTTGTGGTTATTGAAGAATACATTTAAGCATTCAGCATCATATCGTCACCATCTAACGCAGCGACGACCTTGCCACATCCTTTTCACGGAACGCACTTGCTGCCACCGGTCTGACTAGCTAATGACGTCCTTCAGCTCACCCTGTGTTTAATACGCTAAAAGGTTACAAATGAAGATACGGAGGGGGAAAAAAAATGATATACAGTTTTAAAATAAATGGGATTGTGAAAAAAAAAAACAATTTCCAGACATGCGCTACAGCAGACGTCTGACCCGCGGAGGAGACAGGAATACAGACAGACGGTCTTGTCCTCTAAACGTTTGACATTGTGAGTGATTTTGTTTCGAGGAGACATCCACTAATGTTGAGCCGCGCGGGGACAAGCAGGACTTCAAAGGCAGAGAACAAAAGACGCCGTCGCCGTGGTGTTCTACCCAGAGGCTTTAATGCATTCGGGGGGCTTCGCCATACGCCGAGACCGACAAAGTCACTAAGTGATGGAAGGACGGTGTCACCGGATGGCACTGTCACTTATACTTGTGTTCGAACTTTGTTAGAAACATTCATATCTGTACTGTACAAGGAAGCTTTATGTAAAAGTCTGCACCATGTACATTTGTTTTTTCACTGTGGTTAAAAGAGGCATGCCAAACTCACCCGGGGTGAAGGGCCAATCACCCCAATTCACCAATGGGAGAAATGAAAGCAGAACTCCAGGCAAACAGCTAAATGTACAAATAAAACACGTATCTGGGGGGAAATTTTAACCGATTGAGCCCCGGAAGCATTTGCGCTCCTTCCTGACTAGAGCACTTTTTGCGATTCGGCACTGCATTGCCTTAACTGACAATTGCGCGGCCGTGCGACGTTGCACCCAAACAAAATTGACGTCCTTTTTTGGTGATATTTGATCACCTCTGCAATTTAAATTTTTTGCGCTATAAACAAAATAAGAGCAACAATTTTGAAAAAAAAAAAAAGAAATATTTTTACTTTTTGCTATAATAAATATCCCCCAAAAACATATAAAAATAACAATTTTTTCCTCAGTTTAGGCCGATATATATTCTTCTACATATTTTTGGTAATTTTTTATTTTTTTTTGCAATAAGCATATATTGATTGGTTTGCACAAAAGTTATTGCGTCTACAAAATAGGGGATAGATTTATGGCATTTTATTATTATAATTTTTTTATTAGTAATGGCGGCGATCTGCAATTATTATCGTGACTGCGACATTATGGCGGACACATCGGACACGTCTGACACATTTTTGGGACCATTGTCATTTATATAGCGATCAGTGTTATAAAAATGCACTGATTACTGTATAAATGACACTGGCATGGAAGGAGTTAAACACTAGGGGCAATCAAGGGGTTAAGTGTGTCCTTGGGAGTGATTCTAACTGTGGGGGGGTGGGCTACCTAGGACATGACAGCGATCGCTGCTCCCGATGACAGTGATCTCTGTCTTGCCACTAGGCAGCATAAAGAAATACCTCGTTTATATAGGCATCTCCCAACTCTGCCACTCCGTGACACGATCGCAGGACACCGGTGGACATCGAATCCACGGGTCCCACAGGTACGGTCACGGGCGCCCACAATGCCGCTTCTTAAAGGGGATGTACCTGTACGCCCATTTGCGCAGCCGTGCCATTATGCTGATGTATACCATTGTGCACTGGTTGGCCAGCCATGAGATTTACACAGCTCTGTTCTGGCACGGGATGAGACTTCCTCATTCTCTGTTGCAGTTTCACTTTCACTTACAGGTCTCCTCTCATTATTCACCAAAGCAGGGGTCTCCAATCTTTCTAAACAAAAGACCTCTTTCCTGTTGTTCAGACATTAGGGGGGCCGGACTGTGGCCAGTGGGTTAGAAAACATCTCAGCGTCAGTGGGAGGAATAGTGCCCCATGTTGTATGTATTAGAGGAGGAGGAGTGCCCCATCATTGGTATCAATGGGAGGAATGGTGAAAAATCATTGGTATCAGTTGGAGGAATAGTGCCCCATTGTGTGTGTCATTGGAAGCAATAGTGGCCCAAGGGCCGGATAAAGGCAAGCAGAGGGCCGCATCTGGCCCCCGGGCGGCAGTTTGGAGACCACTGTACTAAGGCAGTGGTTCTCAACCTCAGTCCTCAAGTTTCCCCAACAAGCCATGTTTTGTGAATTTCTCTTATGCCGCGTACACACGTATCAGACTATCCGGCAGACTTAGTCTGGCGGACTTTCCGCCGGACTGTCTGCCAGACTTTCCGAACGAGCTACCTGCCCACACACGGTACTTTTGCGGCAGACTAGGTACGGCGGTCTAAGTCCGCCAGACTATCCTCCATACTTTTGAAATGAACGGACTCGCCCACACACGCGGTCGAAAGTCCGCTAATTGAGTGTTCTCTGTATTAGCCGACAATTCATTCATTCATTGATAAAAACAAAACAAAAAAAAGCGTGGGGGTTCCCCTAAATTCAATTACCAGGCCCTTCAGGTCTGACATGGATATTAAGGGGAACCCCGTGTCAAATTAAAAAAAAATTTACGTGGGGGTCCCCCTAAATATCCATACCAGACCCTTTATCCGAGCACGCAACCTGGCAGGCCGCAGGAAAAGAGGGGGGGACAAGAGAGCGGCCCCCCTCCCTCCTGAACCGTACCAGGCCACATACCCTCAACATTGGGAGGATGCTTTGGGGGTCTGTGACCCCTCAAAGCACCTTGTCCCCATGTTGATGAGGACAACGGCCTCATCCTCACAACCCTGGCCGGTGGTTGTGAGGGTCTGCGGGCGGGGGGCTTATCAGAATCTGGAAGCCCCCTTTAACAAGGGGACCCCCAGATCCCGCCCCCCCCTGTTTGAAATGGTAAGGGGGTACAAAAGTACCCCTACCATTTCACAAAGAAAGTGTAAAAATGGTTAAATAAGACAAACACACTTTTGAAAAATTCCTTTATTAAAAATAAAAAAAATAAAAAAAAGATTCCAGCGGTGCTAATCCACTCTTGCTATCCAGCGATATTTTTTTTAATAAAGGAATTTTTCAAAAGTGTGTTTGTCTTATTTAACCATTTTTACACTTTCTTTGTGAAATGGTAGGGGTACTTTTGTACCCCCTTACCATTTCAAACAGGGGGGGGCCGGGATCTGGGGGTCCCCTTGTTAAAGGGGGCTTCCAGATTCTGATAAGCCCCCCGCCCGCAGACCCTCACAACCACCAGTCAGGGTTGTGAGGATGAGGCCCTTGTCCTCATCAACATGGGGACAAGGTGCTTTGAGGGGTCACAGACCCCCAAAGCATCCTCCCAATGTTGAGGGTATGTGACCTGGTAGGGTTCAGGAGGGAGGGGGGGCCGCTCTCTCGTCCCCCCTCTTTTCCTGCGGCCTGCCAGGTTGCGTGCTCGGATAAAGGGTCTGGTATGGATTTTTAGGGGGGCCCCCACGTCAACTTTTTTTTTTTTTGACGCGGGGTTCCCCTTAATATCCATGTCAGACCTGAAGGGCCTGGTAATTGAATTTATGGAAACCCACACGCTTTTTTTTTTTTTTTTTATCAATGAATGAATGAATTGTCGGCTAATACAGAGAACACTCATTGAGTGTTCTCTGTATTACGGGAGCCGAAAATTTAGCCGCAAGTGATTTTAAAAGACTTTTTTTCCTGCACAAATGACACTTTGTGCAGGGACAGTTCTAAGCACCAGAAACATGCGTCTCTTCACAGGCATACTATAGATACCCACCAGCTACGAAATTTAAAGGAATATTACACTTTTATTGTTTCACTTTAATCCTTATTAAAATCACTGCTCCTGAAAAAAACGTCAGTTTTTAAAACTTTTTTTTGCATTGATCCATGTCCCCTGGGGCAGGACCCAGGTCCCCAAACACTTTTTAGGACAGTAACTTGCATATTACTCTTTAAAATAAGCACTTTAGATTGTGAACGTTCAAGTCCCATAGACTTTAATAGGGTTCTAAAGTTCACACGAAGTTTAGGTCTGTTCGCAGGTTCTGGTGCGAACCGAACAGGGGGGTGTTCGGCTCATCCCTAATTAGGAATGAATGGGGTGTCTCAGCCAATGGGCAGGGATTTTCTTGGGTCATGTGGCCTGTTGGAAGAACCTATTTATTCGGGGGTAGAGGGGAAGCTGACGCCACAAAGGTATCATCCACCTTGCTACTGGAGACCACAGTGAGTGAGCTAAGGCCAGTACCAGAGCAGACTTGTGTGCCAGTACACTCGCAGCCGGGGACAGTGATGAAGTGGGAAAGCATCAGCAAGTGCCAAGTCAGGGGTGATGCTTGTGGCGTGTCAAGCCAGGGACCTAACATGTCAGCTTGAGGAGTATCTGTGAGTGCCAAGCTAAGGACCCAGCAGTGAAGCAGGGGTGACGCTTGAGAAAGATACTGAGTGCTAACAGTAAAAGAGCTCAGGGGATCCAGTGGCGAGTGGATCCGAAGTCTAGTGAGAGAGACTGGGAGCTCGTTGAGTAAAGACCTACAGTGAGAGTGAATGTGGGGTAAAGAGAACTGTTTGTGTTGCAGTTAGAATACATTTACCTTTAGTAACAGCTACAAGATTATTGCCATAGGGGACAGTGGTTCTACCTATACAGAAGCGATGTCCGGCTGGAGGCATTCAGCTGTATAGCTGTTGTCAGAAACTATGAATCAGACTGAGACAGAGTACAGTTAAATCTCACTTGTTTAATAATAATAAAAAAAGACAAACAGAGTAAACATAGTCAAAACATAACCAGAGTTCAAGAACCGTCGTAATGGATAGTCAGTCAGACAAGCCAAAACATCAGGGAGCAAGAGATGAGCGTAGTAGAACAGCAAGCAGGATCTGGAGCCAGATGGAATGTCAGCCAAGCAAGTCTTTAACAGGAACACAGGAAAGCGTCTCTAGAGATGTGACCAAGGCAAAGGCATCATCTAGGCTGGATAGCTTAAGTAGGCAGGACTGACTAGCAGGATATCATCAACAGGTGAGTCACTGTGGAGAGATAAGAGCTGGCAATTAGCTGACAGCTGAGCGGCCAGCTCAGACAGCTTTCTACCTATAGAATTCTTGGAGTCTGCCAATTAACATTGCATCAATCTAAGGGTGTCCTGGCCCTAATCCTCTCTCCCACAGTTCTGTTTAAAAGACAATAAATCTCTTTGCATTCAAAATGTGTCTGGTGCCCTCCTGTTTATCTTGCATTACACCCACCATGCCTTGTAACCCACTCTACCCTGAAGGATGTCAGCTGTCCTTAACTCTGGAGGTCACCATTGAGCTTCAGGGGCCCCGGGACTTTGCTACGTTTAATTATAGTGTTTCAAGCACTGCGCTGTGCAATCCTCACTCCCTTTTTTAACATATAGTAGCACATAAGAATTTATATATTGGCTATCAAATAACTACTTCAATATTGGTTATTTCCACCCCCTTCCTGCCCAGGACAATTTTCAACTTTTAGCACTGTCACACTTTGAATGACAATGCAAGACTGTACCCATATGATTTTTTTTCACACAAATAAATCTTTCTTTTGGTGGAATTTAATCAACACTGGGGTTTTTTTGTATTTTTTGGTAAAAAAACAAACAAAAACAAAATAATACCAAACGTTTTGAAAAAAAAGTTTTTTTCTTCATTTTGCAAATAAATAATCTTTCTTCGTAAATTTAGGCCAAAATGTATTCTGCTACATTTTCTGGTGAAAATAACCCAAATCAGTGTTTATTATTTAGGCCGCGTACACACGGGCGGACTGTTCGCCCAACCTTGTCCGCTGAACAGTGTTTGGGCGGACAGTCCGCTCGTGTGTGGGCTTTCAGCGGACAGTTTCAGCGGACAGTTGGACGGACAAAGTCTTTCGGAAATTCCGAAAAACTGTCCGCTGAAACTGTGTTTGAGCGAACAGTCCGCCCGTGTGTGGGCCTGTCCGCTGTACTTTCGAAATGAGCGGACTGTTCCCGCTCGGAAAGTCCGCCCATTTCGAGCGCGTGTACAGGTAGGCGGGGCCCGCGAAGGAGACGTCGCGGGCTCCGCCGCCTGGAATGGGCTTAAAGGGGAACCCCAACGCCGAAAAAAATCGGCGTGGGGGTTCCCCCAAAGTCCACACCAGACCCTTGTCCGAGCACGCTACCCGGCCGGCCAGGAAAGGGGGGCGAGCGAGCGCGCCCCCCCTCCTGAGCCGTACCAGGCTGCGTGCCCTCAACATGGGGGGGTGCCTTGGGGAAGGGGGGGCCGCGCGGCCCCCCCACCCCAAAGCACCTTGTCCCCATGTTGATGAGGACAAGGGCCTCTTCCCGACAACCCTGGCCGTTGGTTGTCGGGGTCTGCGGGCGGGGGGCTTATCGGAATCCGGGAGCCCCCTTTAAGAAGGGGGCCCCCGGATACCGGCCCCTCACCCTATGTGAATGAGTATGGGGTACAATGTACCCCTACCCATTCACCTGTGAAATAAAGTACAAAAAAAAACACAACACAGGGGAAAAAATATTTTATTGCACAGCTCCGGGGGTCTTCCGTCTTCGGGGGTCTTCTCGCCGGACTCCTCCGCTATGTGTGTGTAGCTCTTTTACTAGCGGAGGAGTCCGGCTTTCTTCCTCCCCGCCGCCGGCCTCTTCTCCCGACTTCGGGGGTCTTGTCCCCCTCTTCGGTTCTTCTGCCGGGCCACCGCGCCTTCTTGTAGCTCTTTTGCAGGCGGTGGCCCGGTCTTCTGTCGCCGCTGCCTTCCGTTCTTCTGTCGCCGCCTTCGGTTCTTCTGCCGGGCCACCGCGCCTTCTTGTAGCTCTTTTACAGGCGGTGGCCCGGTCTTCTGTCGCCGCTGTCGTCGCCGCCGCCGCCGCCTTCCGTTCTTGTTCTTCTTCTTCTTCTCCTGGAGATGTTGACTCGACGAGCTCTCCGGCCGGAATGCCAGAGCCGCGCTGTGCGGTCACTTATATAGTGACAATGGGGCGGTGTCACATGGTATATGTCACATGGGTTGGTCACATGGTGACCCCGCCCCCTTACGATGTCATAGTCCCCATGTGACATCAACCCATGTGACCAACCCATGTGACATATACCATGTGACACCGCCCCATTGTCACTATATAAGTGACCGCACAGCGCGGCTCTGGCATTCCGGCCGGAGAGCTCGTCGAGTCAACATCTCCAGGAGAAGAAGAAGAAGAACAAGAAGAAGAACAAGAACGGAAGGCGGCGGCGGCGACGACAGCGGCGACAGAAGACCGGGCCACCGCCTGTAAAAGAGCTACAAGAAGGCGCGGTGACCCGGCAGAAGAACCGAAGGCGGCGACAGAAGAACGGAAGGCAGCGGCGACAGAAGACCGGGCCACCGCCTGCAAAAGAGCTACAAGAAGGCGCGGTGGCCCGGCAGAAGAACCGAAGAGGGGGACAAGACCCCCGAAGTCGGGAGAAGAGGCCGGCGGCGGGGAGGAAGAAAGCCGGACTCCTCCGCTAGTAAAAGAGCTACACACAGATAGCGGAGGAGTCCGGCGAGAAGACCCCCGAAGACGGAAGACCCCCGGAGCTGTGCAATAAAATATTTTTTCCCTGTGTTGTGTTTTTTTTTGTACTTTATTTCACAGGTGAATGGGTAGGGGTACATTGTACCCCATACTCATTCACATAGGGTGGGGGGCCGGTATCCGGGGGCCCCCTTCTTAAAGGGGGCTCCCGGATTCCGATAAGCCCCCCGCCCGCAGACCCCGACAACCAACGGCCAGGGTTGTCGGGAAGAGGCCCTTGTCCTCATCAACATGGGGACAAGGTGCTTTGGGGTGGGGGGGCCGCGCGGCCCCCCCTTCCCCAAGGCACCCCCCCATGTTGAGGGCACGCGGCCTGGTACGGCTCAGGAGGGGGGGCGCGCTCGCTCGCCCCCCTTTCCTGGCCGGCCGGGTAGCGTGCTCGGACAAGGGTCTGGTGTGGACTTTGGGGGAACCCCCACGCCGATTTTTTTCGGCGTTGGGGTTCCCCTTTAAGCCCATTCCAGGCGGCGGGCCCCGCCTACCTGTACACGCGCTCGAAATGGGCGGATTTGCCTCCTCCTTATGTGGGCGAGTCCGTTCATTTCAAAAGTGGAGCGAACTGTTTGCCCAACCTTGTTCGTCAAACAGTCCGCTCGTGTGTGGGCAAGTCCGCTCATGCAAATTTTGAGCGGACTGTTTGCCGAAACTGTTTGACGAACAAGGTTGGGCAAACAGTCCGCGCGTGTGTACGCGGCCTTAGTCTGTAGGAAAGTTATAGAGTCAGCAAACTATGGAATACGAGGTGTCTATTAAATAATGAGACTGATTAAATAACTCATCTTTATTTATATGTATTACAAATGTAATGCTTGTCTCCTTCAATATATTCCCCATTTGCACTAATACATTGCTTCATTCTTGTTTTCCACTGGTCGAAGGCAAGGAGAAAAGCGATTTCTGTCAGTTGTTTCAACACATCCGCTGTTTTCTTCTTTACAGCATCAACTGACTCAAAACGTGTCCCTTTAACCACTTCCCAACTGGCGCACACCAATGTACATCGGCAGAATGGCACGGACAGGCAAATGGGAGTACAGGTACGTCCCTTTAAATTTGCCATCGCCTGCGCGCCGCCAGTTGGGACCTCCATGAGTCCGATCGCGGGTCGGAATGTCAACACAACCTTCCTTGCAACATTCTTTTTGCTCTGGTGTGAGAACCCTTGGGACCATTTTTGCAAATGTTAAGATCTTTGCGCAAAATTTTCCATGTACAGTAATTATTCTATTGTCGTTTTAGAACTTGACGGGTGGAGCTGATCACACGCTAGTTGCAGCTATCATCAATTTTTGGTTGCACGCCGCGTATTCATTGTTTTTTTCTTTCCTAATTGGCTCAAGCAGACCGCTGCTCAGTCTCACTGTCCGCCTGCGGCAGATCTTTACACAGGTCAGCTGGGAATTCAGCTTCAAAAAGTTTTGGCATTGGCAAGAACGTAAAAATGCGGCGCTATTGTTTATTTTGAAAGAACGGTTATCAGTTCCTCCGCACTTCTAACTTTACTTTCCCGGTTGGCTGCTTTTAACAATTTAAATCGATGCAGCCCTAGCTTTTAGCGTAAAGTACCCCACTGAACAATACACCGGATCAATATTAGGAACAAGTCTTAAAAATTCTTTACAATTTACAATGCAAACATTGGCCAACCTGCAAAGTGCAGAAAAAAAATGAACACAGTTTTGGGAATGTTATTTTCTCTCTCAGTAAGTTTAAAGGCTTCATTTTACAGGTTTAATTTTACAGCCAGCCGCACTTACAACTTCTTAGGAGCCCAATATATGAAATTACCAAGTTACCTGAAGCAGCCAGGCGTGATCATTGGGCCCCCGCCATCAACACCACAAGTTCTGTTATTGGTGACCTCTGATTCCGCATACAAATGACTTGAAGGTAGGTCTCTCTCCTGCACAATGCTTTGCAACAGGAGGAATATAAATGGCTGCAGAACCCCAGGGTGAGTCGTGCACAGCTCCACGGCAAACAATTATGCCGCATACACACGATCGGATTATCCGGTGGACTTGGTCTGGCGGACCAGAGTCCGACGGACGATCCGCCCGTGTGTAGGCTCCGGCAGACTTTTTCTTCCCAAAAGTCCAGCGGACTTAGAAAGAAGTTTTGACTCAAAATTGTCAGCCGGACTCTGCAGTCTGGCGGACAATCCGCCCGTCTGTGTGCTAGTCCGCCGGACTTTTGAAATGAACGGACTTGCCCACACACAGAGTAAAGTCCTTTCATTTTGAACGTGGCTCCAGGTAGATGGAACTAGCGAAGGTAGTGAATGTCGCCGCCTCCATTGGCGAGATTGACACCTCGCTAGGCCCATCACCTGGTGTGGGTTTAAAGGGGAAGCCCTACGCTGAAAAAACAGCGTGGGGGTCCCCCCAAAGTCCATAGCAGACCCTTATCAGAGCACGCAGCCCGGCCGGTCAGGAAAGGGGGTGGGGACCAGCGAGCGCCCCCCACCTCCTGAGCCGTACCAGGCCACGTGCCCTCAACATGGGGGGGTGCTTTGGGGAAGAGTGGGCCCTGCGGCCCCCCCACCCTAAAGCACCTTGTCCCCATGCTGATGAGGACAAGGGCCTCTTCCCAACAACCCTGGCCGTTGGTTGTCGAGGTCTGCGGGCGGGGGGGCTTATCGGAATCTGGGAGCCCCCTTTAATAAGGAGGCCCCCATATACCGCCCCCCCCACCCTATGTGAATGAGTATGGGGTACGATGTACCCCTACCCAATCACCTGGTGAAAAAATTGTAAATAAAAAAACACAACACAAGTTTTTAAAATGCTTTATTAGACAGCTCCGGGGGTCTTCTTCCATCTTGGGGGGTCTTCTCGCCGGACTCCTCCGCTATCTTCTACTTTTTTGCTAGCTCTTTTACTAGCGGAGGAGCCCGGCTTTCTTCTTCGTCGTCTGGGGGTCTTCTTCCTTCTTGACGGGCCTCCGCTATCTTCTTATAGCTCTTTTACTAGCGTTGGCCCGGTCTTCTGTCACTGTTACCGCCGCCGCTGCCGCCGCCTTCTTCTCTTCTTCTTTCTTCCGATGTTGACACAACGTTCTCTCTGGCTGCAATGGCAGGGACACGTGCGGCGACTTATATAGGGACAAGGGGTGGGGTCACCGGGTGATGTCACATGGTGACCCCACCCCTTATAATGTCACAGTCCCAGCATCCTCCGGGACTCATTCACATAGGGTGGGGGGCCAGTATCTGGGGGCCCCCTTATTAAAGGGGGTTCCCGGATTCCGATAAGTGAAGTGTGGTCAGTCTCTACATTTCCCCCTCCCTCCCTGCCAGCTCAGTAGTCAGTGTAATGAGAGCCAATCTCCTCCTCACTAGAGTTGGGTGAATGGTCCGAGCAAAAGTTTGGCCCGAACATCACCTGTTTGCCCGTTCGGTTGAGTGGGTGTTCACCTCGCCGAACGCCCTGCAATGCACTGTGCACAGTGCATCCTAAACCCTGATTGGGCAAAGGTTTGACCAATTAGGGCACAGTAAATTAGCTGGTTGTTAAGGAGCTGGTTGTTAAGGAACAGGCTGGGAAGTCGGTCATGGCGTCCTTAACAACCGATGAGTCACCAGCTGTCAATGGGCTTCCACGCTGACAGCTGAATAAAAAAATAAAAAATAAAAACATTGCCGGCAATTAAAAAGTGAAAAAAAAACGGGTCTGGTATGGATTTAAGGGGGAACCCCACGCCAAAATTAAGGGACAAAACTGAGTTGGGTGCAAGTAGCCTGGCAGGCCAGGAAAGGGGGGGGGGGTGAGTGAGCGCCCCCCCCCCCCCCCCGGACCATACCAGGCCACATGCCCTCAACATGGGAGGGTGGATGCTTGGGGGCAGAGGGGGCTTTCCCCCAAAGCAGAAATTTTGGTGTGGGGTTCCCTTAAAATCTATACCAGACCACATTTAAATGTCATTTGATTCATTTTTTTTGTTTAGAAATTGCATTTTTGCTGCAGCAGGATCTATACATGCTACAGATGTGTTACAGGCAGACTACGGGGTCCCCCACGCACTATATTTAAAGGAATTTTTCATTTTTATTATTGCACTTTATTATTGTCTGCTGGACACTGATTGGCAGCTGATTGACACATCTGATGGGGCTGTGCTGATAATCAATGTGCTGATTATCAGCACAGACCCCCCCCCCCCCCCGACAGGGAGAAGCGATTAGCTCTCCTTGTCAGCACGAACCGAGGAATGCCGTTTACCGTCACGTCCTGGTTCTCACGATGATCAGCTGCGATTGGTCACAGCTAATCGCGTGGTAAGAAGCCTCTGTCAGAGGATTCTTATCACGATCAGAGATGTGGCATGTCAGAATGACACACCGCACTCGCGATCGACATGCTGTGTGCCCCTGCGAGCGTGCTCCGGTACGTCCTGCTGGGCGTCATATAATACCCAGTCAGGATAACAGAACCATTTTCCGGCCGTCATTCTGTTATAGGCGGGAAGAAGTTAAAATCACTCTTCCTGTAAAATCAATCTTTAACAAAAAAAAAAGAATTGCATTGATACATGTCCCCCAGGGCAGTAGTACCCACACCCGATACCCTTTTTTTATGGCCCACTACTTGCATATAAGCCTGCAAAATTAGGACTTTTGATTTTCTAACTTCGGGTCCCAGAGACTTTAATAGGGTTCGCTGTTCAGGTCAAAACTTTTTCTCTGTTTGGGAGTTCTTGTGTAAACCAAACAGGTGGGTGTTCAGCCCATCTCTACTCCCCACCCCTTCCCCCCTCCTGATGCTATTCCGCTTCAATATCTAACATATTGACTTCTGTTTATAAATACATAAACTACATTCTGCCTGAATCTTTTAGGATTCATCCTGTATTCCATGTTTCTCTTCTTAAACGTGTTACTTTCAGTCCTTCTTCAGGAAGAGAAGAAGTGCCCCCGCCTCCAGTTCAGGTCGGCGAAGAAACTGAATATGAAGTTGAGTCTATCCTGCTCTGTGCAATTCAACTGCACAGAGCAGGTAAATATAACATGTTTTTTTTTATTAAAAAAAAACAAGACTTTACAATCACTTTAACTTACAGTCTCAGTAGCTTGGCAGTCAGTGACTCAATCCAAATGACATCTTGCAGATCGTAGAAAGCTTTAATCCAAAAACTTGTGCAGATCATAATAAATGAACATCAGATCAAAAAAATGATAGTGTGTCTAGCTTCAGCAGAACACAGTACATGTGGTAAATGGAGGCTGATACATGAAGAGAAAAGGTGGGACTTATTACATAGAGCATCCCCTAGCTACATCCCCTAGCTACAGAGTGAGGAAGGCAAACAAATGACATTGAATGTGTAACATGATATTAACCAAAAGAAAGAAGAACTTGCCTCCTTAGAACCTTACAGTTGATCCAGAGGAAGGCAATAACAGTCTTTCAAAGCATGGCCCAAATTTCTGCAACAGGAAAAACAGCAAACATTCCAATTTCAATTTAAACTCTTATTGATCTGCTTAAAGTGTTTGTAAAGATAATTTGTTTAAAGTCCAACTCTGGGCACATTTTTTTCCCCCTATGAAGTGGGGCTGTGACCGCACTGCATGGGTCAACTGCTAGTTCCTTCTGGGACTGGGCACAACGTTTATACTTACCCGATCCCCTGATCCTCCAGGAAACCATGCTCCCCCATCCACCAGCAGTGGACTGTTCCTGTCTATAGAGTGTGCTTTGTGTGTGCTGACATCAAGTATCGTATTTATCGGTGTATACCACACACTTTTTTCCCCTTAAAATCAGGTTAAAATCATGGGTGCGTGTTATACACCGATCCCTGCTGCCTCTGAGGGAAGAGCGGCGATCTCCTGTGTAACGGGCACTCCATCACTCACAGCCACGCCTCCTGGCCTGCATTTGGGCCACTGTTCTGTCTATCATATGAGCAGGGCCAGGAGGCATGAGTACAAGTGAAGGAGCGCCCGGTACACAGGAGACAGCAGCTCTGTGTAATTCAGTGGAGCTCGCTCCTCCTCTTCCCTCGAAGACAGCGGGGATAATCTAACACTGGCAAGCCTGCAATGATGGTAAAGGTGAGACTGCAGATGGGCACCGAACAGGCTGCATTGTTGGTCAATTTATAGGCTGCAGATGGGCACTGAACAGGCTGCATTGTGCACCATGCACACGGGTGGCTGGAGGTGGAGGGTGACTAGCAGAGCTCCATGCTCGACTATCGCACTGGCTGCTCTTTAGTTGTGCATTCCCCGCATGACCTGTGTCCTCAGCCAGCTCCTCAGAGTACCCCTCTCCTGCTCCATGCATTGCCGCTCAGTCCGATGTCTGTTCTCCCCAGCCAGAGTCTCACAATGCACTGCATACTTCTCCCGGGTAAACAAACTTTAAGCACACAGATGCAGTCCAGCCCTATGAGAGCCGGCTCCCCGGAGGACATGCAGGCTTGTCTGCCAGCCCCCCTCCTCCCCCGTCATACACAGATGATGAAAGGTCTTTCTGGGAGATATGCTGATCGCCCTTCCAGCACACT
Source organism: Lithobates pipiens (assembly GCF_037356315.1). Classification (NCBI taxonomy): domain Eukaryota; kingdom Metazoa; phylum Chordata; class Amphibia; order Anura; family Ranidae; genus Lithobates; species Lithobates pipiens. Next base: position 78,885,834 of record NW_027507784.1, on the reverse strand, counting down.
GGGTGGAGCCCAGGCCAACATGGATGAGTGCGCGGCCTACAGCTTGGTCATGGTGAGTGAGAGGACCCCATCCCCCACACACCATTACATACCCCCTCCATCTCCCCCTGGGGACAGGGATCCCTTCTCACGTGGGGACAGGGACCTCCACTTCCCCTGGGGACAGGGACCCCTTCTCACCTGGGGGCAGTAACTTCATCTGCCCTGGAGAAAAGGACCTCATCTCTTCTGGGGACGGGGACCCCATCCTGCCTAGGGACAGTCCCCCAATGGGGCACCTAAAAATTAAAAAATACTCATTCCAGTGGTGGAACTACAGGGCTCACAAATGTCATACCTGTGACTACGCCCTGGATTTCCACCGTGGGACTCGGAGGGAAGGGCCCTGGCTGGGGTTCAGGGGGGCCCTTCATGGTTTCTTGCATCGGGGCCCTGAAGGTTCTAGTTACGCCACTGCTGAGAAGGGTGCATTGATGGGCAATTTAGAGTCTGCAAATAGCCACTGAGCAGGGTGCATTGATGGGCAATTTAGAGGCTGCAGATGGGCACTGAGCAGGGTGCGTTGATGAGCCGTGACCCTCATTTTGCTTCAAATTCCTTTATTTAAAATGTAAGTTTTTTCCTTAAGCTTCCCTCTTAAAATTGGCATGCGTGTTGTACGCCTGTGTGTGTTATACAGCGATAAATACGGTATTTATCTCTGTACTGCTGGACATCTTTCGATGTCAACGGGAAGTAAGCACGGTGTGTCTTTCATCTGCTGCATTAAGTTTCCGTCGTTGATCACTATGTCTGCGGTCCTTAGTGTTGTCCATTTCTGTGTGCTTCTTCAAAAGAGCTGGAACAACACACCTTGAAACCCCAGTCTGTGTCAGGAAGATCCTCCTCACGGACGTCTGAGCGGCGAAAGTCGCAGAAGATCTTTTACCCAGTTTCAGGAGCGTTACCGCGATCAGCGGTGCACGCTCGGCCGTTTGACGCAAATTGGCGCCAATAGCGCTATTTAAACTGGAGCCATGCTTCAGTGCTTTGCTGCCTGATCAACAGCGTTCCTGTGCTTCCTGGTGATCCGTATCTGAACCTGAACCTGTACCTGTACCTGTATCCTGATCCGTATCGAACCCGGCTTGTTCCCGACTCTGCTGTTCGCTGCCTGCCCCCCGACTTTGGCTTTGTACCCGACTACTCTTCTGGATTCCGTTTCCGTACCTGATCTGCCCGCCGGTGCCTGACCTGGACTGTTACACCATCCGTCAACTGTAAGTTGCTTGCTGTTGTACTACAGGACACCTCCCAGTCCTCCGCAATATTTGGCTGTACTCCTTCTGCGTTTGTAGCCTTCTACCTCTGGCTGCAGACTACTGGACTTTTCCACTTCCGCTTATCCATTGCACCTGCATCCGTTGTTGGACTACAATACCCCTCCGTTGTTTGTCACTTCCTGCAATCACTTGTATGCCGTTGCTGGACTACAGGAACCCTTCTGCTGTCTGCTGAACCTTATCTCACCTTTGCCTGCATTCTGACACCGGACTACAATACACCTCCTCCTTCAACGGTCTTCTGCCTCTACCACCTGCTATCCAGTCAGGCACTTGTGCCCCTCTGTGCTCCTGAGCCCCTGTCACCACTACCAGGGTCTCTCGAGTCAGAGGTCTACGAGAGGCCACTCCCTGCACTCCGGGCTCTGCTTAAAGGTACGTGACAGTCTGCTTTGAAATCTTTGTCGGGGAGAGACCTTGCAGCTTCAGAATAACAACCTTGTGTCTTGTTGCTGTGCTCAGTCTTGCCATGGCGGATGACCTGTGACATGAAACTGTCTTCCACAACCTCACCTTATTGGCAGAGTTTGGCTGTTCCTCACCCAGTTTTAAGCCTCCTACATAGCTGCTTCTGTTTTAAAGCAGTAGTAAACCGCCAATGATTTTTATTTTTAACCTGCAAGGTAAAGCCATAATGTTCTAGTATGCATCGCATACAAGCGCATTATTTGAAACTTACCTCAGAACAAAGCCCTTCCAGCGGTGAGATATCACCGCTCACGCCACTTCCATCTTCCTATTGGTTTGCAGACCCTGGCTGTGTGACTGGCCGGAGCCACGATGACATTGTTTTTTGCCTTCCTCTGGATCAACTGTGGGTATAGGATTGTGTAAATGGGATTGTATGATGTTATTTTTTTTTTTTTTATGGTCGAGCTAAACGGACTTGTGTCTTTTTTCAACCTGACTAACTATGTAACTATGAATCTGAAAGAACAGCCCAGGTGGCCAATCCTTCAGAATGCATGTGCCAGTCACCGGCTGAACGTACATTAAATATCTCCTAAACGGTGTACGTCTAGGAGATATTTACAGTACCTATAGGTAAGCCTTATTATAGGCTTACCTATAGATAAAAGTCAGAGATGGGAGTTTACTCTCACTTTAATGATTGTGTTTCGACCTACATATGAAATTGATGATCATTAGCACCTGCTTGGTATAATTGGTTAATGATACACCTGACTCTAATCCTACAAAATCCCTGACTTTGTGCAAGTGTACAAAGTGTGCAAGTGTAATGCCCCATACACACGGTCGGAAATTCCTATGGAAAAAGTCCAATCTGATTATGTGGTCAGAAAATCCAATCGTGTGGGGGCTCTAGCAGACTTTTTCTGTTGGAATTTCCGACTGAAAAAATTTGAGAGCTGGATCTAAAATTTTCCGACAAACAAAATCCGATCTGACTTTTTCCGATACACAAAGTGGCACGCATGCTCAAATTTTTTTTAGAGACAAAGGCTATTGGCTACTGGCCTCTACGTAGTCCCGTCGTACATTTTGTACGTCATCTCGTTCCGAGCGATCGGATTTTCCGACAACTTTGTGCGACAGTGTGTATGCAAGATAAGTTTCTGCCAAAATCAATCAGAAAAAAAATCCGACTGATTTTGTGGTCGGAATGTCCGACCGTGTTTACAGGGCATAAGAATTGATGCTGGTTTGAAGGCAAAAGGTAGTCACACCAAATATTGATTTGATATAGATTTTTCTTCTGTTTTGTAAATTGCTAAAAATAAACAATTACAATTTTTGAAAGCATTCTTACATTTATTCACACAAATGTAATGATACCGTATATGAAATACTGTATTTCTGTTTTGCTAATGGTGTCCATTAAGCAAAAGGAGTAAGAGAACGGACTGCCTTGACCAAATAGATACTTTGATGTCTTAACCAAATCCTAACCAGAAGAAAAACTGCAATCTGGTTGGCCGTTGAGGTCACTACAGAAAACTTTCATTTCTTTTGGTTTTGTTGAGTTAAACTGCGTATGCAATTATTCTGCATTCTAGAATTAGAGAGAACGAAACAACATCTCACAGAGTTTTGAAGGTCTCTCCAGGTAACTTCATTAAAGTGGACAACCGCTGAGCCAAATTTGCATTTTTTTTATTTGCAATGTATTTACTTTAGCCCGTATGTCCGTAGTATAGGTTTGTCTCCCTGTATACTGACTTTCGAAATGACTCAGTCTGTTTGCTAAATACAGTTATAACAAAATTTTATTAAGACAAATTGCCCTCAATGGAAACAGAATGCAACAAACAGCACTACTGCCAAGAGGAGTACGAGAAACATTTTATTTGCTCTGCAGAGGGTAATCAGCCTTTCTGACCCACAGGAGCTGGGAATTAAGTATTCCTCTATTATACAGTCTGCAGCCTTTTTATAAATTATCCACTTCAATAAAGTAGAATAGAAAATAAAGGAATAGAAAAAAATTGAATAGAATAGAAAAGTATATAGCAGAAAATAAAAGAATATAATATAAAAGAGTAAAGGAGCACAAAACATGATAGAAAATAAAAGAACAGAATAGAGTGGAATAGAATAGAAAAAAACAGAATAGATTTAAAAAAAAAATAGAAATTTGAATAGCATAGTAAAGAATAGAATTAAAAAAGTAACGAAATAGAATAGAAATAATATAACCATTTTCCAAAATGCAAATAGAATCAATTTGAATGAAATAGAAAATAACACAATAATATAATATAATATAGAAAAAACAATTCTATTATTTTCTTATGTATTAAAATGTATTCTATTTGAAATTCGAATTTCAGACGATTATATTCTTTCTATATTATTATATTCTATTCTTTTTGTTTCTATTATATTCTAGTCTATTCTGTTCTTTTATTTTCTATTCTATTCAGTTCTGTTTTGCTCGATTATATTATATTCTTTTCAATGCTATTATTATTGTTTCTATTCTATTCCTTTATTTTCTATTCTATTTTATTCTCTTTGGAAATTCAAAAACGATTCAAATTTCGAAAACGTATCAAATGTGAAAACAATTCAAATCCTAAAACGATTCAAATCCTAAAACGATTCAAAGTCTAAAACGATTCAAATTCTAAAACTATTTGAATTTGAAAACTATTTGAATTTGAAAAGTATTCGAAAATGATTTGAAAACGATTAAAATTTGAATTTCGTCCGAATTTTTTTTCATTATTTCGGAGTCGCTTAAATTCGGTACAAGTGTAATTGGGAAATTCGTTTACATCCGAACTTCCAAAAAACTAAAATTCGTCCGAATTTCAATCGCAACAAAACAAACTGCACATGTCTAGTTACTTTAAATGACCATTGCGCGATCGTGCAACGCTGTACCTAAATACAATTTCTGTCCTTTTTTCTCCACACAAATGGAGCTTTCATTTGGTGGTATTTTATCATCTGTGCAATATTTATTTTTTGCGCTATAAACAAAAAAAGACCGTCAATTTTGAAAAAAAAAAAAAAAAATGTAAGAAATCAAATGTCATCATCAATTTAGACCAATTTGTATTCTGCTACATATTTTTGGTAAAATAAACCCCAAAAAGCGTATGTTGATTAGTTTACGCAAAAGTTATAGTGTCGAAAAACTATGGGACATTTTTTTAAAATGTATTTATTTATTTCCTTAATAGTAATAGCGGCGATCAGAGACTTATATTGGGACTCTGACATTGTGGCGGACAAATTGTACACCTAACTGACACTTTTTGGGGACCAGTGACTACTAATACAGTGATCAGTGCTAAAAAATATGTGCTATCACTGTCCTAATGACACTGACTGGGAAGGGGTTAACATTAGGGCTATCAAAGGGTTAAATGTGTGCCTAGGTTGTGCTTACTCACTGTGGGGGGTGTGCTTTGACTAGGGGAAGGCAAAGATCCGTGTCCCTGCTTAGCAGAAATACAAGATCAATACCTTCCCTTCTGACAGAACAACAATCTTCCTTGTTTCCAGATTGGCATTCTGCCTGTGTCTTGTGTAATGGGTGGGTGCCGGCAGACATCGAGTCCATGGTACCCGCTGTGGGTCGCCGGAGCTGCATGTGCCCCAAACCCCAGAATTGTCAATTAATATACTAGGTACGTGATCTGGCGCAGAGCGTCGCTCTGCTGCAGTACATGTGCGGTGGGTGGTCATTAAGTGGTTAAAGTATTTTCAAAGCTTTTTATTTTTTCATTTTGAATAGAGTGGAGAATGGGTAAAACCCATAGTTTTTTTTTTTGTTTTTGTTTTTTTTATTGCCATCTGTGTCCTATTCAGGAATTTTCTTTTTACTTCCTGTCCTATAGACACAAAAGGAAGCGAGATGAAACCTTGCTAATGGTGGGCACATACACTTATTTTTACATACACACAATTTTTTATCTGATCAATGTGTAGCCAAATCAAAACGATCAATTCCACAAACAGCCATAACTTTCAATCAATTTAGACTCATCGCCCTTCTGCAACAGTATATCTGTGTGAAGCGGTTAATCTCATCATAAATACAGTTCTTCTGTGAAGCCCTTGGAGGTTTGTTAGGCAACCTTAGTGAACAAACAGCATCACAAAGGCCAAGGAACACACCAGACAGGTCAGGGATAAAGCTGTGGAGAAGTTTAAAGCAGGTTTAGGTTATAAAAAAAAAATATCCCAAGCTTTGAATATCTCACAGAGCTCTGTTCAATCCATCATTCGAAAATGGAAAGAGTGTGGTACAACTGTAAACCTACCAAGACATGGCCGTCCATCTAAACTGACAGGCCGGGCAAGGAGAGCATTCATCAGAGATGCAGCCAAGAGACCCATGCTAACTCTGGAGGAGCTGCAGAGATCCACAGCTCAGGTGAGGGAATCTGTCCACAGGACAACTATTAGTCGTGGACTCCACAAATCTGGCCTATATGGAAATGTGGCAAGAAAAGATGGTGCTCTGGTCAGACGAGACCAAAATGTAACTTTTTGGCCTAAAAGCAAAATGCTATTGTTGTGGAAAACTAACACTGCACATCATATATTAGGGGATTGCGCCTCCTGCTGATATTCCTGCCTAACACTGCACATCATCCTGAACACACCATCCCTACCGTGAAACATGGTGGTGGCAGCATCATGTTGTTGGGATGCTTTTCTTCGGTAGGGACATGGAAGCTGGTCAGAGTTGATAGGAAGATGGATGAAGCCAAATACAGGGCAGTCTTATCCCTTGTACACACGGTCGGACATTGACAACCAAATCCATTGCATTTTGTCCGACAGATTTTGTCCGAAACTGTTGCATACACACGGTCGAACAAAGTTGTCAGAAAATCCGATTGTACATAACGTGATGACGTTATTTCGTTACGACGGGACTACGTTCAGGCTAGTAGCCAATAGCTTTGGTCTAGGAATTTGATCTGAGCATGCGTGGCACTTTGTCCGTTGGAGTAGGCTATACATGATCAGAGTATGTCCGATCGGAGCATTTTGTCGGAAATTTTTATAGACAAGTTGGAAAACAGTCCGATGGAGACCACACACATTTGGATTATCCGACAATACGGTCCGATCGGACAAATTCCGTCGGAAACTCCAACCGTGTGTACAAGGGCTGTTACAGTCTGCAAATGATTTGACTGCTGCTGAGGTTCACCTTCCAGCAGGACAACGACCCTAAACATACAGCCAGAGCTACAATGGAATGGTTTAGATCAAAGCATATTCATGTGTTATAATGGCCCAGTCAAAGTCCAGACCTAAATCCAATTGAGAATCTGTGGCAAGACTTGAAAATTGCTGTTCACAGACGCTCTCCGTCCAATCTGACAGAGCTTGAGATATTTTGCAAATAAGAATGGGCAAAAATGTCCCTCTCTAGATGTGCAAATCTTGTAGAGACATCTACAAAAAGACTTGCAGCAGTAATTGCAGTGAAAGGCGGTTCTACAAAGTATTGACTCCGGGGGGCACCATACAAATGCACCCCACACACTTTTCACATATTTATTTTTTAAAAAAATTGAAAACCATTTATCATTTTGCTTCCACTTCACAATTATGTGCCACTTTGTGTTGGTCAATCACATAAAATTCTAACAAAATACATTTACGGTTTTGGGTTGTAACATTGAAAATTTCAAGTGGTATGAATAGTTTTTCAATGCACTGTACGTGGGCAGCAACAAGTTAAGTTGTTTGCCTGGAGTTTACCTTTAGCAACCCTTTTATTTTCAACCCAACCAGCTTGTAATAAATATTTAAAGGTCCTTCAGAAATATTTCCATAGGAACGATAGTTCTTCAGCAATCTCTGATCATTTCTCTTTGTCCATCTCTTGACCTCTCAATGACAGCACTTATGCCAGGCACATCATAACGAGGGTCTGTCCTCGTGATTTGAGCGATAGCAGCAGGAGGGGAGGCGGGAGACCTGGCTGAGAGCTTTCACGCTGAATAATAGCCCCCTCTCCGAGCCTGAAGCATGCGGTGAACATAACCGCCATTCATGTCCCCGTTGTACGATCCATCTGCCGCTCTCAAGGTGCCGCACTCACAAATATGAATTGCAACTTTAATTATCACGCAGCATTACATATTATCTTTTCATTTGGCTGATGTGATATGGAAAGGGTCATTAAATCTAATCAAACTAAATTATTAATGCCCTCAAGATATTAAAAAGCCTGATATTTCTGCTTCATTAAAATAGAATGAGGCCTGATTATTATGATTATTTTAGTGAGTTTGTATTTAAGCAGGGATCGTGCAGAGAAAAGGGTCCTCTGTTAGTTAAAGTTTCCTGTGATAAAAATTGGCAGCAAGGTGACTGAAAGGACTTTAAATAAAACAATGGAAAGATCGCAATACTTGCCAGGTAGCTAGATTTTTAATTTCTTAACCATTTAAGCCCTGGACCATTTTGCAGGCCAAAGACCAGAGCACTTTTTGCGATTCGGCACTGTGTCGCTTTAACTGACAATTGCGCGGTTGTGCGACGTGGCTCCCAAACAAAATTGACGTCCTTTTTTCCCACAAATAGAGCTTTCTTTTGGTGGTATTTGATCAGCCCTGCGGTTTTTACTTTTTTGCGCTATAAACAAAAAAGAGCGACAATTTAGAAAAAAAACCTCATTATTTTTTACATGTTGCTATAATAAATATCGCCCAAAAATATATATATAAAAAAAAAATTTTTCCTCAGTTTAGGCCGACAAGTATTCTTTGACATATTTTTGGTAAAAAAAAATTGCAATCAGTGATTATTGATTGATTTGCGCAAAAGTTATAGCATCTACAAAATAGGGATTTATGGCATTTTTATTAATATTTTTTCCCCCTAGTAATGGCGAAAATCTGCGATTTTTTATCGTGACTGCGACATTATGTCGGACACATCGGACATTTTTGACACATTTTTGGGACCATTGTCATTTATACAGTGATCATTGCTATACAAATGCACTGATTCCTGTGTAAATGACACTGGCACTGAAGGGGTTAACCACTAGGTGGCAGTGTAGGGGTTAAGTGAGCCCTGGGGACTGTTTATAACTGTGGGGGGGCGTGGATGTGTGTGAAACATCACTGATCTCTTCTTCTGATCACAGGGAGCAGAGATCAGTGACACTAGGCAGAATGGGGAGATGCTTGTTTACATTAGCATCTCCCTGTTCTTCCTCCCCATGAGACGATCGTGGGTATGCCCGCGGTGATCGAGTCCGTGGGACGTGCGATCAGGCTCACGGAGGTCCCGACCGGTGCGCAAGTGATGGTACGGCAGCAAATTTAAAGGGACGTACATGTATGCCCATTTGCCTGTTCGTGCCATTCTGCCGACGTATATCGGCGTGCGTTGATCGGCATGTGGTTAAGGAGAAACTGTAATTTTAGGGTCAAGTTTATTTTAATTTTTGACATTTTTATCTTTTTTATACTGATGTTTTATTCTATATAAATACTGTATATCAGAGCCGTGACTACAACCTTCAGGGCCCCGGTGCAAGAAACCATGCCAGGTTCTCTCACCCCCCCCCCCCCCCCAGTACAAATCCTATTTCCCCCATGCCAGCATAAGTAGTCTCCCCAGTTCTGTCACAAATCCTACTACCCAAACCCCCCCCCTCAAAAACACAAATCCCCTTTTATTACAAATCCATACTTTCCAACTGTCCTGCTTTTGGTGGGACCATTCTGAGATACAAATGAAATCCTATGTATCTAGACTAAAGGTCTGTTCACACCAGAATGCCATGTGGGAAACCTGTGTTTGGTGTGCGTTTTCCACACTGCCTTCAAAGTGTACTGCTGTAGTAATCAGCAGCAGGTGTTGGGGGACTCCCCAAATGCAGGTCGCAAATGCAGTTTTCCTGCAGAAGTATCATGCAATTTAGTTGCATTTTGTAAAGTAGAGTGTGCACAGCTCTTTGTGCATACTGGCACAATTTCAAACCATTGAAATGAAAGGGCTAAAATTTGCACAGCACCTGAAAGGCATGTGAATCGCACAGAAACACACAGCGTGTTCCTTTGTGATTTGTCGTATGAAAAGGCCCTGAGTCCTGGGACCCAGTGCTGAAAAAAGTTCTGGCACTCAGTTCCACGAATTTGCCTAAAGGGGGCACTAGCGTAGGCAACTCGGGCAATTGCCCCGAACCTCTATCAAGGTGCCTGGGATCCCAAACACTACAGTTGTCCCCTCAATAGCAGCTAGTTTCCAAATAATCACTGCAAGTGTTCTTCTATGACAACTTACCCCCCCCCCCCCTTTTCCCCGAGTCCCCTTCCCCTTACGCTGCAAGTACAAACCTCAGATCAGCACGGGACATGTAAAGCTGGCTGTGTCCACTCTCCTCCCCTTCTGTCTGTGTATAGGAAAACATCTGAGCCGAGGAGGGGGAGGGGCTTCAGTCTGTGTGTTAGTGTGAGGCAGGAGGGGAGAGAGGGAGATATGCGGCTGCCATAAAGATTGATTGCAGTGTGTGGGAACCGGAACTCCCTGCACAAGCTGCAAGCAAGTCACTGGAACCAAGTGAGTACTAGTGTTAGCCAAAGGCGGATCCAGAGTCAAGTCTCGGGAGGGGCACTGCCAAAATTCTTGCTCTTTTTCTGTTTATATTGCAAAAAATTAAAAACGCAGAGATTATCAAATGCCACCAAAAGAAAGCTCTATTTGTGGGGAAAAAAGGACATAAATTGTATTTTCGGTACAGCGTTGCACAACCATGCAATTATCAGCCAGTCAAAGTAACGCAGCGCAGTATCACAAGAAATAATCATACATAATGGCACACATGTATTTTGCGATTTGTCACATGACATTCATAATGTGCATGGATGGATGGCGGCAGCAGGGATTTGGGGGGGCGGTTCCCACAATACATGGGCTGCTACATTTGTATTGCTGCCCCACACAGCAGATCAGGGGGTCTGTGACTAGTAACCTGTGGCTGACCATGTTGCTGCTTCCAGAAAAGGGTCATCACCTTGCTCAGCTGCAGTGTCTTACCAGCAGGGAAAGAGGAAATAATTCTTCCCTCTCAGGCTCCCTCCAACTCGTACTCACCGCCTCGTGATCCCTTCTCATCTCCCTCAATGTCCTTTGCAGCCTCCTGGTGTTCTCTCCCCTCCCCCTGTGCATGCTGCGGGCTACAATCAATTCTTAGGCAAGCACCATTTTTCCACTGGTACTTGGGACTACATATTCCATGATCCTCTCCTGCTTGGACACCTCCCTCTCATTGGCTCTGGCCAGGGCCAATGAGCAAAGGAAGAGAGCAGACTAATGGCAGTGTCTGTGTGAAGAGGAAAGGGAGGGGGAGGAAATCCCCCTGCAGCTGAAGGTTATATCCCTTCACCTAGCCTGTTAGTATCAGCGCCGCTGCTCTGTGTATCCTGTGGCAGCGACAGCTGGTAGTATGTGCGCATGGGGGCCAGACATGGATTATAAAGCTGCCACCTGATGGGGTTGTACTCAGCCAATTGTGGAACTGCACATGCGATGTTCACCACTGGCAGCACACTAGCACATCAGCCTTTTTCTGGGGAATCAGAGCGTTGACTATCCTCTCCCCAGCTGCCTGACCTGTTCTCCAGCAGCTCCTCCTCCGTCAAGTTGGCTCAGTCTGAGAGTGAGACTCCCTCCCACGTGACTCACTCAGACTGACGTCACTCGTTGCTAGACACCAGGCGGCCCAGGCGTTAGCAACGAGTGCAGGAGAGAGGCTCCACCCACCGCTGTTCCTCATCCTGGTCAGTGCTGGGCGTAATGACAAGTAGAGTCTCTCTCTCTCTGCGCCGCTGATCGGGTTATGTGAGAGAGACTCGGGCAGCGGAGGCAGCGCAAGGGAGAATGTGACAATGACATGTCACTGCTACTATTTCGGGGGGGGGGCAATTGACCTGTTGCCCCCCCCCTGGATCCGCCCCTGGTGTTAGCCCTTGTACACACGGTCGGACATTCTGACAACCAAATCCGTTGGATTTTGTCCGACAGATTTTGTCCGAAACTGTTGCATACACACGGTCGGTCGGACAAAGTTGTCAGAAAATCCGATTGTACATAACGTGATGACGTTATTTCGTTACGACGGGACTACGTTCAGGCTAGTAGCCAATAGCTTTGGTCTAGGAATTTGATCTGAGCATGCGTGGCACTTTGTCCGTCGGAGTAGGCTACACATGATCAGAGTATGTCTGATCGTAGCATTTTGTCGGAAGATTTTACCAGCAAGTTGGAAAACTTGGTCCGTCGGATCTTTGTTTGACAATAAGCATGTAATACAGAATGCACCAATGACTCCGCATCCTTAGAGCGCTATGAATCAGTGGAAGTTGTTTCCTTTCAGTCCGACTCTCTCTGATTGGAATTTCATAGGCAGCCATCTTAGTAGACAGAGAGGGAGGAAGAACAGATAAGAAGAAGAGCAGGGTGCAATCTGAGTGAAGTATATTAACGTATTCATTGTAGTGAAAAGACAAATAGCAACTCACATCAAGCTCATCACATTGTAAAGGCTTCTAGACAGTCTCATAACAACAGGAAACCTCAGACCAGTATAGAAACATATGGATGGGTGGATACACCTGCAGGACCAAGAGAACACACAAGGAGTGGCACCAAACGAAGTGCCATTAAATATACAGAGAAACACTAGTAAATTGACAAATCAAGAAATACCACTTTTTGCATTTCTGTGGGAAGTCTGCTTCTGCATCTGGGATGAGAAGCCTCTTCCTGAAACTTGGACCCTGGAAAGTCTTCAGGCTGGATGATAGCTTAGATGAGGAAGTGGAAACCAACAAGATGGCAGAAGGCTTCTGTGGAGGGCAGAGCTGTGCATTTCAAAGCATCTCAAGGCTGCCCAAACCTCTTTCTCAAGCTAACCAGGGAAGGAGGAAGAAGGATAATTCACTGTTAATTCAGTTGTGTGTCACAGTTTTGCTTGAGTTATTGAGCTCATTAACAACAGTTTAGTATTTGCTAGAGGGGTATAAAAAAAATTCAAAATCTACCGTAAACCAAGTTTTATTATGGCTACAGATATATAGACTCACAAGGTTCATTGGGATCCAACATGTGAAAAACCCTATCCAGTACCTATTGTTTCCTGCACTGCAGACACACTGATATCCATTGACTTCACCAACAAAGAAGAAAAAACTGAAGATTACAGTCACTTGTGGCTCGGTTGAACTTTATATAAATTCACAAGCCTCCTAGATTTAAAATGTCATCATTGACTTCAATAGGCACCCAATTCAGGATCCTTACCATGTGTATTATATAGTGCAGCAGCTGATAAAAAAATGGTTTAGGAAGCCTAAAGAGATGATGGAGCAAAACAAATATAAAAAAATTGGGATCCATTTTCGAAAATTTTGATCTGATGACCTCCATTCAAGCTAAGGGTGCTGAGGCAACAGAAGAAGCAGATATAAGGCAAAATAAGCCTCAGCCTCTTCAAGATTATTCTTCAAAAATTCTACCAGGCATACTGTGATAGAAGGGTATGACCTGGTGGCACTGACATTCAAGCTAAAGGTGCCTGGGCAACAGTAGAAAAGCATACAACGCAAAACAAGCCTAGCATCTTCACAAATTCTACCAGGGATACTAAGATAGAAGGGTATTACCCCGGTGGCACGGACATTCAACCTAAGGCTGCTCGGACAACAGCAGAAGAACATATAAGGCAAAACAAGCCTAAGCGTATGCTTCAAAAATTCTACCAGGCATACTAAGATAGAAGGGTATAACCTTGCGGAATGGACATTTAAGCTAAAGGTAACGGTAGAAGAGCATGCAAGGCAGAACAAGCCTTAGCGGCTTCAAATTTTTTTACCAGGGATACTAAGACAGAAGGGCAGGTTTTGGTGGCACAGACATTCAAGCTAAGGGTACTCAGGCAACAGTAGAAGAGCATATAAGGCAGAACAAGCCTGGGCTGCTTCAAAAATTCTACCAGGGATATTAAGATAGTAGGGTAGGATGTGGTGGCACTGGCATTCAAGCTGTGGGTGCTAGGGTAACAGTAGAAGTGCATATAAGGAAGAACAAGCCAGAGCCTCTTTTTAGAAGCGTAGGACCTAGTGGCATTGGCATTCAAGCTAAAGGTTCTCATGCAAAAGCAGAAGCAGCCCGAGACATTTGGGTAACTGAACCTCCAAAATAATACTGAAATTTGGAATTAGCCTGGGACATCCCAATTAATTAATTTCATCCAAATCTCAGCCCTAGTACACACGGTCGGACATTCCGACAACAAAATCCGTCGGATTTTGTCCGATGGATTTTGTCTGAAACTTATGTTGCATACACACGGTCGGACAAAGTTGTCAGAAAATCCGATCGTACATAACGCAATGACGTAATTTAGTTACGACGGGACTACGTTCAGGCTAGTAGCCAATAGCTTTGGTCTAGGAATTTGATCTGAGAATGCGTGACACTTTGTCCGATCGGAATTCTCTACACACAATCGGACAAAGTCCGATCGGATCATGTTGTCGGAAAGTTTTATAGCCCAGCTCTAAAACTTTGTCCGTCGGATATTCTGACGGAAACAGTCCGATGGAGCACACACACAGTCGGATTATCCGACAACATGGTCCGATCGGACAATTTCCATTGGAATGTCTGATCGTGTGTACAAGGGCTAACACTATCTGAATTTCATGATTAGCTGTACTCACCAGTCAGGATATGCTAGGGACACCAAGATTGGAAAGGTTTAAAAACTTGTCAGGTTACCATTTTTCACCAGAGATGTCTCAGCCTAGACATTTTGGAATATTTTTCCATGTGGTCAGATGACAGTTGAATTTAATCTTATATGTACCAGAACATTATATGCCCTGGGAGCTAATTACAACTCCACATCAGACATTTTCTCATAAAGGGTCCAGAGTTCCAAGTTCATTTCAAGGAGAACGCTTTATAATGGGGTTGTAGAGAAAAGCTAATGAAATTAGCCATTCTCTTTACATTTTATTAGAGGTATTGTCGTTTCCCTCCAAGTTGATTATTTGCAAAGCAGACATTTCGAGGGGAAATAATTTGAAGTCAAGTCGCCCATGTAATTCCAATTTACTTTTATAATGATTTCCGAGACTTTTCTCTGACTCATTGTTTATTTAGACCAGAATGACAAAAACGTATTTATGTCAAGCAAAAACAAAGGGTGAAATGAAAATTTTAAGTTTTCTTATTAAAGAACAAGTTTTTCCCTATTAGGTTCTTAATGCTCGACGTTAAGCAGAAATAAAAGTCCAATGAATGCAGTCAGATACTGTATGTGCCAACTGGATTAAATGTACTATATTTTTAAAATAGGAGTACATGAATGTTCATGGGAAGCACAGTGGCTTAGTGGTTAGCACTTCTGCCATTTGGAACTGGGTTGCTCAGTTTGAGTCCCAGTCAGGACACTATCTGCATGGAGTTTGTATGCCTTCTCTGTGCTTGTATGGGTTTCTTCCTATACTCCGAAGACATGCTGGTAAGTTAATAGCTACTTTCTAAAATTATTCCTCGTATGATTAACTGAGTGTATCCAAGATAGCTGCCTCACCATCACCCAAACCAGCTGCTGAAAGTTTCTTTTTCACAACATACTATAATCACCTTGATGAAGGGAATGATGTGTGGCCCCTGAAATGCCATAGTCACGTCATGGGTTATGACTAAGGCTACATGCCGAAATGCGTATGTCCTGTATTATTTTGTACCACACCTGGATTAATACTGTATATATATATTCATCGCGGAAGATTGACCTACCGGCTTTCCTTTATCTACTTGTTTGCTCGAAGGACACTACAAGCCAGTGCACCAAGGTACTTAAGGTTTCAGTGCCATCAATCTACCACTCTTACCATCTGCCCCAATAGCTGATGAAACACATTGAGTCCCCAGGAGAAAATGCGCTAAATAATTGTCAGACTCTTTTCAAGTGGAGTTCCACCCTAATTTGCTTGCATGTGCGCATGTGTTGCTGATCGCTCCGCCATTCCTTTTTGGATAGTGTCATTTTTTTTTAAATATATAGTACCTTGTCTTTTGCTAAAAAAAGCTCCACCTCCGTCCAAACCCCGCCACGCCGAGGTACATCACATCCTTTTTCACATTGGCCCCTGGGATACCAGTGTAATCGACTCCAGGAGTCAATGGGCATCCTACATGCCTAGCATTGCTTTATTTATAAACTGGAAATGACGCGAGGCTAGGCTCCATTGCTACAGCCGTGATAAAGTCCCACTGATAAGGTGGTAGCGAACAGCACCTTATCCTGGAATAGACTCCTAATGGGCTTCAGATGCCCACACTCAGGATGGACACTTGCTGGATCAGGAGGGTACAGTGAGTATCAATCCTGGCATGGAGAGTCACAGTGACCCTCTGTCCATGCCAGGTGGTCCCTTCAGTCCACTCCCGGCTTGCCTTCCTCCTGTTCCCCAGACCTGCACATGAGGCTCCAGCTGCCCCATTCCCTTGCATCATGACTTCACGTGTCACACTGCCGGCACAGGCCAAACACACTGTAGGAGGCACTTGGATGGTTTCGGCCAAGCGTCACAGCCATATTTTTTACTGGAAACATTTTTCTTTCACTGGCATTTACTGGCAGGAGAAAAGTGCCCATTTTTTACTGGCTGCCAGTAAAAATACTGGCGGTTGGCAACACTGTATCCCTGGCACCTGGGTTTCAAGTGGCAGCAGACATGAATGCCATACAGTGGAAAAACCTTTGTTCAAGCATCCACATGATAAGAGCGGAGTACACAATGAGCAGAGAGTAGACATGAGCACCGTCAAAACATTTGTTTAATTTTGTTCTGTTCCCTTTCGTATTTAAAAAATTTGTATTTCGTAATTCACGTCCAAAATACGAATTTTCGTTAGATTCGTAAACTTTTCATTAAAATAATGAAAGTTCGTTATGATGAATTTATCATTATGAGGAGCTCCCACCATCCCTGTGCTTTGCTGACTTCCTGGGTTTTTAACCTTTAGTTTTGTTAACTTTTCGTAAAAATAACGAATGTTCATTATGATGAATTTATCATTATGAGGGGTTCCCACCATTCCTGTGCTGTACTGACTTCCTGGGGTTTTAACGTTTAGGTTTGCTAACTTTTCGTAGCAGTTACGAATTTTCGTTATGAATTTTGATCTGAAATTCCTAAACGAAATTATATAGTATTTGGTACAGAATTCATATGCATAAAAATTTGTATTTCAGATTCGTACGAATTTCCGGAAATTCGTCCGAATTTTCAATTCGTACAAAACTAATCGCACATGTCTAGCAGAGAGATGACTATCAGTATACGTCTGCACTTTCACTGTTCAATTACTAGGCTGGGTATGTGTTGTGTCCAAGACATACAGCTGCAGTAATTGGTAACTGGTTTTGGGAAAGAACCAGTTAAAATCAGCAGCCTCATACGGGGGTAGCGCTACATTAACACACAACGAATGGTGGTGCACTGGGTTGTGTTGTTTGTTGAGCTCTACTGTACAATGTATTGGGATGACATTTACAATGAATGGCACCCTACTGCACAAAGAGCAGGCGCGTCACCGACTCCCCATGTGTGGGGCAACGTGCGTAAATGTTAGTGCATGTTACTACAAGTGTAAATGGGCCCGCAATCTATTTCAAATGGCAGTCTATTGGTCAAGCTACTCATATATGGCAAATAAAATATATAATTCTGGTTTCTATAATGAAATGGGTAATTGGATCCCAGAAGGTAAAACAAGTGAATAATACAAGATAAAAATTGCCGCTTTTCTTTACCTGACCATTCCTTTTATTTCATATCACTGTAACGGCTTTAAAATGTATTTTTATTCCTTATAATTTGGAATTTGCAACCGGCTAGCCTTCCATGACGTGTAGACTCTAATTTATAGATTACAAATCAGAGGTATCGGGGGAGTTATAATGAAGCAGGTAATTGCATCCCAGAAGGTAGAACAGGTGAATCACACCAGATATGGATTGCCGTTATTCTCTCCTCGCCATTTCTTTTCATACGGATTTTAAACACTTTGAACGCAGGTTTGTTTTTGCAAGTTAAAGTTGTTTTTTTTTTTTTTTCGTGTTTGAGCCGTGTAATTACCATAGGCCAAAGAGAACCGATCAATAATAGGAGTTTAAAAGAGCAAAATGTTTTGATGGCTGCCTGAAAAGAAAGGTGAATCATTTCTATTTCTCAGGCGTAATTGGTGAAGTGAAGCCCGCATGGACGCAGAGTAATATCTGCAAATTCTGCTACTTTAGTTAAAAATAACTAGAAAAAAAAAATAATCTGAACGGAGGGGGCAACTGTATTATGAAAATATGTGAATATTTTTCCAATCCACATAGGAGGAGGAGTTGTCACTATGACAGGAAAGCACAGACAGTGAAAAAAAACATTGACACTAAATAGTGCTCACCCCCGAAAGGGCTGTTGATTTGCCCCAGGTTTCTTCTACACTTTAGGCAGCAGCCAGACAGTCTTGGGATTGCTTTTCTTTTAAATGTATTGCTGAATAAATGGGATAGGATATTGGGAGCTTTGGGATCCTCCAGAACTATGAGCAGTAACAAAAAGTACAATCCTCATTCTATAGCTATTCCTTGTATCAGTCCCTTCAGTGGATAGCTCCAGCTATGGACAGCACTAAGAAGTGGCGGTTGGTGAGTTTTTCTCTTGGGGGGGGGGGGGGGGGGGTGGAAAACAACCAGCACTACCAACCCCCAACCCCCCTGCTGCGCAGAACTGATGCCCCCCCCGCATCAGGGGCAGCCAAGGGCTTGCGGCACTGACAGCTACTATGCCCACCACCCACCTCCCCCCTGTGAGGTCCGGCACTTACTGGTTCAGGCAGCAGCGGTGTGCTCTCCCCTTCTCCTCCTCCATGCAGACAGGAGCTGTATACTCTTCTCGCCTCCTCCTCCATGCAGTCAGTGGCGGCACTGGCACTTACTTGAAGCCTATTAGAGCCTCTAGCTCTAATCAGGTGTTTCAAAATACACCCCCCCCCCGTCTATCCCTGCCATAGTAATTCATGCACCCGGTGTCCTGAAAGGGGCCAGGCACATAGATAGGGAGGGCGGTGGAGGGGTTAGGGGGAACCCCCCTGAGCCCACAATGCACGGGCCACCACTAGCACTGAGACACCATATGCAATGTCCCAGGCCAGGAAAACAGTAGCCTTAACACACAAGGGGTTGCAGCAGCAGTAGACACTAGGATCTTGCACATAGGTCTGTACTCACAGTGTCCCTGAATACTTGTGCAGCGCTACTCCCCCGTAGAGGCCGCTGGTAAATGTGGTAGTCTCCCACCCTGCACAGCCAGGCACACACATTTCCACTCACTTCAGAGACAAGAAACAGTCCTTGCAGCTTTGTTTTTTTTTTTTAATTAGGGGAATTGAACTTGGATAGGGAAGGGTTGATATGGGATGCCCATTTGATCAGTAGAACTCTTTAGGGACTTGAACTATATACATCCAATATACACTTTCTTTCCTCTTCTACCTCCAACACAACTTGCTTGCAGACCTTTACTCTCCGGACCAGCAAGCACAGGTTCTAGATCCAACACAGACTCTGGATTTTAGCAGAATGCCCTTTACAGGCAGGGACCGCGGGCCCCTATGGTGTAGCAAAAATAGAAGTCTATGGTGCTAGCTTTCCCACATGTGGCTACTGCTCCCAGCACCACCTCGTCAGGCCCTGCCAGCCCTCCTGGCTGCAGCTGCCCCTTCCTCCTGCTCGTGCCACCGCAGTCCTCCTGACTGGCTCTGCGTCCATACCAGACTGCTCCATACCAGTACTCTCAGGCGTGCCTCCCAGTCCTCCTGACTGTAACACTCACCAGACCTCTTAGCTGTTCCTGTGCTCTTGGAGACTTGCCTGTCAGTGTTCTCCCACTGTCCTCTCCTTGCTTCCATGCCTCCTGACCTGGACACCTCCATATGTTTTGGAAAGGGTCCTGTCCGCACCGGAGTCCAGGCCCAAGGTCACCCTCTCAGACTGGGGAGATTCCTCCCAGGCCATGACAGCCTAATACTCCATCTCCAGCTTCCACCCAAGCTCCACACCCCCAACTGGGCTGACTCTGAGTATTTGTGGGGGCCTGCCCCCTGCCAACCCTTCTGTTGGGGATTGATCAGTGCCCTAAGAATACTCCAGGGAGCTCTACCTTACATCTCCCTCCCATTCTTCTAGAAGGTTCCAGTACATTCTAGAAGTAGGGGTGGGGGGTCTCAGTGATGCTGCCTGTAAGTCATCCAGGTCTCCCTGGATCTCTGCCCAACCCAGAAAAACACCACACACAGGCTTGGCTGTATCCAAGCCTAAGAATTTATATACCTTAACCCATTTAACAGTTCTAGATGTCCAGCTATAGGGGGCTACACTTGGATGCCACCTTCCAATATCTGAAGACTTTCCTTAACATGTTGCCGCATAATGACGCCATGGCCAGCTTCTTGTACCTCTGGGTGGACGACATCCTCCTGGATTGTGCCTACGGGCCGCGTTGCATCGCGTTCTGTCAGATGTGTCAATGGGACACAGCCGATGACCAATCACTGTACCGGCCCACTGTCCGTGCCATGTGACCACTGTAACCAATCACAGCAGGTCACATGACAGTTGTAAACAATCAATGTGGCATTAACATTTGTCATTATTATAAAAAATACACTACATATGAGATGGAAGCATATTGCAATAAGCACAGTAAGGTATATAAGTGAAATAAGATGATTCCTACTTATTGTGTTTGGGTTGGTTGGAGGTGGATGCATCAGAATCTCCAAATTATAACATAACAAATGAATCAGAAATGTATTTTGTTGCTTTAATTATTTTATGATTTGGAGATTCTAATGGATCCACCTCCATCAAACCCAAACATAGTGCATTACTAATCTTCCAAAACAACAAATTAACACATTAAAATGATTATAGCCAATCTTCTGAAATAATTTCTGAAATACGAATCGATTCAGAACAACGAACATACATAATGAATCCAAATACACAAAATGAATTCCATGAGCAAATCATTCTAACAAAACAAATATGACAAAATGAAATGATTAGCTTAACAAATTAATCCAAAATTAAACAAAACAAATGTCTCCGTTGTGCATATTTCAACTGAAAAAGTTCAGCCCCATCCACTATGCTTTGCTTTCTCCATCCCCCTGGTCATCATAAAACCTGGAGGACTAACGACTTCTAGTGGAAGAAAGAAATTACAATGTGGGACAGCAAGCTCTGGAGAGGAAGTGAGTGTTGCAACTGTAGCACCCTCTAGTGTAGAGTACTAGCTGTACATAACTAGTTTGTAGTGTAGGAAAATTTAGCCTGGCTGAGAGCCAGACTGGGTTTAATCTGGGTCAGGGTGAGTGACTCAGGGGTGCTGGGTGACTCATCAGGCAGCCCTTGAGAAGCTTTCAGAAGACTGGGAGGGAGGTTAGGAGGAGCTGTCTGGGGTATTGAGGAGGGCCCCAGCCAAACCCCAACAAGTGGGGAAGCTTAAGATTGAGTGCTGAGGAGGGTGTCTGTGGCCCGTGAGGGTGCCTCCTTGTCTGGGGAGGGGGGTTACCTCGGGCCTGGGATCGGGTGCTGGAGGGATCCTCTTACAACACACAGAAGAATCCTGTTCTGGATGCACGGGAGCAGGAGTGAGGACAGCGGGAAGTCACGACGTCCAGGAGATCTCCAGAAACAAAACAAAAACAAATAGAATTTCCTGTATAAAAAGTATCTCACAAAAGTGAGTACACCCCTCACATTTTTGTAAATATTTTATTACAACTTTTCATGTGACAACACTGAAGAAATGACACTTTGCTACAATGAAAAGTAGTGAGTGTACAGCTTGTATGACAATGTAAATTTGGTGTCCCCTTAAAATAACTCAACACACAGCCATTAGTGTCTAAACCGTTGGGAACAAAAGTGAGTACACCCCTAATTGAAAATGTCCAAATTGGGCCCAAAGTGTCAATATTAATAGATCAGCCAGGTGGCTGGTGAGTGTGCAGTCTGTGAGGACTGTGATGCAGTCGGGGAGGACTGTGGAGAAGTAGCCAGGTGGGCTAGTGAAAAGGGCAGCTGCAGCCAGGCGGGCTGGCAGTGCCTAAAGAGGTGGGCTCATTAGCCACAGGGAAGCAAGTTGGACATTGTACTTACTACACAACCCAAGGGGCCTGGGGTCCCTGCCTGTACAGGGCTTTTTGCTACAAAATCTGGCTGTTGTTCCTTTTGCCAGGATCATTAAAGTGTCCCAGCTGAGTCCGTAATTCTGCAAGTAAGTGTGATGGAGGCAGTGGGGAGTCCCTGAAGAACTGTTCTAAGTCAAGCGGGCATCCCTTAATTTCCCTACTCCCTATCCAAGTTTTATCCCTTCGATAAATAACAAAAACAAGCACTGGTCTGTTTCGTGACTCTGGGAGCATGTGAAGATTTGGTATGACTGGCTGCACAGGGTGGGGAATGCCCAGCGGCTTCTACATGGTGTGCGCTACACAACCAGAGCTGCTTTTTGTTTTATGCCTCTATTGGTGGACTCAGTGTGGGAACAAGAAAACATGTACACTGGAGAGGTGCATCTGCATTTATTGCAAAAGACATTCACAGACCTGGTAATGACAGTCACTGGCCCCTCTAACGCATTTCACCCAGTAAGGCTTACGCTAGCCATACAATATACAATTTTCTTTCCCCTTAACCATGGACTCAATTCACCCATCAACACAGCCAATGTTGATGGATGAATCCCTCCCTCAGAGCTTTCCCCACTGGCAGAATAAAATGATCACTGCCAGTGGCTATAGTCGCCGGCAGTGATCGTACAAAAAAAAAATCAACAACCTAGTTGTACCGATGTTGATCAATAAATCAACTTTACTACAATCATCCTGCCCATAGATGGATCGAAATCCATCTTTTTCCTGCTGAACTGGCCAAATGTTGATCCATCTATGACCAGCTTAAGTCATAGTGATTGCCATGACTATTGAGTGAAAGTATTAGAGGGGGCATTCATAGGCTGAAATCTGCCATTACCATATCTACGGATGTCTTTTACAATACATGCAGATGTCAGTGATCTCTCTGGTTTCTTATTCCTACACTGAGCTTGTAAATGAGGATGGCTTGGCTTGCCCCCAACATCCGCTGATCAAGTGGCAGTGCAGAGGAACAGCTTGGAGTGGACTTGTCACTGTAATCCTGCTGGGGGACAATTTTATTTTAAAAAAATGCCTGGAGTTATGCTTTAACCACTTGACCTCTGGAAGATTTACCACCCTTCCTGACCAGGCATTTTTTTGCGATATGGCACTACATTGCTTTAACTGACAATTGTGCGGTCTTTGCCTGATTTGCAAGCAAAGAAAATTCATCACATACCCGCTGCCAGGACGGAGCTCAGCCTTGTTTACGTAGGCAGAGCTCGGTCCTGTGTCTCTCTTGGAGGATCAGCAGGTGCCGGTGGACATTCATTGGCTGGAGTTCTATCAGATTATCGCTACCCATCAGATTGTGCAACAGAAGTGATGTTCCGACCAAAAAATACTTACTGCGCATGCACGATGCATTCCACCACGCTTTCCACAGTGTGCTATGTATTTCACACACTTTATGATCTGACGGGTAGCTGTATTCTGATATAACACCGCCCTTCCTGCATTGAAGATACATTCTCCTCTCACAGGGGACACTATCACCCCGTGATGGTTCTAGCTCCGTAGTGGAATACACACCATGCGGACATCTTACTACACCCAGCTACATCTTGAATTCTAGAGTAATTTTAGCAATAAAGTGAGCATATATAAATACATATAGTATATTGATATCTGTGATACTGATTTATATATGCTCACTTTATTGCTAAAATTACTAAAATTCAAGACCTAGCTGGGTGTAGTAAGATGTAGACATGTGCAGACTGAAATATTTCGTTTCGGAATTTTGTTTTCGTCCGAAAAATAAATGTATTTAGTTACTCCCGAAATTCGTTTTTATTTATTTTGTTTTTCGTTAAAAAATTCCATGCATCGGAGGGGGCGGAGTCACCGGGTGGCCCCGCCCTCTGTTATAAAAGAACTGTCTGAAGAAGAGAAGCGTCACACAGCGTGAGCCTCCCATTGCGCGGAACGGCCCGAGAAGGAAGAAGCGACGCCGTGGAGGAAGATGCCGGACGAGAACACTGGAGCAAGAAGAAGCGGATCGGAGGAAGAAAAAGATGGAGGAATAAACCGAAGGATGAAGAAAGGAAGAAGGAAGAAGACCAAAAGAAAGAAGATGGAAGAAGACTTTAATAAAGGACTTGTCAAAGACTGTCTCCTGTAATTTTTAACACTTTTTTGCCACTTTTTGGTGAAATGGTAGGGATACTTTTGTACCCCCTTACCATTTCACACAGGGGGGAGGCCGGGATCTGGGGGTCCCCTTGTTAAAGGGGGCTCCCAAATTCTGATAAGCCCCCTGCCCGCAGAACATGGGGACAAGGTGCTTTGAGGGGCTACCCCCAAACCATCCTCCCAATGTTGAGGGCATGTGGCCTGGTACGGTTCAGGAGGGGGGGCGCTCTCTCGTCCCCCCTCTTTTCCTGCGGCCTGCCAGGTTGCGTGCTCAGATAAGTGTCTGGTATGGATTTTGAGGGGGACCCCACACCATTTTTTTTTGGTGTGGGGTTCCCCTTAAAATCCATGCCAGAACTGAAGGGCCTGGTATGGATTTTGAGGGGGACCAATCTGATGGGTAGCGGTAATCTGATAGAACACCGGCACCTGCTGCTCGGCCTCTTCTGTGATAAATCACAAGAGAAGCAGCGCACCCCCTGCTCAGAAGTTCAGAATCATGTACAGTATATATATGTGATTTTGCACAGAATGGTCGCCCTGTAACAGTAAATCTGCTATGGGGCGCTCAGGAAGTGGTTAAAGCAAAAACACACTTCAATGAGGATTTTATTAACATTGGGTTGATCATTTTCACAAATTTCAAATAATAAAAAAATAAAAATAAATTAAAAAAATCCTTTTTAACTTTTTTTTTTTTGGCTTTACAAGAGAAATCTGCATTAACTAGAATCATCGGTGGTGTAAATTTATAGAGTCACACAAATAATCTACAATAACATAAACATGGCAGGAAGCCATCAGTCATAGATCTCCACAATATACATAAAATAATATACTCACATAAATCACAAAGATTAAATCACCATAAAAAAAAAAAAAAAAAAAGTGGTGGGTTTTGTTAATTAATACCTCTGGCTTGCTCATATAATTAAGCAGTTGCTGTAAGATCAGCACTTTTTTTTTTTTTTTTGCATTTTATCCGCCACAAAAGTCGTTGCTGCTAAAATGACAGGGACAATCTTTTTAAATTCGCCGGAATAAAAAGTAAAATTAAAGCCATCCATTCTATAATAGTATAAACAGACCAGATACAATTAGCATCCCTTTTCAATTTACACCCCGTGTGAAGCGTTATATATCAGCCCAGGACAAGATAGAGGCTTTTCTTTCATTGCGCAATTACAAAGTGCCCCGCGAGCTGTGCCGAACGCTATGGATTGGCTGTCACCTAGATTGTGTGCTGTCTACTGACAAGAGAATTACTTCTCATCCCATGTGGCATGAATTAAAAAAAAATAAAAAATCGCAGCTTTATTTTTCACTCTGTAACAAGCTCTTTCAATGTTTGTTCTTTTGATTTATCGGCCTCTCTTTAAACATAAAACGCCTGTTCACTTTTCTTGACGTCCTCAATGCTCTGACACCTATACAGATGGAAGCATTGCCTGCTAATTAAGGCATTAAACACAGCCTGAACCTGGGGCATAGATAATTTATTTTTATTGCATGGGGGGACTTCAGCTCTCAGATTATAAAATAGTTTTTCTTGCTAAAAAAAATATACGAGCCATATCCTTCCTGAACATATTTTGTATTTGGAGTATACGTTTCTTTAAAACACTTTAACTGCTACCTGCACTGACTATTAAAAAAACGATGGCCAAGCAGCAGCTTTTCCATCCTGAGTGGACGTCACATGACATCCTCCCAGCCACTCGCCTCGCGTGTGCGCTAGGGGACACGCTGTCACGTGATCTGTCACATAGCAGATAACAGATCATTGTACCAGACTGGTGTCGGTACCCTACAATTGCTGTGACTAATCACAGTGATCACATGATAGCTGCACACAATGAATGGCTTTCATTCATAGCCTGTAATTGTAAATAAAAATAAATTGGTGCAAAATAAAACGATGTCAATAATTAATAATTAATACTAAAGTAGCCACTGTCACTTAAAGTGATTTCACTTCCATCTGTAAAAAGTACTGAAAAACAGTGCTGCGCTACCACGTGACTCAAAACAAATATAAGTGACTCAAAGCATATATATAACATAATGCGGGAATTGTGTTAATAAAGTTCACTGACTGTGAAAAATACAATAAATATCAAAAGTTCACGCAAATAATGATGACTGATTGAAGAAAATCCATCCGTAATTCACCCAATAAGTATGTACAAAAAAACAGTGCTGCGCTACTACGTGACTCAAAACATATATAAGTGACTCAAAACATATATAACATAATCTGTGAATTGTGATAATAAAGTCCACTGACTGTGAAAAATACAATCAATATCAAAAGTTCATGCAAATAATGATGACTGAAGAAAATCCATCCATAATTCACCCAATAAGTATGTACAAAAAAACAGTGCTGCGCTACTACATGACTCAAAACAAATATAAGTGACTCAAAGCATACATAACATAATGCGTGAATTGTGATAATAAAGTCCACTGACTGTGAAAAATGCAATATATATCAAAAGTTCATGCAAATAATGATGACTGATTGATGAAAATCCAGCTGTAATTCACCCCAAGTGCAGACAATGATAAGTGCTCTCCACCACCGGTATCACAAGCTGCTCGCCTCATACACGAGTAAAATCAGCAGTTATCCCCTCTAGTGAAAATTAAAACACCTGGCACTCTATGGATACAGGACTCCTTACTGAAGAAGTCAACGCCCTGACACGCGTCTAGGGGGCGGAGCTCACGCACTGATGTCATACCGCAGCCATTTCAAAACTGGGATGTTTTAATGCATTGCAGTTTGCACAAGCTGAGGTCTCTGTATCAATAGTGTGCCAGGTGTCTTAGTGTGGAGAGCACTTATCATTGTCTGATTATGAAGACACCTGGCACACTATTGATACAGAGACCTCCTGTGGTAAAAGACTCCTTATTGGGTTCAAAAAACCCAGACCATCTTGCCTGTTGAGTATTATATGTAAGAAAAAGGCAACATAATACTCTCCGTTTTCAGATAATTTAATAGTATTAAAAGTAGTAGATGCACTCACAAACGAAGCACATTCAGCTTGTACAAACTGCAATGCATTAGAACATCCCAATCTTGAAATGGCTGCGGTATGACGTCAGTTCACAAGCTCTACCCCCTAGACGCGTGTCGTCAGGGCGTTGACTTCTTCAGTAAGGGGTCCTGTATCCATAGTGTGCCAGGTGTCTTAATTTTGCCCAGAGATGATCACTGCTGATTTTACTCATGTATGAGGTGAGCAGCTTGTAATACCGGTGGTGGAGAGCACTTATCATTGTCTGCACTTGGGGTGAATTACGGATTGGATTTTCTTCAATCAGTCATCATTATTTGCATGAACTTTTGAGATATATATATATATATATATATTGTATTTTTCACAGTCAGTGGACTTTATTTTTACAATTCACGCATTATATTATATATGCTTTAAGTCACTTATATATGTTTTGAGTCACGTAGTAGCTCAGCACTGTTTTTTGGTACATATTTAATTCATAGCCATTTATTGTGTACTATTGTGTTGATCTCTGTGATTGGTCACAGGGATCACATGGTACAGACAGGGCCAATCACGCTACATCTGTACCATGTAATAGCTGTGGTCAATGGATGCCATTCAAAAGATCATTGCTTATAACAGTTATTGTCACAGTTATAAGCATATTGTGTACAAAAAAAATACTGATCACTTTTCTGCAAGAGTACAGTGCCACTAGAGTAACACTAGCACACTATGCAATTGCCTTACAGGTGTTTTTTTTTTTTTTTATTTAAACAGCCGCGGTTTACTACTGCTTTAATGGAACAAGCTGAAGTTAGAAGCTGATTGGCTACCATGCACAGCTGCACCAGATTTTGCACTCTCCAGTTTTAGTAAATCACCCCCTTAGAGAGCAGAAGAGTGTTTCTCTTTACATACAGACTTTACCTTCTGACATCGATGAAGCTCCATCAGAACCTTGTATCTTTTAAAGACTGAAATTTTGTTCCAAATCATATAAAACGATGTAACATTGAAGTTAACCGTCTTCCTGTCAAATCAGTAACTGGAAGGAATTGCAGAAAATCCTCCCTAAGAACATTGGAATCAAAGTCAAAATACAGAACACAAAGGGAGGCCTGTTCGACCCCATTGATATCGGCCGTCTCATCGAGTAATCAGAGAAGCACTTTGATTTGTTAACTTTTTCTACAAGGTTATTGAGAATGACTACATTACATCCCTCTATGATTTCATTTTGTATAACAAAGGTTGTAGATTATTTATTTATTACAAGTATTTACATAGCAGCTTGATTACACAGCACCTTACACTTGTATAGAGTACATTTACATCAATCCCTACCCTTAAAATCTTAGGCCGTCCATACACTGTTCGAATCTCAGCCGGTTCAGCAGGAAACATCCAAGATTCTACCTGTTAATGGACAGGCTAAATGTACCAAATTGATCGATCGACCAACTTGCTGGTACAACCAGCCTGCTGGATTCTCTTACTATAGCACCCGCTAGCGATAATCAATGTCTTCTCCTGGCAGGGACGGCTTTCCCCGCCGGGACTATTGCTCGGCAGGAGGCATTCCCCTCTCAGCACTGTTTGTGTTAATGGGGGAATCATGTAAATTTGTGGGGAAAAAAGGAGGTTGATTTTGTTTGGGCACAATTTCGCACGACTGTGCAATTGTCAGCTAAAGTGAAGCAGTGCCAAATCACAAAAAATGCTCTGGTCAGGAGGGGAGTAAAATCTTCCGGGGGTGAAGTGGTTAAAGTGTCACACATGCTTTATTTGCCATTTAAGTGTGCCTCTGCTCTTGGGGACATTCTCAGGTTTGGAATACCCTGAATGCAGCCTGAATATAGGATTGGGAGCTATATTGCTCTTAAAATCTCAGTTATTGCTCTCCAGTTGATTATTTGAATATATATTGTTACTGTCTGTTTTCCTTCCACAGAAATATTGCAGTAAAGACAATTTCTGTGTTTTATCATAACATGTGTGTTTCTCATTGGTCATTGCACTTACACTATTGCCAGGTGTGTCAGAGGGGGCTGAGGCTGTTATTAGGGTTGAGAGGCAGAGTTAGGCCCCTTTCACACAGGGCAGATCAGTAATGATCCACCCCGTGATGATCCGCTCGCTCAGCGGGGATCGCTCCGTTGTCCCCGGTGAGCCGGCGGTGGACAGGGCGGTCTCTGCACACTGTGCAAGGACCGCCCTGTCAGCTCTCCACTCTCCTCTATGGGGATCGGATGAGCACGGACCGTCTGTCTCCGATCCGCTCTGCAGACTAATAGAAAAATAGGATTTTCCTCCGTCTGCAGAATCGGACAATTGCGGAGGCGGACAATAGCGGGTGCCTGCGCATGTTCATCTACAGACACTGGCTATCCCATAGGGATGCATGTATGTCCGTATTTCATTCGCAAACGGATAGATGAAATACGGACATACGGTCCGCATGTGTGAAAGGGGCCTAAGGGACTGAACTAACTTAACCACTTTCAGCCCGGACCATTTTGCTGGCTTAAGACCAGACCACTTTTTGCGATTCAGCACTGCGTCGCTTTAACTGACAAGTGCGCGGTCCTGCGACATGGCTCCCAAACAAAATTGATGTCCTTTTTTCCTGCAAATAGACCTTTCTTTTGGTGGTATTCGATCACCCCTGCGATTTTTATTTTGTGCGCTATAAACAAAAATAGAGTGACAATTTTGAAAAAAAACGCATTATTTTTTACTTTTTGTTATAATAAATATCCTCCAAAAATATCGAAAAAAATTTTTTCCCTCAGTTTAGGCCGATACGTATTCTTCTACATTTTTTTGGTAATAAAAATCACAATAAGCGATTATTGATTGATTTACGCAAAAGTTATAGCGTTTACAAAATAAGGGATAGTTTTATGGCATTTTTAGTATTTTTTTTTTTACTAGTAATGGCGGCGATCAGGGATTTTTATTGTGACTGCGACATTATGGCGGACACATCGGACATTTTTGGGACCATTGTCAGTTATACAGCAATCATTGCTATACAAATGCACTGATTCCTGTGTAAATTACACTGGCAGTGAAGGGGTTAACCAGGGGGTGGCAGTGTAGGAGTTAAGTGTTCCTAGGGGAGTGTTACTAACTGTGGGGGGCTGGGCTTTGTGTTACTGAACACTGATCTCTGCTCCAATCACAGGGAGCAGAGATCAGTGTCACTTGTTGCTAGGCAGAACAGGGAGATGCTGTTTACAATTGCATCTCCCCGTTCAGCCGCCC
This sequence comes from Lithobates pipiens, assembly GCF_037356315.1. Taxonomy (NCBI): domain Eukaryota; kingdom Metazoa; phylum Chordata; class Amphibia; order Anura; family Ranidae; genus Lithobates; species Lithobates pipiens. Next base: position 78,855,356 of record NW_027507784.1, on the reverse strand, counting down.
CGGAGCGCACGCGATGGCAGGGCCGCATATAGAAATGGACGTACCTGTACGCCAATATGCCTGCCTGTGCCATTCTACCGACGAACATCGGCGTGCACTGGTGGGGAAGTGGTTAAAGAGGAAGTAAACTCTCTCTAAAAAGGGAAAAAAAAACACCCTGCAAGACAAAGGCATAATGAGCTAGTATGCATAGCATACTAGCTCATTATGAATTACTTACCTGAGATCGACGCCCCCACATCGGTCCTCACTTGCCTCCTCCGTCGCCGCCATGATACCCGGAAGTGACTTCCGTGTATCGCAGCTCCGGCGCTGTGACTGGCCGGAACCGTGATGATGTCACTCCCGCAAATGCGCACAGGAGCCATCAGTGACAGCACAACCCCATTCATTAACCGCCACGCTCAGTGCTCCTACGCCATTGTCTGCGACATGCATGTACCGTAGACATTGTGCCTTTTTTCTTGCAAATATCTCCTTAATCGTGTAGGTTAAGGAGATATTTCTTGCACCTACAGGTAAGCATTAATCTAGGATTACCTGTAGGTCACAGTGGTCTGTAAGGGTTTACAACCACTCTAAAGCGTAGTTCCACCCAAAAATGGAACTTCTGTTTTTCAGAATCCCCCCCCCCCCTCTGGTGTCACATTTGGCCCCTTTCAGGGGGGAGCAGATACCTGTTTAATCCAGGTATTTTGCTCCCACTTCCGGGCATATATTGCCGAGCCACCAGCGGGTATCTACGGCACTACCGGCGCCGTCTTCATCCCCTGCGCTGTCTTCTGGGAGACACACAGGTCCCAGAAGACAGCAGGGACTAGTGGGATCACGCATCATGAGTCGCGCATGCACAGTAGGGAACCAGGAAGTGAAGCCGAATGGCTTCACTTCCTGATTCCTTTACCAAAGATGGTGGTGCCTCCACCCGAGAGCCGAGGGACAGGTTGGCTTCGGGTGCCGACATTGCGGGCACCCTGGACAGGTAAGTGTCCTTATTTTAAAAGTCAGCAGCTGCAGTATTTGTAGCTGCTGACTTTAAAAAAATAATAATAATTAGGCGGAACTTCACTTTAAAGTGGTTGTAAACCCTTACAAACCACTTTGACCTACAGGTAAGCCACGGGCGGACTGTATGGCCTACTTAGTCCGCCGAAACACATTTCAGCGGACAGTCCGCTCGTGTGTGGGCTTCAGCGGACTTTTTCAGCATGCAGTCTGGCGTACTAAGTATTTCGGATTTTTGGAAATTCTGTCCGTCGTACTTTGGTTTCAGCGGACAATCCGCTCGTCAGTAGGCTAGTTCGACGGACTAAGAATGGCGCATGCTCAGAAAGGATTTACACGGCGGAAAGGTGCTTTGCTGTGTATTGGACTTCCTATTTCTAGTCCCGTCGTACGTGCTGTACACGTCATCGCGCAAAGGTTTCGTCGGACTGTTTGGCTGTCCGTGTGTGGTCAAGTCCGTTCAGTGGAAAGTATGACGGACTGTCCGTCGGATTGTATGACGGACTAAGTACGCCATACAGTCCGCTCGTGTGTACGCGGCATTAATCTTCTAGTCCAAGAAATATCTCCTAAACCTACACGGTTTAGTAGATATTTGCCAAAACACAGGCACTGCTGTCTACGGCGCATGCAGCGTAGACAGCGGCGCGCAGGCGCACTGAGCGCGCTGCTGTCAATGGCGATATGCCACGAGTGGCGGCTCCCGTGCGCACGCGTGGGAGTGACGTCATCGCGGCTTCGTCGAATGACAGCGGCGGAGCAGGGAGACCCACCAAGAAGATGGATGCTCCGGACTACAGGGGACATCGGTGACATCGCTGGCTCCTGTGTCAGGTAAGTGACACATAATGGCCTACTATGCGATGCATAGTAGTCCATTATGCTTTACCATTGCAGGGAATCAAAGAGGAAGTAAACTCATCAGGGTTTACTTCCTCTTTAAGCAGCTCCTTTGGGGGTATCGCTACAATAACGTAGTGCATCAAGTCTGCTGCTTGTGAGATCAGGAAGACTATATTCCTCCATACATGTGGCTGTATGGTTAAAGAGGTGTGACTGCTTCCTCAAGTAATCCGGTGAGGTCAAGTGAGAGTTGTCCTTTTCCATTGTGAATAGTTCCAGTTGGAGTATCCCACTCATCCCTTCTCCTATCTAAGTTCCAAAATAAAATACAAAAACACAAATACCCTGGACTGGCCATGGAGTAACGAGCAGGCGGGAGTAAGGGTGGGACAAATGGAAACCCCTAGCAACCAAGTGGTAACCTTCAGTACCCAGCTGCTGGTAACCAGAGCGAGGCCTAAGAAGTCCACATTCAGCAAGCCCTACGGGGACAGTGTTACATTTTTTTTCTGTTCTCATACTTTTCTCAGGTTTTCTGTTACCAGCTGGTTTTCCATAGACTTTTAAGGTATTTATTTTTCTAATGAAAATAAGCAATCTCCAACATTAAAGTGGTTGTAAACCCTTACAAACCACTTTGACCTACAGGTAAGCCTAGATTAAGGCTTACCTGTAGGTCCAAGCAATATCTCCTAAACCTATATGGTTTAGAAGATATTTGCCCAAAAACGGGCACCGCTGTCTACGGCGCACTGAGCGCGGCATTTCCAAGAATGGAGCTGCCGCGTGTGTCGACTCCCGTGCGCATGCGCGGGAGTGACGTCATCGCGGCTTTGCCGAATGACAGCGGCGGAGCTGCGAGACCCCACCAACAAGATGGATGCGGCGGACTACAGGGGACAGCGGTGACTTCGCTGGCTCCTGTGTCAGGTAAGTGACACATAATGGACTACTATGCGATGCATAATAGTCCATTATGCTTTGCCTTTGCAGGGAATGAAAGAGGAAGTAAACTCATCAGGGTTTACTTCCTCTTTAATACATTGTTGATGGCACTGGTTGGCAGAATGTTTTTCCAACTCCTTTTTTCCAGTATATGAATTTTTTTTATTTAGAAAGTCAAGAGGATCAGAGTTGATTCCACTCCTGACTTCGGGAAAAAGCTAAGCAGTATTTGCAGTATTTGCAGTAAGCCAAATCCTCAGCAGAAGAATAAGCTAACTTCTTCCATCTAGACAGCCACTTGTAATGAAATCTTAGATTCCAGCCCTTTTTCTTAATGCGTTTTGATACTGGAAATGAAAATGTTTCATCTGGGACCCACAGATTCTTTAGAATGTTAAATCTTATAGCTTCACTTATGTTGCTCCTCTTACAAACTTATATATGTCAATCTTCAATCAATGGTGAGGTGAACATAAAGCAATACCTAGTTGATGTATTATATTCCTCTGTATTTTCTGAATCAGACTCAGTCTTAAACAAAGAACTAGAGCTACTGTATATTTTGGTAAGGTTAACATCACATGCACTATATTGTCAAAAGTATTGAGACACTTGCCTTTACACGCACATGACCTTTAATGCCATCCCAGTCGTAATCTGTAGAGTTCAATATTGAGTTGGCCCACCCTTTGCAGCTATAACAGCTTCAACTCTTCTGGGAAGGCTGTCCACAAGGTTTAGGAGTGTGTCTATGGGAATGTTTGACCATTCTTCCAGAAGTGCATTTGTGAGGTTAGGCACTCATGATGGACGAGAAGGCCTGGCTAGCAGTCTCTGCTTTTTCAATAATTTAACCTTTTTTTTTTAAAGGTTTTCAGTTTGGGTGCCTTTGCACCTTTGCTTGCTGAAGAAGGCTGTGTCACTGGGTATCCGGTACTTCTGGGCACAGAAGAGCTGTGTTGCTGTGTCTCTATGCAGTCAGAACAGCAGCACCTGACCAGGCTCTTCAACGTCCATAAGAGAGCAGGCCTGCCAGTTGCAGTTGACTTTATAGATGTCAGGGCTGGGCTCAGCCTTTCCTTCTCTGAGCTGGCTGCTTAGCTGTTGGCTAATTGCCAACTCCTATCTCTCCACAGAGACTCACCTGTTGATGATATCTTGCTCATCAGTCCTGCCTACTTAAGCCGTCCAGCTCAGATGATCTCTGCCTTCGCCTTGGTCACATCTCTAGAGACGCTTGCCTGTGTTCCTGTTAAAGACTTGCTTGGCTGACATTATGGCTCCAGATCCTGCTTGCTGTTCTACTACGCTCATCTCTGGCTTCCTTGACGTTTTCTCTTGTCTGACTATCCGTTCCTGTTCCTGAACTCTGGCTATGTTTTGACTACGTTTACTCTGTTTACCTTTTTTTTATTATTATTAAACAAGTGAGATTTAACTGTACTTCTATCTCAGTCTGATTCATGGTTTCTGACAATTGACTCCCCAGATTCCTTTGTTTTTCCAGTTTCTATGAAAATTAAAGTTTCTAACCTGCTATATCTACATAATCGCATTAACTGAGGGACTACATGTCCCATGGTCCTGTGCTATAGGGTCAGAAAAGGACTGCCCACCCCCCCTTATAGAGGCAGGGAGTTGATACAATGATCTATCCATGAACACAAGAGAAAAAATAAACAGTCTGTTGTTGATTAGTAATGTCTCTTCTCCTCCATTACTTAATAGCCCCACCCCTGGCTATACTCTATTGGTTGGCTAAAGAGATAAAAATATTCATAACTCTGTGCAGCCTGTAGATGGGGCCTGAGACTGTAGTATCCACTTTGGGGGTCCGGGAGAGATCACACACACAGTCTTGGATCTTGTATAATATCTTGTATATTGTAATCAGGTTAACAGAAGTGTTTGTAGATAATTGCTATAGGCACTGGTATTCAAGTAACAAACTGATAGTTATTTGTACAGTTACAGTATAACACTCAGTAATGGCACAGTATTGCAGAGTGGCAGTGTTCCAGGCTTAGCCTGTTTTACCAGAGGACGGCTTCTGCTGGAGGGGTGGCAAACTGTAGTGTGCTGAAGCAACACTCTATACTGCTGAGAGCCCCAAATGCTGGTCTGGATACCGGGATGTCCACTGTGTACAATAAGTGTTCCAGTGCTGTCACTACTCGAACATGAACCTCTCCCTGTGCTGATCACTCTCCCTGGCAATTGGGGTCTCTGTCCCTCACCTACTCACTTGCAGGCAGGCCCTAATGACACTAATACCCTATCTTATAGATTCTCACCCCACGATGACTGCCAGATGTCATCAGCATTGGAAATGCAACAGCATGTACTATGCACTCCAAACTATAGATGGCGCTGTAGTGGCATATTGGCCTCTCTGTGTGTTTATATATGCTTGTATATTCTGCACAGGAAGGACGTTCCTTTTTTTCCTCTCTGCTCTCTCCTGTAATGTTGTTTTCACACATGTATGCTGTCCTCCTATGCAAGTAAAGCTGGATTCTATATTCCTCAAGATCTCATTGCATCATCTTATCGCATAACCAACATTGTCCAATCAGACAGCTGAAACCTCTATGACAACTAAGGAGCCTTTGAAGGAACAAAATTCCTCTGCACGCTTTTTTCCATTGTCATAGTGGTACAGAGCCACCTGCTGAATGGAGGCCAAATTGCACCTACCTACAAGCCTCCCACAGTATCGTCAGGGAGGCTTGGGGGGGGGGGGGGGACCTGTATTTTGCATATTTACTTCACTTTTACACAGACCTCTCCAGCAGCGTATACTTAACCACTTCAGCCCGGACCATTTTGCTGGCCAAAGATCAGACCACTTTTTGCGATTCGGCACTGCGGCGCTTTAACTGACAATTGCGCAGTCGTGCGGCGTGGCTCCCAAACAAAATTGACGTCCTTTTTTTCCCACAAATAGAGCTTTCTTTTGGTGGTATTTGATCACCCCTGCGGTTTTTATTTTTTGCGCTATAAACAAAAATAGAGCAACAATTTTGAAAAAAACATATTTTTTTTACTTTTTTTTTTAGAATAAATATCCCCCAAAAATATATTTAAAAAAACATGTTTTTCCCTCAGTTTAGGCCGATACGTATTCCTCTACATATTTTTGGTAAAAAAAAAATCGCAATAAGCGATTATTGATTGGTTTGCTCAAAAGTTATAGCGTTTACAAAATAGGGGATAGTTTTATGGCATTTTTATTAATATTTTTTTTTACTAGTAATGGCGACGATCAGCGATTTTTATTGTGACTGCGACATCATGGCGGACACATCGGAAAATGTTGACACATTTTTGGGACCATTGTCATTTATACAGCAATCAGTGCTATACAAATGCAGTGATTCCTGTGTAAATGACACTGGCAGTGAAGGGGTTAACCAGTGGGTGGCAGTGTAGGGGTTAAGTGTTCCTAGGGGTGTGTTACTAACTGTTGGGGGGTGGGCTTTCATTTAGTGAACACTGATCTCTGCTCCAATCACATGGAGCAGAGATCAGCATCACTTGTTGCTAGGCAGAATGGGGAGATGCTGTTTACAACGGCATCTCTCCATTCAGCCGCCCCGTGAGACGATCACGGGTATGCCCGCGGCGATCGAGTCCGCGGGACCCGCGACCGGACTCACGGGGGTCCCGACCAGCACGCGAGCGTGCCGCAGCCGGTGCGCTGGCGGTGGCAGGGCGGCATTAAAGATCGGACGTACCTGTACACCAATATGCCTGCCCGTACCATACTGCCGACGTACATCGGCGTGCGCTGGTCGGGAACTGGTTAAAGGGGTTAATTTACTAAAGGCAAAACGACTGTGTACTTTGCAAAGAGCAGTTGCTCCAGAGCTTAGTAAATGAGCAGAACATATGCTGACTTCCATCATTCTATCATGTGCAAGCATAAATGCCTTTTGTTTTTATTTTCCTTGCACGTGATTGGGTATTCTTTTCAAAGTGAAGCTTTATCTCATTTACTAAGCTCTGGAGCAACTGCTCTTGTGGAAAGTGCACCATTTATTTGCCTTTAGTAAATCAACCCCAAAGTATTACTAAAACCTAGTTAAAACATTTTTTTAAATAGCATTTAAATAGCAAACATTTCATACTTGGCCCAGATCTTCTTTTTCTGGGGTCCCCCACCAGCGCTCCCATGGAAAGCCACTTTTCATGGGGTTACCCATGCAGGCGCGCTCCCAAGTCCTGCTGCTGCATCCATTGACACAGACAGCGGGACCCTGCCACCCTCTCCCCAGTCACAACTTTTGATTGACAGCAATGGGAGCCAATGGATATCAATATATCCAATGAGGAGGGAGACAAAAATGGGAACCACTGCTCTCGTGCACGTCACTGGATCGGATCAGGCCAGGCCCGGACTGGGACAAAAAATAGGCCCGGGCATTTTAGACTGAGCAGCCAACTTTTCCAGGGACCGGGGGGGGGGGGGGAGATGTCGGTAGACATTCACGGGGGTGGCACTGTGATATAAAGGGGACTGCACTGTAAAGGAGCACTGTAATGATTACAGTGCAGTCCCCTTTATATCACAGTGTCCCTGTCCTATTGTGGCCATACAATGCTAGTACTGTCTGTCTCCTATTGTGCCCATGCTGCCCAGTGACACTGACCTGATCTCTTTGGTGGTCCTGGACAGCATGGCGCTCTCTTTCTGGTGTTGCGGTACAGCGTGGCTCGGGTACTGCGTGGCTCTCTGGTGGTGTGGGTACAGCGTGGCTCTCGTGGCTCTCTGGTGGTGCGGGTACAGTGTGGCTCTCTGGTGGTGCGGGTACAGCGTGTCTCTCTCTTGTGGTGCAGGTACAGCGTGGCTCTCTCTGGTGGTGCAGGTACAGCGTGGCTCTCTCTGGTGGTGCAGGTACAGCGTGGCTCTCTCTGGTGGTGCAGGTACAGCGTGGCTCTCTCTGGTGGTGCGGGTAAAGCGTGGCTCTATCTGGTGGGGTGGGTACAGCGTGGCTCTATCTGGTGGGGTGGGTACAGCGTGGCTCTATCTGGTGGTGCTGGGGCTATTAGTTCCTCAGCACAGTCCTCTTTTTACATGTCTCCTGTAGTGCCTGCTTGATTCCAGGTACCCCCCCCCCCAGCAGAGTGCATGCTAGCTAATGTAGCCGTCTCCCTGCTGAGATCAATTGGGCCTCTTATCTCTGCTACATTTCCCATGATGCCCCACTATTTTTTTCTGATTGGCCCTATGCTGTGGCCAATAGGGAGAGAAGAACAAGCAGGAAGCTTTCATGCTGCAAACAAGCCCGACTTGAGAGAGGGGGGGACATCCTGACAGTGACCCACAGCTTACACCCCCCCCTCCACTGCGCAGAGGGACAGCTATGGCAGCCGCTAGTTCCGCTGGAGAAGGCACAGGCTGCGGCCGCGGCCTGTGTTAACCCTGTCCAGGCCGCAGTCGCCGCTTACCTCCCGCTGTGCAGCCTGATCATCAACAGGCTGTGGAGTGGGCGGCCCATCGGGCAAATGCCCGGTCTGCCCTATGGCCAGTCCGGGCCTGGATCAGGCTCAGGTAAGAAAAAGGGGGGGGGGTCTAGGGAGGAGCTTCAGCACAGAAGGTTTTTCACCTTAATGCATAGAAAATGATGCATAGAAAATTAATGCATTAAGGTGTAAAACCCTGCCCTACAACCTGGCCTACAACAGATCACGGATCGGCAGCAGGCCACGGGGAGGGGGGTTGGTGGCAGCTCCATTTCTATTGGCAGCCACTTTCATTGCCACCTGGACTCTGCCTCTTGTTTCTTGCCTTTGGCCTCCACGAGAGCTGGTACTCTCTAAATGGCACAGAGACCAAATCAACCGAAACAGCAGCATGGAGGTCTCTCATAATGAATCTGGTGACAAGTGAGCACTGCATCTGTGGTGACAAGTAACAAGCTGCATCTGTGGTGACAAGTAACAAGCTGCATCTGTGGTGACAAGCTGCATCTGGTGACAAATGAGCCAAGCTGCATCTGGTGACAAATGAGCCAAGCTGCATCTGGTGACAAGCGATGTGGCAGGTGACGCGCTGCATCTGGTGGCAGGCAACGGAGGCAAGTGACACACTCAGGTCTCCCACTGATTCTGCATTATGGTGAGTTGAACTATTTCATTTTATATAAAAATGTAATAATAGAAATAATACGCTTCAATCATCCTGACACCATACCAACCATGGTGCTGTGTTGATTGAAGTGACAACACCAGGTGTTTATCTTTATATGCTGATTGTTAAACTTTATGGAATACATATATTGCTATTGTGCTGTAGGATCTGGGCCTGCTGTCCCTCCATCCCTCTTTCTTTCCTTCCTTCTCTCTCCTTCTCTCACTATGTCTTTCTCTTTCTTTATTTCCCTCTTCCTTTTTATCTCCCTTTCTTTCTCCCTCTCTTCCTTCTCCCTCTCTTCCTTCTCCCTCTATCTCTCTTTCATCTCAGACAGATTTTTTTCTTTCCCATGAGAGCTGGTCTTCTGTAAAATGGCAGTGGAGACAAAGTCACCAGTGCCGGCCCCGGACCTCTAGCAGCGGCTCTGGTGATATAATGGGACAAAGCCAATTTCCTGGTATTTTTCCGGGGACACAGTAAGACCGTGACAAGGATTTGAATATTGTGAATATTCTGGGAAAATCAATACTGTTGGCAGCTATGCATTTCCTATATGCATTCCAACACAGAAAACTGTCCTTTGCTTGTTTTTGTTGTTTTATTAGGGGTTGATAAATTGGATAGGGGAGGGAGTTATGGGATGCCCAACTTGGAAAAATGTCCAAAATTATTCACAAGATGACAATTTCACTATTTACACGGAAAAATCCTCTTCTTCCTTCCTCCTGCACAAACTTGGTTCACAGTCACAGCACCTGCTTTTCAATCCAGGGGAACTAACAGTCTTTAATGTTAATTCAGCATTAGCCCATTACAGGCTAGGAACATCCCATCCCTTTGTGAATAAATGTAGCACATAATGGAGTGAACAGTGTCACCTTTTACCTTCCAGTAGATCCTGAGCCCAGTTCTACTGCTGCAGAAGATACCAGCCCACCTGGCTGCTTGCTTCTCCAGTCCCCCCAACTGGCACAATTCCACAGTCCTCCCGACTGGCACACCTTATGGAGATCCCCCAGGCAAGGATGAAGACTTAAGCACACAGCTGTCTTCAGAGAGCACCTTGTTTTGTACCTGCACCGTGCTGATCCACTCACTGTCCTTGCTTGCTTTCTCCCGCTGCCTCTCCTGAAGGTTCTCCTCCAACTTCCTCCTGTGGTGGGATCATTCCAGGCCAGATATCTGGATCATCCAGCCCAAGGCACCCCCCCCCCCCCCAGTAAGGGGTCTCTCAAGGGCCACAACAGAATTTCCTCAGCACTGCTTCTCCATCTTCCACAGACTCCTCTGCTGGCATGGCTCATGTCTATTTAAGGGCTCCTTAGTTCCCTGCCAAGCCCCCAACCTGGGGATTAGCTAAGGGCCCCTAAATCGAAATATTCAAGGCAACCCCACCTAGGTTAGGGTGACCAGACATCCCCGGTTTCCGGGGACAGTCCCCGGATTGAGGACACTGTCCCCGAACCAAGTCTGCCCCCAGTTTTGTCCCCGGATTACATTTGAACAGGGGCTGGGGCAATTTCAAAGACAGTCAGTACAGAATTAAAAAAAAATCTGAATTACACCCCCTCCCCCCCACTATGCCGCTCCTACTAGCTTAGGGGGTGAAGTGTATTTTTTTCATTATCTGTGCCCCTTTCTGATGATCATGTGCTGGTCAGAGCGGAGAGAATATTTCTTCAGTTTCGGGTGCATGCCCGTTCCGCTCCTGCTCACATGTTCTTCTGCCTTGGCTCAAGTCCTGCCCAGCCACCTGCCCATCTCCTTGCCTTCCCTGGCCGAGTGATCTTCCTCCACTCCCCACCCAGTAGTAGCCGGTTTGATAGGCTGTGAGGTGGGCGGCGGCGACGGGCAGAGAGTCAATAATTGCCGCCATTACTAGTAAAAAAAAAAAATATGTCCCCGGATTTCATGTAAAAAATCTGGTCACCTTAACCTAGGTTCCACCTACTATATTCAAGAACGTTCTCCAACATACTAGAAACGGGGGTGGGGGGGAGGCACCAGAGAGCTGCCAGGATGAGTCATCCAACCCTGGCCTCTAATAACCCTGACCCAAATTCAGTGACTCGGGTTTATCCCTGGGCCAGACTATAGTTTGCCTACTCTATCTCCTCTGAGGCCCCATAAATATTTAAGGCAGCTTCTCCTATCCCTGCCTTCTAATTCTAGAAGATTCTCCAAACTTTCAGACACCAGGGAGAGGCACCAGAGAGCTGCCAGGATGAGTCACCCAGCCCTGAACTCTAGTGAACCCTGACCTGATTAACCACTTGCCGACCGCCTCACGCCGATGTACGTCGGCAGAATGGCACGGGCAGGCATAAGCACGTACATGTACGTGATTTGCCTCCCGCGGGTCGGGGGCCCGATCGGGCCCCCGCCCGGTGCCTGCGGCGGTCGGTTTTCGTTCGGGAGCGATCCCGGACGAGGGGACGGCCATTCATTCATGGCCACCCCCTCGCGATCGCTCCCGACGAATGGAAATCCCCGGTGACATCACTTCCTCTCCTGTAATGTAAACACAGGAGAGGAAGTGATGTATTCTCTCCTCCGTGTCGGTATTTTTCGTTCCGACACGGAGGAGAGCGGATCAGTGAGTTGCACCAACACATCCCACACACAGTAGAACATGCCAGGCACACTCACACCCCCCCTTTACCCCCCGATCACCCCCCCAATTACCCCTGCCCCCCCAGTCACAGTGACACCAATGTCATTTTTTTTTTTTTTTTTTTTTTTTTGCATTGGTGTCATTTGTGACTGTAATAACTGTTAGGGCAGTTAGGGTTAGCCCCCTTTAGTTCTAATGTACCCCCCTAACCCCCCCAATAAAGGTTTAACCCCGTGATCACCCCCCGTCGCCAGTGTCACTAAGGCTGGGTTCACATTGCAGCGGTTTATGAGAACGAATGTGATTCGCACCGCACTGCAGTGCAAATCACATCCGATCTCTGTGCGATTCGAGTTCAGCCATTCGCCGCACCCGCCGCACCCGCCACACCCGCCGCACCCGCCGCAAATTCGCACGGGACCCTTTTTTTGGCCCGCAGCAGAATCGGATCGCATGGGTGTTCACACCATGCGATCCGAGTTTGCAGATCGCACTGCGATATGCGAACTGATCTGGGGGTGTCAGTAACATTTCACTGACACTCCCAGCAGTTCGCATAGGGCAGTGTGAACTGCCGCCGGGAGGCATGCGATGCGGGAACCCGCCGCGGATTCGCGGCGTTTCCGCATCGCTCCAGTGTGAACCCAGCCTAATAAGCGATCATTTTTCTGATCGCCGTATTAGTGTCACAGGTGACGCTAGTTAGGCAGGTAGGTATTTAGGTTCGCCGCAGCTTTTTATAGCGCTAGGGACCCCCATATACTACCGCATAAAGCCCCCTGATTGCCCCCTAGTTAACCCTTTCACCAGTGATCACCATATAACTGTTACAGGTGACGCTGGTTGGTTAGTTATTTTTTTATAGTTTCAGGGCACCCGCCATTTATTACCTAATAAAGGTTTAACCCCCTGATCACCCGGCAGGTGTCATTTGTGACTAATAACTGTTAGGGCAGTTAGGGTTAGCCCCCTTTAGTTCTAAGGTACCCCCCTAACCCCCCCAATAAAGGTTTAACCCCGTGATCACCCCCCGTCGCCAGTGTCACTAAGGCTGGGTTCACATTGCAGCGGTTTATGAGAACGGATGTGATTCGCACCGCACTGCAGTGCAAATCACATCCGATCTCTGTGCGATTCGAGTTCAGCTATACAGATAGTATGGCTGAATTCGTGTCGCACCCGCCGCACCCGCCGCAAACTCGCACGGGACCCTTTTTTTGGTCCGCAGCAGAATCGGATCGCATGGGTGTTCACACCATGCGATCCAAGTTTGCAGATCGCACTGCGATATGCGAACTGATCTGGGGGTGTCATTAACATTTCACTGACACTCCCAGCAGTTCGCATAGGGCAGTGTGAACTGCCGCCGGGAGGCATGCGATGCGGGAACCCGCCGCGCATTCGTGGCGTTCCCGCATCGCTCCAGTGTGAACCCAGCCTAATAAGCGATCGTTTTTCTGATCGCTGTATTAGTGTCACAGGTGACGCTAGTTAGGCAGGTAGGTATTTAGGTTCGCCGCAGCTTTTTATAGCGCCAGGGACCCCCATATACTACCGCATAAAGCCCCCTGATTGCCCCCTAGTTAACCCTTTCACCAGTGATCACCATATAACTGTTACAGGTGACGCTGGTTGGTTAGTTATTTTTTTATAGTTTCAGGGCACCCGCCATTTATTACCTAGTCTCACTAGTGTACCCCTAAATTTAGGGGTGTCTACTTTCTAAAATGGGGTCATTTGGGGGGGGGGGTTTGTGCCATCTTGGCATTTTATGGCCTTCAAAACTGTAACGCCCTTAGAAAGCCTGAAGGCGGTGCTTGGTTTTTGGGGCCCCGTACGCGGCTAGGCTCCCAAAAAGTCCCACATATGTGGTATCCCCGTACTCAGGAGAAGCAGCAGAATTTATTTTGGGGTGTCATTTCACATATGCCCATGGCATGCGTGAGCAATATATCATTTAGTGACAACTTTGTGAAAAAAAAAAAAAGTTTGTAATTTTCCCGCAACTTGTGGCAAAATATAAAATATTCCATGGACTCAACATGCCTCTCAGCAAATAGCTTGGGGTGTCTACTTTCTAAAATGGGGTCATTTGTGGGGGTTTTGTGCCATCTTGGCATTTTATGGCCTTCAAAACTGTAATAGGTAGTGAGAAGTGAACTCAAAAAATTACGCCCTTAGAAAGCCTGAAGGCGGTGCTTGGTTTTCGGGGCCCCGTACGCGGCTAGGCTCCCAAAAAGTCCCACATATGTGGTATCCCCGTACTCAGGAGAAGCAGCAGAATTTATTTTGGGGTGTCATTTCACATATGCCCATGGCATGCATGAGCAATATATCATTTAGTGACAACTTTGTGAAAAAAAAAAAAAAAAAAAAAAAGTTTGTAATTTTCCCGCAACTTGTGGCAAAATATAAAATATTCCATGGACTCAACATGCCTCTCAGCAAATAGCTTGGGGTGTCTACTTTCTAAAATGGGGTCATTTGTGGGGGTTTTGTGCCATCTTGGCATTTTATGGCCTTCAAAACTGTAATAGGTAGTGAGGCGTGAAATCAAAAATTTACGCCCTTAGAAAGCCTGAAGGCGGTGCTTGGTTTTCGGGGCCCTGTACGCGGCTAGGCTCCCAAAAAGTCCCACATATGTGGTATCCCCGTACTCAGGAGAAGCAGCAGAATTTATTTTGGGGTGTCATTTCACATACGCCCATAGCATGTGTGAGCAATATATCATTTAGTGACAACTTTGTGTAAAAAAAAAAAAAAATTTTTTTTTTGTCATTATTCAATCGCTTGAGGCAAAAAAATAAAATATTCAATGGGCTCAACATGCCTCTTATCAATTTCCTTAGGGGGTCTACTTTCCAAAATGGGGTCATTTGGGGGGGTTTTGTACTGCCCTGTCATTTTAGCACCTCAAGAAATGAGATAGGCAGTCGTAAACTAAAAGCTGCGTAAATTCCAGAAAACGTACCTTAGTTTGTAGATGTGACAACTTTTGCGCAAACCAATAAATATACAATTATTGACTTTTTTTTTACCAAAGACATGTGGCTGAATACATTTTGGCCTAAATGTATGACTAAAATTGAGTTTATTGGATTTTTCTAATAACAAAAAGTAGAAAATATCATTTTTTTTCAAAATTTGCGGTCTTTTTACGTTTATATCGCAAAAAATAAAAATCGCAGAGGCAATCAAATACCATCAAAAGAAAGCTCTATTTGTGGGAAGAAAAGGACGCAAATTTTGTTTGGGTACAACATTGCATGACCGCGCAATTACCAGTTAAAGCAGCGCAGTGCCAAAGTGTAAAAAGACCTCTGGTCATTTACCAGCAAAATGGTCCGGTCTGAAAGTGGTTAAGACTCGCAGGCTGTAACATTCAGTCAGGTAAATTTTCCTACACTGCCACTACTAGTAATGCCGCGTACACACATAGCCGACTATTTGACGGACTTAGTCTGGTGGACTTCCCGCCAGACTGTCCGTCGGACTTTCAGAACGGGCTACTTGCCCACACACGGCACTTTTTCAGCGGACTAATACGGCGTACTAAGTCCGCCGGACTATCTGCCCTACTTTTGAAATGAACAGACTCACCCACACACGCGGAGGAAAGTCCGCTCATTTCGAACGCGTCTCCAGGTAGGCGGGGCCCGCGAAGGAGATGTCGCTGGCCCCGGCACCTGGTATGGACATAAAGGGGAACCCCAACGCCAAAAAAAATCGGCGTGGGGGTCCTCCCCAGGTCCACATCAGACCCTTGTCTGAGCACGCTACCCGGCCGGCCAGGAAAGACGGCGTCAGAAGACCGGGCCACCGCCTGTAAAAGAGCTATAAGAAGGCGCGGTGGCCCGGCAGAAGAACTGAAGAGGGGGACAAGATCCCCGAAGTCGGAAGAAGAGGTGGCGGCGAGGAAGAAAGCTGGGCTCCTCCGCTAGAAAAAGAGCTAGAAGAAGATAGCGGAGGAGTCCGGCGAGAAGACCCCCGAAGACGAAAGACCCCCGGAGCTGTGCAATAAACTATTTTTACCCTGTGTTGTGTTTTTTTTTGTAATTTTTTTCACAGGTGAATGGGTAGGGTGGGGAGCCGGTATCTGGGGGACCCCCTTATTAAAGGGGGCTCCCGGATTCCGATAAGCCCCCCGCCCGCAGACCCCGACAACCAACGGCCAGGGTTGTCGGGAAGAGGCCCTTGTCCTCATCAACATGGTCGGGTAGCGTGCGTGGACAAGGATCTGATGTGGACCTGGGGAGGACCCCCACGCCGATTATTTTTGGCGTTGGGGTTCCCCTTTAAGTCCATACCAGGTGGCGTGGGCCAGCGACGTCTCCTTCGGGGGCCCCGCCTACCTGGAGACCCGCTCGGATGAGCGGACTTTTCTCCGGGCGGGAAAAGTCCGTTCATTTCAAAAGTACGGCGGACTGGCATACACACGGCCGGATTGTCCGCCGAAATGCGAGTCCGGCGGGAAGATTGGAGTGCAAAACTACTTTCTAAGTCCGCCGTACTTTCGGGTCAAAAAAGTATGCCGGAGGCTACACACGGTGGGATTGTCCGGCGGACTTGAGTTTGCAGGACACACACACTAGAGGGGTGCTACACTTTTGGCTCTCCCAGAACTTAAAACGTCACAGAATCTTACCACCTTAGGCTGGGTTCAGACTATTGTGAATTGGATGTGGATTTCACCGCATCCAATTCGCATGTCAGGAGATTGTGACCGGCTCTCTATGGAGCCTGGCCACACATGTCTGGGAGTGGCTCTGGTGCAAATTGCACAGGAATCCTGTGCATCTTCTGGTCCGTTTCAGGTCCGAATTCAGCCAAACATGTTTGGACTGAAATCGGACCTGAAACGGTGGATGGGGATGCATCGAGCCCCTGATGTGAGCCGCTCCGTGTGGCTGTGTGAACCCAGCCTAAAACCTGTTTCTTAATGCCAGACCCTGGATTGGAGACACTGTTTGGCCACCCATACCTCCGAACATTTGTTCTCTTCTTGTATGGCTTTACTGTTCCCCGTTGTTCTTTCTTTCCTCCAGCAAAATTTGTTAAGAATTAAAGGAATTATCTGCCGTCAACAGCATGTTTGGCTCCTTCCCATGATAAGAAATAAAATTTGGTTAATTAAAAGAGGATTTTCGACACTGCTAGAATGATGTTATTGGGATATATTAAATTCAGTGCCTATAATAATGGTATTACATTTGATATCATTACAAATGAGCGATATAGGAGTAAATGTAATAGTCAATGTAATATTTTATGCATTGTCTCATATTTGCCTGCAGATAGCTTACTCTCTATGTAATATCATTTTCTTGATGAAATTCTTACAATAAAATTCTTGAAACAGAGAAAATAAAATAGAAATGGTATAAAGCTATGGTGATGTCTAGATCAGACAGCCAATGAAACGTATCCTCTAAAATGGTGATTTGGGAATTGATAATATGTGCCTATAAACCTTCAAATCGTATTTTTCATTTCAACCATTTGATTTTTAAATGCCAAGGCATGACGCCCCTGGTGCAGCAGAAATTCCTCCCTTTAGCTGAAAAAAGTGCATTCAAGCGTCAGTATCATCTTCTGAATACCTGACAGCCACAGCTCTACCGCTCCCTGCAAAGTGATCCACAGTGGATCGCTTTTCAGAGGGGGAGTGCCGCTCATGTAAATAAGCCTGTCAGGAGATCACAGTGCTCCCCCTGACAATGCCTTTATTTGCTTTTCTCTCCAGAAGAATGGAGCCATCTTTGTTAAAGAATTTTTTCAGGGTTATTATCTTTTTCCTGAACTGGAACTCAAGGAAAGCTTTTAATTAATAAAGGAACATCTTATAAAAAAAAAAAAAAAAAAAAAAAATATATATATATATATATATATATATATATATATATATATATATATACATACATACAGTAATTGCTGTATATTGTGCCAGGTTGGTAATTTATTTATGCAGATATTTAACATTACTGAAAGGTTCAATTCCACAGCACAGAATAAAGGTTTGAGCAAAAGTATTAAAATAATCTGAGGATCCAACAAATTTAATGAAAATCTTCTTTAACAACTTCAATACCGGCCACTTTCACCCCCTTCCTGCCCAGGCCAATTTTTAGCTTTCAGCGCTGTCACACTTCAAATGACAATTGCGTGGTTATGCAATGCTGTACCCAGATAAAATTCATGCTTCGCTCTCGGCAGCTCCGGTAAGTCCCAGTGTGTAGTTGTCTGTGCAATGCTGGTGCTAGACTATTTTGCACCCTAGGCAAGACCAGCTACCTGCACCCCCCCCCCCCCAAAAAAAAACTTGTAGTGCCCCCACCATGTACAGGGGACGCTGACACTTGTAGTGCCCCCCCACCATTTAAAAGGGCCGCTGACACTTTTAGTGCCCCTCGCCAAGTACAGGGGCCGCTGACACTTGTAGTGCCCCCGCCATGTAAAGGGGCCGCTGACACTTGTAGTGACCCCGCCAAGTACAGGGACCGCTGACACTTGTAGTGCCCCCCCACCAAGTACAGGGGCCGCTGACACTTGTAGTGCCCCCCACTATGTACAGGGGCTACTGACACTTGTAGTGCCCCCCATGTAAAGGGCCGCTGACACTTGTAGTGCCCCCACCATGTAAGGGGGCCGCTGACACTTGTAGTGCCCCCTTCCAAGTACAGGGGTCGTTGACACTTGTAGTGCCCCCACCATGTAAGGGGGCCGCTGACACTTGTAGTGCCCCCTGCCAAGTACAGGGGTCATTGACACTTGTAGTGTCCCCGCCATGTACAGGGGCCGCTGACACTTGTAGTGCCCCCACCATGTAAAGGGGCGCTGGCACTTGTAGTGCCCCCACCATGTAAAGGGCCACTGACACTTGTAGTGCCCACCACCATGTAAAGGGCTGCTGACACTTGTAGTGCCCACCACCATGTAAAGGCCCACTGACACTTGTAGTGCCCCCACCATGTAAAGGGGCGCTGACACTTGTAGTGCCCCCACCATGTAAAGGGCCACTGACACTTGTAGTGCCCACCACCATGTAAAGGGCTGCTGACACTTGTAGTGCCCCCACCATGTACAGGGGCTGCTGAGACTTGTAGTGCCCCCCCATGTACAGGGGCCGCTGACACTTGTAGTTCCCCCACCATGTACAGAGACCGCTGACAATTGTAGTGTAAGGTGACTAGATTTTTCAAATTCAATCCGGGGACATCTTTTTTTTTTATACTAGTAATGGCGGCAATCAGCGCTCTCTGCCTATCACCGCTGCCGCCTGCCTCACAGCCTGTCAAGTCTTACTCTCCGGGCTCTGGCTACAACTGGGTGGGGAGCGGAGGAAAATCACTCCAAAGGGGAAGGCAAGGAGACAGGTAGGTGGCTGGTCGGGACTTGAGCCAAGGCAGAAGAAAATGCGAGCAGAGCTGGATGGGCATGCACCTGAAACTGAAGAAATGTTCCCTCCACTCCGACCAGCAAATAAAAATACACTCCCCTAAGCTAGTAGGAGCGGGGGGTGTAATTTAGATTTTTTAATTTTTATTCTGCACTGACTGTCTTTGAAATTGCCCCAGCCCCTGTCCAAATCCAATCCGGGGACAAAACCAGAGACAGACTTGGTCTAGGGACAGTGTCCTCAATCCGAGGACTGTCCCCGGAAACCGGGGATGTCTGGTCACCCTATTGTAGTGCCCCCCACCATGTAAAAGGCCGCTGACACTTGTAGTGCCCCTCCCCATGTACAGGGGCTGCTGACACTTGTAGTGCACCCCACCATGTAAAGGGCCGCTGACACTTGTAGTGCCCCCACCAGATAAAGGGGCCGCTGACATTTTTAGTGCCCCCCCATGTACAGGGGCCACTGACATTTTTAGTGCCCCCCCATGTACAGGGGCTGCTGACACTTGTAGTGCACCCCCCCATGTAAAGGGCCCTCACCATGTAACGGGGCCGCTGACACTTGTAGTGCCCTCACCATGTACAGGGGCCGCTGACACTTGTAGTGCACCCCACCATGTAAAGGACCGCTGACACTTGTAGTGCCCTCACCATGTACAGGGGCCGCTGACACTTGTAGTGCCCCCCACCATGTACAGGGGTCGCTGACACTTGTAGTGCCCCCCACCATGTAAAGGGGCCACTGACATTTGTAGTGCCTCTACCTGCTCTTGTATTGTATCGCAGCTTGGGCAATGGCGAGTTCTCTCCTTAGTACACGGACCTTCACAAACCACACCAGAGATAGTATACCTCTCCACCGACACTGCCAGTCTATACACATGCTACCTCCACAGACAACAACACACTGGGACTTACCGGAGCTACCGAGACCGAAGCATGAATGTGTGCTTGGTTTATTTGTGCACAGCGTTGCATGACTGCGCAATTGTCAGTTAAAACAACAGAGTGCTGTATCGCAAAAAAAATGGCCTGGTCATGAAGGGGGGGGGGGGGTAAACCTTCCGGGCTGAAGTGGTTAAATAGGTCTAACACTTCTAAATGCAATGCGCAATAACTTATCCCTAGTCAACCATTTTTATTAGCCTTCTTCGCAAGAAACTTCTGCATGATTCTAATTGGTTGCTTTTTGTTTTGTACATCTATACACTACTCTGTTAAGTAAGCACACAGTATGCCATCAGTATGCAGTAAAGTCAGTGTTTAAGTCTTGCTCATTCTGCGTGCATTTTGTTAGATAAAAAAACCCAGGCAATTTTGTTCATTTGATTAATCCCTAACAGGATAATGCTTAGAATGCGTGTCGTTTAGTGACAGGTCCTCACTGGCGAGGTAGATAATGTGCCAGCAGGTTTAATAAAGGTTTAATAAAGAGAAGAACGAGCCGAGCGGCCCTCACTGAGATCTCTCAGATCGATGTTAATTTGCGGCCTACGGCTCTGGTGGCCATGCTGGACTGGCTTTTATGGATTTTGAGGATGACTTACGACCTTGAGTCTATTGAGGAAACCCCATCTCTTGGAGTTTGACTATGTACATCAGCATTTAACAGTTGTTATGTGGCATGACCAGGGAACGGTATATATATCTGGAATTGACCTGAGAGCCTCTAAAGCACCTCTGCTGTGTTCTTCTTCTTGCTAAAAAAGTGAAGGGAAAAGGAATTACTGATGGTAAAACATACGTAGGAGACACTGTAGGTTTGCCTGGACAAACCTATTCATGAGTTTTATGAATAAATCCCCTGATTTAGGATAAAGACAGCGCTCTCATGTGCCATAAATATTAATACATATAGTGTATAAATAAAACCACAATTTTAATCCACGTGAAGAAAGTGTGTTTCCTGTAGCCAGGCCCTGGCTAATCCACCTGTGTCATTGTGAGACATTCTTTAACAAGGGATGCCTTGAGTTTGTTTCCCTCTAGTGTTCAGCCTGGACAATTTGCCATCATTTCCTGAAGGCAGAGAGAGAGAGAGACAACTACTGAAAGCAGTGGATTGTGGGACAGAGAGTCGGGATTTCCATGGAGCCAGTGCTGCTGCAGATTACAAGTTCCAGCTGGGTGGAGAGAGAAGAATGCTGGCTGAGAACATAAATAGCCTTGTCCGGGGAGAAGCTCTTCTTCTTTGGGCCATGGCCTTAAGCTGAGAGCGGGGATCTGGCCGCTCTGGGGAATGCAAGCAGGTTCCATGGCTGCAAAGTCTTCAGCGAGTGCATACCTCCCAATATTTTGAGATGGGAATGAGGGACACCTACCAGGAAACATATGTAGGCATAGGACACCCCCCCGCCATGCCCCTCAAAAAAAAAAGGTTAATTAAATCCACAAGTGCTTTTTTTTAGTCCCAAATTTCCTTTATATTGGCTTTTAAAATTTACAAATGCAGCCATTTAGAATTTGGATGAAAGGTTTAGCACTGGGAAACACTTTTTAAAAGATAAAAAGTGCATTTTATATACAACTATATAGATCAGACCAAAATGAGGGACAAATAAGGAGGAAAGAGGGACAGAGGGACATTGCTCCAATTCAGGGGCCGTCCCTCAAAATCAGGGACAGTCCCTCAAAATCAGAGACAGTTGGGAGCTATGCGAGTGAGCCATGCACCTGCAGGCAGATCCACCATTGCCTGCTCCATGTCAGCCAAGTGACTGTCAGGGGTCACTCTATTTGTCCCCGATACAGACCTAGCTGAATTCCAGCATTGCCAGGTGTACAGCCAGGAACCCTTCACTGGTTGCAGATTCTTCAAGAGCCTGTCCCGGGACATCCTATTCCCTTGAGCCTTGGTATCATAAGGAGTGGTGAGTGGGCAGAAGCCCACCTTGTGTACACCCTACAAAGACACTGCATGCAGACCCCTTTATTCCATCTCTTTACATTAAAGCGTCTAAAAGGAAACACTTTGCACATTCTATTTTTCTGTTGCTGGTTGCTATTGCACAGCAATCCTTCTGGGCCCATGTTTATCTAGCTGAGGACACTGAACATCTACATCACAAGGATTCCTCCACTTTCCTCTTCTCCCCTCACTTAAAGGACTCTGTGCACAATATCTGCACACATTAAAGAGGAGCTGCACCTTTAAAAAAAATATTAAATGCCAGCAGCTACAAATATTGCAGATGCTGACTTTTAATAAATGGACACTCACCTGTCCCAGGGTCCAGCGATGCCGGTGGCAGATGACGAGCAATCGCTCGTCTCTTGGCTGCCCCCGCTGCCATCCTCTGTCAGGGAATCGGGAAGTGAAGCATTGCGGCTTCACTGCCCGGTTCCCTACTGCGCATGTGCGAGTCGCGCTGCGTGTCTCCACTGGCCCCCGCTGTGTCCTGGGAACTGTGTGTTTCCCAGAACACAACGGGGGGAGCGGGGCATCTGCGGCTAGCTGTGGCTAGCTTGTCCCGGAAGTGGGTGCAGATACCTGGATTATCCAGGTATCTGCTGCCCCCTCCTCCCTGAAAGGTACCAATTGTGGCACCAGAGGGGGGGGAGGGATCAGATGACGGACCTTCCACTTCAGGCTGGAGGTCCACTTTAAGGAGAACTTAACTCAGAGATTAATTATTGCATTTCTTGTAACTTGTTTATTAACTATGCCACAAAGTTTGTTGGGCCTGTGGCATCAGGATTTGAAGGGAGCAGTCTGACATCAAAGAAAATTCTCTTCCTTTTTATACCTGGGGTCATAGGTTCTTCCAAGACCTACTGGTTACTACTGTTTGACTTATTGTGATTTTTTTTTTTGCATTGCATGCCCTTTGCATATTTACCAAGTGTAATGCTGCATACACACGGTCGGATTGGGCTTGGGGTGCAGAGCACTGCGCCCTGAGCCCATCCAGTCGTGTGATAATAGCAAATGAATATTCGCTATTGTCTTCCTGATTTGCCTTCTCCTCCCGGCCAATCAGGAAGCGGGTCTTAAGACCCAATTGGCTGAGAGTAGAAGTGACCGGATTGGCCGCCGAGGAGTAAGCCACGAGGAGAAGGAGACACAGGGGAAGCCGCTGAGGAGGAGATGGAGGAAGGAGCCGAAGCTGCCAGCAACCTAGATGGAGTAAGTGAGCGGCTGGTGGGTGAACAAGCGAGTGGCGAGGGGGGATCGACTGACCGAGCAACAGGGGGGGTTGTTTTGTTTTTTTGCTGCCCCCCAAAAAAATGGAGCACCAGCTGCCACTGCTCAGGAGGCTTGCAAGGTCAGGGCAGCCTTTGAGGTCAATCACCCTCCAGTGGCCCTCGCAGGGGTGGCACTACTTTTTAGTAATTTTTTTTATGGAGGAAAATGCCTTTTTGAGGACCCCTCCCTTGCTTATTTCAGGCCCAGGCTAAAATGATAAGTACAATGCGTACAGCCCCTTGATATACCCATATCTTAGGTCCCAGGAGGCCACAAGGTACTCTATGTCACAGGTGCTGCATCATCATGGGGGCTAGCTTACATAATATTCCAGGGCTGCTGCACAACCCAGAGTGCTGCAGGTGGATTCCTACAGAACGCTACTGGATCGCCAGGCATGTAAGTATGCTTCTTCTTTTTTTTTTTTTTTTTGCAAAACAGGTAAGGGAGGGGAAAAAGTTAGGAAAATGAATTCAGAGTTTTACTTTATTCCTAGTGATGTCAGAACCTCCTGGTGACATGGGGCATTGGAGGGCTGCAGCGAAGCGGCGGATCCCTAGAGAAAACTGCTTGGATTGCCAGGCATGTTATTATTCTTTTTTTATTATTGTTATTTTTCGTTTTTATTATTTTTTTGTGTGTAGCACTAACCCCTGAAGAAGCTGCTTGTTTTTGTTGGGCTTACCGTTAAGTCATCTATTCACTGTGTCTGTCTTAGGGGTCCCATTGTAGAATGGATTAAAGAATGTTAGCTCTGACACTTAGTCCTTTTTCCAAAGATTTGTTTGAAAGAACATGAATTTTTGCAATAGAAGGACAGAGGGTTAAGGGGGATTCAGGTACCTTGTAATTGCGGGTTAGAGGTATTTCCTTGATCCAGAGGATAAACAGCTTCCACGGGCTGGATCTAGCAACCACCGGATAGGCCTCTCTCACTGACCAAGCAGCCGGGATGCGTAGTCCAACTGAGTCTCCAGGCTCTTCCAGAGACACCAGCCTTGTTGCTCGGTCTTCTCCCCACAGGCAAGACAACACAGGACCACCCTTGGATCGGTAAGCCCCAAGACTTTTGGGCCCACCCTTTCAGTTGCAAAGCCTCGGGCCAGTCGGCCCCCAGACATAGAGACAAGCAGCACGCACCTCAGGCCAGGAGGTCGGGATAACGAACCCCAAAAATATGGCGCCTGTACCTTAAGTACCCTTACCCAGAATGCACAGCGGGTGAACCACTCCCACTGGGTTGTTTCTGAGTAAAAGGGGTACTCAATGCATTCAGCCTGTTGCATTTCCAACACTTACCGGTGGTGACAGCGACACCTACGGCCAAGTGGAAACTAGCACAACCCAGCTGAACTGGTACAGAAACCAGAACTTTGACATAATTAGTCTGAGCCAAACTGCAGCTTCAGACAAACTTACATTTACAAAAATAATAGTGTCTGTATTGAAAATACCAGCGCTACATTTGCATAAAAGGTAAGTAAGGAGGGGAAAAGTTAGGAAATCCAATTCAGAGTTTTACTTTATTGGAGTTTTACACCTGGTGGCACGGGGCTGGGAGTGCTGTAGCAAAGTGGTGGATCCCTACAGAACACTGTTGGATTGGCAGACATGTGAGTATGCTTTTTGTTTTGCATAACAGGTAAGAAGGGAAGGGGAAATTTATGAAATCCAGTTCAGAGTTTTACTTTATCCTTTGCAGACAGGTTCAGTGGGCTGTTTCACATTGCTCGTGGATCACACTGCAGCCTTTGTCTTATAATTCAGTGTTGTGTTAACTTTTTTCTCATGCCCCAATGGGTGTGGAGACAGCTGTATAGGAATCAAACAAAGGTCAGTGCCGGAAGCAAAGAACAATCCGTCTGATGTCACATGGGCTCTTTCAGCTCAGACAGCTCGTCAGTCCCCTTGGAGTAGATGGATTGGAGCTTTTCCTGCCCATTGTACAGAGTCATGGATCATACCATGGCGGGCGCACAGCTCGGCTGAATATGGCACCTTGCTCCGGGCAGTCAGGTGTGCAAGATGAATGCACAATGACAATTAGAGCATCAGCATAGAGGATGCGCATCCCTGAGTCCATTTAATTACAAACTGTTCATGAAAAAAAGGGAGAAAGAATGATGGGTTAAGCTAAATTTTAGCTGATTTACCAGTTTATGAACCACCGTTCTATAATTGTAAAATAATTCATAGGAGAATTTTATAAATACAGTAAACTTCCCTCCATCGCGGGGGTTACGTTCCGGACCCACCCGCGAAAAGTGAAAAAACGTGAAAGAGAAAGACCCTATTTAAATACACCCTAGGCATGTTACTGCTCCTTCTAATGTCACCACGCTCGGTGCGGTCCACGAGCGAGGCATGCGTTCCATCGCAGCCTCGCTCTGATTCACTGCTACATAACCACGAAATGGCGAAAAATTACCGCGATATCAGAATAACAGGTCCTAATTAAAATAGCACTATATACCGGGACCACAAAAACTGAACCGCCATAGAGCGGGGGTTTACTGTAAAGCTTATAGAGTCACTTTACTCAAAACACTTATTTTAGGTTTTGGTAGATGCTGCAGAGTAAAGCTGGACAGTGAGAAGGGGCAGAGGGCAGCACCTTAGAGAGGCTGGTCCTGAGTTGAAGGGGCAGAGGGCAGCACCTTAGAGAGGCTGGTCCTGAGTTAAAGGGACAGAGGGCAGCACCTTAGAGAGGCTGGTCCTGAGTTGAGGGACAGAGGGCAGCACCTTAGAGAGGCTGGTCCTGTGTTGAAGGGGCAGAGGGAAGCACCTTAGAGAGGCTGGTCCTGAGTTGAAGGGGCAGAGGGCAGCACCTTAGAGAGGCTGGTCCTGAGTTGAAGGGGCAGAGGAAAGCACCTTAGAGAGGCTGGTCCTGAGTTGAAGAGGCAGAGGGAAGCACCTAAGGCCGCGTACACACGGTCGGACTGTTCGCCCAACTTTGTCCGCTGAACAGTGTTTCAGCGGACAGTCCGCTCGTGTGTGGGCTTCAGCGGACAGTTTCAGCGGACAGTCTGACGAACAAAGTTTTTCGGAATTTCCGTAAAACTGTCCGCTGAAACTTGGTTTGAGCGGACAGTCCGCTCGTGTGTAGGCTTGTTCGTCAAACTAAGTTCCGCGCATACTCAGAAAGGATTTACACGCCGAAGGTTGCATTGCAGTGTATAGGACGTAGTTTTCTAGTCCCGTCGTACGCGCCGTTCACGTCATCGCGCACGGTTTCAGCGGACTGTTCGTTCATCATGTGTGGTCAAGTCCGTTCATGCTAATTTTGAGCGGACTGTTTTTCAAACTGTTTGACGAACAAGGTTGGGCGAACAGTCCGCGCGTGTGTACGCGGCCTTAGAGAGGCTAATCCTGAGTTGAAGGGGCAGAGGGAAGCCCCTTCGAGAGGCTGGTCCTGAGTTGAAGGGGCAGAGGGCAGCACCTTAGAGAGGCTGGTCCTGAGTTGAAGGGACAGAGGGCAGCACCTTAGAGAGGCTGGTCCTGAGTTGAAGGGACAGAGGGCAGCACCTTAGAGAGGCTGGTCCTGAGTTGAAGGGGCAGAGGGAAGCACCTTAGAGAGGCTGGTCCTGAGTTGAAGGGGCAGAGGGAAGCACCTTAGAGAGGCTGGTCCTGAGTTGAAGGGGCAGAGGGAAGCACCTTAGAGAGGCTGGTCCTGAGTTGAAGGGGCAGAGGGAAGCACCTTAGAGAGGCTGGTCCTGAGTTGAAGGGGCCGAGGGCAGCACCTTAGAGAGGCTGGTCCTGAGTTGAAGGGGCAGAGGGCAGCACCTTAGAGAGGCTGGTCCTGAGTTGAAGGGGCAGAGGGCAGCACCTTAGAGAGGCTGGTCCTGAGTTGAAGGAGCAGAGGGAAGCACCTTAGAGAGGCTGGTCCTGAGTTGAAGGGGCAGAGGGCAGCACCTTAGAGAGGCTGGTCCTGAGTTGAAGGGGCAGAGGGAAGCACCTTAGAGAGGCTGGTCCTGAGTTGAAGGGGCAGAGGGCAGCACCTTAGAGAGGCTGGTCCTGAGTTGAAGAGGCAGAGGGCAGCACCTTAGAGAGGCTGGTCCTGAGTTGAAGGGGCAGAGGGAAGCCCCTTCGAGAGGCTGGTCCTGAGTTGAAGGGGCAGAGGCAGCACCTTAGAGAGGCTGGTCCTGAGTTGAAGGGGCAGAGGGCAGCACCTTAGAGAGGCTGGTCCTGAGTTGAAGGGGCAGAGGGCAGCACCTTAGAGAGGCTGGTCCTGAGTTGAAGGGACAGAGGGAAGCACCTTATAGAGGCTGGTTCTGAGTTGAAGGGGCAGAGGGCAGCACCTTAGAGAGGCTGGTCCTGAGTTGAAGGGGCAGAGGGAAGCATCTTAGAGAAGCTGGTCCTGGGTTGAAGGGGCAGAGAGCAGCACCTTAGAGAGGCTGGTCCTGAGTTGAAGGGGCAGAGGGAAGCATCTTAGAGAGGCTGGTCCTGAGTTGAAGGGGCAGAGGGCAGCACCTTAGAGAGGCTGGTCCTGAGTTGAAGGGGCAGAGGGAAGCACCTTCGAGAGGCTGGTCCTGAGTTGAAGGGGCAGAGGCAGCACCTTAGAGAGGCTGGTCCTGAGTTGAAGGGGCAGAGGGCAGCACCTTAGAGAGGCTGGTCCTGAGTTGAAGGGGCAGAGGGCAGCACCTTAGAGAGGCTGGTCCTGAGTTGAAGGGACAGAGGGAAGCACCTTATAGAGGCTGGTTCTGAGTTGAAGGGGCAGAGGGCAGCACCTTAGAGAGGCTGGTCCTGAGTTGAAGGGGCAGAGGGAAGCATCTTAGAGAAGCTGGTCCTGGGTTGAAGGGGCAGAGAGCAGCACCTTAGAGAGGCTGGTCCTGAGTTGAAGGGGCAGAGGGAAGCATCTTAGAGAGGCTGGTCCTGAGTTGAAGGGGCAGAGGGCAGCACCTTAGAGAGGCTGGTCCTGAGTTGAAGGGGCAGAGGGAAGCACCTTCGAGAGGCTGGTCCTGAGTTGAAGGGGCAGAGGCAGCACCTTAGAGAGGCTGGTCCTGAGTTGAAGGGGCAGAGGGCAGCACCTTAGAGAGGCTGGTCCTGAGTTGAAGGGGCAGAGGGCAGCACCTTAGAGAGGCTGGTCCTGAGTTGAAGGGACAGAGGGAAGCACCTTATAGAGGCTGGTTCTGAGTTGAAGGGGCAGAGGGCAGCACCTTAGAGAGGCTGGTCCTGAGTTGAAGGGGCAGAGGGAAGCATCTTAGAGAGGCTGGTCCTGAGTTGAAGGGGCAGAGGGCAGCACCTTAGAGAGGCTGGTCCTGAGTTGAAGGGGCAGAGGGAAGCACCTTAGAGAGGCTGGTCCTCAGTTGAAGGGGCAGAGGGCAGCACCTTAGAGAAGCTGGTCCTGGGTTGAAGGGGCCGAGGGCAGCACCTTAGAGAGGCTGGTCCTGAGTTGAAGGGGCCGAGGGCAGCACCTTAGAGAGGCTGGTCCTGAGTTGAAGGGGCAGAGGGCAGCACCTTAGAGAGGCTGGTCCTGAGTTGAAGGGGCAGAGGGCAGCACCTTAGAGAGGCTGGTCCTGAGTTGAAGGAGCAGAGGGAAGCACCTTAGAGAGGCTGGTCCTGAGTTGAAGGGGCAGAGGGCAGCACCTTAGAGAGGCTGGTCCTGAGTTGAAGGGGCAGAGGGAAGCACCTTAGAGAGGCTGGTCCTGAGTTGAAGGGGCAGAGGGCAGCACCTTAGAGAGGCTGGTCCTGAGTTGAAGAGGCAGAGGGCAGCACCTTAGAGAGGCTGGTCCTGAGTTGAAGGGGCAGAGGGAAGCCCCTTCGAGAGGCTGGTCCTGAGTTGAAGGGGCAGAGGCAGCACCTTAGAGAGGCTGGTCCTGAGTTGAAGGGGCAGAGGGCAGCACCTTAGAGAGGCTGGTCCTGAGTTGAAGGGGCAGAGGGCAGCACCTTAGAGAGGCTGGTCCTGAGTTGAAGGGACAGAGGGAAGCACCTTATAGAGGCTGGTTCTGAGTTGAAGGGGCAGAGGGCAGCACCTTAGAGAGGCTGGTCCTGAGTTGAAGGGGCAGAGGGAAGCATCTTAGAGAGGCTGGTCCTGAGTTGAAGGGGCAGAGGGCAGCACCTTAGAGAGGCTGGTCCTGAGTTGAAGGGGCAGAGGGAAGCACCTTAGAGAGGCTGGTCCTCAGTTGAAGGGGCAGAGGGCAGCACCTTAGAGAAGCTGGTCCTGGGTTGAAGGGGCAGAGGGCAGCACCTTAGAGAGGCTGGTCCTGAGTTGAAGGGGCAGAGGGAAGCACCTTAGAGAGGCTAATCCTGAGTTGAAGGGGCAGAGGGCAGCACCTTAGAGAGGCTGGTCCTGAGTTGAAGGGGCAGAGGGAAGCACCTTAGAGAGGCTGGTCCTGAGTTGAAGGGGCAGAGGGAAGCACCTTAGAGAAGCTGGTCCTGAGTTGGTACAGCCCAATAAATATACCATGTTGAATGGTGTTGGAGATATCAGCTCAGGGGTGGAGTTGCGGGAGCAGACTTTCTCCCCTAACTGCCGGGGGAACGAATGCTCTGATGAAGGTTGGGGCAGGGGTACAGGCAAGGAGAGGCAGATACAGGTGATAGGAAGATTCATTATTAGGAGGACAGATAGGGCAATCTGTCACAAAGACCGTGACTGCCAAAACTGTATGTTGTTTCCCGGACACTCGGGCTCGGCACATCGTGGATCGGATGGACAGACTGTTGGGCGGGGCTGGGGAAGACCCAGATGTCATGGTACATATTATACTTAGAAAAAAAAAAATAGAATACAATATAATAGAAAATAAAGGAATATAATAGAAAATAGAATAGAATAGAAAATAAGGGAATAGAATAGGATAGAATAGAAAATAATAGAGTAAAACAGAACAAAATAGAATTGAAAATAAACTAAAAGAATATAATAAAATAGAATAGAAATGAAAAGAATATAATAGAAAAGAACAGAATAAATATTGAATAAAACTAATGTGCTATTGGAATAATTGGTGAACTAAGTGATAATTAGGGAACTGCTGTGACACCCTAACAGTGCTCATTCACTTAAAAAACACAATAATAAAAAGGAGGGGGGGGGGGTGCGCTATTCTCAAATAAATTTAATAAAACTGTAATTAAATATGACCTTAATACAAATTCCAACACACATATCTCCTTAAATGATGCCATAATCCTAGTGTTTAGTTGAACAAATTAAAAACAATGGTGAGATATTCATGCCAGTTGAAGAAGAAAAAAATAGAATACAATGTAATAGAAAATAAAGGAATAGAATAGAAAATAAAATAGAAAATAAGGGAATAGAATAGGATAGAATAAAAAATAATAGAGTAAAACAGAACAAAATAGAATTGAAAATAAACTAAAAGAATAGAATAAAATAGAATATAAATTAATGGAATTGAATCGAAAAGAATAGAATCAATTAGAATAGAATAAATATTGAATACAACTAATGTGCTGCTATGGGAATAATTGGTGAATTAAGTGATAAATGGGGAACTGCTGCTATTCTCAAATAAATTTAATACAATTGTAATTAAATATGACCTTAATACAAATTCCAACACACATCAAAAAACAATCTCCTTAAATGATGCCATAATCCCAGTGTTTAGTTCAACAAATTAAAAACAATGGTGAGATATTCATGCCAGCTGAAGAAGAAAAAATAGAATACAATATAATAGAAAATAAAATAGAAAATAAGGAAATAGAATAGGATAGAATAGAAAATAATAAAGTAAAACAGAACAAAATAGAATTGAAAATAAACTAAAAGAATAGAATAACATAGAATATAAATGAAAGGAATTGAATAGAAAAGAATATAATCAATTAGAATAGAATAAATAATGAATAAAACTAATGTGCTGCTTTGGGAATAATTGGTGAACTAAGTGATAATGGGGAACTGCTGTTATTCTCAAATACATTTAATAAAATTGCATTAAATATGTATGACCTTAATACAAATTCCAACACACATCAAAAAACAATCTCCTTAAGGCTGGGTTCACACCGGAGCGATGCGGGAACGCCGCGAATCCGTGGCGTTTTCCCGCATCGCATGCCTCCCGCCGGCAGTTCACACTGCCCTATGCGGACTGCTGGGAGTGTTAGTGAAATGTTAATGACACCCCCAGATCCGTCCGCATATCGCAGTGCAATCTGCAAACTCGGACAGGAATCGGATCGCATGGTGTGAACACCCATGCGATCCGATTCTGCTGCGGAGCAAAAAAAGGGTCCCGTGCGAGTTTGCGGCGGGTGCGATGCGAATTCAGCCATACTATCTGTATGGCTGAACTCGCATCGCACAGAGATCGGATGTGATTTGCACTGCAGTGCGGTGCGAATCACATCCGGTTCTCGCTGCCGCAGCGGTGTGAACCCAGCCATAATGATGTCATAATCCTAGCATTTAGTTCAGCGATAAGCAATTAGCGGACCTCCAGCTGTTGCAAAACTACAAGTCTCATCATGCCCCTGCCTCTGGGTGTCATGCCTGTGGCTGTCATGCCTCATGGGACTTGTAGTTCTGAAACAGCTGGAGGTCCGCGAATTGCATATCCCTGATTTAGTTGAACAAATTAAAAGCAATGGTGAGATGTTCTTGCTAATAGAAGAGTGTCAAAACATTCATGTTAAAGTGATCGTTGCAAAACCAGCCAAACAAACAAAAAAAAAAAAAAACAGCAATAAAAGTCCTTCACTTCTAAGTGCTTGAAAAAATGTCACTATGTTTTAGAAAAATATTTGTTTGTTAGACATTTAAAAAAACTGTTTATAAGTCCACCGTGGTGAGATGCTACACTCAAACCACAATCTTTACTAAGTGTTTATATGTGTGATCAGTCCACTTTAGGCTTCACACACAAATATTGGGCTCAATTCGGACCTGAAATGGACCAAAAGATGCACAGGACTTCTGTGCAATTCGCACCGGAGCCGCTGTGGAGATGTGTGAATCGGCTCCAAAGACAGTCGGTCACAGTCTCCTGCTATGCGTATTGGATGCCTGTAATCCGCATCCAATTCACAAAATAGTGAGAACCCAGCCTAAAATTCCAGCCACCATCTAATCACCTCTAGGTGCAATGCACACTCACCTTCATGCTATGACCCAAAAGGTGGTTATTCAATAGGATCGATCCACTGCTCCACTGGTCTCTCAGGCCCTCCTCTGCCTATGGTGGATAGGGTTACCTCTGCAGTAATGATCAAATATATAGAGAGAATCTCATTGTGCAGTATGTTTAAAATCTTCTAAGTTTATTAAAATGCTTCATAGTTCAATTCACATTTTAACCATCTTGTTCATTTGCATATAAATAAAAACTAATCTGCAGTATAGAGCACAGCTCCAGCTCACCATTTTCCGGGGTCATGGAGACACCAGAAAATTACGCCACAGGCTCCATCCCAAAGAATAGAATAAAAAATAAAAGAATAGAATAGAAAAGAATAGAATAGAAAAAAAAACAATAGAACAGAATAAAATAGAAAGAATATAATTGTCTTCCGAAATTGGAATTTTGAATAGAATGAATTTGAAAAGAAAAGATTAGAATAGAATTAAATACAATAGAATAGAAAAGAATAGAACGGAAAATAAAAGAATAGAATATAAAACAATAGAATAGCATAAAAGGTTGAATATCATAAAATAATAGAATAGAAAAAAGAGAATAGAATAAATTCAAACTATAGATTAGAATAGAACAGAAAATAATAAAATTTAAAAGAATAGAATAGAAAAACCAATAGAATAGAATAAAATTTAATAGAATAGAATAGTATAGAAAATAAGAGAATAGACTAGAAAACAATAGAATAGCATAAAAGGTTGAATATCATAAAATAATAGAATAGAAAAAACTGAATAGAATAAATTCAAACTATAGATTAGAATAGAACAGAAAATAATAACATTGAAAATAATAGAATAGAAAAACCAATAGAATAGAATACAATTTTATAGAATAGAATATAGAATAGTATAGAAAATAAGAGAATAGACTAGAGAAGATTAGAATAGAAAAAACAATAGAATAGAACAAAATAAATTAGAAAGAAACGTCTTCCAAAATTCTAATTTTGAACAGAATAAATTCGAGTTTGAATAGAATAGATACGAATAGAATAGAAAAGAATAGAAAATGAGAGAGTAGAATAATAAATAATAGAATACAGAAAATATAGAATAGAATAAATTAGAAAGAATATAACCGTCTTCCGAATTGCATATAGCGTCAATTCAAATTTGATCCAACATTTTTTGAATTTGGTCAAATTTTATTAAATTCAAACGATTTCAGAAAACTTGAATTGAATTTGAAAATGAATAAACAAAATGAAACAAATTCTGGAAATAAATTAAACAACTAAGCAAAATTATTTAAATAACGAATCAAAATGAAGCAAAACAAATGTTTTCAATCTGCACATGTCTAGTAGGGGATAACTTAGGAAACGGTGACCTTGGGGCAATTACATTCACTGTAAGGCACGGGAAAAGGAGAGCAAACTTTACAGAACTGCGCTTTGTAATGCATTAAATGGGAAGATATTCAAGAAACAAAAAACGCAGAGGAAAAGTGGGAGAGCTTTAATAACATTTTAATGGTTGGCATTAGCCAGTATATTCCAATAGGCAATACATCTAAAAGAACTAAGGCTAAAACTGGCCGGTTAAATTCAAGCGTAAAAAGGCACATTAAAGAGGAAAAACTGTTCTTTAAATATAAGACTCAGGGGACACCTTCATCATTCCAGCACTACAAAGAATGCAGTAAGAGATGTAAGAGCGCAATCAGAGCAGCAAAAGTAGACCACAAGAGACACATAGCAGAGGAGAGAAAAAAGAATCCCCCAAATATTTTAAATATATATTTTTAAAAAAAGAGCATTTTGGCCCCATAAAGGATTGTGAAGGGAAGTTGGTTACAAGTGACAAGTGACATTCTTTTCCTCAGTTTTCCTCAGTTTCTTTTCCTCAGTTTATTCTAGGCCAGTGTTCTAAAAAGAATGTAAAAACTTAATGTGAACAAATCACCAGAACCAGATGGTTTACACCCGAGAGTCCTCAAAGAAGTCAGCCAGGTCATTGCTAGACCACTAGTCCCAATGTTTAAAGTGGTTGTAAACCCTTACAACCAGCTTTGACCTACAGGTAAGCCTAGATTAAGGCTTACCTGTAGATCCAAGAAATATCTCCTAAACCTACACGGTTTAGGAGATACTTGCCGAAAGACAGGCACTGCTGTCTATGGTGCATGCCGTGAGTGGCGGCTCCCGTGCGCATGCGCGGGAGTGACATCATGGCGGCTTCGCTGAATGACAGCGGCGGAGCAGCGAGACCCACGAGAAGATGGATGCGCCGGACTACAGGGGACAGCGGTGACATCGCTGGCTCCTGTGTCAGGTAAGTGACACATAATGGACTACTATGCGATGCATGGTAGTCCATTATGCTTTACCTTTGCAGGGAATCAAAGAGGAAGTAAACTCATCAGGGTTTACTTCCTCTTTAAGGAAAACTTGCTGACAAAACTTGCTGACAAGAATGGTACCAGTGGATTAGCGAAAAGCTAGTGTGATACCAATATTCAATGGGCCGAGATACCTGGAAACTACAGGCCAGTCAGCCTAACATCAATAGTTTGTAAACTCTTGGAGGGGATGATAAGGGACCATATCCAAGAATTTGCTGATAAGAACAGTATAACTAGTAGTAGCCAGCATGAAAGATCATTCTTATCAGACCAACCTATTAGCATTCTATGAGGAAGTGAGCTGTAATCTGGATAAGGGCATATGGGCAGGCTTGTGGATGTGGTGCGTCTAGAGTTTGTCAAAGCATTTGATACAGTACCCCATAAACACGTAATCCACAAATTTGACGATAGTATTTGTATTTGACTATAGTATATGTGCCTGAATAGAAAAATAGCGTATCTTCAGAATGGTCTGGTAAGTGGGGTCATAAGTGGGGTACCCCAGGGCTCTGTTCTGGGGCCAATCCTGTGTAACTTGTTCATAAATGATAAAGAAGCTGGGATAAATAGTTCAATCTGATTGTTTGCTGACGATACTAAGCTTGACAAGGCAATAACTTCACAACAAGGATATAACAACTTTACAGGAAGACCTTGATAAAATAGAGGGGTGGGCAAACACATGGCAATTGAGGTTCAATGTAGGGAAATGTAAAGTAATGCATTTGGGGCTACAAATATGAATGTACGCTACGCGCTAGGGGGAGAACCTCAGGGGGAATCAAGGATGGAAAAATATCTGGGGGTCCTAGTTGATGACAGACTCTCCAATAGCATGCAATGCCAAGCTGCTGAAAGCAAGGCCTGTAGAATATTAGCATGTATTAAAAAAGGGTATCTACTCAACGGATAAAACTGTAATTCTACCACTTTACAAAACTCTGGCTCGGTCACATCTTGAGTATGCCCGTCCAGTTCTGGTCACCAGTCCTCAGGAAGGATAGAATGAAATTGGAGAAAATCCAGAGAACGGCAACTAAACTAAAAACGGGGCTGGACGACCTCAGTTATGAGTAACGATTACAAACATTTATTCTAATTGGAAAATAGTTTAAAAGGGGATATGATAGCAATTTACAAATATCTTAATGGCGATTCCAACATTGGGAGGAAACTATTGTCTCAGGTCACTCAAGAAGATACGTGGCCACTCAATGAACTTGGATAAGAAGCAGTTCAACCTTAAGACCCCTTTCACACCACACCGTCCATAGCGTGGGTGGTAAAACGCTGCTATTTTTAGCGGCGTTTTACCGCCGGATTTGCTGCGCATTTTGAACGCTAGTGGGGCGTTTTTACCCCCTGCTAGCGGCCGAGAAAGGGTTAAAACCGCCAGCAATACGCCGCAATAGCGGCGTTTTGCCGGCGGTATTACAGCGCTGCCCCATTGATTTCAATGGGGAGCAGCGGTGGAGGAGCGGTAAACACACCACTCCTTCACCGCTCCAAAGAAGCTGCTGGCAGGACTTTTTCCTGACGTCCTGCCAGCGCACCGCTGTAGTGTGAAAGCCCTCGGGGCTTTCACACTACACATAATGGTGCAGCTTCTTTAGGGCGGATTGCAGGCGCTATTTCTAACGCTATAGCGCCTGTAAAACGCCCTGGTGTGAAAGGGGTCTAAATGGCAAAGAGAGTGTTTTACTGTTAGGCCGCGTACACACGCGCGGACTGTTGGCCCAACCTTGTCCGCTGAACAGTGTTTGGGCGGACAGTCCGCTCGTGTGTGGGGCTTCAGCGGACAGTTTCAGCGGACAGTTGGCCGAACAAGATCTTACGGAAATTCCGAAAAACTGTCCGCTGAAACAAGGTTTCAGCGGACTGTTCGCTCGTGTGTAGGCTTGTTCGGCCAACTAAGTCTCGCGCATGCTCAGAAAGGATTTCCACGTCGGAAGGTTGCATTGCAGTGTATAGGACATCGTATTTTTCGTCCCGTCGTACGTGCCGTTCACGTCATCGCGCACGGTTTCAGCAAACTGTTCGTCCGTCGTGTGTGGCCATGTCCGTCCATGCTAAGTTTGAGCGGACTGTTCGCTCAAACTGTTGGACGGACAAAGTTGGGCCAACAGTCCGCGCGTGTGTACGCGGCCTTAGAGCCGTAAGGATGTGGAACTCCTTTCCATAATCGGTGGTTTCAGCGGGAAGTCACTAATTTCAAAAAACTTTGGGCATCAAATTTCAGGGATATGGGAAGTGGTGGAGACATACAAACACACACACACACACTCACAAACACACACATTTTGAACTAATTGGACTGGATTCAACATTACCAAATATGTATGTAACTAAAAAGAGCACTAGCTGGTCGTCCTTTGAGTCCATCTATGTGAGTCTCCCAAGCACACAGCCATTGCAACTATTCATTTTTAGTTTTTGACATAGAACATTCACCAGGACTACTTATAGTTAGAGTCCTTTAGGAAGCTTTTCCTAAGCTCATTCAAGCCCTGATAAAGAATAGTTTGGTCTGGAAATATGTTGGCTCTCTTACTATCTAACTTACTTCTTGTTGTCTCAATTCTTTTGGTAAGAAATTTTTATAGACTCACAAGACAACTAGCTTGTGCTTTTTTTGTCAATCTCACTTGAATTTCTCAGAGGAGGTCTTTTACCCTCTGTGCATGGGGGCTCTCTTTGTGGTTGTGCTGCAGAGATTCAGTCACCAATCCCAGCTAATTCTCCTGGTTTTACAGACAAAGGATCAGAATACAACGCCTCGTATTCACCTTGACAAGTATCCCACATATTAGTTGTGTGACAGAAAGTCAGTCAGACCCTGGAACTAGCATGCAAATATATATACTAGAATTGCTTTAAAAGTACATTTTAACTATTATTATATAGGAACAACCACTGTTAAAGTGTATTCTTAAAGTATTACTAAACCCACAACAGTAAAATCAGTCTGTGTATGCAGTAAATGTGGCTTGTTATACTCGCTGTGTAGGGGTTAATTCTGTAAAAAGGCTATTTGAGCCTGTCTTCTCGGATCCTCCCCTTCTTCTACTGTCCCCAATCCATCTCTTGATAGCCTTGGGGGCACTCTGCACATGCTCAGTTTTTTTATTGCTAGAGTTTTTTTTTCTTGGGGGGGGGGGGGGTGCATGTGATCAGCACAGGTCCAATCAGGACTGTCCAGACAGAGGGTCAGGGGTCCTACAGCATCATAGTACAGTCAGAGCGGAATGAAAACTCCTCCTACAAGCTTTAACCAGTCACTTATAGAAGACACAAGACTGCTATATACTGCTGATTAGAAAATATATTTAGCAGTTTATACTTGCTAAAATAAAGGCATTTCAATGTTCTATGTGCTGTGGGAGACCAGATATAGTAAATGCAGGGTCCTGGGTTTAATAATACTTAAAGCAAATCCTTTAAGCCCTTGTACACACGGTCGGAGATTCCGACGGAATGTGTCCTATCGGACCATTTTGTTGGATATTCCGACTGTGTGTGGTCTCCATCGGACTGTTTTCGTTGGAATATTCAACGGACCAACTTTTCCAACTTGCCGGTAAAATTTTCCGTCAAAATGCTCCGATCGGACATACTCCGATCATGTGTAGCCTACTCCGACGGACAAAGTGCCACGCATGCTCAGATCAAATTCCTAGACCAAAGCTATTGGCTACTAGCCTGAACGTAGTCCCGTTGTAACGAAATAACGGCATCACGTTATGTACAATCGGATTTTCCGACAACTTTGTCCGACCGTGTGTATGCAACATCACTTCCGGACCTCTTCCGGAATTAATCCGTCGGAATTACTCCAACGGATTTGGTTGTCGAAATCTCCAACCGTGTGTACAAGGGCTAATTATAGTCTTAAATGGTTTGGGGAAGGATTAGATGCCCTGTCAATTTTTTTTCATTGCTGTCTAGGTTTTCATTAGGGAGATTTACCATGTTTGTCCTGAGGATTATTGCCACCAAGAATTAAAATGAGGGGAAATCCAAAATGTTTGAGCTGTTCCCATGACAAAAGGTAAGGGGAAAACTTTCATAACCTCCTCTAACTAAAACCTAGTGGAACCAATTGCCTTCAGAAGTCAACTGATTAGTAAATAGAGTCCACCTGTGTGTAATTTAATCTCAGTATAAATACAGCTGTTCTGTGAAGCCACTTTGTTAGAGAAACAAACTTAGTGAACAAACAGCATCATGAAGGCCAAGGAACGCACCCGATAGGTCAGGGATAACGTTGTGGAGAAGTTTAAAGCAGCGTTAAGTTATAAAAAAAACTATCCCAAGCTTTGAACATCTCATGGAGCACTGTTCACTCCATCATCCAAAAATGAAAGAGTATGGCACAACTGCAGACCTACCAAGACATGGCCGTCCACCTAAACTGACAGGACGGGCAAGGAGAGCATTAATCAGAGAAACAGCCAAGAGGCCCATGATGACTCTTGGGTACCTGCAGAGATCCACAGCTCAGGTGGGAGAATCTGTCCACAGGACAACTATTAGTGGTGCTCTCCACAAATCTGACCTTTATGGAAGAGTGGCAAGAAGAAAGCCATTGTTGAAAGAAAACCATAAGAAGTCCCATTTGCAGTTTGCAAGCAGCCATGCTAGGTACTCTGGTCAGATAAGACCAACATTTTACTTTTTGGCCTAAAAGCAAAACACTATGTGTGGCAGAAAACTAACACCGCACATCACCCTGAACACACCTTCCCCACTGTGAAACATGGTGGTGGTAGCATCATGTTGTGAGGAGGCTTTTCTTTAGCAGGGACAGGGAAACTGGTCAGCGTTGATGGAGCCAAATACAGGACAATCTTATAAGATAACCTGTTAGAGTCTGCAAAAGACTTGATACTGGGGCTGAGGTTCACCTTTCAGCAGGACAACGACCCTAAACATACAGCCAGAGCTACAATGGAATGGTTTAGATCAAAGCATATTCGTGTGTCACTTTTCACATATTTATTTGTAAAAACATAAAATCAACTCATTTATCTTTTTTATTCCACTTCGCAATTATGTGCCACTTTTGTGTTGATATATCACATAAAATCCCAATAAAATACATTTACGTTTTTGGTTGTAACATGACAAAATGTGGAAAAGTTCAAGGGGTATGAATATATTTTCAAGGCATTGTTGTAGTTGAAGGTAAATCCAAAGAAACCTGAATAAGAAAATTGTATAATGTATGGTCAGCTTAAGTCAGAGCATCTCCAAAATCGCAGGTCTTGTGGGATGTTCCTGGCCTGCAGTGTTTGGGACCTACAAAGAGTGGTCCAAGGAAGGAAAACCTGCAATTCAGTGACTGGTTCATGGTTGGCTCAAGGCTCATTCATGCATGTGGACCGTGTAGTCCAAACGAATGTGTCAAAGGTTGGACCGTGTAGTCCAAACGAATGTGTCAAAGGTTGGACCGTGTAGTCCAAACTAATGGAAGAGCTACTGTAGCTCAGATTGCTGAAAAAGTTAACGCTGGTTCCTATAGAAAAGTCTCAGAAGACACAGCGCAGTTTGTTATTAATGGGACTGAGTAGCCCCAGGACTGTCAGGGTGCCCACGTCGACCCGTGTCCGCAGCCAGGAAAGCCTACAATGGGCACGTGAGCATCAGAACTGGACCATGGAGCAATGAAAGAAGGTGGCCTGGTCTGATGAATTCAAAAAAAGTTTGAGGAACACACGTCTGAGGTATTGACTTGGCCTCCAGAATTCCAGATCTCAATCCAATTGAGCATCTGTGGGAGGTGCTGGTCCAACCCATTGAGGCCCCACCTCCCCAACTTACAGGACTTAAAGGGGTTGTAAAGCTTAGTTTTTTATTTTCTAAATAGGTTCCTTTAAGCTAGTGCATTGTTGGTTCACTTACCTTTTCCTTCGATTTCCCTTCTAAATGTTTTTTTCTTTGTCTGAATTTCTCACTTCCTGTTTCTCCTCAGTAAACTTCACACCATCATCCGAGTGGTGTTTAGTCAGCCACAACAGCTTACTGAAGAGCTTACTGAGCAGGAACAGGAAGTGAGAAATTCAGACAAAGAAAGCAAAGAAAAAAAAACATTTAGAAGGGAAATCGAAGGAAAAGGTAAGTGAACCAACAATACACTAGCTAAAAGGAACCTATTTAGAAAATAAAAAAAACAAACCTTTACAACCCCTTTAAAGGATTTCCTACTGACGGCTTGGTGCCAGATACCCTCAGAGGTCTAGTGGAGTCCATGCCTCGACAGGTTATGGTGGGTGATGATAATGTTATGGCTGATTGGAGTATACCCCTAAATACAGAGTTCTATCAAAATATCTCAAGCGCATAGTAAAGCAAACCGTGTTCTGTGTATATATACTGTACATCATGTTATATATTCCCGTTATTTTGATCATAGAAGGTAAATTGTTACATTAATCTCACGTTTCAAAGCGGTGCCCTTGGTTATCGATCAGCAGTTATTAGTGAGTGATTAATACTCGGAATATGTGATCTATTGGCATGCAGAGCACTCTGTAGCGTGTGTGATCCGTGTATAGATGGGATGGCGTACAGTACACAGCTGTGCATACAGAAGAGGGGACAGCATGCTATAGATTACTCCATTCATTTCCCGGAGAGATTGTATCTCCTCTGTCATTAAATCTCCTTCCGCTAAGGACTGATGGACCCGCTCATTCAGAATAATGACCCCAGCGACAGGGAGAACAGTCACTCCGGCTGCTTGTCTCTAAGATTTAGACAGCAGGATGGATATATGAAAACCTGATATTTATATCCGGCTTGATAAACATCTGTCATGGCTCCATCCAGGCAGAAGGCTGAGATCTTTAGCGCCTTGCCGCTGCCACCGAGATGCTTTACAGAGACGAGAGTTATAAAGGGAAACACCTGGGTGAGGAGGACACTTGTATGGAGGAAGCAATCCTCCCAATCTTAGTCTCAAAACCAAATACAGGGAACCCAAGTCCCTTGCAAAGATAATGAACTCACTGTGGGAAAAGCAAAATATTTGGAACATTTCTGGTGCTGATTTTTAAAATGGTAGTAAACCTCAGACATGAAATACGAACAAAGCATATACCTCTATAGTGTGCACTCAATCCACAGCACTAATTTCTGTCTGCTTCTTCGTTGCTCTGCTGACACCGAGAGAAATAAGGTGACGGGTAGGGAGCTTCAGCTTGTGATTGATAGCCTCCGCTCTGTTCCCCTGTGCTGTGTGAAAGGGGGGGGGGGGGGATGTCCCTTTCCTCCAACCAGCTCTCACTCAGATCTGCAGAGATTAAAGTGATTCTAAAGGCAGAAGTTTTTTTCTATCTTAAAGTGATTGTAAAAGTTAGTTTTTTAGATAACAAACATTCAGGGCCGTCTTTAATATTGATTGGACCCTGGGCAAAAATTTTCTTAGCCCCCCCCATGCAATTTCGCTCTCCACCTTCTCTGAGACATAAAATAAATAGCAGCTAGACTTAAAATCAGTTTACTGTATCAGATCAGGCAGCGATTGCGTTTGGTTGCCAGAGGTTACAGTATATCATTATTGCTTACTGACTGGTTGCTAGAGGTTACATCACTCCTTAAGGCTCACTGATTAGTTGCTAGAGGTTACAGCACATTTCTGCTTGTTGATTGGCTGCTAGCGATTACTGTACAGTAATACTGCTCACTGGTTGCTATAGGTTACAGCACATCTTCTCCTCACTGCAGGGGGGCATGATATACCTATGAATGCTGCCTTTATTTACATATCAGTGCCATTGGCCTCAGCTATTTACATATGCATGTCACTACTATTTACATATGAATGCCAGTATTTACATGTAAACACAGGTCTGCAGGTGAGTCATCGGTGCACAACAATAGGACAGAGCTGGGCAGCATTAGTAGCAGCACAGGACTAAAACTTCAAGGGACAAGGGAATGTAAATTGGGATAGTTGGCAAGTATGAGGCAGCTTCTTTGGGCCCCACAACAATGACAGGGCCCTGGGCAGTTTCCCCTTTTGCCCTGCCTTAAAGACGGCCCTGCAAACATTCCTATACTTACCTACTCTGTGCGGGTCTGCTCAGTGTTTTTTGCACAGAGCAGACCCGATCCTCTTCTTCTAGGGTCCCCCCGTTGGCACTCCGAGCCCCTCCTCTTAATCGGCTGCCCCCACGAAAAGACGCTTTCCATGGTAGCACTCATGCGGGCTCACTCCCGAGTCCCATTGCTGCATCCATGGAAACAGACAGTGGGACTCAGCCCTGCCCCCCGCATTTGATTGACAGCAGTGACTGCTATCAATCTATGATATTGTCAAAAAATGTCCCCTCAAAAAGGACGGGACTTTATAGGCATGAACTGTGAGACATACAATTTTATAAAAAAAAAAAAGTATAATCTATTTTTATTAAACGATGTATCAAAAAACAATAATCAATAAACAAACAAACTCTACCAATCTGTCCAATAAGGAGAGAGACGGCGACCGGAGCCGCTGCTCTCTTGCACATCACTGGATCATATCAGGCTCACGTAAGAAAAAGTGTGGGGGGGGGGGGGTCTTTTAGGGAGCTGCAGCACAGGAGGTTTCAAGACTTTCAAGATTTTACAACTCCTTTAAGGCTTTAGAGCCTCTTTAACATTAATAGCAGTCAGCTTAGTCTTAAAGTGACACTAAAAGAGACCCTTATTCTCAAAAAAGAAGCTATACACATCCGCTACTTAATGGCCCTCTAAACTCTTTTTCATGAAATCATTTCTAAAGCTTAGAATGCATTAAGGTGAAAACCTTAAAGTGTAAGTTCACCTTTACAGAAAATCTCTAAGGTGAACTTACACTGGACCCCCTCCCTGGTCCCGCTGTACTTGAGGCCGGCGATCACCCGCTAGGAGACATCAGGTCACTGCTTTACCGGTCCAGGGATTTGAAATCCCTGCGGCTATCTCTCTTCTTCTCCCCCACTAAAAGGATGGGCTAGGCGGGTTCTGATTGGTCGGCACCGTCCATGTGATGGCACGACCAATTAGAATGCCTCCTATACGTACATTTACAAAGTACGTTTAGGAGATTAAAGTGGATGCAAGCCCTTGTTTATTTTTTTAAATAACAAACATGTCATACTTACCTCCACTGTGCAGTTCATTTTGCACAGAGTGGCCCTGATCCTCATCTTCTGGGGTCCCCCAATGGGAAACCCCCTAGGAGAAGCGCTCTCCCTGGAGGTTACCATGTGCATGCGCTCCCGAGTCCAGAATTTGCGTTCATAGACACAGCATGCCAGACTCAGCCCTGCCCCCACATCATTTGTCTTGATTGACAGCAGTGGGAGCCAATGGCTGCGCTGCTATCAGTCTATCCAATCAAGAGCCGAGACCCAGACCAGAGAGGTACAGCACGTCTCCGGTGTGAGAACGAATGGGCTCAAGTGAGTAAAACAAGGGGCTGGTCAGTGACAGAATTTTTTTCCCCGATGCATGAAGGTGAAAAAACACAAGGGTTTAAAACCCCTTTAACCCGCGACCTGATTTTTTTGGCAGGACAGGGGGCTTTAAAATTAAATCATG
Organism: Lithobates pipiens; assembly: GCF_037356315.1. Taxonomy (NCBI): domain Eukaryota; kingdom Metazoa; phylum Chordata; class Amphibia; order Anura; family Ranidae; genus Lithobates; species Lithobates pipiens. The sequence goes on along the minus strand of NW_027507784.1, from coordinate 78,811,200 downwards.
AAGGTGAAAAAACACAAGGGTTTAAAACCCCTTTAACCCGCGACCTGATTTTTTTGGCAGGACAGGGGGCTTTAAATTTTTTTATTTTTTTCTCATTTATTTTACTTTTTGTTTTTTATTTTTGCACTGTCCTTTTAAAAAAAAAAAATTGGGTCACTTTTATTCCTATTACAAGGAATGGAAACATCACTTGTAATAGAAAAAGAGCATGACAGGACCTCTTTAATGTGAGATCTGGGGTCAAAAGACATTTACACTTAAATGCAATAAATAAATAAATAAATTAATTAATGTCTTAAAAAAAAAAAACGATTTCCCCTCTAAGACCATTGGGCTGAAGTGACGTTTGAGGTGGTATGTTGCAGAGTGGGGGCCATCTTTCCCTCACTTGGCTCCATGCTACTGAGGCGAAAGGACCGACACATCTCGGGGGGAGGGGGGGGCGCCTCCCCCTCCAGCCCATAAAAGTGATCTTGCGGCAAAGACCACCTGCTATAACCCTGGTATTCTACATCAAAGTACCAAAGTATAATGACGGCGGCTGGTCCGTAAGTGGTTAAAAAATTCCAGGTAGGGCAATTTTTACATAATTGTATTGTTCCAGTTTGGGTCACTGTATCTATGCTTATACCATACCTGTGGGATCCCCTTGGAAGCTGGATATCCCTATAATTGTTAGGCCTCATACACACGGATGTTTTAAAAAACGAGCTGTAAAGCTACCCTGTTTCCCCGAAAATAAGACCTAGCGTAATTGTCGGTGGTGGCTGCAATATAAGCCCTACCCCACAAATAAGCCCTACCCTGTTTCCCGGAAAATAAGCCCTACAAGGACTTTAACTAGGGCTTATTTGGGGGGTAGGGCTTATATTGCAGCCATCACCGGCAATCACGCTAGGTCTTACTTTCGGGGAAACAGGGTAGTACCGATGCCAGAAAAAAAAACGCAGTTAAAATCTGGGTTTTTCATTGGCGTCAATGCGCGTTTATCCACTCTAGCTTTCAGCTGCATTTCTCTGCCTCTATTCAAAATCAATGGTTCCCTATGGGAGCCCATTGATTTGAATAGAAGTCACACCAGAAGTCGGATCAAGATGCGGTGCCACTTGTGTGTGGGGAATCTTGAAGGGGAACCCCGCCAAAATGTCAAACATTTTTAGCGTGAGGTTCCCCCCAAGACAATACCAGACCCTTTAGTCCCCACCCCAAAGGACCTTGTTCCCATGTTGATGAGGACAAGGGCCTCTTTCTGACAACCCTTGCTCGGTGGTTGTTGGCGTCTGCGGGCGGGTGATTATCGGAATATGAAAGCCCCCTTTAATAAGGACCCCCCACCCTAGGTGAATGAGTATGGGGTCCATCATACCCCTACCCATTCATCTAAAAAAAGTGTCAAAAATAAACACACTACACAGGTTTTTAAAGTATTTTATTAAGGCAGCTTCTGCTCTACTCCCTCTTCTTGTGACATCTTCTCCCTTGGCCGGTCCTTCTTGCCTCCCTGGTTCCCATCCCTCTCCGCACTGTCTTTTCCCTCTTCTGCTGGGTCTCCTCTCTTTGCTATAAATGTGATGAGGGGCGCTGAAACAAATATATGTTGCTACTAATAATAATGACTACAGCTATTTATAAGTACCAAAGAGTGATTTTCATAATAAAAATAATAAACTGTAATCACCCACAGTAACTCCAAAAAAACAAACATACAATGGTGTTGTTGGCAATGACTAAAGTCCAATCATAAATAAAGTCCTATACATGAAATTTGTGCAATCCTGGAAAGAAATTTATATATATCTCCACCCGATGACATAATTTGTAGGCCACGCCCCTTGTGACATCACCGCCCGGGGAATGATGGGGCGATGATGACAAAGCACCCACACTACCTTGTTGAGGGCATGTGGCCTGGTATGGTCCAGGAGTGGGGAGGGTGCTCAGCCGCGTGCTTGGATAAGGTTCTGGTATGGATCTTAGAGACCTTAGGGACCCCCATGCCATTTTTTTGGGTGTGGGGGTTCCACTTAAGATCCATACCAGACAGAAGGGTTTGGTGTTGTCTTGGGGGGGAAACTCGCACACAAAGATTTTTTTACGTTTTGGCGGGGTTCCCCTTCAAGATTCTCACCACGCAAGTAGCACCGCAAGTCGGATCATCTTGATCTGACTTCTGGTGCGACTTCTATTCAAATCAATGGGCTCCCATAGGGAACCATTGATTTTGAATAGAGGCAGAGAAACGCCAGATGAGGCTTAATGCTGTGTATACAGCGTAACGCCTCGTTAAACCGCTGTTAACACCTTTTACCGGCGTCTGCCATTTTTACAGCTCTAGCGCTGGAGCCTCAGAACGCGCTGGTCCTGGGTTTCATTTGGAGCTTAAAAATGCCAATGCCTGTTACAGCTCAAAAAAGCCATAGTGTGTATCAGGCCATTGAATAACATGGAGTGGCATTTTTAGGCTTCATGGACTCCTGAACGATTTAACTTGACAGATAGTAACCCACGTTTAAAACATAAATTTTGCCGCATTTACATGCCACGTTTTTGCGCCTTGAATCGATAAAAAAAATTATATATATATATATATATATATATATATATATATATATATATATATATAATTTTTTTTTTTTTTTATTATTTTAAATAGCCAAAAATGAAAAATGTCTGTAAAAGAAATGCGGCTAAATGCAAATTACCGCGTTTAGAAGCATTTGGCGCTTGAAATGCCTGTAAACTCAGCTTCTGAATGCATTTTTTTGCGTTCCAAAAAATGCCCCTAAACTTCCTACAAATGACTGTAGACGACTCTGTATACATATACTGATAAGATAAAATAGAGGGAGAGAGAGTTCAGGGGCAGTTGACAAATTTGCGGCAACTGCGTGATGGTATCATGTCAATATGGACCAAAACCTCTGAGGAATGTTTCCAACACCTTGTTGAATCTATGCCAAGAAGAATGAAGGCAAACAGGGCAAAGGGGGGTCCAACCTGGTACAAGCAATGTGTACCTAACAAAGTGGCTGATGAGTGTATATTTCATTAGCAAATGTTTCTGGAAAGATCTATTAATGAATAGCATGGAAAATATTCAAGCATAAAGTCCCCCCCAGCAATCCCACGATGTATAAGAACATCATCACCATGACTTTATCTTCAAAAACATAAACACATACCGTATATACTCCAGTATAGGTCGATCCGAATATAAGCTGAGGCCCCTAATATACCACAAAAAACTGGGAAAACGTATTCACTCGAGTATAAGCCGGGGGGTGGGAAATGCAGCAGCTACTGTAAGTGGCAAAGAGGGTCAACAATGCCCATCTGCAGCTGCATGTCTCACTGTGTCTATTGCATGCCTCCCTGTGTCCTGTGCAGATCTGCCTACCCCACTGTGTCCTGTGTATACCTCCCTGTGTCCTGTGCAGATCTGCCTACCTCACTGTGTCCTGTGTATGCCTTCCTGTGTCCTGTGCAGATCTGCCTACCTCACTGTGTCCTGTGTATACCTCCCTGTGTCCATTGCAGCCTACCTGTGCTAATCTTCATCCTTTGTGTCCTGTGCATGCCTCTGTGTGCCCATCTGCAGCCACCGATCAGCGTGTCATAAAAACATACGGCGCCCATTCCAGTATTCAGAAGCCGCACCTCCTCTTCGTCTGTGATAGGCAGAACACTCAATTTCCCAGCAGTCAGTTTTCAGCCTATCACGGACATCCCCTCATCCTCGTCTGAGGTATGAGGATGAGGGGATGTCCGTGATAGGCTGAAAACTGACTGCTGGGAAATTGAGTGTTCTGCCTATCAGACAAGGAGGAGGCGCGGCTTTTAAATATTGGAATGGACGCTGTATGTTTTTATGACACGCTGGCCACCGTCTGTCTACATGACATGCCTGATCAGGTAGGCAGACGGCGGTGACTCGAGTATAAGCCGAGGGGGGCACTTTCAGCCTAAAAAAAAGGGCTGAAAATCTCAGCTTATACTCGAGTATATACGGTACCACCGCTGTGCACAGATGGGTGTACCTTCACCTTATCAATTTGATCTCACTGTATTTTGTAAAGGTCAAACAGTGCTTATAGGTCTCAACGCACTCCCCAAGTCCTCCAGTTAAGAATTCCAAGGACCACATCCTCCTATATCGATCTTCTTTAATGGGGCACTCGGGATAAGAGTAGAGGGAAACTCCATAGTGTAAAACCATACAATTTAGTAAAATAAAGAAAAATGTGAATATATTTACAAGATGTCACTTTAAGAGAGCACAAACAATATCAAGCCAGTGATCCAGATCTCTGTCCCACTGACGCATTGCGTCCATATCAGACTTCTTCAAAGTCCCATGTGATCTGGGGTCTGCAAATGCAGGGACTTCCATTTGTGGTGCCGTTAACAATGAAGTGGCATCTACAGCAGATCACGAAGGCAGTGCATTTTGAGCGTGGTGCCAGAAAAGCACACAGTACGTGCCTTTCCTGCACTGCAATCTGGTGTGAACCGGCCCTAAAACTACATTTTCTAAACAGTTACTCTAACATTGTGTGACAAAAAAAAATGTCAAAGGCTATGTTTTTATCATATGGGTCATCTGATTTCAGAAAATATATAATGTTTAGGGGTTTTAAATGCTTTTCATTGTAAAAAAAAAACAATGTGCATTTTAGTATATTTGGAAAAAAAAGATAAAAAAAATGCTCTGGTGGTGAAATGGTTAAATCAAAAGGTATGTGCACTTAAAAAGAGTGTGAAAAGGACATCTAATTTTTTTTTACCTACAGAAGTGTAAAGCGGCGTTTCACTTTAGACTTTTCCTTATTTTACCTGTCAGCCCCACTGAAATTCCTCTCCGTTGAAATAGCGGCATTCAGTTAGTGACATGCACCTTTCTGCAGGAACGTCATCGATATACCTTCACACATTTGACTTGGCAGCGGGGATCCTTTTAGATAATTTCCATGGAATTCTCAGAAAATGTCACACCGCTTCTCTCTGATAATTGCACTTTTACAGGTCGCGTAACAATCTCCTCCAAAGTATACATGTATATATTATAAATAATGAATACCGTCTAAGCGTCTGTTCCTTGTCGGAGGGTGATGTGCCCCCCTCGCCTTTTCTAGAGAGGACTTCAGTAATAATTTAAACGGGACTAAATGGATCTTCTGTGTCCTGTGATTTCATGTGGGCAGATGAGCAAGATACAGTGCATTCAATATAGCCTTTCACCTATTACGGAGTATTAAATTTCGCCTCTGGGGTGAAGCCATCTGTTTCGGCTGCCGTCGGAAATAACCATTTTTATATAATATATATGTTCTTCTCTGATACTCGCTGTAAAGAGGACTTTGTCAAGTGAAAGAAAGATATGTTTTATTGAATGCGCGGTTTAAAGCAGACTCTTCTATACCGCTGATCCGAGAAGGAGTTCCTGTTCATTTGTATTCTGGATTTTAGCTTTACCAGCAATATTTCTATACACTTATTTCTGATGGATTATTCTTTTTTTTTCTTTTTTTGATTGATGGATTATTCAATATGTTGAACCACAGTGCATATAGAAAGCGTTAACAATTTTTTTTTTTTTCAATCTAATGGCTGCAGTTTCACAATGACTAAAGATGTACACATGCAACTTTTTAACTGAGCCCAAGATACCCGCCGCTTATCCACTTAAATGGTTTTGGTCCCTTTTATCTCACTAGCTGCCCAAGCCAATTCTGACACTTTTTTTTTCATGCATGGAAAAAAATCAGCATTTTTTTACCATTTACTTATAGCTCTGAACATTATGTGTTTTCTAAAAGCAAAGGCCCGGGAGAAAAAAAAATGTTGGTAGTTTAAATTTTTTATGTCACATGATTTTTGTGCAGCGATGTTTCGAATGCAAATATTTTGGAAAGAAACATTTTAATGATTTTTAGTACACACACACACACACAATATAACACCCATTTTTTTTGTAAAATATAAAAGATAATGTCACACCAAGTAAATAAATACCCAACAGGTTACACTGTAACATTGCATACGCCCGTGGAACGCAACAAACGCCAGTAATTAAAAATCTGACTATAATTTCATAACATGTAAAAATGAAAAAAAATTTCCCCCTCAAGATAATTACTTAGAACCTCTAAGCATTATATATTTTCTGAAAGCAAAGGCCCAGGAGAAAAAAAAATGTTGGTAGTTGCAATTTATTATATTACATGATATTTGCACAGCGTTTTTTTCAGATGCAATTTTTTTCGGAACAAATACACTTTAATGTTTTTTAGTGCACACAAACACAATATAATACCCAATTATTTTGTAAAATATAAAAGATGATGTTACACCAAGTAAACAGATACCTAACATGTCACACTTTAAACACACTTTGCTTATGCCCGTGGAATGCGACAAACTACGGTATATAAAAATCTGACATTTCTTTAATTCATGTAAAAATCAATTACAAATTCTTAGCATTATATATTTTCTGAAACCAAAGGCCTGGGATAAAAAAAAATTGGTAGTTCCATAATATCTGCACATCGGTTTTCCAAACGCAAATTTTTGGGAAAAGATACAACTTAATGAATTTTAGTGTCCACACATACAATATAGTACCCAATTATTTTGTAAAATATAAAAGATGATGTTACACCAAGCAAATGGATACCTAACATGCCACACTTTTAAATAGCTTACACCTGTGGAATGGCAACAAAATATGGTACTTTTTTTTACCTCTGTGCCATGTTGCTATTTTTTCATGGTAATAAATATTAAAATATTTTTCATATTATCCTGATATGCATTTATTATTGTTTTTTGCTGCCTAAAAACCCAGATTGTGGGGGAACTTTTTTCATTCGTGTGGGGTGAGCAGCACTCTCCAAGCCCTTCGTGGCAGTGTGTTCTTTTCCAGTATCAAACTATGGTACTTAAAAATCTCCATAGGGGACACTTTAAAAGCCTTTACAGGTTACCAGTTTAGTGAAGGGTGCGATCACTGTTTACATATGCATGTGGACTGACATATGAGTTTAAATTTGGGCGTGAGCATGGGGGAAGGGGTGCTGTAAAACATTTTTTATCTTTTTTATTTAAAGTTATTGTAAAGTCTTGTTTTTTTTCTTCATTAAAATAACAACATTTTATCCTTACATCCTCTGTGCAGTGGTTTTGTACAGGGCAGCCTGGATCCTCCTCTTCTTAGGTCCCTACCTGGAGCTCCTGGCCCCTCCGTCCTGTTAATTGCCTCCACCGCAAGCAGCGTGCTATGGGAGCACCCAAGCTGAGTTCCAGCTCCGTGCATCCATTCAGACATGGAGCCGTGGAAGGAGCTCCCACCCCCTCTCTCTCCTGATTGTCTAACTGAGTTTGATTGACAGCAGCGGGAGCCAATGACACCATTGCTGTGTCTTTGCCAATGAGAAGGTAGTGTCCTGGATGGCCAAGCCACTCGTGGACATTGCTGGATAGAGATGGGACTCAGGTAAGTATTAGGGGGGCTGAGGGGGACTGCTGCACACAGAAGGCTTTTTATCTTAATGCATAGAATGCATTAAGATAAAAAAACCTTCTGCCTTTGCAACCGCTTCAAACATTTTTTCTATACTTTCTCTTTCATTTTTTGTGTTTTTTTTTTTTTTTGTCATAGCATGGGCTGTGGCAGGTCCTCTTTATGGAGGTGTTTTTGACCCCAGACCTCTCCTCTGCCCTCAAAAGCATCTGATCAAATCAAAATCGGTTTGATCAGATATTGTTACAAGCAGGTAACAGATTATAAACAACAAACTGAAACCGGAAGTGACAGAATCCCTGTCGCTTCCAGTTTCATAGACCGTAGAGATGATGGGGGAACTCCTGTTCCTCCTTCATCTCTATGGTCAGCCTGCAAAACCGCCTGTTCCCATTCCAACGGGAGAGCTCGGAAAGGCGGCAGGAGGGGGGCCCAACTTCCGCCAACTGGAAAAGTAATCCAGCGGCTATATAGCCCCTGGATTACTTTTACATGATAGAGAATCACAGGCTGAAAAAAATATACTGGGGACATGAGTGCAGTTACAGCCCTGACTCCGGTAAAACCAAGAAACCCAAGGATATATGGATACATCCTAAGGACAAAAAGTGGTTGATGGTCTGATGAAGAAGCTGTAGCTTCGAAATGCATTACCATTCCTTGCCAATGTGAATAATCACATTTCCTGTTCCTGTGGAGCTGCTTCTTGTTTCCTGCCTCCTGGTTCCCAGCATTCTTTGGATCCCTGTAAGATCACACCAGTGCCCCAGGCTGCAAAGGGAAGACATGTATGAGACTCCAGGACTGGCGATTTTCACCACATACTGAACTCATCTAATTTAACCTGTGGGTTACTACTTGTTTTTATTAAATATATGATTTATACTGCATTCAGTCTGGCGCCCCTCTGTTCCCATTCCTAGGGAATAAAATGTCTGTTTTTTTATGTCACATAGTATTTGTGCAACGATTTTTTTAACTTTTTTGGGGGGGAAAAACACTTTCATGAAGGAAAGAAAATAAATTTACCCCAATTTTTTTGTTTACTGTGAAAGATGATGTTATGCCGAGAAAATAGATACCAACATGTCATGCTTTAAAATTGCGCACGCTCGTGCAATGGCACCAAACTACAGTACTTAAAAATATTCATAGGTGAAACAGAGAATGACAGATGCCTCGCCTGACACTTTAAACATTTTTACAGGTTACCACTTACAGAGATATTGTGCTATAAATATTACTCTCGCTCTAACGATCACAGCGATACCTCACAAGGGGATGGGGGCACTTTAAAAAATATATATTATTGTTTATTTTATTTTTACACTTTCCCTTTATTTTTTTTATTTATTTTTTGTTCACTTTTAATGTAAACATCCCTTGTAATAGGAATAGGGCATGACGCGTCCTCTTTACGGAGAGAGATCTGGGTTCAATAAATCCCTCCATCTCTCCTCTATCTTGAAAAGCCTGAAAAAATATGAATCTCAGGCCTTCCAGCAAAAAAAAAATAAAAAAAAATAGCAGTGTTTACATCTGCCGGCATCGGAAGTGATGTCATGATGTTGCTTTCGGCCTCCAAGGGTCACGGAGATGGCCAGGGACCATCTGATCCCCGGCCATCTCTATGGTAAACCACCAGCGGTGGATCCATTTTCTGGTTCCCCGATCGCACGGGAGAGAGAGTGCAGTGGGATGGCTAAACAGCCGCTAAGATGGCTTTTACACTGTAGGGAATTGTTGGCTGATAAAAAAAGATGTCTGAATGATGCCTGCAGCTGAACCCATCAACCAGATATCTCCACTCAAAGTAGATGATGTCATATGACGTCCACCCGGGGGAAGTGGTTAAAGTTGAAAAAGTCTTACTTCTACATCCAGGGCCACACAGATCTGCAGCCTTTACATGCGCATGTTGCCAAACGCGCATTACTGTGCCTAAACGCATATGCCTATAAATGTGTTGCCATTTATTCGAATTAAAGAAGACTTGTACACCGCTAAATGCTTTATGCTTCTATCTCTATGGGTACTTTAGATGAGTAGAAGATATGAGAGGAAAATAGACCACACTCCAGAGAAAATTAGCTTTAATGTATAAAATCCACAAGAGACATCACAAACCCACAATACAAAAAGACAGCAGCATGGTTAACGCGTTTTACAAAGATTCACTTAATCATAACCCAAGATGCATCTGTGAAGTTAACCCTTAAATACAAAAGGTACGGCTTAATGTAAACGAATAGGTGCTTAATTTATCTGCTAAGCAGACATTAATTGAACATACATGTAAACAACAATAATGCAACAACAATAAAAACAATGTAATAGAACCAAGATATGTTTGTATTAATGTATGCGTATACACATAAATCATATATCAAGACATGTCAAACAAACCAGCCGAAAATGAATGCAAGAAGCAGAGGAGAAACACAGACACAAAGGAATATGTACCCCCCCCCCCCCCCCCCCCCCCCCCAATACGAGTGCATAAAAAGTCACACACACACACAAAAAAAATGTATTGAAAATGTTTTAAATATAAGTAAATTAAAGAATGACCTCAATGCTGGTAAAGTACTTACCTGTAAGTGATGTAATCCTATTAATACAAATTAATGCAAATTAAATAACGTAGCATTGCGATGGCTGACTTGAAATAAGTAATGCAAATAAATTTTATTCAAATTAATATAAATTTAAATCCAGCATAGGTGAGATCTGGAAAACAGCAGGTAAATAGCTACAAAATATTAAAGGCTATACAGTGTGGAATATAATTATTTTATCCCCTGGAGATTTTGAAAGTTTGCCCACTTATAAAGAGATGAAGGGTTTATAATTTTATCATAAGTGTATTTTAAATGATAGAGACAGAATATCAACCAAAAATCTGTAAGAAACACATGATACAAATGTTATAAATTGAGTTGCAGTTCAGAGAGTAAAATAAGTATTTGATCCCCAAGCAAAACATGACTAAGTACTTGGTGGAGAAACCCTTGTTGGAAAGCACAGAGGTAAGACGTTTCTTGTAGAGTGGTTACCAGGTTTGCACACATCTCAGGAGGAATTTTGGTCCACTCTTCTTTACAGATCTTCTCTAAATCCTTAAGGTTTCTTGGCTGTTTCTTGGCAACTCAACGTTTCAGCTCCCGCCATAAATTTTGTATGGTTTGGGCCATTGTTATGCTGGAATACACATCCACGTCCCATCTTCAGTGTTCTGAATACATGGCCCCGTCCATTGGCCCCTCAATGCGGAAAAGTTTGCCTGTACTTTTAGCAGAGAAACAGCCCCAAAGCGTAATGTTTCCACCTCCATGCTTTAGTGTAGGGATGGTGTTCACTAGGGTCATAGTCAACATTTTTCTTCCTCTAAACATGCCAAGGAGCTCAATTTTGGTCTCATCTGTCCACAGTACTTTCTCCCAATCCTTCCCTGAATCATTTAGATGTTCATTGGCAAACTTCAGACAGACCTGTACATGTGCCTTCTTGAGGAAGGGGACCTTGTGGGCGCTGCAGGATTACAATTAATGGCGGCATATTGTGTTACCAATGGTTTGTTTGGTGACTGTGGTCCCAACTGCCTTGAGATCATTCAAAAGCTCCTCCTGTGTAGTTCTGGGCTGATCCCTCACATTTCTCATGATCATCCTTACCCCATGAGGTAAAATCTTGCATGGAGCTCCAGACCGAGGGCGATTAATGGTTATTTTGTATTTCTTCCATTTGCAAATATTTGCTCCAACGGTTGTCTCCTTCTCACCAAGCTTCTTGCTGATGGTCTTGTAGCCAATTCCAGCCTTGTGTAGGTCTACAATCTGGTCCCTGACGTCCTTTGACAGTTCTCTGGTTTTGCCCCTGATGGTAAGATTTGAATGGAAGAAAGAGATTCTGTGGACAGGTGTCTTTATACTAGGCTTGTGCAATATGTTTCATAATGAATCGAAATTCGGCCAAATTTTGCATCTTTCGAACATTCGGATGCATCCGAATGTCTGAATAAAAAAATTATGTATTACAACGAATACGAAAGAAATTATAGCAGATATAACTAATTAATTCAACATGATTCGGTAATTCTTTAAAGATCTTAAGAAAAAAAAGGTCAGCTCAAAGTAAATCGTATAGTCCAATCAGCTGATTAATTTTGTGCTGGAGGTTGGATTACTGGCAAATTGCTTTCCTGAGAACTGAGTGAGAAGGGTGTTGTATTGTATTTGAGCCGAGGAGAAGAGACATTGTCATTGTGTGTGTTAAAAGATTCAATAAACAAACGACTTTCCAAACTACGAATCATTATCACGAATATATATACATACATAAATATTGAATTTCAACGAATACGAACGAAATTGTAGCACATATAACGAATGAATTCGACATGATTCCAGATTCAGTATAACGAATATCGACACTCTGCGAATAATAACGAATTATCCGAAAACATATTAACGTAACATAACGAATATAACAGAACGGAATTATGTATTTTACGAATGACAACGAACCGAAACTAAACAAAATTTTCCGTTGTGCACAAGTCTACTTTATACACATAACGAGTTGTCTTTAGGAGCATCTTCTTAAAGTGGTGTTGCCACCAAAAAATTAAAACTACTTAAAATTCGTAAAAAAAAAAAAAAAAATAATTGGCAAAAAAAAATTTTTTTACTCACCTCTAAATACCAGTTGCTAGGGGGTCCCTCGTAATCTGCCTTCTTCATTGCCCGGGCTGGTGACATCACTTCCCCTCGCGCCGCACATTCACCTGGGACCTGTCATGTGTCCCAGGTGACTGTACGGCGTATCACGGCGCCCTGCGCCGCTCGCGCATGCGCAGTGGGTGCCCGGCTGTGAAGCCACAGCCGGGTGCCCACAGTATGCATGACGGTGCCGCGAGCGGAGCGGGGAGCGAGGGGGGGGCTTCGTTCCCCCGCATCGCTGGACCCTGGGGCAGGTAAGTGTCCGATTATTAAAAGCCAGCAGCTGCAGTATTTGTAGCTGCTGACTTTTAATTTTTTTTTTTTAGGGGGTACCCCACTTTAAATTGACAGGACTAATCTGTGTACCACATGAGCACATACTGTAGCCAGTCTGTGGGAGCTGGATTTATTGTTTTTTTTTTTTGTTTAGCAAAAAATAAATACCCCAGCAGTGATTAAATACCACCAAAAGAAAGTGCTATTTGTGTGAAAAAATAATAAAAATTGAATTTGGGTATATTGTTGCATGACTCAATCAAAGAGTGACAGCGCTGAAAGCTGAAAATTGTCCTGGGCAGGAAGGGGATGAAAGTGCACAGTAAGCAAGTGATTAATACATTCAGATTCAGAATACTTTATTAATCCCAAACGGAAATGACATCATTTAATATATTCTTTTAATTGTAAGCAGTGTAAGGCAAGGTTCACATTTGTGCATTGCGTGTGCACAAACTCGCGCATGTTCCTGCAATCAAATATATTGCAGTGCAAAGGGTATGCTGATAGGAGAGAGCAGCAAGATAGAGAGAATTGGGGTCATTGCGCTGCTTCTCCTTTCATTGTCCATCTACAGGGCAGGGAGGAGACCTGTAAGTAAAAGTGAAACTGCAGCAGAAAAAGATCAGGTCCCATTGCCTGCCAGGTAGACGTGCATGACGAAAAAAAATTGTTTTAGTTTTGTTTAGCTTAGATTCGTTAATCTGGTTATTTTGTGTGTTAAATTCAGTTGATTCGTTCATTTTGTATTCGAGATTCGGAATTCGTATTCGGAATTTTTAGAATTTTCTTCAAATTTACTGATTTTTTTTAATCTGAAACAATCAAATTGATAAATTTAGAATCAGTCAAAACCAAATTGTTATATTTTTTTCAATCTGAATATGGCAAAGTGAACAGACAAAAGAAACATTTTCATTAAATGATTATAATTGACTCTTTAACCACTTCAGCCCTGGAAGATTTTACCCCCTTCCTGAGTACAACGTGGCTCCCAAACAAAATTGGCATCCTTTTTTCCCACAAATAGAGCTTTCTTTTGGTGGTATTTGATCACCTCTGCGATTTTTTATTTTTTTCGCTATAAAAAAAAATGCGTACATTTTGAAAAAAAAGCAATATTTTTAACTTTTTGCTATTATAAATATCCCCCACAAATATATAAAAAATAACCTTTTTCCTCAGTTTAGGCCAATATGTATTCTTCTAAATATTTTTGGTAAAAAACAAACGCAATAAGCGTATATTGATTGGTTTGCGCAAAAGTTATAGCGTCTACAAAATAGGGGATAGTTTTATGGCATTTTCATTATACATTATGGTGGACACATCAGACACTTTTGACACTATTTTGGGACCATTGGCATTTATACAGCGATCAGTGCTATAAAAATGCACTAATTACTGTGTAAATGACACTGTCAGGGAAGGAATTAAACACTAGGGGGCGATCAAGGGGTTAAGTGTGTCCTAGGGAGTGATTCTAACTGTTGGGGGGATGGGCTACCACTGACATGACACCGATCACTGCTCCAGATGACAGAGCAGTGATCTCTGTCATGTCACAAGGCAGAATGGGGAAATGCCTTGTTTAAATAGGGATGGAGGGAGAGAGGGATGGAGGGATAGCAGGCCCAGGTCCTACACAACAATAGAAATATGTGTATTCTAGAAAGTTTAACAATCAGCAGATAAAGATACTCCAAACGCCTGGTATTATTATCATCCCGGCACCATGGTTGTTATGGTGTCAGGATGAGTGAAGTGCATTATTTCTATTATTACATAGTAATTTAAAATTAAATCATTCAACTCACCTTAAGGCAGAATCAGTGGGAGCCATGTTACTAGCCAGATGCCATCAGGTGTCCCCAGCAGAGTTCGTCCTTACATCAGGTGCCCCCAGTGGAGTTCCTCCTTGCATGCAGCCTGTGTCCCATCAAATGTAGCCTGTGTCCCATCAAATGTAGCCTGTGTCACATAAAATGCACCCTGTGTCCCATCAAATGCATCCTGTGTCCCATTAAATGCAGCCTGTGTCACATTAAACCCCCCCTTCTCCACGGGAGCACAACGGTACTTACCTTGCTGTGTTGTCCTCTCCTGCGGTGTCTCCTTCCACAGGCAGCAGTGATGGAGGAGTCTGTTCCTCATACTTCTGGTTTTCTCTCTCTTGGATGCAATGGGAGAGAGAAAACAGGAAGTGACATCTAACTCAGATGTCAATCAATCTGCCCGGTCATAGTAATAGATACTATGGGTGTGGGGCGGAAGCTACTCACCGCTTCAGAAAGCGCCACAAGGTGGGACAAAAGTACGCAAATGAAGCGCCGCGTTTGAAATCTCGTGATTGCATAGACGTGGTGCTTCCCATAGTACACTGTGTCCAGCGTCCGAACACACTGCACGTAAGGACCTTTTTTTGTATTTTTTTTTTTATGGAGCCAGTTTAAAAAAAAATATATATATTTTTGCCCATGTGTCCCCTATGGACTCCAACTCAGTAAGGCAATACACCTGCATTGTAGCATGCTGCAGCACACCATAGAACAGTGATAGCGACCCTTGGCACCCCAGATGTTTTGGAACTACATTTCCCATGAGGCTCATGCACTCTGCAGTGTAGGCATCATGGGAAGCGTAGTCCCAAAACATCTGGTGTGCCAAGGTTCACCATCTCTGCCATAGAGCATTGCTGCAAAAATGTTGTGATACATCCAGTTTACAAGACACATTGGTGCATTGGCAGACCATTGTTTTCAATAGGTTGCCCTAATGCAAAGCACATTATTTGTGTGTTAATGCACCAAACAAATGTAAATGGGCCCTTAAAGCAGAAGTAAACCCATCGATTTAACCTTTTCAAAAATCAATTACATTCCCAGCAGTTGCCAAGAATATAACTGTCAACATTGGTTGTGCTCTCAACCAAACTGTCAGCAGCATCCAATGGCTGGTGTCATAACTGATCAAATGTTCAGCATCATGGCAGTTGAAGATCAAACAGAGGCCAAGATGGCAGCTTCCTTGGCTGAAAACGGTAGGAGGGTTCAGTTCCACTTTAAAATGGGTTTAAACCTCAGACATGAAATATGAACGAGGCACCTTTTTCAGTGGGAACGTGGGGGCACCTCCACCACTGAATGTATGTAATGGCTAGTGGTGCTGGAGGGTCTTATTGATGATTGGGAGGGTCTTATGTTGCTGGGGGGAGTTAACTGTTTCTGGGAGGCTTCTACTCTTGAGGGAGGGGTCCGTTTTGGTGGCTGCCAGAGGGTCTGTGGATACTGGGTGCTGGGAGATGTGATGTAGTTGTAGGCGCTCTCCTGTTGCTGGGGTGGTATTTTGTTGTTAGGGTGGTCCATTGTTGCGAAGGGGAGGTTTATTGTTGTGTGGGGGATCTATCGTTGCTGGGGTGGTCTGTTGTTGCTGGGGGGGTTATTGTTGCTGGCTGCAGGGGATCTATTTTACTGCTTTTCTTGTTCCATAAATTTACTTAGCACCACAAAGTGATACTTATCTCTGTATTCTCTATAAAGGTGGTACTGGGAGGTAGATAGGGGGTGGATCTGAGTAACAGTGGTTGGAGGTGGGTAGGGGCGGAGACAAGCGGTGACTCAGAAGGGGGAGTTCCTGCACCTACTCTCTGAAAAAAAAGCCCTGACAAAGCATATAGCTCTATAATGTGTACTTGTCTCAATCCAGACCACTAAGTGTCATTTCTGTCTGTTGTTTCCTTCCTCTGCTATCAGAATTGCTTCTGACAAGTTTTTCTGACACCAAGAGAAAAAAGGTGAGAGTTGAGGGATCTCCAGCACACAGCCTGTGCTTAACAGTCTCAGCTCTGTGCCTGAGTGCTGTGTAAAGGAGGGTGTGTCCCTTTCCTCCAATCAGCTCTCAGAGCTCTCCTTACTGAGCTCTGCAGTGTGTAACTTCAACTCCAGCACCCTTTCTTCTGACAGCTCAGACAAGCTTTATACATTTTATGTAAGTGGAGACGAGAAGACTGCAGATAAACAATGCTGCAATTTCAGCAACATTGTCACCCTGTTACAGGAAGCTGGAAATCATTGCATCTATGGGTTCAGGATTAAAGGGGTTGTGAACCTTCGTATTTTTTCACCTTTAAGTGACACTAAAGGTTCCTTTTTTTCTTTTTAAATAACAAGCATATCATACTTACGGTACCTCCACTGTGCAGCTCATTTTGCACAGAGTGGCACCGAACATCCTCTTCTGGGGTCCCTCTGTGGCTCTCTCGGCTCCTCCCCAAATCAGATAACTCCCTAGGAGAAACGCTCTCCCGGGGGGCTACCTTGCGGGAGCACTCTCGAGTCCAGCATTCAGCGTCCATAGATGCCGAATGCAGGACTTGGTCCCGCCCCCTGGCAGCCGCATCATTGGATTTGATTGACAGCAGGGGGAGCCAATGGCTGCGCTGCTATCAATCTATCCAATCAACAGCCATGAACCCCCTAGCAGAGAGATGGCGCATCCGAGTGGGAGTTTGTGGGTTCAGGTTAGTAAAATGGGGGGGGGGGGGGCTGGGGGCCGGTCACTGACAGGTGTTTTACGAACCTTTACAACCCCTTTAATACATCCAATGCATTAAGGTGAAAAAACACCTGTCAAGACTTGCCCCCAGCCCCCCACCCTCTCCTTTTACTTACCTGAACCCTCGACCTTGGCCCGGCAGGGATGTGCTACCTCTCTGCTCAGGGTTCTCGGCTCTTCATTGGATAGATTGATAGCAGCGCAGCCATTGGCTCCCGCTGCTGTCAATCAAATCCAATGACGCAAGCGTCAGGGGGTGGGGCAGAGTTCTGCATTCCTGCGCTTCTCCAAAGGGAGGTTACCAGATGTGGGGAGGAGCCACGAGAGCCGCCGAGGGACCGCATAAGAGCAGGTATGGGCCACTCTGTGCAAAACAAGCTGCACAGTGGAGGTAAGTATGACATGTTTGCTATTTTTTCTGACTGAATAACTTTTGCGCAAACCAATCAATAAACACTTATTGTGATCTTTTTTTACCAAAAAATATGTAGAAGAATACTGAAACTGGGGAAATTTTTTTTTTTATATATATACAGTCTTTTTTGGGGGATATTTATTATAGTAAAAAATATTGCTTTTTTTTCAAAATTGACACTCTTTTTTGTTTATAGTGCAAAATATTAAAACCGCAGAGGTGATCAAATACCACCAAAAGAAAGCTGAATTTGTGGGGAAAAAAAAGGACGTCAACTTTGTTTGGGAGCCACGTCGCACGGCCGCGCAATTGTCAGTTAAAGCGATGCAGTGCCGAATCGCAAAAAAGTGCTCTGGTCTTTGGCCAGCCAAATCCTCCGGGGCTGAAGTGGTTAACAGGTAAATAACTCAGAAAGAAGGTCTGCGTTATTGACCATATAGGTCATTGCTTTTGGCCACAACAAAAACTGATCAATAACGATGGAGCGTCATGGCTTACCTAACTCTTCATTATTATTTTTTTCTATAAAACACCCTACCGGAATGAAGAGAAAAGCTAAACTCATGTGCCCAGTGAGGCGTTTGGCGGTGGATTGGGACTGGTGCCCAAAGGCACTGGTGGTGGCAGGGCGGGTGCAGTCCCCAGCTTGAGGATGGAGTGAGAGATCTGGGCAGATGGTTCCAATAACGATAAATGGCTGACCACAGGCAAACTATTTTTATAGCACCGCTTCCTTCTGCAGTCCGGCTTGGCCACTGATGGAGATAATGGGAATAATGTTACGGCTGCAGTAAAAGTACAAGGTTATCAGAGGTCACAGGGAGTTACAGGCCATATGGAAGCAGCAGGCTGAGTGCTTTATGGAGGTCGTGGAACTTTAAAGGCAACCTATCTGTCTTATTTTATAATAGGGGAGATTGTACTTCTTCGGTGCAGAAGGCCAAATAGAAGGCATATCTGAGTTTCACTTCCCCTCCCCCGACATTTTATTCACAATATGCACAATTTAGGAAAAAAAAGTGACAGTTATTTTCAGATGTGTCCAATCATGGGATTTAAACATTTAAAGTCACATGGCTAAAAATAAAGATCTGTATGCTTGTATTAGACACTTGCTTTTTGGCACAAATAGAGCTCTCTTTTTGTGGTATTTAATCACTGCTGGGTTATTATTATTATTATTATTTTTTTTTTTTTTGCTAAACAAATGAAAAAAGACCGTGAATTTAGAAAAAAACAAAAAAAGTTTTTTCTTTCTTTTTAATTAAATTTCACAAACAGGTATTTTTTCTTCTTCACTGATGTGCGCTGATGAGGAGGCACTGATAGGTGGTACTGATGAGGAGGCACTGATAGGTGGCACTGAGGGGCACTGATGAGGAGGCACTGATAGGTGGCACTGATGAGGAGGCACTGATAGGTGGCACTGATGGGCACTGATGAGCAGGCACTGATAGGTGGCACTGATGAGGAGGCACTGATAGGTGGCACAGTTAGGTGGCACTGATGAAGAGGCACTAATGGGCACTGATAGATGGGACTGATGGGCAGCACTGGTGGGCACTTATAGACAGCACTGTTGGAACTGCGCTGATAATCAGGATACCGATAATCAGTGTAGATGTCCCTCTTACACAAGCTGGTTATCGGCTCTCTTCTCCTCTCCTCATGCTGTCAGGCTGAGGAAAGGAATGCCGATAACCAGCTTGTGTTTATATTGTGATCACATGGTAAAGGGCTGCTGTGATTGGCTCTTTACCCAGGTCTGTGATTAGCTGCGTCCGAAGGATGCAGCGATCACAGAACACGCCGACGTGTGGGTAGCATGATCACGGGAGAGGACATCCATGGATGCCCCTCTGGCAAAGGCGGGAACTAGTCCAAGAGTAACTCAAATTTTGTTGAGAAGAAAAAAAAACATTCCCCTCTGGGTGATCTGTGTACATTACAAGGATTTTCACAAACTTTGTTGTAGATTCCTAACTTTTGTTACTCTGAAGAAATAGCTGTTTGTCCTGGGGAACTCTGTGGACTCTGATATAAGGGAGAACTTAGTAGACTGTGATATAAAGGGGAACTCTGTGGAGTCTGATATTAAGAGGAGCTCTGTGAAATATTTAGTAAAGGGGGGGGGGGGTGTCTGGTGAACAGAGACCCCTTCCAGAAAAGTTTTAATTTACACTAAAGTCTGCAGCATTACCCCTTACATCAGAGTCCTTAGAGCTCTCCCTTACATCGGGAACAGTGCACTGTAAAGGGGAACCCTCCAAACTTTGATGTAAGGGGGAATTATGTGTTGGGTTATATTACCCTGATCTTCATGTAAATGGAGAAATATTTGTTTGCCTTTTGTTATACCTTAAACATATTGCTATTTAGCTTAAAGCGTTTGTTACCCCAACATTTCATATTCCCAATATGTGCCTGCTGTGCCATGTACTACCATGTACTACTATGAAAAAATATCCTGTTCTCTTTCTTTTGCTTCCTCTCTGTGAAATCCCTGGTGTTCCTGTCAGTCTTTCTGCTTTCCTATTAAAAACTGACCACACTAAGCAGGAGAGCACAGCATGGTCAGTTCTCTAGCTATGTTTTCCTGCAATGATCAGACTTGTACTAGCACGCCCCCCGCGCACAGCCTATCACTGGTAAATTCAGTGTGCTGATTTTCTTCCCCCCAGCTCTTATGCAGCTGAGAACAGAGGGAATGTGATCACTTATCAAAAAAAAAGGGGGAAAAAGGCACATATAATGTATTTTTATATAAATACACAAATGTTTTGCCTTTCATTTCTATTTTAAACTGAATGGGTTGTTTTACAAGTTGATCGTTTACAATCACTTTAAATATTGATATTTGCACTGCTTTGCACTGAAAACTGTAATTTTAATGTACTTTCTTGAGGTGCCAGTAAAAAATTTGGCTCTGTCAGTAAATTTCATGAGTTTTGTCCATTAAAAAATTGGTGCTGTTTGTACATTTTTGGCATCTTGTCAGTAAATTTCAATTCATGGTGCTGGCGATACTGGTCCCTTGCAATTTTCCCAAATCGTGCCACACCGAACTGCATGGCACCATGGCATTCAGTTTGGCATGCATGAAAAGGCACTAATTTGCATTTGCGTGGGGGCGCCATAAACAATTGATGGCACCATCGCACATCTGCAAAATGGCAATGTGTTTCTGTCCTTGGATGCACACTTTTGCGCGTGTTCTTGACACACGTGAACTTAGCCTAAAGACTAGTAAGCTTCAATATATAAAATCTTTTTAATGGGTTGAGATAAACTTTAAATGCTTAAAGTGATTGTAAACCCTAGTTTTTTTTTTTTTTTTTATAAAAATAACAAACATGATATACTTACCCACTCTGTGCAATAGTTTTGCACAGAGCAGCCCTTATCCCCCTCTTCTAGGGTGCCCCACCGGCGCTCCAGGCCCCTCCTCTTTACCGGGTGCCCCCATGGAAAGCCGATTTCCCTGTGGGCCCCCGTGCAGGCTCGCTCCTGAATCCCTCTACTACGCCCATTGACACAGACAGCTGGACTTAGCCCCGCCCCCGTTTCCGTGTTACTGTATTTGCTTGACAGCAGCGGGAATCTGTCCAATAAGGAGAGACACAGATGCTGGAACCGCTGCACTCGTGCACATTGCTGGACCGGATCGGGCTCAGGTAAGAAAAAGGAGGGCTGGGGGTGCTGGAGCACAGATGGTTTTTCATCTTAACAGGTTCTCCTGTGGCAGAATGGCTCCCCTGGGCGAGTCGTCGTAGCTGTACGTCGGCCCTTTAAGACGCTGTAGGAGGCACGCGCGCGCGCACAGCATTTGTCCGGAGCGGATGCGAGTGCCCAGCAGGCTTGATGACTGCCGGGCACCCATGATTGCTCGTGACAGAGTGAGAACCGGGATCTGTGTGTTTAAACACAGAAATCCCAGTTCTCTCAGAGAAGAGGAGACAGATTGTGTGTTCATACTAAGTATGAACACCGATCTCTCCCCTCCCCTAGTCAGTCCCACCCACATTTAGAACACACCTAGCAAACACAGTTAACCCCTTGATCGCCCCCTAGTGTTAACCCCTTCCCTGCCAGTGACATTTATACAGTAATCAGTGCATTTTATAGCACTGATCGCTGTATAATTGTCAATGGTCCCACAAATGTGTCAAAAATGTCCAATTCGTCCACAATACCGCAGTCCTGATAAAAATCGTGATCACCGACATTACTAGTAAATAAAATTATAATAATAAAAATGCCATAAATCTATCCCCTATTTTGTAGACGCTATGACTTTTTACGTAAACCAATCAATATACGCTTATTGTGATTTTTTTTTTACCAAAAATATATAGAAGAATACATATCGGCCTAAACTCAGGAAAAAAATAGTTTTTTTTTTTTTTTTTAAATGGGATATTTATTATAGCAAAAAGTAAAAGATATTGTGTTTTTTTCAAAATTGGCGCTCTTCTTTTGTTTATAGCGCAAAAAATAAAAACTGCAGAGGTGATCAAATACCACCAAAAGAAAAACAATTTTGATTGAGTACAACTTCGCACGACCGCGCAATTGTCAGTTAAAGTGACGCAAGTACAGAAATACATGTTGATCCCACCATCTGTCACTGGAGCTTGTCACTTCCTGTGAGCTGCACAGAAAAACATCTTGCTTCCTAGCCATCTGCTGTAAATTATCCTACCCCCCCCCCCCCCATTTAATGGAGATGAATGGACATTTATATAGACCATATCAGGAAAGCAGCCTAGGGTGACAACCTTGGTTTCCTCCATAGATACAGTGAAGAAGTGAGCAATGAGCATAGCCACCCAGGGACAGGGAAAGTGTTATTTGCAGGATCAACAGGAGAAAAGGAAAGAAAAAAAATAACTAAAAGAAGAAAACTAATACGGCGCCACCCCAATCGCTAGTAAACTAGTACCGTATGTTCACTTTTCAAATAAATAAGGTGAACCTGCTTTCTCTTTAAATAATCAATTGTGTGAGATTCAAAGAAGCAGAATATTATAATATCATTATTTGATTCAAGTATAAAACCACTTCACCTTTTTACTATACTCTGTGAACATTCAATTGCTAAGTACTTTACTGATAGCTTTAGTCAATCAACCCCATTGTGTATGAACTATATATATATATATATATATATATACTATATTATATATAAGCCCCTCATGGCCTCATTGTATGATTTTTAAAGCCCCATTGTGTGCCTATTGAAACATTATATAGATAGTAAGAAGCTATCTATCTATCTATTGATCTATCGATCTATCTATCCATCTATTTATCTGATATTATCCTATCTTTCTATTTTTCTTATTTTATCTTATCTTTCTACAGTATCTACAGTATCTATCTCTTATCTATCTATCTATCTATCTATCTATCTATCTATCTATCTATCTATCTATCTATCTATCTATTCATCTATTTATCTTATCTATCGTACCTTATCTTATCTTTCTACTGTATCTACAATATCTATCTACAGCAACTATCTATCTATCTATCTATCTATCTATCTATCTATCTATCTATCTATCTATCTATTTATCTCATCTTTTCTATTGATCTTATCTATCTATCTATCTATCTATCTATCTTTTCATCTATCAATCTTATCTCATCAAATCTTATTTTATCTTAACCTATCTATCTTATATTTTCTATCTATCTATCTACAGTATCTGTCTTATCAGATCTATTCCTCTATCTATTCATCTATTTATTTTATATTTTATATCGATCTTATCTATCTATCTTTTCATCTATCAATATTACCTTATCAAATTATATTTTATCTTATCTATCTATTTATCTGTCTACCTAATATCTATCTATCTATCCATCTAATCTTATCTTATCTATCAATTGTATCTTATTGATCTATCTATGTATCTATATATCCATCTATTTATCTTATTTTATCTATCTTATCTTATCTTTCTATCATATCTACAGTATCTATCTATCTATCTATCTATCTATCTATTTTATATATTCTATCAATCTTATCTATCTATCTATCTATCTATCTTATCTATCTATTTATCTTATCTTTCTACCGTTTCAGCAATATCTATCTATCTATCTATCTATCTATCTATCTATCTACTCATCTATTTATCTCATCTTTTCTATTGATCTCATCTATCTGTCTATCTATCTATCCATTTATTTATCTTATTTTATCTATCAATCTATCCATCTAATTTTATCTTATCTTATCGATCAATTGTATCTTATCTTATTGATCTATCTATCTACCTATCTATCTATCTATCCATTTATTTATCTTATTTTATCTATCAATCTATCCATCTAATCTTATCTTATCTTATCGATCAATTTTATCTTATCTTATTGATCTATCTATCTACCTATCTATCTATTCAACTATTTATCTTGTCATATCAATCGATCTGATCTTATCTCATCTTAATCTATCTATTGTAACTATATAGGTTCATTTAATATGTTGTTAAAGAATGAAAACATGGCCAAAAAATGTAGAATTAAAAATGTAGGAAATTAGTTCATAAACAACAAAAACAATACAACAATTCACAAAACAGGAAAAAAATATATACAAACATTGTTTAAAAAATACACTTAAACAGGAAAAATACACAAATACAAAAAGAACACAAAATGAAATAAACTGCCAAAAATACCCCACCCCCCCCCACACAAGAAAACATTACACTATAAAAAACATTTTCAACAAATCTCTCCTAAGCAGTTTAAAAAACTATATCTAGGCAAACTCACTGAACTCATTGATTTTTGCAATTTTAAAGCAGCTCTGCCCGAGGCATTAAATAGTGTTACAAGTGTTAAATCATGAAGCTGTTTGAGTTATTTAAACTTCAACTCACTATCTAATTTTCTTACCAAAATTTTGATCCACATACACAGATATCGTATAGGTGAGCCGTCTCATGAAACAGGGATTTAAAGCGTCTCTATGGTCAAAGTGTAAAGTCGTCAATTTTAGATCGTAAGCGCTTGACCTTTCTCCTTATTTTTACATTGTAAGAAGTGGTGGTACACTTAAAGGGGCAGTTACACATTTAAAAAAAGTACATTATATGTAATTAAATAAGAGGTCTGAGTTTTTCAGGGGCATTTGCACTGTATCTAAAGGAGCAGGCGCCCACTATTAGATAATTGCCTTTAGTTTTCAATGGGTTTCTATGCTGAGCAGTTCCTCCCTATCACATCTGAGAAGTGGTAAATGACAGTCTACTCCCTCCCTCCTACTCCATGCCCACTAACCAGATAAACACAATGGGGGTGGGATATTACATGTAGATTAATGGAGACTTCACCTCCCTCTTATTCTGAGACATGGGCTGGAGGGGCATGACACAGTCTATGATTGGCATCAATCCACACACATCATGTTATTGCCAAAAAATAATATAGATTTGATTTCAAATATACATTTGTATGACAATTTAAAACAGTTTATTGATATTAATTATTTATTTTTGCCCTGTATTCCTTCAGTGACAGACAGCCCAACTCCCGACCCTCTGGCCTCCAGTCCGGGCAGGTAAGCTGTGATTCATAATAACGGCTGTTTCTCTGAATTTCTCAATTGAATGGGATTATGATTAATAAAACATTATCGTCCATCTCTGCTGACACACATGAGAAAATCCTCAAAATTTGGTCCCTGTGGATTTTTTATTCTCAACAAGCATTAAATCTTAGAGCTGAATAAATATCCGGTGGCCTGTGGGGGAGGGGAACCTAAGTATTGCCTTTCCTCCTCACCCTCCCCTGACTTGGTCCTTCTCAAACTCCTTCCATCACCTTTCTCCTAGCTTATCTTTTCTCCTTTTTTTTTCTTTCTCCTCCTGCTGCTTTTTTTTTTTTGCTCTTCTGCAAATTCTTCCTTTATGTCTATAATTCTTCTTTACCTTCTTCATGCATTTCTTTGATTAAAACCTCATGGTAAAATAGTTCCTGAAAATTTTCTAATAATGATGCCAAATGCTCAAATCCACTGTGGTCTGACTCAAACCTCAATCCCTGCCCTATCTTCAATATCCTCATCTTCAAAATCCTTATGTATACAGATAAACTGTACATACAGTGCATTCGAAAAGTATTCACAGCGTTTCACTTTTCCAAATTTTGTTATGTTACAGCCTTATTCCAAAATGAATTAAATTACCGTATTTATCGGCGTATAACACGCACCTTTTTCCCCTTAAAATCAGGGGAAAATCGCAGGTGCGTGTTATACACCAATCCTCCACTATTTTGGAGCCTCTGGGAGGCTTTCAGCCACCTTCGGCACCTTCTCGTCGGCTTTCGGCCCCCTTCGGCCCTTGTCGGTGGCTTCAGGCCGCCTTCTGCCCTTCTCAGCGGCTTTCGTCGGCTTTTGGCTGCCTTCTGCCCTTCTCAGCGGCTTTCGGCCGCCTTCGGTCCTTCTCTGCAGCTTTCGTCCACCATCAGCCCTTCTCGGCGGCCGAAAACCGCAGAGAACGGTCGAGAGTGGCCGAAAGCTGACGAGAAGGGCCAAAGCCATGAAGTCCAAGGAATTGTCTGTAGACCTCCGAGACAGGATTGTATTGAAGCTCAGATCTGGGGAAGGGTACAGACAAATTTCTGCAGCATTGTTAAGGTCCCAAAGAGCACAGTGGCCTCCATCACCCATAAATGTAAGAAGTTTGGAACCACCAGGACTCTTGCTAGAGCGGGCAGAGCTTCAGCATTACTCTGTGGAGGGAGGAGAACCTTCCGGAAGAACAACCAACTCTGCAGCACTCCACCAATCAGGCCTGTATGGTAGAGTGGCCAGACGGAAGACTCCTCAGTAAATGGCACATAACAGCCTGGAGTTTGGCAAAAAGCACCTGAAGGACTCTCAGACCGTGAGAAACAAAATTCTCTGGCCTGAATGGCAAGCGCCATATCTGAAGGAAACCAGACACCGCTCATCACCTGGCCAATACCATCCCTACAGTGAAGCATGGTGGTGGCCACATCATGGGGATGTTATTCAGTGGAAGCAACTGGGAGACTAGTCAGGAGCGAGGGAAAGTAGCTGCCCATATTAGCCAATCAACTTCTATCTTCAGCTTGTTAAAGGGGTTGTAAACCCTCAAGGTTTTTCACCTTAATGCATTTTATGCATTAAGGTGAAAAATCTTATGTAGCGCAGCCACCCCCCAGAGTCCCCCTTTTTTTTACCTGAACCCAATTGTTTCATTGATAGGGATGGGCACAACAGCTCCAGCCGCTATCTCAGGTTCTCATTGGATTGATTGATAGCAGCACAGCCATTGGCTCCCAAATCCAGTGACACAGGAGCCGAGGGGTGGGGCCGAGTCCTGCTGTCTGTGTCACTGGATGCAGCAGCAGGACTGGGGAGCGCGCCGGCATGGGTGTCCTCTTGGAATGCGGGTCTCCATGCATAAACCTTAGCTTGAGCTATTGAGCTCTGTATATAACAGACTGGTAAACAACAAGTGATAATGAGCAAGAAAATATACATTCAAAACACTAGCCAGAGGTATCAGACATTTAATCATGCCAATACTTTTTTTTTTTCATTACCGTGTACCTAGTGAATACCCAATCATGCATGTTCAAACCGGTGTAGGAGAAGAAAATAGGGGGCATGACCATACAAGCCCAGCAGCAGCCTTATCTCCACTGAAAAAGTTGCCAACCCATTAGTTCCTCTAAAAATTATCTGCTTGGGGTACCTGTCCCTACCAGTAGACATGAAGATGGATTTGGTGAGCATTAACTCATATCTGCCCTTAAACTCCTGTTATACTTTTTCAATGACATAGAATCCAGCTGCAATGCTAAATTAGATCTTCCTTGCAAGGAATGTTACTGGCAGGTACAAAAAATCCATAATTCATGGAGATTCTCCTAGAACCAGCCGAAATGTTAATTCACGGATTCTAGGTGTTACATTGGAAATGAAAGACACTCCATGACTCTAAAGTTTGCAATCTGTGAAAAAAGGTGTTTGTAGGCGGCATCTAGAAGCAGAGTCCTGCAGCTTGTCTTAAAGTTAAATTGAAGACACTTCTAATAAATTAGTGGTTGGAATGAAAAATACCTTTACTTAGAAGATTTCTGCCAAGTCTCCAGGAGATCTGGTTTTAAATTTTTTATTTAGTAGTATGCGACAAACAATGCAGAGGTAACTTCACAGGATGTATAATACATATGGTTACATACTGACAATCGTAGTGTGTGGGAAACAGAGCCAACAGTAAGGAAACCGAGGGGAAGGACATATAGACAGTTATGTGGGCTAAGTGAAATGGGATTACTGCATCATCCCCTGAGGAACCCCCTTTGCTTAAAAGGTCATAGATCGCAGCTCTGTAACCCCCGGAAAACCTGGATAACTGTAGATAGGGGAAGAGTATCGTGCAACAATCAACTGGGGTCGGAACATACCGTATTTTTCTTGTATTAGGATTGGAAGGAAAAAGCAGGATTGAAAAGCGGGAGAGGGGGAGGGAGCAGAGCTTGGGCTGAAATGGCAAGAAAGGATAAGAGGGGGTAAGGGGGTAGTGGGGGGGTAGAGTGGGTAG
Source organism: Lithobates pipiens (assembly GCF_037356315.1). Taxonomy (NCBI): domain Eukaryota; kingdom Metazoa; phylum Chordata; class Amphibia; order Anura; family Ranidae; genus Lithobates; species Lithobates pipiens. Next base: position 78,783,111 of record NW_027507784.1, on the reverse strand, counting down.
GGCTGAGTCTCCTCTCAGGGAGCAAGAGACCTCCTCGGCCCGCTAGCTCAATAGCTGGACGTATTCTGGGGCTGCAATCTCCGACATTCATCATGAGCTTGCTAGACCCCGTTGAGGTACTCCGCAGAAAAACAAAACTGGGTCCAATAGAACCATCTGTTCCCATGCTCCTCCGTTTTGTCCCTCATTGTGGCAGTCAGGTCCTCCATGCGTTCAATGTCGTTCACCCTTGCGAACCACTGGGCCACCGTTGGAGCAGATTGTTGTTTCCACTGACTGGGAATGCAGGCCCTGGCTGCGTTGAGGAGATGTTTAAGTAAAGACTTATGATAGCGCTTGCTCGACATGGGAGTTAGATTGAGAAGAACTGCCGCGGGATCGTTGTCTAGGGAAACATCTGTAAACCTGTGGATGAGTCTCAGTACCGGTTGCCAGAAGGTTTGTAGTGTAGGGCAGTCCCAAAAAATGTGGAGAATGGTGCCAGCCTGTTGCGCACAGCGCCAACAGCGGTCAGATTGACCGGGGAAAATTTTGGCTAACACTACCGGTGTGCGGTACCATCGTGTGATCAGCTTATATGATATCTCCTGGTATTTGCTGCATAGCGACGATTTATGGGCGAAATAAAGTATTCTGTCCTTCTGCTTTTCGGAGAATGTAGTTTGTAGATCCCTTTCCCACTTAGCCAGGAAGGGCGGATCCGTGCAGGAATGTGCTTCCGTCAGGATTTTGTAGGATCTAGAAAGGGACCCGCGAATTGGGCCGGCTTCTAGGCATAGGTCCTTGAGGGGATGGAGTTGTCTAGAAAAGAGCGAATAATTAGGTAAAGATCCAAGGAAGTGGGCCAGCTGTCGAGCTCTCCAGCTATTCAAAGCCACTGGTGCTTGCTCTCGCATTATGGTGCCCATGGGAATCCAGCCCATCGGTCCCATAAATAGGGCTGCTCTTAGAAGGGAGATCTGGTTTTAAAGATGTGCCCCTGGGAATTTTTGAACTTAGAAATGTCCCTGGTTTTTGGAAACTGAGTGACCAGACGTATTATATTTCCCTTTCTCCATATTGCAGTGAACCTATTATTAAAGCTCCCCAAAATGTAGCTCTCACTGCACTACCTTATTTTTGGCTCTGCCCCCACAGAAAGTGGTCTGGTCCACTGGATGGTTCTGCTCATGGGTTGATTAATACTGGGGTATAAAGGGCCCACCCCCATGGAGGCATCACAGGGGAATGCTGCAGAGAGTGACAGCAAATCATTACACAGCACCTCTCCCTGCAGCATTTAGGACCTACGTACTACTGAGGAGTGAGCAGGGCTTTTTTTCTCAAAAAATAGGTGCAGGAACTCAAAAGGAGATGACCTCCCAAAACCCCCCTCCCCCACATACACACACCCTCTGAACCGCATCAAATAGTGGGTGTGGTCAAATTACGCCAACAGTGGAAGGGTCTTATTCCTGGAGTGTATTAAGTACAGAGTTTCAGGAGGGGGGGTGTTACAGAATTCAGAGGTGCGCTGCATACAGAGTGCAGAGTTCAGGGTTGCACTACACACAGAGTGCAGAGTTCAGGGTTGCACTACACACAGAGTGCAGAGTTCAGGGTTGCACTACACACAGAGTGCAGAGTTCAGGGTTGCACTACACACAGAGTGCAGAGTTTAGGGGTGCACTACACACAGAGTGCAGAGTTCAGGGTTGCACTACACACAGAGTGCAGAGTTCAGGGTTGCACTACACACAGAGTGCAGAGTTCAGGGTTGCACTACACACAGAGTGCAGAGTTCAGGGTTGCACTACACACAGAGTGCAGAGTTCAGCCTTCTTCCACAGCTGCTTACCTCTGCATCCACATCTCACTTTCACCTCTCTTCAGCTATGGCCTCATTATGCAACTCCCCTTCCACTGTCCTCATCTTCTCCCTCCCTCCCTAAAAGCTCTACCATCTTCCACAAGTCTTACTTATGTTGCTGTATTACACTGAAGCACCCAGCCTACTCTAATACCTCCCCGCACACTGTAGGTGGCTCTGCCTCCTCACTTGAGGGGAGATCATCCGGGGGGGGGGGGTGTTGGGATATGCACTGCACCCTGGTCACCTGCCTCTCCCTTGTCAACATCCTGTACTCAGTGGGAGCTGCTCAGGAGAAAAGCTGTCACTTGTAAACACAGAAGCCAGACTTCAGTGTTTACAAGTGATAGTGGTGAGCAGGGAGCAGAGGGCCTGAGCCAGAGGTGGTGGAACTGAGTTCCACCAAGTTCCAGCTGAAAAAAATCCCTGAGAGTGAGGACAGGAGAAGACAGACTTTGGTATTGATGGATGTACTATAGAGTGAGTCCTTCTTTCCAGGAGGCTAATACCCAATGAAGGTGCAAAGTCAGTAGACCCTTTTACGGTCTCGGATTGCTAACTCTCTAATAGCGACAACAAGGACATTCAGCAGAAAATATATGGATGGGAATAGAGGAGGACCTAGGAGAAAAATTTGTCTCACTTGAGGGTCTATTTGTCTATTTGAGAAGATTATCTAAGGTAACAGGTAAAGCCAATGTGTTTTGGGGGAAATTCCTCTTCCTTCCTCAGGGCTGTCAGGATCTTCTAATGATTTGGAAAACGTAACAAACATATAGTGGACATCATGCCACCTGTTAAGTACCTGATCGGAGACTGAAATGACGAGGTTGGCCTCTCTTGTATCTCCAGTCCATGTCCCGCTGAAGGTGGAAAAGAGGGTACCAAGGGACAGGAGGAACACGAGTGACGGTATTTTATCGGATAGTGCACGCAATCGAGAAGTGCCCGAGATGCGCCACGCGTGCGCCGTACAGAACAACACAACAGCTGGTTTTACGATCAGCTGTTGTGACAGCGAGAAGGCGCCTGCGCACAATAGCCGACGGAAGAAATTTTACTGTTAGATTGTGCCTGGCGCTGGCGATGCGTGTTCATGTCGGTGAGGGTCGGATTTGTACATGTTGAGGTACCAAGTCATAAGAGAGAGAGATGGTTAAGAATGGAGCTGGTGTGAGAAATTGGCAACAGAGCAGAACCAGGATCCAAGTTCTGGTCAGAGGCAAATTAAAAAGGGAACAAGAAAAGTAATAGCAGGACACAGGGAACAGCTGAAAGACCACTCAACACTGGAGCATGAGCAGGAGAACCCTTGAATAGTCAGTCTGGTGCCAACATGCATTAGATGCGCGTCCGTGCACATTTCTGTGCGCATGTGCATGCCTAGTCACCATTCTGCTGAGAATTCTGTGCGCATGCACATTTTTGTTAGCCATTCTGAGCACATGCATAAACAAACCACCTGACCCCCCCCCCCCCCCAACAACCCCCGTGGGTGGTACTCACACGGTTGGGCTTTCAATCAGCGCCAATGCCGATCACTGAGAGATTGCTCTGGACAGGCAGCTCCCGAGTCCCGGATCTTCCTGTACATCCTCATACCCACTTTCTGATTGGCGGTGAGGTGAAACAGGAAGACAATAGCGAATATTAATTCACTTTTGTCACACAACTGGGTGGGCTCAGGGTGCAGTGTTCTGCACCCTGAGCCCATCTTTTTTTGAGTCTCAGGCTCTAATCACGTGCTTCAAAAAAAAAAAAAAACATTGGAATCCATTCATCCGGTGCTCTGCATGTAGATTAGGGACCCGAGCACGTGGATTAAGGGGGCGGAGCCCCTGCTCCCTGTATGGAGCACCGCCACTGACCTAGAACACTACCCTCCCCAGACTGACAATGCTGCTGTCCAAAGGTGTCTCCACTCTAAAACTATCCATACACTAGTAGAATTTAGCACAAACATTTTACTGAACATTTGTTTAATTTTATAATGGTTAGAGGCTCAAATCGACATTCTTTTAAACCGGCAAATCGGAAAGAGCTGGATAAAACATTTTTCTCAAATGCTCAGGTTCCTAACAGTGAATGTGAACTTTGTTGCAAGCGCAGCACCCTCTAGTGTGTGCTACTAGAATTACAGTAAGGCAACTATATTCTGGCCCAGGGATAATGTAGTCATTGAATCTGGGTCAGGGTAATTATAGGCCAGGGCTGGGTGACTCATCCTGGCAGCTCTCTGGTGCCTCCCCCCATTTCCAGAATGTTGGAGAACATTCTGAAAGATAGTGGGTGGAAGCTAGGAGGGTCTGCCTTGAATATTTAAAGGCCCTTAGCCAATCCCCAGGTTGGGGGCCTGGCAGGAAACTAAGGAGCCCTTAAACAGACATGAGCCATGTCAGCAGGGAAGTCGGGTGGAAGATGGAGAAGCAGTGCTGAGGAGAGGCTGTCGGTGGTTCTCGAGGGACCCCTTACTGGGGAAGGGGGCTTACCTCAGGCTGGTGCTCAGGAGGCTGGCCTGGAAGGATGGCACCACAGGAGGCAGTTGGAGGGATCCTAACTGGAGAGGCAGCGGAGAGGGCAAAGAGAGACAGTGAGTAGATTGACATGGTGCAGGGACAGACAAGGGGAGAGACTGCCAGCTGCAGCAGTGCTCTCTTGAAGACAGCAACATGCTAAATCCTTATCCAACCTTGCCCTGGGGAGTCTTCATGTGTGTGTCAGTCAGGAGGACTGGGAAAAGAAAGCAGCCAGGTGGGCTTGTGGCAGCCAGGTGGGCTAGCTTTTCTGCAAGCAGTAGAACTGGGAGCAGTGTCTATGGATAGGCAGAAGGTTGTGTGAGGTGCTGTGCACTTCACATGAGCTAACTTACCAAGTGACTACTGCATTTCCTAGCCTGTAATAGGCTGTTGCTGAACTAACTAGAGACTACGGGGTTGACTTACTTAAGGCAAATAGACTGTGCACTTTGCAAGGTGCAGTTACTCCAGAGCTTAGTAAATGAACAGAAGCTCTGCTGACTTCCATCATCCAATCACGTGCTAGAAAAAAATGCATTTTTTTAAAATTTTCCTTGCATGTGATTGGGTATTCTTTGCATAGTGAAGCTTTACCTCATTTACTAAGCTCTGAAGCAACTACACTCGCAGAGGGTACCTGCACTTTGCAAAGTGCACAGTCTATTTGGCCTCTTTAGTAAATTTAAACCCTGTTAGTTTCTCCAGGAGTGAACTAACAGGAGCTGTACAAGGGAACCAAGTTTGTGCAGGAGGAAGGAAGAAGAGGAATCTGTAAGTAGGGAGGAAGTTTTCGCTGGTTTTGACTGTTGGACATTTTCAAGTTGGGCATCCCATAATCTCTTACCCCATCCAAGCTATCATCCCCTAATAAAATAACAAAAACAAGCCAAAGGACTGATTTCGTTGTCTAGGTTCAAGAAGGAAATGCTGTGTGAATGGCTGTGCAGCAGTGGGGAACCCTGGCATCAGCAACTCCTTTACGAAACACACAATAAATGCGTTTCCCATTTGCGGGTACCATCCCAAACAGATGTGCGTTTTTTTGTACAGAAAAAAAAACGCAACAAGCATGTCAAAACGCACAGGTAAAACGTGCAATGTGGCAAATAAGCTACATGAGCTAATTTGCTGTGTTTGTTGCACGTTCGGAAGCCCATTTATTTGCTGCCCTATGCTAATAACACAAGAACGTGCAGAAAATTAGCAATGCGATTTTGCGCACATTTGCAATATGTCTAGGTCCGAATGCCTAAGCCCTTGTACACACGGTCGGATAATCTGTCGGATTGCGTCTTATCGGACCGTGTCTTCGGATAATCCGACTGTGTGTGGTATGCATCGGACTGATTCCGCCCGAATATCCGTCCGACCCAATTTTCCAACATATTGGAAATATTTCCCGACCAACTGGGCCGGACGGACCTAATCCGATCATGTGTAGAGCATTTTCATCGGACCAAGTGCCACGCATGCTCAGATCAAATTCCTACATCAAAGCTATTGGCTACTAGTCTGAACGTAGTCCCATCATAACGAAATTAATTCATCACGTTCTGAAAGATCGGATTTTTCACCAACTTGGCTCCATTTACAACTCAACGTTTTGTAAACATGCGCAAAATAATACATTTTTTTATGTGTGTAGCGGCCATAACCCGTTGGAGGGCGGCCTTGACTTAATGGGCTTAACGGTTACCTTCTCTTGGCCTGCTCTTCCACTTCTAGGGGTTCCCAGGGTTGATACCCAACGACTTGTACACTGACACAGATGGAGTCCTTTCAAAAAGGTTTTATTTTGCAGTAAAACTTTCAATTAACACAGTCTCTTAGGGAACAGAGGGCACAGGTGAAGAACTCAGGCACCTTAAACTGCAGGTCTAGCAAAGTCTCTGTTTCCACCCAGAGAGTAGCCACTCACAGCTGGGTACTTCAAGGCTGAACAGATCTCTAGCTAGAGATCATGGCAGTCAGCACGTTGACTCAAACTTGAACAAACAACTAAGGGTAAACAGGAACCTTTTTCCTCTATACCTGGAACGTTTCCCGTCTCCTTTATGGCACTGGAAAATTGTGAATTTGTCAATTTCCTTCTCAACTCAGTAACCAGGCACTTCTCAGAATGCCACTTGCCGGCCCTCCTCCGAAGAGTCCTCCCCCGGTCAAGCCGAGAGCACACCCGGACACTTTGAATCCTCCCTCAGTTACTGCGCCTCGGACCAGCTGGTTCTGAGACTCGGGAACGGACGGATCCCTACCCCAGACCAAGCAGGTCTATCAGGGGCCACTGACAGGAACATGTTGCGGGGTGTCTAACACCCCGTGACCGGGACCCCTCATGGGGCTACCCCGATCCCGGAACCAGACTAGACCACACGGGTCTCTTGAGCAACTCTGAAATCCCGAACACGTGACCCACACCCCTTTAAGTACCCCCTCCCAGACTCCTCAGCGGGTCGGGCACTCCCACTGATTGGCTCAGAGAAGGCCGATACCTAAACATCCAACCAGACTGGGTTCTGGCCTGTCATGTGCACCTCACCGTCCACATGACCAGGCAGAACTTCCAAACACACCCTGGCCAGACTGGTGTTAGACCTACCTACACAATCAACCCTCAGAACCTTTACTGTTCTGAGGCCAAAAACTAAATTTACATGCGTGTGACATTTGATCCCAAATGTCATCCTCTACATGTGCGTTTACGAAAACACACAAAAAACAAGTTTCCTGCTTGCTGTGCCATTCATTGTTAATGGCACGCCAAACACAGCAAGCAGATGTGCGCAATTTTCCTGCAGAAAAACGAGCAACAAAGACATCAATATGTGCAGAAAAAAATAGCAAACCTCAACTTGGCAAAAAGATACATGAGCTAATTTGCCGCGTTTGTGACATTCAGGGAAGCCCATAGAAATGAATGGGCTGCCGTATTTATCTAGCCTGGGAACGCGTACAAAAAGTATGTAAATGAAGCACGATTCTCATTCTCAATATGCCTAGGTGTGAATGCAGCTTTAAAAGAGAAGTATGGGAATGTTTTTTTTTATTAATCATACAGTATTTACCTAGGTGGATTCAGTATCTGTCCCCCGTCAGCTCTAACACTGAGAACCGAGCGATCTAACACCGCTGATCGCTCGGTTCATACAGCTCAGTGAGCAGAGAGCTCTACTCTCCCCCCCCCCCCACCCGCGCTCGCTGGAGCACTGGGTTGTGGAGAGGGCGAGAGCGGATGACTCAGACACTCAGTGGCTTGCTGAGAGCCTGAGCCGGGTGCCGATCCAGGCATGTGGGTGGATCATGACCATATATTTGTGATCTTTCCCAAGCCTGGTCTGGCTCAGTGACGTCAGCCGAAAGTGGGCTTCACCCAGCTTTCTGCTATTAACTGGTCACAGGAGTGCAGAACGAACTGCACCCTGTGATCCACAGGAGAAGTACAGCCAAACAAGCTTTAGCTGTACTTCTCCTTTAACCACTTCACCCCCAGAGGATTTCACCCCCTTCCTGACCAGAGCACTTTTTGAGTTTCGGCACTGCGTCGCTTTAGCTGACAATTGCGCGTTCGTGCAACGTTGCACCCAAACAAAATTTACGTCCTTTTTTTCCCACAAATAGAACTTTATTTTTCTTGGTATTTGATCACCTCTGCGGTTTTTCTTTTCTGCGCTATAAACAAAAAAAAATTCTGAAACAAAAAACCTCAATATTTTTACTTTTTGCTATAATAAATATCCCCCAAAAATATATAAAAAAACTAGGCCGATATGTATTCTTCTACATATTTTTGGTAAAAAAATTGCAATAAGCGTATATTGATTGGTTTGCGCAAAATTTGTAGCGTCTACAAAATAGGGGATAGTTTTATGGCATTTTTTTTATTAGTAATGGCGGTAATCTGCGATTTTTATCGGGACTGCGGCATTATGGCAGACACGTCGGACATTGTTGACACTATTTTGGGACCACTGTCATTTGTACAGCGATCAATGCTATAAAAATGCATTGATTACTGTGTAAATGACACTGGCAGGGAAGGGGTTAACCACTAGGGGGCAGTGAAGGGGTTAAGTGTGTCCTAGGGAGTGATTCTAACTGTTAGGGTGCTGGACTTCAACACATAGGGCAGTGATCACTGCTCTTGATGACAGGGAGCAGTGATCTCTGTCATATCACTAGGCAGAACGGGGAAATGTTTTGTTTACAAAAGCATCTCCCCGTTCTTCCTCTCCGTGACAGGATCGCGGGCACCTGGCGGGCATTGAGTCCGCGGGACCTGCGGTCACGGAGACCTCGGCAGGTGCACGCTCGCGCCACCGGCCATGCCCGCGACACCGCTTCTTAAGGGGGATGTACCTGTACACCCTTTTGCCTACCAGCGCCATTCTGCCGACTTACAAGTGCGCTGGTTGGCAAACAGTTAAGGATCGGTATGCTACAATATGTATTAGAGTGGTTCTAAAGCCTTAAAGTGATTGTAAAGCTTAAAATAGGAATGAAAGGCAAAGCATTTTTGTATAGGTATAAAAAGAACATTATAAATACCTTTTTCCCTTTTTTATAAGTGATCACATTCCCTCTGTTCTCAGGTGAATAAGAGCTGGGGGAGGAGAAGCAGCAGTACACTGAGCTTGCCAAGGAATGGCTGTGCAGCGGGGGGGGGTCCGATCATTGGAGGAGAGCACACCGAGTTCCCAACATAACTGACCACGGTGTGTTCTCCTGCTTAGTGTGGTCTTTGTTCAATAGGAAAACAGAAGGACTGGCAGGATTGCCAGACATCTCACATAAAGGAAGCAATACAAAGAGAACAGGAGACTTTCCATGGTACAGCAGCCACATATCAGGAATATGAAATGTTGGGTTTACAAACGCTTTAACACTACCCTCCCCCAAGACTGACAATGCTGCTGTGCCTCCTGTGCTCCTTCATCCCTAGTGGGGACACAGGAGGTGTGCTACTGGCCAGATCACTAGTTGAAAATAGAAGGGAAAAAGCCTAAAACTAAAATTAATTCAGCCACCACATCTAATGATTAGTAAACTGCAGTATATTACATTTTTATTTTTGTGTTTCATACCGCTTTAAAGAGTAAATCCACTTTCGTTGAGAAAAAAAAAAAAAAACATTCTCCTCTGAGTGATCTATCTACATTACAAGGATTTTAACAAACTTTGCTGCAGATTCCTACCTTTAGTTATTCTGAAGAAATCCATGTGTGTTTGTCTGTGCCCTCTGTGGACAATGAATCTATATGGGAGTGGTTTCATAATTATCAATCAGCTGCTGCACCTGCAGGGCTCTAACAAGGAAAGCTGCGGGGTCTGCATCCCTTTAGATGTGATTTCTTATTGGAAGTATCTCACCAAATATGGCATTTTTGCTGCAGGGGATGCCTGAATCTGACTTGTATCTTAGGGTAGACTTGTGGGTAAATCAGTGAGCCAATCACATAAATTGATGTTCCTGGGGGGGAGCGTTCTCATAGCTCCCAACTGTCCCTGATTTGGAGCAATGTCCCTCTGTCCCTCATTTCTCCTCATCTGTCCCTCCTTTTGGTCTGATCCATATACTTGTATATAAAATGTACTTTTTATCTTTCAAAAAGTGTTTCCCAGCACTAAACCTTTCATCTGATTTCTAAATTGCTGAATTTATACATTTGAAAAGCCAATATAAAGGAATATTAGTGGTAAAAAAGAAAAGCACTTGTGGGTTTAACTCCTTCACACCGACATATGCGGCTTTGGCTTGAAGGAGTTATACTGGGGTGATGTCTGCAGAGGCATCACCAACCGCCCCCCCCCCCCCCCCCCACCGTCTTCCAAAGCCACCATCCGGCACATCCGCCACCAAGGCTGAGACCCGAACAAAGCCAGAGATTTGGCTCCGATCGGGTCCCTGGTGTAAAATCCCAGAAACGACGTCACAACATCACTTCCGGTTTACTTGGCTGCCAATAGCGCAGATTTAAAAAAAAGGACAGTATTCAGAGTCGCCGATTTTGGCATTTTGAATACTTTTAAGTGCAAAAGAGGGATTTGGGGCCTTTTCGACCCCCAATCCCTTCATAAAGAGTACGTGTACTGCCTATTACTGTCATATTTACATCTCTTGTGACAGCAATAAAAGTGACCAGATTTTTTTTAAAGTGCCCCTGTACCCGCATGCTCGTGCAGCAAAGTAAAGGCATACGTAAGTTGCGCCTGCAAATGTAAACGTTGTTCAAATCACACAAGGGAGGTATCGCCGCGATCGTCAAAGTGAGAGCAATAATTCTAGCAAAAGACCTCCTCTGTAACTCTAACCTGGTAACCGTAAAATAAAAATAAAAATAATAAAAAAGGGTCATCTATGGAGATTTTTACGTACCGTAGTTTGTTGCCATTTCTCATGCAATTTATTATAATCTATTTACTCAACGCGAACTTTTCTTTTTCATTTTCATTTTTTTTAATTCGTGAAAGTGTCAGTTTTCCCCCAAAATTGCGTTTGAAAGACCGCTGCGCAAATGCCGTGGGACATAAATTATTGCAACGACCACTATTTTATATATCTGCTAATAATTTTTTTTTATAAAAATGATATATATATATATATATATATATATATATATATATATATATATATATATATATATATATATATATATATATATATATATATATATATATATATATATCATTTTTATAAAAATATATATATATATATATATATATATATATATATATATATATATATATATATATAGAGAGAGAGAGAGAGAGAGATAAATGTTTGGGGGTTCTAAGTAATTTTCTTGCAAAAAAATACGGATTTTAACTTGTAAGCAACACATGTCAGAAACAGGCTAAAGCATGGGAGGGTTAATTAATTTTTTTTTGTTTAATTCTCCTTTAAGGGGGCGGGCAGGGGGTTGTGTCCTATGCCTACATACTTTTGCCAATAAGTGTCTCTCATTCCTATCCCAAAAAGTTGGAAGGTATGCGTTCCGTATAGATTCTGTGTACAGATCACCTTCAGGTAGCCATATTGCATTTAACCGCTTGTTGACCGCCTCACGCCAATATACGTCGGCCGAAGGGCTCGTACAGGCAAACTAATGTACCTGTACGTTGCCCTTTAAGAGGCGGTCTACGGCCACTCACACGCCGCTGCAAGCTCTGTGATCGTCTCACGCAGAAGAAGAACGGGGAAATGGTAATGTAAACAAGCATCTCCCCTTTCTGCCTAGTGACACTGTCAATGATCTCTGCTCCCTGTGATCGGGAGCAGAGATAAGTGATGTGTACCACACAGCCCCTCCCCCCATAGTTAGAATCACTCCCCAGAACATACTTAACCCCATACACTGCCCCCTATTGGTTAACCCTTTCACTGCCAGTGTCATTTACACAGTAATCAGCGCATTTATATAGCATCATTGACAATGGTCCCAAAAATGTGTGAAAAATGTCCGCTGTGTCTGCCATAATGTCGCAGTCATGATAAAAATAGCTGATCACCGTCATTACTAGTAAAAAAAAAAATATGAATAAAAATGCCATAAAACTATTACCTATTTTGTAGACGCTATAACTTTTGCGCAAACCAATCAATAAACGGTTATTGCGATTTTTTTTTTTTTTTTTTTTTTTACCAAAAATATGTAGAAAAATACGTATCGGCCTAAACTGAGGAAAAAAAATGTTTTATATATTTTTGGGGGATATTTATTATAGCAAAATGTAAAAAATAATGCATATTTTTTAAATTGTCACTCTCTATTTGTTTATAGCGCAAAAAATAAAAACCACAGAGGTGATCAAAAACCAATAAAAGAAAGCTCTATTTGTGGGGAAAAAAAGGACGTAATTTTTTTTTGAGAGCCACGTCGCACGACTGTGCAATTGTCAGTTAAAGCGACGCAGTGCCGAATTGCAAAAAGTGCTCTGGTCTTTGACCAGCAAAATGGTCCAGGGCTTAAGCGGTTAATGAAAATTACAGAGCTTCAGATTGAAAACATAGTTCCCAACTGTCCCTGATTTGGAGCAATGTCCCTCTGTCCCTCATTCCTCCTCATTTGTCCCTCATTTTGGTCTGATCTATGTAGTTGTATATAAAATACACTTTGTACCTTTCAAAGAGTGTTTTCCAGCGCTAAACCTTTCATCTGATTTCTAAATTGCTGCATTTATAAATTTTAAAAGCTGATATAAATCCTTGTGGATTTAATTAAACTTATTTTAAATTCTCCTTTAAGTGGGTGTGGCAGGGGGCGTGTCCTATGCCTAGATGTCCCTCATTCCCATCTCAAAATGTTGGGAGGGATGTTGAAAAGGAAAGGTAATTATTAATAACATTCAATTACAATATGACTTGTGTCACAATTGTATACTCTAATTTATTTTTTCTTTACTTGCTGTTCCCCCCCACAAAAGTGGAGTTACCCTTTAAGGATTAGTAAACTGCCATAAATTAAATTTTTTTTTTTTTCTTCCTCTGGATAGGCTGTGGGTGTGGGATTGTGTATACGGATGTTTTCTATTATTTTTTTTTTGGTTGAATAAAATTGACTGTATTTGTATAACCTATGTAACATTTTTGTTTTTTAGTTAAATAACTTTTTCGTTTTTCCTTTGCACGTGATTGTCTAGTATTTGCAAAGTGCATTTCCTCTTTGTTTCACCTCCTTCCCTAAAATAAGTGAAAAATCACTTAGAGGGTGAGCATGCTCCACTCCTTTAGAAAATCATCCCCTCTGAGCCCATTTTCCCCCCTCCCAGGCATTGGCCCACAGGTGCCCATAGGGAGCTCCTGGCTGCGTCCTCGGTGTAGATTCCATGCATTGATTATGCTGCACGTTGGTTTGGCAGGAGATGGATGGCATCATAGCTGGGAGGTGTGTCTTGCAGATAGTGAGGACCAGGCTGGGATGCTGAGATTCAGTGTAGCAGAGCTTGTGCTGTGTGCTGTGTGCTCTGCGCTGTGTGCTCTGCGCTCTTCTCTCCGCTAAAGCTGGATTATTCTTCTTCCCTGTAGGAATGGCTCCTGACACCATCCAACCATGAGGATACGCTCACATCTGCAGCCAGCCATCCCTCAGATTCCTTCTCCATAGAAGCCGGGGACTTTGCTGACTTTCTGAGCCTCCGTCTCTGCGTCTCGCTCGCCTTCTGCAAGATGTTCAGTTCTTTTCATCAGCATCAGGTCTTTGATTAAAGGTAAGTGACTTGTGACTCTGTTCAGTCCTTAGGGGGTCTTCTTACCATCATTAGATTTAATCATGCAGAGAAAGGCGCAAAGTGCTGTCAGTTGGGTTTTTCGGCGTTCATCTGATTGGTTGCTGGGGGTTACTGCACTCCGCCTGTATCGCACTTTGCTCTGGGTATGGAATATGCTTGGAGCGCATTGATACTTACTAAGCTGGAGGTGTTGTACACTGACAAAGTCAGGTCCTGGGGAACTACAAGTTCCAGGATGCTTTGACAGCAAGCCACAGATTGCACTGCAACACAGAGGGACTACCGGCCCCAGCAGATATCGGCCCTTAATGAACGATTGGAGTAGATATGATATGCCTTTTCAGGTTCTGTAGAACCATAAGTTCCAGAATGCCTTGGAGGGGCAAACCACAGGGCACACCGCTGGCCGTTGAGAATACAAGACCCAGGAAGCGTCAGCCCCTGGGTGAGTGATTTTGCTAGCTATGGCACGTTCTCTCTAGTTCTGTAGAACCATAAGTCCCAGGATGCCTTTTCAGCTGGAGGGAAGTGCAAGTCTCGAAAAGAATTACCTGTTGGAGGAACTACCAGTCCCAGCAGACATCAGCCTCTTGCCTCCTGATGAATGTTTGGAGTAGATATGATATGCAGTGTCAGGTATTGTAGAACCATAAGTCCCAAGATGCCTTGGAGGGGCAAGCCACAGGGCCCACCGCTGGCCATTGGGAATACAAGACCCAGCAGGCGTCAGCCCCTGGATGAGTGATTTTGCTAGATATGGAATTTTCTTTCTAGTGCAGTGGAACCATAAGTCCCAGGATGCCTTTGCAGTTGGAGGGAAGTGCAAGTCTCTAAAAGCATTAGCTGCTGGAGGAACTACCAGTCCCAGCAGACAGACATGCCGTGTCAGGTTCTGTAGAACCATAAGTCCCAGGATGCCTTGGAAGGGCAAGCCACAGGGCCCACCACTGGCCATTGGGAATAAGAGACCTAGCAGATGTCAGCCCCTGGTTAAATGATTTTGCTAGATATGGTATGCTCTCTCTGGTTCTGTAGAACCATAAGTCCCAGGATACCTTGGAAGGGTAAACCACAAGGCATATTGGCCACTTAGAATACAAGACCCAGCAGGTGTCAGCCCCTGGATGAGTGATTTTGCTAGATATGGCATGCGCTCTCAAGTTCTGGAGAACCATAAGTCCAAGGATGTCTTTGCGGTTGGAGGAAAGTGCAAACCCCTAAGAGCATTGTCTGTTGGAGGAACTATCAGTCCCAGCAGACTCAAGCCTCTGGGTAAATTATTTTTTTAGATACAGCATGCCTTGTCAGGTTCTGTAGAACCATAAGTCCCAGGATTTCTTAGAGGTGCAAGCCACAGGGTGCACTGCTGTCTGCAGAGACTACAAGTCCCAGCAGATTATTGTGCTAGATATAGACATCTGGAGAGCCATAAGTACAAGCATGCCTTTGCGGCTGGAGGAAAGTGCAAGCCTCTAAGGCCATTGATGGTTGGAGGGACTACCAGTCTCAGCAGCCTCCAGCCCCTGGATGAATGATTGGAGTAGATATGACATTCTATGTCAGGTCCCGTAGAACCATAAGTCTCAGGATTCCTAATGCCGTGTACACACGGTCGGACTTTCCGGCAGAAAAAGTCAGACGGAATAATTTCATCGGATATTCCGATCGTGTGGGGGCTTCAGCCGACTTTTTTTTTTTTTTTTTTCAGAAAATTCTGACGGACCTAGAAATAGAACATGTTTTAAATCTTTCCGACTGAATCAATTTCTATCAGGAAAACCGTTCGTCTGTATGCTGGTCCGACGGACCAAATAAGACACAAGGGCAGCTATTGGCTACTGAACGTCCTTTTTCTAGTCCTGTCGTATGTGTTTTACATCACCGCGTTCTAAAGGATCAGACTTTGGTGTGATCGTGTGTAGGAAAGTCAGTTTCAGCGGAACCCCGTCAGAAAAACCGTCAGAGTTTATTCTGATGAAAAAAAACGTTTGTGTGTATGCAGCAATAGAGGTGTAAGCCACAAGGTACACTTCTAGCTGGAGAAACTACAAGTCCCAGCAGATGTGAGCTCCTGGATGAGTGATTGTGCTTCATATAGATATCTGGAGAACCATAAGTCTCAGCATGCCTTTGTGGCTGGAGGGAAGTGCAGGCCTCTAAGGGTATTTCTGGTTGGAGGGACTACCAGTCCCAGCAGACATCAGCCTCTGGATGAATAATTGGAGTAGATATGACATTCCATATCAGGCTCTGTAGAACTATACAACCCAGGATGGCTTGGAGGGGCAAGCCACAGGGTGCACTGCTGGCCGGAGGGACTACAAGACCCAGCAGACGTTAGCCTCTGTATGAGTGATTGTACCAGATTTGACATGCCCTGTTAGGTTCTGTACAACCATAAGTCCCTGGATGCCTTAGAGGACCAAGCCATAGGGAACACTGCTGGCTCAATCCTCTGGGTGAATTATTGTAGTAGACATGACATGCCATGGTCGGTTCTGTAGAACCACAAGTCCCAGGATGCCTGAGTGGCTGGATGGGATGCAAGCCATAGTGTGCATTGCTGGGCGGAGGCACTAGTAGTCCTAGCAGTCTTTAACACCATAGTGAATGCTGGCACAAGAAATCAAATGCCCCAGTCAGTTTCTTTGGTCCCAGGATGTCTTTGCAGTTGGAGGGCCATGCAAGCCTAAAGGTATTATTGCTGGTTGGAAGGACTACAAACCCCAGCAGACTTCAGACCCTTAATGGATAATTGCACTAGATATTAAACGCCTTGTCAGTTTCTGGAGAACAGTGAATCCCAAGCTGCCTTGGAGGGGCAAGCCATATGGTGCATTGCTGGCTTGGGGGACTACAAGTCCCAGGATGCCTTGGCAGCTAATATAGGTAAGAAAAACGTTGACTTTTTCAGGGACAATGTGGGTCAAAGCCTTTCAGTCCCTGGAAATAAGGAATGATTGGCAACTGCCCATCAAAAGATCAAAATACTGGGGAATTGTAAGCAGAGGAATGCTGGCACTTGTAGTTATTTTGCAACCTAAATGGTTGGGACCTGTACTTCTACATTGGCATACAAGGACTGCTGTGACTTGTGGTGGATTGGCAACCTACAGGATATCCTAGGACTTCTAGTTTTGCAATGACCTGCTGAGACCTGAAGTCATTTTACCAATTGTTAAACCATCTTGAGACTTGAAGTTCTAAAATAACATGCTGCGGTTTATGGTGCCTTGGAACCTTAAAGGCTGTTTTGGGACTTGTAGTTCCTTGGTCCCTAAAAATCCAGTGATGATCCATGTTTTTTTCCCAATGCTTGGACTTGTAGTTTCTCAGTCCCTAAAATTCCAGCAGTTCTTTATGTTGGCTTGCACTGCTTGGACTTGTAGTTCCCCAGACCCTAAAAATCCAGCAATTATCCATGTTGGTTCCCACGGTTTGGACTTGTAGTGTCTCAGTCCCTGAAAATCAGGTGTTCCTCCATGTTGGCTCCAACTGCTTAGACTTGTAGTTCCTCAGACCCGAAAAATTCTGTGATTTTCCATGTTAGTTCCCCTTTGACTTGTAGTTCCTCAGTGCCTAAAAATCCAGCAGTTCTATATTTTGGCTTGCACTGCTTGGACTTGTAGTTCATCAGTCCCTAAAAATCCAGCAATTATCCGTGTTGGTTACCACTGCTTAGACTTGTAGTTCCTCAGTCCCTAAAAATCCAGCAGTTCTACATGTTGGCTTGCACTGCTTGGACTTGTAGTTCCTTAGCCCCTAAAAATCCAGCAATTATCCATGTTGGTTCCCACTGCTTGGACTTGTAGCTCCTCTGTCCTTAAACATCCAGTGGTTCTCCATGCTGGTTTTCACTGCTTGGACTTGTAGTTCCTCGGTCCCTGAAAAATCAGGTGATCCTCCATGTTGGCTTGCACTGCTTGGATTTGTAGTTTCTCAGTCCCTAAAAATCCAGCAATTATCCATGTTGGTTCCCACTGCTTGGACTTGTAGCTCCTCTGTCCTTAAACATCCAGTGGTTCTCCATGCCGGTTCTCACTGCTTGGACTTGCAGTTCCTCAGTCCCTGAAAATCAGGTGATCCACCATGTTGGCTTGCACTGCTTGGACTTGTAGTTCCTCAGTCCCTAAAAATCAGGTGATCTTCTATGTTGGCTTCCACTGCTTGGACTTGAAGTTCCTCAGTCCCTGAAAAATCAGGTGATCCTCCATGTTGGCTTGCACTGCTCAGTCCCTAAAAATCTAGTGGTTCTTCATGTTGACTCATGCTACAATATTGGATCTTGCAGTTGTTCCTAATTCCCTAAAACATCCAGCAATTCTTCCTATTGGCTTGCACTGCTTGCACTTGTAGTTCCTCAGGTCCTAAAAATCCATCAGTTATCCAT
Organism: Lithobates pipiens; assembly: GCF_037356315.1. Taxonomy (NCBI): domain Eukaryota; kingdom Metazoa; phylum Chordata; class Amphibia; order Anura; family Ranidae; genus Lithobates; species Lithobates pipiens. The sequence continues at coordinate 78,765,131 of NW_027507784.1, read as the reverse complement.
GTTGATTTCCATTGCTTGAACTTGTAGTTCTTTAGTCCCTTAAAATCCAGTGGTTCTCCACGTTGGCTCGCACCATTTGAACTTGTAGTTCCTCATTCCCTAAAATAATCCAGCGATTCTCAATGTTGGCTTGCACTTCTTACACTTGTAGTTCCTCAGTCCCTAAAAACCCAGAGCCATCTGGGGTTTGCAGTTGCAGAACGCCATCAGGCATCATTACAATGCAGCTGTTCCTGATTTCAGCTCCGCTCACTGGCTTTGAAGATTTGATCGCAGTATTGTCCCAGCAATTCAGAACTGGGAAAGTTGTTTGTGAAAAATTCTATTTTTTTGTGTGTTAAAATTACTTATTTTCATGTGTTAATGTTATGTGAGCTTTTATGTATTGATATACAAAAAAAATTTGAAATATATATCATCAGTTTGGATCTCAGCCATGACTGCATGGAGTTTGCATGTTCTCCCTGTGCCTGTGTGGGTTTCCCCCGGGTACTCCGGTTTCCTCCAACACTCCAAAGACATAGGCGCCTGCCTAAATTTGCCCTAGTATGTGTATGTATGAATGTGAGAAGGCCCTTAGATTGTAAGCTCTGGAGGTCATGGAATGATGTGAATGAACAGTATATAAAGTGTTGCATATGTTGTCAGCGCTTTATAAATACCTGTAATAAATAAAATATTTCAAATACTTATGCTAATGTCTGCTTTACAAAAGCTAGAGAAACATAGTCTTCCCTCAGTTTTATCAGAGGCTGGCTGGGACTTGTAGTTCCGCAGAGGTACACTGGTTACCTACATGGAAGCAATGCATTCTGGTACTTGTAGTCCCACATCAGCCGGAAGCTGCATCTCACATATGCAACGATTGACAAGCGGTGGGAGCATTCACTGCGATCTCTATAGGTGATCATTGTTTGTAATCTGAAGGATAATTGTCTTTTCACACCTCGGCTCCTCAGAGATTTCTATAGATAGTTCTTAGGAATGTTAAGGTGGAATTGAGGACACATACTGTATGCTTAACGTAGCTCCAACGGTCTGATATTTGCGAGGCCCCTTGCTGGGCGCAGGCATCTTCTCCCCAGATTCTTACGGGTTTTGGTCTTTGGGCTGTTTTGATTGGTCGGCATGGGATGACGTTACTCATGTGCAATAGTGCAGTATTTCTTGTACACTTTGCTGTGCATGGGCAGCTTACTTTACGATCCACAAAGGATTGGGAATAGGCAGGAAAGTGTACTTTATTGTAGATACGACATTGCATGTCCCTTCTGCAATAAGGATTTTTTTTTTTTTTTTTTTTACTTTAGTTCTACTTTATATTCACAGGATTTCACCTAAGACAGCACATAGGGGTTAATTTATTCACCTAAGAGTTCATTTACTAAAACTGGAGAGTGCAAAATCTGGTGCAGCTGTGCATGGTAGCCAATCAGCTTCTAACTTCAGCTTGTTCAGGCTTTGACAAAAAAATCCTGGAAGCTGATTGGTTCCTATGCAGAGTAAGGATGAGCTCAGGCGTGTTCGCATGGTCCATGTGCAGAGCCCGCCACGAAGTCAGCGCAGCACTAATAACAGGCAGTGAGATATTGCCCCGATGCGCGGCTGCAGAGATCGGGAAATGTCTCACTGCCTGTGATTAGCGCAGCGCTGACTTCCTGGCGGGCTCTGCTCGTGGACCATGCGAACACGCCTGGGCTTATCCCTAATGCAGAGCTGCACCAGATTTTGCTCTCTCCAGTTTTAATATTTAAACCCAATAGTACTCATCTAGTCTGCTCCATAAGGCCAGGCTCACATCTCAGCATTTTCTGTGTCTCACGTTTGCACTCGTGGAATGGCGCCAAACTACTATACTTAAAATTCTCCATAGGCAACGCTTTAACTTTTTTTTTTTTTACAGGTTAGCATTTTAGCCCTTGTACACACGGTCGGAGATTCCGACAACCAAATCCGTTGGAGTAATTCCGTTGGATTAATTCCGGAAGAGGTCCGGAAGTGATGTTGCATACACACGGTCGGACTAAGTTGTCGGAAAATCCGATTGTACATAACGTGATGACGTTATTTCATTACGATGGGACTATGTTCAGGCTAGTAGCCAATAGCTTTGGTCTAGGAATTTGATCTGAGCATGCGTGGCACTTTGTCCGTCGGAGTAGGCTACACATGATCAGAGTATGTCCGATCGGAGCATTTTGTCGGAAAATTTTACCGGCAAGTTGGAAAAGTTGGTCCGTCGGATATTCCGATGGAAACAGTCCAATGGAGACCACACACAGTCGGAATATCCGACAAAATGGTCCGATAGGACACATTCCGTCGGAATCTCCACCCGTGTGTACAAGGGCTTAGAGTTACAGAGGGGATCTAGTGCTAGAATTATTGCTCTTGCTCTAACGATCATAGCAATACCTCACATGTGTGGTTTGAATGCTATTTACATATGCAGGCGCGGCCTGCGTATGTGTTCGCTTCTGCTGCGAGCACAAGGGGATGGGGACGCTTTTAATTTTTTTTTTTTTTATGTTTTTTTTTTTTTATGTTTTTTTTTTTTTATGTTTTTACACTTTCCCTTTATTTTTTTATTTATCCTATTGACCTATTGCAAGGAATGTAAAAATCCCTTGTAAATATGAATAGGGCATGACAAGTCCTCTTTACAGGGAGATCTGGGGTCTATATTTCCCCACATCTCTTCTCTATGCTGAAAATCCCAGTATCAAAAAAAAAAAATGATCTCAGGCTTTCCAGCAAAATAACGGCAGTGTGTACATCTGCCGATGCCGGAAGTGACGTCATGACGTTGCCTTTCAAGGGTCATAGAGATGGCCGGGGACCATGTGGTCCATGGCCAGCTTTATGGTAAACTGCTGCGACCGGCAGATTTATTCTCCGGCTCCACGATTGCACTGAGACCAGAGGGTGGCTGGAGGAGGGGCGTCCCCTCCCACCATCTGTAAAAGCCATCAATGATGGCTGAAAAAAAGATATCTGTATGATGCCTGTAGCTGCACCCACAATCCAGATATTTCCAGTTCAAGTCCCTGACGTCAACCTGGGGGAAGTGGTTAAATAATAAACGTGTTATACTCACCTGCTCTGTGCAATGTTTTTTTTTTTCCGGCACATACATAGTTTTTTGTTTGCATTATGGTAAAAAAATCTTTACAACCACTTTAAATGGGCTGCTGTACATGTGTTTGTAGGCAGATGCAGTCTATTTTCTCTACTGCAGGTGGTGCTCAACCGCAGCAGCAGTGCAGAGGAAGAGGAAGTCAGGAGGAACGTGGTTCTTCTTTGGTTTCCTGCGTCAGTGACCTGGTTGGATACCGAAAGCCCATGGGACTTTGGCAGCCATCTTGGGTCAGGCTGAGTCTATTTAAGACCCTGGCTCCTGAGTTTGGCATGCATTTACCGTGTGGGTAGTGTAGGGACAGGTCACCCAGCTTTCAGGGACAGTAATAGCAGCAGGGAAAGGTTTCAGGTGAGTAGGGAAAGCTTAGGGATCCTCCGCTCTTCTTGGAAGCCGCCCCATTTGGTCACAGAAAAGCCAGGCCGCATTTTGCCCCTCAAGACATATTTTGTTGGTTGGGCTGAGATCTGCTCAGCTACAACCTGCTGTTTATCTGTGAGTGTTTGTGGTTGAGCTGCCTTCCTCCGGGCTTGTTGTGATCTCTTATACTTTGACAATACAAGTTCTTTCTATTGCACCTGGACTGTGTGCGAGTTACTGCCACTGCACCATGCTGCACCCACCTACATGTTTCCCACAAGGAAAAAGTGCACTGGCACAGCAGCTTATTCATTTTAGAGGACTTCTATACCAGAGGGAAAGAGAATAGGTCCCTGCAGAAGACTGCAGATAAACAGGTACATCTTGCGAAGCAGGATTTGTTTAATCTCTATGTATCACCTAAGGATAGTCACTTCACTGAGTATATGTAAGAGTTTCAAACTAATTTAAATTATCATGGGCAAGCCAGTTGGCAGAGGGTGTATTTGCCAACAGGTGTATTCTTCCCCTTACATATTCAGCTGTGTGTACTCTCTCTTTTTTTTTTTGTTCTTGGACCAGGAGCATATCTAGGTTAACTGCTGCCTGAGGCGGATGTTTTGCCAGAAACATTGTTCTTTTTGTTAGGTGGTTTGTGGGGGGTTGCCGCGGTATCAGTGACACCCGCAAAGATCGTTCTGGCTTTTTAATGTTTCTGGTAATCCTGCAATATTCATTGGATGGTATGGTGCGGGTGGCACCAGTGTCCTAGCAACCAGCTATGTAATTATAAATGCATTTTGGGCGGCCGGCCACTCCTGGGAAGGTTCACCACTGTTCCATGTCTTTGCCATTTGTGGATAATGGCTCTCACTGTGGTTCGCTGGATTCCCAAAGCTTTGGAAATGGCTTTATAACCCTTTCCAGACTGATAGATCTCAATTACTTTCTTTCTCAATTGTTCCTGAATTTCTTTGGGTCTCGGCATGATGTGTAGCTTTTAAGGATCTTCTGGTGGACCTTACTGTGTCAAGCAGCTCCTATTTAAGTGATGCCTTGATTGTGAACAGGTGTGGCAATAATCATGCCTGGGTGTGGCTAGAGAAATTGAACTCAGGTGTGGAAACCACAGTTATAGTATGTTTTAACAAGGGGGGCAATCACTTTTTCACACAGGGCCATGATGGTTTGGATTTTTTTTCACCTTAAATAATAAACACCTTCATTTACAAATTGCATTTTGTGTTTACTTGTGTTGTCCTTGACTATTGTTTAAATTGGTTTGATGTCCCGAAACACTTAAGTGTGACAAACATGCAAAGGAACAGGAAATGAGAAAGGGGGCAAACACTTTTTCACACCACTGTATTTTACATTATAGAGCATGCATGGGAAGGAGCCGAAACACACATAGGTGAGCTGGAACCCCCAAATCTCCCAGGTGAACAAAAACAGAACTGGGGCCTTATGGCCGAGAGATCTCACCATTGGCGTATCTAATGGTGGCCACACACTCATCAATTTTTCTATCCAATCAATGTACAATTTGACCAAAACAATTATATCCGCAAACAATGGAATAGCCATAGCTTCCCTTCTGATCGATTTAGACTCAAATACAAACAAAACTAATGGATCAGCCAGGGTAGAATATTATCAATTGTTTTGCATGCTTTGTGCATGAATTCAATCATATTTTGATCAATCAGTTTAGGAGATTACATGCTGGTAACAGAAATCAAATTAATAATTTATGATCTCAAGTTCCGATTGTATCTTAGCTATCAACTGAAATCCACTTCTCTGTATGTGACATATTAACCACTTGCCGACTGCCCTATAGCAGATATACTGCTACAGGGTGGCGGCTGTGCGCAGGATTACGTATATATACATGATCGATCCTGCACTTCCTGGATAGCGGGTGCGAATGCACGTCATCAGCGGCTCACTCCTGCTTTGATTATACACATCTGATTAGTGGGTACTAGGGTGATCACGTGTCCCGGATTGTCCCGGACAGTTCCGAATTTTGCAGGTCTGTCCTGGGTACCTTCATTCCAGGACAACACAGTGTCCCGGAATGAAAATGACACAGCCACCCCCCGGGCCAATCTGAGATGCCCCCAAAAAAGGCCACCGCATGACTGCTGTACTCACTGACAGTACTTGTCCTGGCTGGGAATATCTGGAGGAGCACAATCCCTGTTCTCTGCTTGTGATTGGAGAAATTATAAATCCCGCCTCTTGTGTCTAATAACTGTGCTGTGATTCGTTACAGCACAAGCTGATTTTTTAGAAGTGGAGGGGCGGTGTCCCTAAATGGCAGTTTGGAAATGTGGTCACCTTAGCGGGTACTGCTAACTCGATGTCTGCCGGCACCCGCCAATCATTTAGTACAGAGGCAGAACAAAAGTCTGCCTATGTAAACAAGGCAGATCGCCGTTCTGTCAGTAGGGAAGACATGAATCAAGGATCGTGTCTTCCCCTAGTAAAAGCACCTCCCACACTGTACAAAAACATTAGCTAGGCACACAGTCAGAGTCATTAGTACAGTGACAGTGCCTATTTTTTTAGCAATGATCACTGTATTAGTGTCACCGGTCCACAAAAAAAAGTGTCAAAAGTGTCAGTTAGGTGTCAGATTTGTCCACCACAATATTGCAGTCCCACTATAAGTCACTGATTGCCACCATTACTAGTAAAAATAAATAAATAAAAATTCCATAAATATATCCCATAGTTTGTAGACGCTATAACTTTTGCGCAAACCAATCAATATACGCTTACTAGGATTTTATATTTTGCCAAAAACATGTAGCAGAATACATAGTGGCCTAAATTTATGAAGACATTTGATTTTTTTTACTATTTTTATTGGATATATTTTATAGCAGATATTAAAAAATATTGCTTTAAAAAAATAAATAAATTCTGTCTTTTTTTGTTTATAGTGCAAAAAAATAAAAAAACGCAGAGGTGATCAAATACCACCAAAAGAAAGCTCTATTTGTGGGAAAAAAAAGGACACACATTTTATCTGGGTACAGTGTCGTACGGCCGAGCAATTGTCATTTGAAGTAACGCAGTGCCATAAGGCAAAAAATGGCCTGGTCATGAAGGGGGGAAAATCTTCTCTTAAGTGGTTAATTGAAGACGCTGTTAACTATGGGTCATTATTCCTATTGAAGGTGATCAATTGTAAAAGAAATCAATCATTTATCAAAGTGCATTTATCAAAGTGAGGTTGATTATAGATAAAGTAATCCTATCGAAGAAGACCAATCGTAAAGGGAAATCAATCATTTATCAAAGTGCTGTTGACTATAGATCAAGTATTCCTATTGAAGGAGATTGATCAGAAAATAAATCAATCATTTATCAAAGTGCGTTTGGCCACCATAAGACATATAAGAATCCAGAGAGTGACTCAGTCCACCAGTTTTTAGTTGTAAGTATTGGTGGCCATTAACGCTTTTTATTCAATTGATCTGTTATTCAATTAAAACGATGAATTTGCAAAAAAAACTGAATAGCCATAACTTCCATTCTAGTCAATTTAGACTTAATTATGATTGGATTCGATAAAACTGAGTTGCTTGGCCGTTGCCAAAAAGTATCAATCATTTTGCATCAATTGGCAGCAGTAAGATATTTTGTAAATATCGGGCGGCACAGTGGTGTAGTGGTTAGCACTCTCACCTAGCAGTAAAAAGGGTCGCTGGTTCCCAGATGGGGTGTCTGGAGTGGCATGACACCGTGCTCAGCCTTCCTCCCAGTACTTATACTGTGCTTCACTGTTGAAATAGTTCGCAACTGTTTGTATTCTGATAACATGTATCGGTAACCGATTTTCCATCTACTGATGTATGACACTGTTCAATACTTATTGTTATTCTGTAAAACTACAATAAAAACCGTTAAAAAAAAAAATAAAAAAAAAAAAAAAAAAGGGTCGCTGGTTCAAATCCCAACCATGACACTACCTCCCTGGAGTTTGCATGTTCTCCCTGTGCCTGCGTGGGTTTCCTCTGGTTTCCTCCCACTCTCCAAAGACATGCAGGTAGGTTAATTGGCTTCTGTCCAAAATTGGCCCTAGTATATGTATGGGGACCTTAGATTGTGGGCTCCTTGAGGGTAGGGACCAATGTGAGTGTGCAATGTACAGGGATAGGGACAATTGTAGACACTCACTCAGGTTGAACTGGATGGACTGGTGTCTTTATTCAACCTTACTAACTATGAAACTATGAAACTATGAAAATGATTGTTCAGATGGTTAGAATCCATGGTTGGAACAGAGATACAATAAATAAGTTACAATCTTATCTATAGAAATCCACTTCCCATGTGTGGCATCGATCAAGTGGGTTTGTTGAGTATAGATTGATTGGAAGAGATTGATCGGAAAATATACTGATTATTTATGGAAGCGTATATGGCCAACATTACACATATAAGAAGCCAGGGAGTGACTGGGCCCAATAGGCTCAAGTTATAAGACAGGAATATGCAATTAACGGACCTCCAGCTGTTGCAGAATTACAAATCCCATGAGGCATAGCAAGTATCTGACAGCCACAAGCCTGACAAGCAGAGGCAGAGGCATGATGGAACTTGTAGTTTTGCAACAGCTGGAGGTCCGCTAATTGCATATCCCTGTTATAAGATATCACTTTTCAATGGACCTACCCTTTAATCCCTTGATTGGTTGTCAAATGATCAGAAGGGACCAAGAGCTGTTTCCTCTTGGTGCTCCCAGCTTTGCGCTACCAGCACATGAACATTGCCCATTCAGCGGTACATAAGCACGGTGTATAGGCATTAAAGCCTTTGTGCCACAGCAAATTTGTGTTACTGGGGTGTAAATGGGTTAAAGTGGTTGTAAAGGCTGAGGGTAGGGTCACTACTTTTTCTTCAAGCCAAACCCGAACACTTTAGCGGCACACCGTAATTTTTTTTTTTTTTTAGTATACACTATATGATTTTAACAGACCTGGGACACCTTTGGGAACTCCAAAGAGAATAGTAATGTGGCACACATAGTGCCCTCTCACCCTCCTGTCAAGTTCTGAGCCACATTCTTGTTTGAATATTGTGTCCGGGTTTCAGGTTGACTGCCTCCTCTCGTGTTCAGCTCAAGCTTGATATACCCACACCAGGGTTAAATAATGACCATCCACTTTATCCGCGTGATTAATACAAAGATATCTCCATATGTGAAAAATAAAAAGTGCTCCACATAACGTGATATAGTTCCAACCAGTTTAATAAAATCACACCAACACTCCAATAGTTAAACTCATATATCAAACAATAAAAACAATGTAAAACCACAGCAAACAGAAACAGATGGCTCAGCGGTGTACTGCAGCCTCGGCGGACCTGAAGTGTGCGCTCATACAGTGTCTCTCACCCACTCCTAGGTATCTGCTCTCGGCATCAGTGTATACTCTCAGTTGAGAGGCGTCTCACATCAGTACGATTGATTGCCGTGTAGCCACGCCCCCTGTTATATTCATCAAGTTAAAAAAAAACGTCTGTGTGCTGCCCCCCTCCCAAATACTCACCTGAGCCCCCTCACGATCCAGTGGTGTGCACGAGAGCCTTGGCTATCCTGGGACTCCGTCTCCTCATTGGGTGAGACACAAAGCAGCCCCACGTGCTCTGTGCGTCTGTAAGAAACGTAGAGCCGCAGCTTGGCCCCGCCCCCTAGTCTCTCCTTATTCGCTCGCTGTGATTGACAACAGCGGGAGCCAATCAATCACAGTCAGCGAGCCAATGAGGAGAGACAGGGGGCAGGGCTGAGCTGTGGCTCTACATGTCTTATGCATGCGTAGAGCATGGCTCAGGAGTGAGCATACAGTGCCCCCATAGCAAGCAGCTATGTGCAAAATCATTACACAGAGCAGGTAAGTATAACATGTTTTTTTTTGTTTTAAAGCGGAACCTTTAATACCACTTTAAATTGGAGAGAAATGAAGAACAAAGAGATGAAAGAGAAAAAAGAAAAGAAGACGGGGTGGGTGAGTTTTGGGTTTCCTGTGTGCTGCTGGGATGAAGCTGACTGGAAAGCTGTCCTGTATTCAGAACAAAGCCAACGTATTGGTTGCTTCGTGCAGCGTGCGGCGGTGTCAGGGGGTGGTGAATGTGTGTGTATTCAGTCTCCCCAGCCCGGAAATCACTTGCAAAATTGGATATCTTCCACCTCCAACATCTTTCTATTAGATTTCACAAAGCATCGGTGCGTGGCTCGGCGCTCGGAGACTTCCGCTGCGTTTCTATTCACCCGGCTCCGCTGACAGATCACACACATGTACACATGCTGCACGGCTTTCGCAGGCTATTACATGAGTGAGGACAGGCATTAACCTCCTGCTCCAAGCTGACTAATGTTCTGTGACGCTGGAATAAGATTGTCACCTCAAGGCCACTAATAATTCACAGCTTCGCCTTCGGAAGGGAACAGATGGAGGTGATGGACTGCAAGTCTCAGCATTAAATTGCACTTTATTAACAGCTCCCGCACAATGTTGTAGGCATGTTAAACACACTGATCAAGCACTGGGGAAATATAAAAGAACCTTTCTAAAGATACTCAAAGAAACAAATTAATGGAGTTATGTTTAATCCCCTTCACGCCTAATGCCGCGTACACGGCCGGAATTTCCGATGGAAACAGTCTGATGGGAGCTTTTCATCGGATTTTCCGACCGTGTGTATGCCCATCGGTCTTTTTCTGTCGGCATTTCCGACGGTCTTTAGATTGAGAGCCTGTTCTTAATTTTTTCAGACGGAAAACCTTTCTATCGGATTTTTCAATCGTGTGTATGCAATTCCAACACGCAAAATTCCGGAAACGCTCGGAAACAAATCAACGCATGCTCAGAAGCATTAAACTTCCCTTTTATAGTGCCATCGAATGTGTTGTATGTCGCGGTGTTATTGACCGTCGGAATTTGGTGTGACCGTGTGTGGACAAGACAGTTTGAGTGAAGTTCTGTCGGAATTCCGACGGGAAAACCATCAGAGCTTTTTCCGACGAGAATTCCGATTGTGTGTACGCAGCATAAGGGTAAAACAAATCTTAAAGTGATTGTAAAGGTTTGTTTAAAAAAAAAAAAAAAAAAACCCCGAACATGTTATATATACCGCCTCTGTGAATAGGTTTTGCACAGAGCGGCCCCAATCCTCCTTTTCTGGGGTCTCCCGGTGGCGCCCCTGGCTCCTCCTCTTCATCGGGTGCCTCCATGGCTTGTGCGGGCACGCTTGTCACTGGATTTGATTGACAGCAGCGGGAGCCAATGGTTCCGGCTGCTATCAGTCTATCCAATGAGGACCCGAAACAGGAGCTGGAGATGCTGTGCTCATTCGCATCACTGGAATGATTGGCCTCTGTGGGGCAGCTGCAGCACATATGTTTTTTCACCTTAAAGTGGAGTTCCCCCCAAAAATAGAACTTCCACTTTTTGGAATCCCCCCCCCCCCCAGTGTGACATTTGGCACCTTTTGGGGGGAGGACGGAGCAGATACCTGTCTAATACAGGTATTTGCTCCCACTTCCTGGCATAGATCACTGCCGCGTTTGCAGTGACCTACGCCACTTCCGACGCCTACTCTGTCCTCTCCCGCTGTATTCTGGGAGACACACAGGTCCCAGAATACAGCAGGGACCTGTGAGGATGCGGAGCGCGAGTCGCGCATGCGCAGTAGGCAACCAGGAAGTGCCGCCGCACAGCTTCACTTCCTGATACCCTTACTGAAGATGGCGGCAGCAGGCAAGAGCCGACGGACAGACAGGCTTTGGCTGCCGACATCGCGGGCTCCCTGGACAGGTAAGTGCCCATATATTAAAAGTCAGCAGCTGCAGTATTAGTAGCTGCTGACTTTTAATATTTTTTTTTTCGGCGGACCTCCGCTTTAATGCATAGAATGCATTAAGGTGAAAAACCTCAAGACTTTACAACTCCTTTAATGCCTAAACCCAATTTTGCACCTTTGGCATGTGTTAGTAAACCCGTACATATCATCACAGCTATATTGTGCATCCAGGTGGATTATACCTTGTTTTTTTTTCCAGGACAAAGTGGGCTTTCATTTGGTTGCAAATGGTAATGGATATCTCCTGAGTTTTTTTTATTATCAAAGGAAAGCTGGCCCAAAAGATAATAAAAAAAAAAAATGTAGTTGTATATTTCTTTCTACTACCATAACCTACCACTGAAGGGCAACCCAAAACAAATTCTCCCACTGCTGACGATCGCAGCAATACCACGTATGTGTATGTTAGTTGTTATTTGTACCTGTAGCACAGCCCATAGTGCGCATTTTGCTTATTTTTTTTTTCTTTCCTACCTATAGCACATTAACACTAACTGACACTGCTACTAATTAAAGAAAAAATCCTGTCCAAAAAAAATGCTGACCCTGACCTTGACCTTTGGCCCTTGACTAACACTAACCCTGGCATTGACCTAGATCCAACCTTTATCTAGGTATTTCTTTTATTATTTTTTAAAATTGTATTTATTTAATTTTTTTTAATTATTATAATTTTTTTTCTATGCTCACTTCTTTTTCTATTTCTGCAAGGACAGAGAAAGATACAGCGCTGCTATGGCCAGCAGCACTTATAAGTGTATTCTGATGGTGGGGAAGTCTCCCTGTTATCAGAATACAATAGCTCAGAGGGGGAGTATTCCCGTACACACATTGACTATGTGGACGCTGGTTGAATTAAAAAAAAAAAATCTAAGAGCTGCTTTACTCTTACACTGTACGGGACTGGCATAATGTGATGAGTGCAGAATTACAGTGAGCACAGGCTGATGTGACGACGCACCTTCAAGGGGGCGTGTCCATGACAGCCTCAGCTTAGAGAAAGTAGATTTTATGATGCTGGCTATCATTCAACACTGAAGACTGGGGACATCTAGTGGTAGAAAGGAATTACTGTGCTGTGATGGGTATTGAAGTAAAAGCTGTTTTTTGTTTGTTTTGTTTTTATATTAAAGGGGTTGTAAAGGTAAATTTTTTTATTTTCTACATAGGTTCCTTTAAGCTAGTGCATTGTTGGTTCACTTATCTTTTCCTTCGATTTCCCTTCTAAATGTTTTTTTTTCTTTGTTTTCTTTGTCTGAATTTCTCACTTCCTGTTCCTCCTCAGTAAGCTGTTCTGGCTGACTAACCACCAGCTCGGATGATGGTGAGAAGCTTACTGAGGAGAAACAGGAAGTGAGATATTCAGACAAAGCAAAAAAACATTTAGAAGGGAAATCAAAGGAAAAGGTAAGTGAACCAACAATGCACTAGCTTAAAGGAACCTATGTTGAAAATAAAAAAATTACCTTTACAACCCCTTTAACTAGGAATGGGCTGTTTATTTTAAAAGAAAATAAGCCAAGTAAATTGATACCCAACATGTCATGCTTCAAAATTGTGCCCGCTCGTGGAATAGCGACAAACTTTTACCCTTAAAAATCTCCATAGGCGACGTTTAATAAATTCTACAGGTTGCATGTATTGAGTTACAGAGGAGGTCTAGTGCTAGAATTATTGCTCTGGCTCTACCAATCACGGCGATACCTCAATCGAAAATGTCATGAAAACACTGTTTTCATATGCGGACTCTGCTCGCGTATGCATTCGCCTCTGCGCGCAAGCTCGGTGGGACAGGGCACGTTTAAAAAATACATATTTTTTTTTCTTATTTATTTTACCTTTTATATTTTATTTTCACACTGTTCTTTAAAAAAAAAATTAATAATATGGTGTAATTTTCATTCCTTTTACAAGGAATGTAAACATTCCTTGTAATAGAATAAAAGCATGACATGACCTCTTAAATATGAGATTTGGGGTCAAAAAGACCTCAGATCTCATATTTACACTAAAATGCAATAAAACATTTATAAATTAAATGTAAATATGGTAATGATAGGGGTGCTGAAATATAAACCTTAATTACAAAAAAGTGTAAATCTTAATCATAAACGACTAAAGTGATAGACAACCTGTCACCATACAATAATAATCATATGACAATTGCAAAAAGCTAATAAATAATAAAGTCCCAATTGAATGCTAGAAAACAACATATATCCACAGTCCATACAGTGATTCATTTAGTGATGAACTCCGTCTAAATCCATTCTTTAGAAGATTTCAGTCTTTTTTGGCAAATGGATATAGACGGAGTTCATCACTAGGGATGAGCTTCGTGTTCGAGTCGAACATAAGTTCGACTCGAACATCGGCTGTTCGCCCATTCGGCGAATTCCGAACGTTATGGGCCGTTCGCACCAAATTCGTGTGGCGCTCACGGCCCACAATGCACTGCGTCATCGCAGTGCATTGCTGGCTCATGATTGGCCAAGCATGCACTGTGACCCCGCATGCTTGGCCAATCACAGCGCCAGCAGCGAGGAGAGCCATGATTGGCCACAGGCAGGATGCCTGTGGCCAATCATAGCTCAGGCTGTGTAGTACACGCCCCACACTATATAAGGCCGCCAGCGCGGCGGCCTAGTGTAGTGTGTTGGCGTCTGAAGCAGTTAGTGGGTGTTCTGTGTACCTTCAACACAGTACACACCGATCGTTTTCGGCCGATTTTCGATCTTGCTGTTGTGTAGTGGTTGTTGTCTGTGTGCCCTGACCGCAGTATACACCGCTATATTCACCTCACCTATATAGCTAGTGATCTATCTTTTATAATAGAGCTTGCAGTCAGTAGTGTTAGGAGCTTGTGCGTGCTGTCTGCGTGCTCTGTACCCAGTACATACCGCTATATCCACCTACATAGCTCTTATCTATTTGAGCCCACTTGCCATATGCAGGAGTTATTGGAAGTTGTGTGTGCCTCCAGCACAGCACAGTATACATCTGTATATACCCCTTTATCTCTGGTGTTCTATAAAAAAGGCATCTGCAGGAGTTAGTGGGTTTTTTGTGCCTCCAGCACAATATACACCTGTATCTACCCTTTATTGCTGTTCTCTAATAGAGCCATCTGCAGGGCTTAGTGGGTGTTGTGTGACTCAATTACAGTATACCCCTTTATCTCTGGTGTTCTATAATAAAGGCATCTGCAGGAGTTAGTGGGTGTTGTGTGACTCCAGCACAATATACACCTGTATCTACCGTTTATTGCTGTTCTCTAATAGAGCCATCTGCAGGGCTTAGTGGGTGTTGTGTGACTCCATTACACTGCTGTTTTACCCAACTCCCTTCAGGCCATTACCATGTCTGGAAGGCCAGCAAGGAGAGGCAGACAGGCGCGAGCCGATAAAAGAGGGCAAGCAGGCTCTGTGTCTAGAGACAACAAAGCTGGTCGTGGACACGGTGCATTGTCATCAGCACGTGGCCCAGGGACACGCTTGTCCTTCTTTTCGGCAGCTGGACATGTTGAACCGCAACATGCCACAGACTTGGTAGAGTGGATGACCAAGCCCTCTTCATCCTCCTCATCCTCTCTCACCCAGTCTCAGGGTACTAGCAAAGTAGCTGCCAACGCATCATCTTCCCTCCTCTCAATGTCATCATCAGTGACTCCTTCCCTATACCCACCACGTCCTCCTGAGGAGTCTCCTGAACTCTTTGAGCACAGTGTTGGGTACATGCTCCAGGAGGATGCCCAGTGTTTTGTGGGCTCTGATGATGACACTCAGCTAGAGGAAGGCAGTAGCGTGAGCGCAGAGAGAGGGGATGCTCAAGAAGGACAGCAATCTGGCAGTCATGTTCCACAAGCTGCAGCATACTGCCAGGTTTGCTACAGCGATGAAGAGGGAGGGGATGATGAGGGCACTGACTCCACGTGGGTGCCTGGAAGGAGAGAGGAGGAGGAGGAGGAGGAGGCACATGTCCAACGAGGCAGGATGCCCTCCGGGGGCCAGCTTAGGGGCAGCACACCGACTGAATCACACCACAGAGCTCCGCCTGTGCAGGGCGCTGCCTCTGCACGTTATTCTAAAAGTTCTTTGGTGTGGGCCTTTATTTGAGACGAGTGCATCAGATCGCACCGCTGCTATTTGCAACATATGTCTCAAGCGTATCTCGCGTGGCCAAAACATCAGCCACTTGGGCACCACATGCTTGACCAGACATATGTTGACCTGCCATGCAGCTCGTTGGCAAGCGTACCTCAAAGACCCACACCAAAGAACAAAGCGGACCTCTCCTTGCTCCTCATCAGCTGGCATCTCCAACTCCACTAGACCTTCAGTCCTCTCTGAAACCTGCTCTGAGAGGAATGAAGGTGTAGAATTAGGTGTGTCACAGCCAAGTGCTTCCGGGAACTCTGCTAGCGGTACACCCACGTCCGATTATAGCAGGCAAATGTCCCTGCCCCAGCTGCTGGACCGGCAAAAGAAGTTCAATCCCAGCCATCCACATGCCCAGCGGTTGAATGCTAGCTTGGCTAAATTGCTTGCACTTCAACTGCTGCCTTTTCAGTTGGTAGACTCGGCCCCCTTTCGTGAGTTTGTACAATGTGTGGTTCCTCAGTGGCAGGTCCCCAAACGCCACTTTTTCTCACGGAAGGCGATTCCGGCTCTCTACCGGCATGTGGAAGGCAATGTCCTTGCCTCGCTGGACAGGGCGGTCAGCGGTAAGGTGCATATTACCGCTGACTCATGGTCCAGCAGGCATGGACAGGGACGTTACCTGTCTTTCACGGCCCATTGGGTCACTCTTCTGGCAGCTGGGAAGGATGCAGGACAAGGTGCAGTAGTGTTGGAGGTTGTTCCGCCACCACGCCTCCAAAATGCTACTATTGGTTGTGACACACCTCTCTCCTCCACCCCCTCCTCTTCTTCTTCCTCCATGGCCTCTTCCAGTGCTCTGTCCTCAGAACCAGCGGTGCTTCGTAGGCGTTCCAGGGGCTACACAAGTACGCAGGCAAAACGATGCCATGCCGTGCTTGCGCTGGTTTGTTTGGGGGACAGGAGCCACACTGGGGCGGATGTTTTGTCAGCTCTGCAGGGGCAGGCCGAGAGGTGGTTGACGCCACGCCAGCTTAAGCCAGGAATGGTGGTTTGTGACAATGGCACCAACCTCCTCTCCGCCCTCCGACAGGGACAACTGACCCATGTGCCCTGTGTAGCTCACGTCCCTAACCTGGTGGTGCAGCGGTTCTTGGGCAGGTACCCCGGCTTACAGGATGTCCTGAAGCAGGCCAGGAAAGTCTGTGTGCATTTCCGCCGAACATTTAATGCCTGTGCTCGGCTGGCTGAGCTCCAAAAGGAGTTGAACCTGCCCAAGAACCGCCTTATATGTGACATGCCCACCAGGTGGAACTCAACGTTGGCCAATGTGCAGCGGCTGCACACGCAGCAGAGGGCCATCAATGAGTACCTGTGCGACTACGGCACCAGGACAGGGTCAGGGGAGCTCGGTTTTTTCTCACCACGCCAGTGGGGCATGATCAGGGATGCATGCACTGTCCTGTCACCATTTGAGGAGGCCACAAGGATGGTGAGCAGTGACAGTGCATGCATCAGTGACACTGTACCTCTTGTCCACCTCTTGGTGCATACGCTGTGTGGAATAATGGACAGGGCACTTGAGGCAGAACAGAGGCAGGAAGAGGAGGACTTCCTTGCCTCTCAAGGCCCCCTTTATCCAGACAGTGTTCCTGCTGTGCCACCCATCACACAGGAAGAGGATGAGGAGGAGGAAGAGGAGGAGGAGGATGATTGTGTCAGCATGGAGGTGGAGGCTGGCACTCAGCATCAGCAGCAGCAGCAGCAGCAGCAGTCTTGTAGGGATGATTTACAGTCCCAAGAAACACGTGGACTTGTTACGTGGCTGGGAGGAGGTAGCTGCGGATCATGTTGTCCTTAGTGACCCAGAGGACTCCGGACCGAATGCCTCAGCTAACCTACGCTGCATGGCCTCCCTGATCCTGCAAAGCCTGCGGAAGGATCCTCGTATTCTTCGGATCAAGGAGAGGGACCATTACTGGCTGGCCACTCTCCTTGATCCACGGTACAAGGGTAAGGTTGCCGACCTTATCTTGCCATCGCAGAGGGAGCAGAGGATGAGACATCTCCGGGAGGCCTTGCAGAAAGGTCTGTGCAATGCGTTCTCAGAGACTGGGAGGTTACAAACTCCTGGTCCTGGACAATGTGTTGCTGAGGCATCGGTCAGAAGGAGCGGTGGAGAAGGTGGCCGTCTGACTGATGCTTTCAGACAATTTTTTAGTCCGCAGCCCCAAGGTATGATCGGTTCCAGCACCCATCGCCAGCGTCTGATTTACATGGTGCAGGAATACCTAGGGGCAAGGTCAGACTTGGACACCTTTCCCACCGAAAATCCTCTGGCTTACTGGGTCTTGAGGATGGATCACTGGGCAGAGCTTGCACAGTATGCAATTGAGCTACTGGCCTGTCCTGCATCCAGCGTTCTTTCGGAACGCACCTTCAGTGCTGCTGGTGGCTTTGTTACCGATCACAGGGTGCGCCTGTCCACCGAATCAGTTGATCGGCTGACCTTCATCAAGATGAATCAGTCTTGGATCACCCACAGCTACCAAGCACCTGAAGCTGATGTAACAGAATCATTTTTTTTGAAATATCACATCCCTTCAAGACTGCCTATGCTGATGCTGAGTGACTGTCCTGTTATGTTGATTGTCTATCCTCTTCCTCCTCCGCTGATATGTTGGAAGAACATTTCTGGTTCTGGGTGATGCCATCAGCCCAATTTTTCTGCCCCTGTTTAACAGGGGCGTTTAAGTACAATTTTTGATGCAATGCTTTGCAGCAGGGCTAATTCCTGCAATCAAACAAGAGTATATGGGAGAGGTTGCAGTGTGGTGGCACCAGCACTAGTGCCTAAGGCCCAATTTGTCTGCCCCTGTTTAACAGGGGCGTTTAATTACAATTTTTGATGCAATGCTTTGCAGCAGGGCTAATTCCTGCAATAAAACTAGAGTATATGGAAGAGGTTGCAGTGTGGTGGCACCAGCACCAGTGCCTAAGGCCCAATTTTTCTGCCCCTGTTTAACAGGGGCGTTTAATTACAATTTTTGATGCAATGCTTTGCAGCAGGGCTAATTCCTGCAATAAAACTAGAGTATATGGAAGAGGTTGCAGTGTGGTGGCACCAGCACCAGTGCCTAAGGCCCAATTTTTATGCCCCTGTTTGACAGGGGCGTTTAATTACAATTTTTGATGCAATGCTTTGCAGCAGGGCTAATTCCTGCAATAAAACTAGAGTATATGGAAGAGGTTGCAGTGTGGTGGCACCAGCACCAGTGCCTAAGGCCCAATTTTTATGCCCCTGTTTAACAGGGGCATTTAATTACAATTTTTGATGCAATGCTTTGCAGCAGGGCTAATTCCTGCAATAAAACTAGAGTATATGGGAGAGGTTGCAGTGTGGTGGCACCAGCAGCAGTGCCTAAGGCCCAATTTTTCTGCCCCTGTTTAACAGGGACATGTAATTACAATTCTTGATATAATATTTCACAGGAGGGCCCCTTCCTGTGCCCACCCAGAGTAACGGTGAGGACTTATAGTGTTGTGGCACCAGCACCACAACCACCAAAGGTAAATTTTTCTACCACTGTTCAACAATGGCATGTAATTACAATTCTTGATATAATCGTTCACAGCAGGGCGCTCCAGCGCCCACCAAGAGTCACTTTGAGGGCTTACAATGTTGTGGCAAAACCAACACCTTGTTCCGCCATTTCTGCAGAGCATATAGGGCAGGCCCCTACTTTCAAACATCCAATTTACAAACATCTCCTACTTGCAAACGGAAGGAGACAACAGCAATTGAGATGAAAAAAGATGGACGACAAAACAAATTATACAGGGGTGATAACCCTTCCCTATGTTTTCCAAAAAGCTTAAAAATAGTTTTTTTGACTGGAGCTACACTTTAAAAATGTACCAGTTGAAAATTACAAACAGATTCAACTTAACACAACAAACCTACACAGTCCCTGTCTTGTTTGCACCGCCTGTATACTGCTGTTCTGAGTATATAGGGCCTGGGGGCCACACGCATTTCCTTTTTTAAATTATGGGTACAGGGTTCCCCTTAATATGCGTACAAGACCCAAATAGTCTGGTAATGGGCAGGGAGGGCTACCCATGCCATTTTTCTCAATGATTTTCAACCATATTGCAGGAACCAGATATAACATTAAAACCGCAAGCAGTTTTAAATGGTGTTATTTCCGTTTAATGTCATTTTGTGCAGGGACTGTTCTAAACACGGGAAACACGTGGCACTTCACAGGCATACTACAGACACCCCCCAGGCACCATATTTAAAGGAATATTTCACTTTTTTTTTTTCACTTTAATCGTCATTAAAATCAGTGCTCCCGCCAAAACGGCCATTTTTAAAAACATTTTATGCATTGACCCATGTCCCCTGGGGCAGGAGTCAAGTCCCCAAACCCTTTTTAGGACAGTATCTTGCATATTAGCCGTTAAAATTAGCACTTTTAATTTCGAACGTTCGAGTCCCATAGACTTCAATGGGGTTCTAAAGTTCGTTCGAATTTGGGGTCTGTTCGAAAGTTCTGGTGCGAACCGAACCGGGGGGTGTTCGGCTCATCCCTATTCATCACTAAATGAATCACTGTATGGACTGTGGATATATGTTGTTCTCTAGCATTCAATTAGGACTTTATTATTTATTAGCTTTTTGCAATTGTTATATGATTATTATTGTATGGTGACAGGTTGTCTATCACTTTAGTCGTTTATGATTAAGTTTTACACTTTTTTGTAATTAAGGTTTACATTTCAGCGCCCGTATCATTACCATATTTTCAGTGCAACAAGTTTTTTTTCTTGTTTCTAGGGAGCAGCTATAAGTGTTCACTCAGCTAGTTCTAATCACAGATTATTTATTATTTTTTTCACACAGTGTTTTAGTAAGTTTAGTAAGTTTATTTACTGCTGTTTTTCAGTCGTATGTACACATAAATTAAATGTAATTTAATGAAAAAAAAAAAATGTTGCTTTAAGAGCTATGGGCGGAAGTGATGTTTTCACGTCACTTCCGCCCTGCAATGGTATGGAGATGGATGGGGGCCATCTTCCCCTCACTTGTCTCCATACCAAGCCAGGGAGAGGACCCGATCGCCTCCGCCGCTAACAACGGCTCCGTTAAGTGGAGGGCACCTGAGAGTGGCAGGAGGGGGGGCTCTCCTGCCACCGATAAAAGTGATCTCACGGCAAATCCGCTGCAGAGACCACTTTTTTCCTAAACCGGAGCAGGGTTATGGTAGCTAGCTGCTGCCATAACAATGATATCCCTCTTCAAAGTGCCGACGTATATTGGCATGAGCCGGTCTGGAAGTGGTTAAAAACTAACCACATTAAGCAGGAGATCACATAATGGTCAGTTCTGCACAGTCATTAACTGGGAAGCTCAGTATGATGCTGCTTCTCCTCCCCCAGCTCTTATGTAGCTGAGAACAGAGGGAATGTGATCACTTAGAAAAAAGGGAAAAAAATATATTCATAATGTTATATATATATGTATATGTATATGTATGTATATATATATATATATATATATATATATATATATATATATATATATATATATATATATATGATTTCCCTTTCATTTCTATTTTAAACTAAATCTGTTGTTTTAAAAGTGATCGTTTACAATCACTTTAAGGTCAAGATGATGAAAATAAACAACAATATAAATAAATAAATAAATAACAAATTAAAATAGGAAAACAAATAAAAATCGCCTTGTTGCACTGCCCGATTCATGGTTTGTTCTCATACCACAGAAACTGGCTTCTTATTTATTCATTGCAGCCAAAAGGGTTATAGCCAGAGTATGGAAGAGGCCCTCTGTTCCGTTTGCAGTGCCGAAGAGCATCCTAACTGATCTTATGATCAACGTGAAAATGTTGAGCATTCTAAAGGACTCTCACTCTAGAGTCCTTAAAGTATGGTCACCTTGGTGGTCCTATGCTCTTCCCACTTTGCAGTCTGGGCCTCTCCTGAGAGCAGACCTGCCACCTCCCCCTCCTCTAGGACTCACCCCTCCCCACCCTTTTTTTTTTCTTCTCTTCACTCTTTTCCTGACCCTTATTTCCTTATCTCTTTCTCTTTTTTCTTTCCTTTCATTTTGCAACCAGGGATAGTGCTTAGGGCCGTCCTTGGTCTTCCCTGCCTTGGGGTGACCCTGGATTTAGGGCTGCCTTCAGTTGTCAAGTGGCCAGCGCCCCCAACTTGTATCAGGGTGGTATCCAAGACACCAGTTCACGCAACTCCCTCCACTAATACTCTGTGCACCTGCATCTAGGGCCCCAGTTAGTTGGCCCTTTGGAATTTGAATGGGCCCTTGGGTTATCCCATACAGTCGCCTAGGGGATAGCTAATACCTATAATAGCTACTTGATGGTTACATATAGTAAAACCTTTTTATGTATCAAACGCAGTTCCTTTGGTCTAGAGCTGAATAATACCATTTCCAAAATATACACAACCATATACAGATAATTTGATATTAAATACATATTTACCAAATGGACATATATAATAACATACAATGACCATACATACTGATTATATACACACACACACACACACACACACACACACACACACACACACACACACACACACACACACCAATATAAATAAATATATGTTGAATATAAAGAATAAAAGCTAAACTGTCTTGGTATCCTACCAATAAAATACCCGTTTTGGGAATCACTCATCAAAAAGATCAGGCATATTAATATGGGCATAATTATAGTAAACCCTTCAACCCAAAGGGGGGGAAGAAGAAAGAAATATTTTTTCTGGGTAGTTATTTCTGAAATCTAATACTCACACATCAGCTCATAAGAGGTATGTCAGCTCATGCATTGATGGAGGGATGAGGGAAGGGATCCCCAATAAAATGCCAGGTCCAGAGTTGAGGTGGGAATGACCCGAACCAGATCCAGGGCCTGCCAGAAAACAGGTCAGATGATCATAGTGCAATCCGTGAGAGTTGGATGGCATAGATGCAAAGAACCGCATCCATCTGGAATGAAGGGTGTATAATTCAATATGGTGTGAATTAAATGTAATAATGTGTGTTAAAAAGTAAAATGAGCAGTGATGAGTGTGAAAAAAAAAAAGTAGAAAAAGACAAAAAAGTAAAAAAAAATGTGAATGGAGTCACGAATTACCCCTTCCTGGCTGACCCGTGTGCTGACAATATGTGGCCCAGAGGTGTAATGGTAAAGTGATCCACCCAGTCAGCTATAAATACCTGAGACCTGGGTGCCCTCCAATCTCATGCTCACGCCATGTGGGCAAAGGGGAGGCAGGGAATCGCGCCCAACGGGAGCCAGAAGTGGATCCCCGCCCACCCATCCAATGGCGTGGGATGAGAAACTAACACACCCCCCATGGAGCCAGCATAGCATCGGGGGAGGGGGGTGTCTGCATGACGCCAATGCACGGGAGGGCACTCCCTGCCCTCCCCTTGGCGTAGAGGATAGGGAAGGGAGGCACTGCTGCGCATTGCACAGAACGTGACGAAACGCGTAGAGTTTTTATTGATGGCATGTCAAGGCAGCTTTTACTCTTTATATTCAGCATATATTTGTTTTTTGTGCATATCTATCTATCTATCTATCTATCTATCTATCTATCTATCTATCTATCTATCTATATATATATATATATATATCAGTATGTATGACCATGGTATGTTATTATATATGTCCATTTGGTAAATGTGTATCAACTTACCGTAATATCAACTTTTCTGTATATGGTTGTGTTTATATTTTGGAAACTGTATCATGGAGCTCTAGACCGAAGGAACTGCGTTTGATAAATAAAAAGGTTTTACTATATACATACTTTATACACTATTTTATATTTAGCAGCATACCTCATTTAAAGTCCCAATATTTTTATTTTATGTTTTTATTCACGTAATCAGGGACGGAGGTTTGCCACTGTGGCTATGCCAGGTCATGTCTTTTTATTTTTTTTCCTTTACTTGATGGTTATACTCACTGCACTATACCCCTGCGTGGGTGAACGTTTGTCAAGTTATTTTATTTTTTTTTACAATAAAAATTATTGTACCATAAAATAGAAAACAAATGCAGCCCAAGAGATGCAACACATCTAAGGATTAGTAAACTGTGATGTATTACATTTTATGTTTTGGGTTGAGATTTTAATGGATTTGTTTCTTTTTTTTGCGTCATGCATCCAGGCTTCATATCGATGTGCACAGGCTCTATTTATAACATTAGCTTTGATGGCATTGTTATTGCGTCCTGACGCACATGGTAGAACGCAAATGTGTGAATGGGGCCTTCGATATATTAGGGAAATATTTTTTGCCTTGAAGTATTCATATTTTTGAATTAATGGGGTATTTTTTTTTTTACCTTAAACCAGACTATTTTTGCCTTCCATTTACAAAACAGAGACTTCTAAACTCGATATAGAACAAACGCTGTTTTCTATGCGGAAGTCGTCTGCAGTTCTTGGATTTAGGTCATGTTCACTCAGTACTGCTTGTAGTGTATTTTTTTAACACGTTGAAAGTTCAAGACGACCAACTTGTTTCATTAAACTGGCATCGGAATTCTAATTTTCAGGTTCTCTTGCGCTTCAAAGCTCCGGCTACATAAAGCATTCTGTTTGTGATTAAACCTTCCAAGGGAATATAAGCAAGCCTGAGGTCTCATCTGTACCCAAACCCACATCTGTGACAACAATTTTACACCCCTGTAAGGACAAACAGCCTCTTTTAGTCAACATCATTCAATTTCTTGTATGTATTTTTTAAAAGTAATCCTTTCTGGCTATGTAAGTAAACACAATGTAAGAAAGAAGGAAACAACTCCACCCAAAGTGACATGTAAGGCAGGGGTGGTCATAGTACAGAGGGCAGAAAGTTTGAGGCAACTATGGACTCTCACGGTACAGCAAAGACTCACATAAACGCTCATATAAAAAAGTATAAATTTATTTAAGACAAAAACATCACTAAAAAGGTCCTATGAAGAGAGAATATACAATACACAATATTAGATCTCTGAAGAGGAACTAGACAGTTAGACGTGTATACATCCAGATAGGAGGACCGTGGATCTCGTCCTATGTCAGTTCGACCTTGACATGTTTCACAGTGTAATCGCTTCTTCAGGAGTATTCTTCAGAAGATAATGTGTGGAGAAACTCTCTCCTGCAATCCTGTTCAAGACTTGTTTGCTGACATCCTTTCTGGCTCCAGATCCTGCTTGTTGTTCCACTACATTATTCCCTGACTTCTGGCTTGGCTGACTATCCGTTACGGTTACGGTACTAAACTTTGGCTATGTTTTGACTATGTTTGTTCTTTTTACTTTTATTATTAAACAAGTGTGATTTAACTGTACTTCTGTCTCGGCCTGATTTCATGGATTCTGACAGCCGTACCATGAGAGTCCATAGTTGCCTCGAACTTTCTGCCTCCTGTTTTTCAAGTTGATAGAACGATGGTATAGTTTATTTTAATGTTTTCAGTTTAGTAGCAATAATTAGCATAGTATAGAGGGCCTCAAGTGTGGACCTAGTTCCAGAGGGCCGTACAATAGCAGTGTATTTTTGCACATCAATGGCAAAAAATGTTGGTCCTGCTGCATTGCTTTGCAGCTCAATCACAATGCACACTGAAGAAGTTAAAGGACAATAACCCCCAGCACTGGTGTCAAGGGATGCAAAATGAATCCCAAGCATTGGTGTCAGTGATTTCAATAATCAACCCCATCATTGATGTCAGAGGACGTAATAAAAAATAAAAAAAACAACATTGATGTCAGTGGGTGCAATATTAAACCCCCATCATTGGTGTCAGGGGATATAATAATAACCCCCAACATTAGTGTCAGTGGATGCAATAATAATCCCAAGAATTGCTGTCAATGGACTCAATAATAAACCCCTATTATTGGTGTCAGTGGACATAATAATAACCCGCAAGATTGATGTCAGTGGATGCAATAATAAACCCCCATCATTGGTGTCAGTGGACGTAATAATAACCCCCAACATTGGTGTCAGTGGATGCAATAATAATCCCAAGAATTGGTGTCAATGGACTCAATAATACCCCCCATCATTGGTGTCAGGGGACGTAATAATAACCCCGAACATTGATGTCAGGTGACACAATAATAAGCCCACATCATTGGTGTCAGTGGACTTAATTATACCCTTATCATTGTTGTCAGTGAGTGCAATATTAACCCCCAACATCAGTGTCAGTGGATGCAAAACTAATCCCAAGCATTGGTGTCAGTGAGCGCAATAATAAATCCCTAGCATTGATGGCAGCAGACGTAATAATAACCCCCAAGATTGGTGTCAGTGGACACAATAATAAACCCCCATCATTGGTGTTAGTAGATGTAATAATAACCTCAAACTTGGTGTCAGTGGACACAATAACCCCCAACATTGGTGTCAGATGACGCAATATTAAACCTGCATCATTGGTGTCAGCGAATGTAATAATACCCCCAAAATTGTTGTCAATGTACCTAATTATAACCATCAGGAAGTGCAATAATAAACCCCCATCATTGGTGTCAGTGGATGCAATAATAAAGCCTCATCATTGGTGTCAGTGGATTCAATAATAAGCCCCCATCATTGGTGTCAGTGGATTCAATAATAAGCCCCCATCATTAGTGTCAGTGGACGCAATAATATCCCCCAACGTTGATTTGAGAGGATGCAAGAATAAACCTCAACATTGGTGTCAGTGAACTCAGTTATACCCCCAGAACTGGTGTCAGTACTGTTATCCCCCCTCCCACATTAGTGGTCACTGGCAATGAAATGTATCTCCCCCTGTATTGGTGGTCACTAGCAGTGAAATGTAACCCACCCTCCACTATTGGTGGTCATGGATAGTGAAATGTAACCCCCCCCACCCCCTCTTGCATTGGTGGTCAGTGTCAGTGAAGGTTAACTGCTCCACAACCTCCATATTGGTGGAAAGTTAATCCCCCCTCCACATTGGTAGTCATTTTCCTTGTATATGGTGTCCAATACCCTGTGGGCTGCATGATGGGCACCATGGATCAAATGGTCTTTTCACACAGGCTGTAGATTTTTCAGGTGCACGAGAAATGGGTAACGGAAGTCCCCGAACCTTTTCAAAAATCACACCACACCACACCACACGGTACTGCCGTACCTTTGGGTTCGGCACAAAAGAAGATGTGCAATAGCAGATGCGTGGGGGTGCCATTAAAGAGGAAGTAAACCCTGATGGGTTTACTTCCTCTTTGATTCCCTGCAAAGGTAAAGCATAATGGGCTACTATGCATCACATAGTTGTCCATTATGTGTCACTTACCTGACACAGGAGCCAGCAAAGTCACCGCTGTCCCCTGTAGTTCCGAGCGTCCATCTTCTTGGTGGGTCTCCGTGGGTCTCGCTGCTCCGGTGCTGTGATTCGCCAGAGCAGCGATGACGTCACTCCCGCGCATGCGCACGAGAGCCGACACTCGCGGCATATCGCCGCGATCTGCGGCTTACCCAGTGCGCCTGCACGCCGCTGTCTACAGCGCATGCGCCGTAGACAGCGGTGGCTGTCTATACGGTTTAGGAGATAATTCTTGGACCTACAGGTAAGCCTTAATCTAGGCTTACCTGTGTACAATTTTGTGCATGTGCCAGACGCACATAGATGTGAACCTAGCATTATACTTGAGATAAAATCCCAGGCACACATATAGTACATTTTTTGCTATTGGTGAGACCTTTATGGTAGACATATTAAGAGAGGATTGAAGTAAGAAAAAGTTATCAGTAGGTAGGTAGGCACATTCTTGAAAGTTTCCTTCAAAGTGGCCTTCAAATTCTGTAGCACATTTAGGTTGAGTTCTCACCAGTTACCACCAGAATATGCAAACAGACACAAAGTTTGTGCGAACACCGTTAAAGTCTATGGTACACGAACGTGAAAAATCAAAAGTGTTAATTTTAAAGGCTTATATGCAAGTCATTGCCATAAAAAGTGTTTGGGAACCCGGCTCCTGCCCCAGGTAAGCAAGTGTAGGGGACCTAAAAAGAAGTTGGGGGTATTTTCGTAATGGTGTTAATAAATAAATAATTGATAAATTAAGGAATGAATTAATTAATAGTTCATGCATGCACCGCTGCCTTGGCCAACTAGGGAAAGTCCAAAATACTATATGCAAAAGAGATAAGAAATAGTATTGCAAGTAAAACGATGTTCATATAAGGGATAAAAGGTGAATAATCCACTTATAAGCTGATTATTCACCTTTTATCCCTTATATTGGCATCGTTTTACATGCAATACTATTTGTTTTAGTGCTAATGTTCTTATAACCTTTGACTACGTGATATTTTCTGTACATATTTATCTGTTTGAAATAAATGCTTTAAAAGGACTTATGCATCAGGCCAAGCACCTTTCTTATCTCCTTTGCACCCAAGGGACATGTTTCAATGCAAAAAAAGATTCCGATAAGCCCCCCCGCCCACAGACCCCCACAACCAACGGGCAAGGGTTGTGGGGATGAGGCCCTTGTCCACATCAACATGGGGACACAGTGTTTTGGGGGGGGATCCCAAAGTACCCTCCCCATGTTGAGGACATGTGGCCTGCTACAGTTCAGAAGGGGGGCGCCCTCTTGTCCCCCCCCTTTTCCTGTGGCCTGCCAGGTTGCATGCTTGGATAAGGGTCTGGTATGGATTTTGGGGGGTGGGGTCCCACATGCTGTTTTTAATTTTTACGTGAATATAGAGTCTACACTGAATATCTAGATGAAAGAAAAAAGGTGCCTCTAAGTGCAGAATTAAAATTTTTAATATCCCCAAACAAGATCTGGATTTATGTTTGAAGCAACTTTATAGGCTGCTGCACTCAATATATGGACTACACTGAATATCTAGTCTACGTTAAATGCAGAGTATATATATTCACCAGACTGTATAAATATATATATCTCATACACTGCCACTAACTAACCTGCCTGCCTAATCTATCGCCATCCACATACTATACACAGCCGCTCTGTGAGCAGGACTTAGTCCCCCTGAGCCATGACTGGCCAAAGGCACCCTGCTCTATCAGCAGAGCACACTGTGATTGGCCAAAGCATACTTTGGCCAATCATTGTACAGCAATGTACTGCGATCTCGGGGTGATCATTGTGGGGCGTTCCACGGCATTCAAATTTCGCACGAACACTCCATATATTGGGTTAATTTTAGAAAAAACTAACACCCGATGTTCGATTCGAACTTACGTTCGACTCAAACCGCGGGCTCATCCCTAATAACATTCTTATTGTCATTTTTTAATTTTTTTTTTTAACACTTTCTCTCTTTCATGGAAGCTGAAAGTTTCCCAAGTATTGTACTATGAGCGTCTAATTAACAATTCAGCTGCGAGTATACGCAAATCTGTTTTTACAAAAACCTTTCATGCAAGCACTTACAGGAACCAGTAAGAAAATAAATGTATAAAAAGATTTATAAAGTCAAGGTCTAAAACCATCCCCCATTGAATAAAGCACCTCCTAACAATCCTCTATACCTGTATAGGAATGGATGGCGGCATCACATTGTAAAGAATGTCAAGGTCTTAAAGGAAATGTATATCAGTTTTATATACATTTTCTTCCTTTTTCTATGCTTTAAACTAAAAAATACATAAATTAATATTTATTTGGTATTAAGCCAGTTAAATGTAAAAGGGAAGGGAAAGAGAGGCACCAAGCCACCGCTAGTGTAGCACAGTTTATTCACAGCAACATAAAATTACAGTACAAATGCACTCACAGACATCGGAGGGTGACAGGCATGGAATAGCTCAACATGGGATGACCAAGGGAAAGTCCAATCCACCCTGGAGACGCTGGATGTAACAGTCGGAGTTGGGTTGAAAAAAAGGTAACAACATGCTGTATTTTTTAAAAATGGCAGTTTATGATACACACTGGATCCCACCAGCCCGAAGAACGCAAAGCGCCCCAGTGTGAAAGGGGTCTTAGGCCGCGTACACACGCGGGGACTGTTCGCCCAACTTTGTCCGCTGAACAGTGTTTCGGCGGACAGTCCGCCCGTGTGTGGGCTTTCAGCGGACGGTTTCAGCGAACAGTCTGCTGAACAAAGTTTTTCGGAAATTCCGAAAAACTGTCCGCTGAAACTTGGTTTCAGCGAACAGTCCCCTCGTGTGTAGGCTTGTTCGTCAAACTAAGTTCCGCGCATGCTCAGAAAGGATTTACACGCCGAAAGTTGTAATGCAGTGTATAGGACGTCGTATTTTCCGTCCCGTTGTACGTGCCGTTCACATCATCGCGCACGGTTTCAGCAAACTGTTCGTTCGTCGTGTGTGGGCAAGTCCGTCCATGCTAATTTTGAGCGGACTGTTCGCTGAAACTGTTTGACGGACAAAGTTGAGCGAACAGTCCCCGCGTGTGTACGCGGCCTTAGGGTTTATATTTACTTAAAAAAAAATGTAAGTAAGTCAAGCCAAGCGCATTAAAGTTTAAGATGAAAAGGAATGTTTTTTTATCAAACAGAATGAATAAAAAAGAAAGTTAGCAATTATAATAATATAATAGTAATTGTATGTATGTATATATATATATATATATATATATATATATATATATACAGTGCCTTTGCGAAAGTATTCGGCCCCCTTGAACTTTTCAACCTTCAAACATAAAGATATAACATTTTAATTTTTGTGAAGAATCACCAACAAGTGGGACACAATTGTGAAGTGGAACGAAATCTATTGGATAATTTAAACTTTTTTAGCAAATAAAAAAATGAAAAGTGGTGCGTGCAAAATTATTCGGCCCCTTTACTTTCAGTGCAGCTAACTCACTCCAGAAGTTCAGCGAGGATCTCTGAATGATCCAATGTTGTCCTAAATGACTGATGGTGATAAATAGAATCCACCTGTGTGTAATCAAGTCTCTGTATAAATGCACCTGCTCTGTGATAGTCTCAGGGTTCTGTTGAAAGCGCAGAGAGCATCATGAAGACCAAGGAACACACCAGGCAGGTCTGTAATACTGTTGTGGAGAAATTTAAAGCCGGATTTGGATACAAAAAGATTTACCAAGCTTTAAACATCCCAAGGAGCACTGTGCAAGCGATCATTTTGAAATGGAAGGAGAATCAGACCACTGCAAATCTAACAAGACCTGGCCGTCCCTCTAAACTTTCAGCTCAGACAAGGAGAAGACTGATCAGAGATGCAGCCAAGAGGCTCATGATCACTCTGGATGAACTGCAGAGAACTACAGCTGAGGTGGGAGAGTCTGTCCATAGGACAACAATCAGTCGTACACTGCACAAATCTGGCCTTTATGGAAGAGTGGCAAGAAGAAAGCCATTTCTCAAAGATATCCATAAAAAGTCTTGTCTAAAGTTTGCCACAAGCCACCTGGGAGACACACCAAACATGTGGAAGAAGGTGCTCTGGTCAGATGAAACCAAAATCAAACTTTTTGCCCACAATGCAAAACGATATGTTTGGCGTAAAAGCAACACAGCTCATCACCCTCAACACACCATCCCCACTGTCAAACATGGTGGTGGCAGCATCATGGTTTGGGCCTGCTTTTCTTCAGCAGGGACAGGGAAGATGGTTAAAATTGAGGGGAAGATGGATGCAGCCAAATACAGGACCATTCTGGATGAAAACCTGTTGGAATCTGCAAAAGACCTGAAACTGGGACGGAGATTTATCTTCCAACAAGACAATGATCCCAAACATACAGCAAAATCTACAAAGGAATGGGTCACAAATAAACGTATCCAGATGTTAGAATGGCCAAGTCAAAGTCCAAACCTGAATCCAATCGAGAATCTGTGGAAAGAGCTGAAAACTGCTGTTCACAAACGCTCTCCATCCAACCTCACTGAGCTCGAGCTGTTTTGCAAGCAAGAATGGGCAAGAATTTCAGTCTCTCGATGTGCAAAATTGATAGAGACATACCCCAAGCGACTTGCAGCTGTAATCGCAGCAAAAGGTGGCTCTACAAAGTATTAAACGCAAGGGGGCCGAATAATTTTGAACGCCCCACTTTTCATTTTTTTATTAGTTAAAAAAGTTTGAAAAATCCAATAGATTTCGTTCCACTTCACAATTGTGTCCCACTTGTTGGTGATTCTTCACAAAAAATAAAATTTTTATATCTTTATGTTTAAAGCCCGAAATGTGGCAAAAGGTTGAAAAGTTCAAGGGGGCCGAATACTTTCGCAAGGCACTGTATATATATATATATATATATATATATATATATATATATATATATATATATATATATATATTATTAGATTGTAAGCTCTTCTGAGCAGGGCCCTCTTAATCCTCTTGTATTTTATTGTATTGTAACTGTATTGTCTCCTTTTTATATTGTAAAGCGCTGCATAAATTGCTGGCGCTATATAAATCCTGAATAATAATAATTATAATAATTATATATATATATATATATATATATATATATATATATATATATATATATATATATGTGTACGTGTGTTTTATCATTCTTTCCCATAAAACAACAAAGATGATCAAGCTGCTGTGTGAACTTCTTGTTGGTGTTGGGGGAACGTCCGTGCACACCAATGCTGTCCATTTGTTGTGTGGAAATCAACCCCCGGGAGGTCACAGCCATCATATTGCCTCATTAGTAAGCTCAGCATGACCAGGCAGAAATGTTTGCAGGATGTCTTGCTATGGGATATAAATATCAAAACTCTGCTATGACTTTTTAATGTCCTGTTATGTCAGATCCATGGAGTTGCTTCCAGCTGGGTCCAGCCAGTGATAATCATCGTTATATGACTACTTACCTCATAACCCCGAGGTCTGTCTGTCAGTCAAACATTACCTCCTGTCCGCATACTGTGCGCCGTTACCGTATAATCCATTCAGTGCAGCTAATTGCTCCATTATGGTTGTGTAATAGAGAAATGCAATGAGGTAACTACAGGTGGTACAATGGAGGCATCTGCATGAGGTGAAGAGGTCCAACTGTGGGTAGCTTAATTTACCCGTTACATGATCACATTACATCATGTAGAGTGTAAAGTGAGAAAGTTATACTTTCCCTTTTCCACTTTGTTATCTGCTTATTAAAGTATAACTAAAGGCAAAACTTTTTTTTTTGTTGCTTTGGATAGAGTGGAGATGGATTAGAACCCCCTGCCAGTTTGTAATGCTGTCTGTGCTCCCGTTAAGGAGATTCACCCTCTCTATTTGTCCTGTTTACCATTATCAATGAAAATTAAAGTAATAGAAAACCCCAAATTTGGGTTGTCCCCAGAAAAGTAATAGAGGGGAAATCTTCCAATGGAGACAATAGTTCTGGTGACTTGGGGGTACGGTAGGGTTGCCACCTCATCCTTTTAAACCTGAACACATATTAATTACACCGGTTCTGTGCCGGATTAAGGTGGTAATAAAAAACTCACTTGGTGCTTTACCTGCATTAAATCAGCCTCAGAACCTGTGTAATTCATATGTGTTTGGGTTTAAAGGGATTAGGTGGCAACCCTGCCTGGGGGTCCCCAAGGAATTCCCTTAATTTGCATGGATTTCCTCACTTGTTGTTTGGCTATGGGACAAGGTGAAGGGAAATCTCTCGAATGGAACACAGATGGAGAAAATAAATGTGACAGGGGTTATAACCCTCCCTTTTTCCAAAATGGAAAAAAAAAAAAAAGTTTTGCCTATAGTTCTACTTAAAGTTGTCAAAGAGGACCTTGCAGTTGAACAAAAACAAGCAGCTGTAGGCACATTTCACCTGGATACGTTTGTTTTTTACCCATAATTAGATGGATCAAAAACAGACTGCAACGTATGCCTATTAGGGAGGAGTTTGAGTTTGGCCCAGGTTTGATCCGTTCCCATGCTCGACCAAACCCAGGCAATTATCTTTGGGTTAGGGAATCCCTGCATTGCACCTTCACCTACACAAAGAGGCAGGGATGCTTTTGACATCACGACCACATGGCTATACTAGGTCATTCTGGAGGAGCAGAGGTGTGGCGAAATACGGTAAGGTACGGTGTGCGTAGAGATGCTGAACTTTTATCTAGCACACCACGGTGCAACCTGTATGGTGTGAAGAGGGCACATTGAACACTACACTATTGTATGTGCCCTTGCATTGAGCCTGCATTGACCTCCGACAGCAGGCAGAATAATGCAGCTCAATGGAGATGGTATGAATAAGGTGGACAAGTGGACAATGTCTATGTTATAAGCCCAAAAAGGGAATGTATACACTTGTCCATGACAAGGAAAGGAAAAAAGAAAAAGAAAAAAAGTAACACACATCACAGCCACCATCGAAAGAAAAAAAATGTTAATGATTTAAAAAATTTTGAAAAATGTTGGTATGTATGGTTTACCATTAAATAAATAAATATATATATATATATATATATATATATATATATATATATATATATACATACACACACACACACACACACATATATATGTATATATATTTATATTAACATTAAATAAATATATATATACAGTGCTACCTAATGGTTGCGTTTTACTAATCCTTCCCACAATGCAAGCCTGGCACTGTTGACCCATTAAAAACAATGCACTCTTTATGTGGCTGCTAACTCAGCAGTTAAATAAAGAGGCATTGACTTCTAAGACCAACTGAGAGCACCCTCTAGTGGCAAATATGTTAATCTTTCTAATTTTGTTTTAATTGTTTCTTAAATCGGAGCTCTACCCTCGGCTTATCTGCCTCAGCTCTTCAGGACAACTGTCATTGGCGCCAAAAAGGAGCAAGCAATCCGGTCTGCAGAGAGAGGCGGCATGCAAATAATATCACTCCGCCTTCCCCTCTGTAAGGGCTGCAGCCGGCGCTACAGAAGCTTTTTTGGCTCATGCAGCCGCTGGCTTACTCCATGGCTGGCGACCTAGGAAAGTAAAAGATATAGAACAAAAGCTCTCCTCAATACCTTTGGCAGAGATGGCGGAACGCCAGTCTGGCACGTTCCTCCACAAAAAAAAAAACATATCTGAAAGCAAAAATGTATAGGAGAATGAAAGGGTATGAGGAAACGGAACGGTAGTTCGACATATTTGTGCAAATGTTGTAAGAGAACATCTAAATGATTCTGCAGTTTGTAAAGTGCGTGGAAAATTTGAGATATGAACGATTTGTAAAATTTGTAAAAAAAATTATGTTTTTTAAATTATTATTATATTATTGCAGCTCAGGTGCCCACACATGCTGTAGCCAGTTTGTTTCAATGTGTCAATCAGAGTTACAAGGAAACACACCATGGGGTTGATTTTCCAAGATTTGAAAGTGCAAAATCTGGTGCAGCTCTGCATAGAAACCAATCAGCTTCCAGGTCTTTTTGTCAAATCCTTAATTGAATAAGCTGAAGTTAGAAGCTGATTGGCTGCCATGCACAGCTGCACCAGCTTTTGCACTCTCCAGTTTTAATAAATCAACCCCCATGTGGTTATAGTTTGATCGCTCTCTAATAATTTCCTGACATTGAATTGTAGAGGATTTAATAAGCTGGCAACTTTTAGTTCATGTTAAAGCGGAACTTCAGTCTGTCTCCATCTGTTAAATCTTCTGCCCTTTTTGTTTTGAATTTGAATAGTAAAACATTTTTATTTTCTGCCAGTAAATACCTTATGCAGCCCACTTCCTGTTTCTGGTCTGGTCAATAGCCTAGGATTATGACATCTCGTGAGAGTTTGCCAGGAAGGCTGAGTCATAAAAGGTGTGAGAGCTGCAGAGCTGGAGATGTGCCTCTGTGTGAACAGGTGAACAGACAGCAGATTCAGCTGCCCACAGTTAAAATGGTTGCAGCCAGACTCAGTGGATGGGAGAGTTCTGCAGCATATTTGGCAAGTGCAGAATCACAGAATATATAAAATAATATGCAAAGTGGTTGGAGGGAAGCTTCAGAATGGCAAAAATATTTTTATTACAAATTATGCCGACTGCAGTTCCTCTTTAAATGGGTTATACTGTATAAGGTGTAATGGAAGGTGTTTTTTTTTTTTTTTAAGGTGTTTGTGTGAAACCTTACTGCATCATAAGTCAACAACTACTTAGGGATCTATATATTAAAAAAAATTTGCATAACTATTCATCTGACGAAACAGCATGTACAAAGTTTGTTCTGTGAGAATTATCCAGCTTTCACAAATTCATTTGGGATTTTTCTCACATTGTGGTTGATTTACTAAAGACGAATAGACTGCGCACTGCAAAGTTAACGTGATAAGAATAGTGCTAATCCACAAAAAAAACCTTTACAATCTGAAATGGTGAATACAACAAATTATAACATGTGCAAACCAATTGTTCAACATTCACATATACTGTATATGTGTTAAACCAATTCAATATGCAATATCTATCAAGTGCTAGTGCATAATATCAACTCTATGCAACATACTATAAAGTTACTGAGATAAGGTGCCGAAAAGATCAAAAAATGTGCAACAATGAATATCAATATTAAAGAGGAAGTAAACCCTGATGGGTTTACTTCCTCTTTTTTTCCCTGCAAAGGTAAAGCATAATGGACTACTATGCATCGCATAGTAGCTCATTATGTGTCACTTACCTGACACAGGAGCCAGCGAAGTCGCCGCTGATCCCTGTAGTCCGCCGCATCCATCATGCGCACGGGAGTCGACAAATTAGGCAAATCCATTCTTGGACTTGCCGCATTTAGTGCGCCTGCGCGCCGCTGTCTACGGCGCATGCGCCGTAGACAGCGGTGCCCATTTTCGGGCAAATATCTCCTAAACCATATAGGTTTAGGAGATATTGCTTGGACCTACAGGTAAGCCTTAATCTAGGCTTACCTGTAGGTCAAAGTGGTTTGAAGGGGTTTACTTCCTCTTTAAAATACAGTAATCCCACTGGGGTATTATCGATCAATGTTTTGCACTTGGGGATGTGGCAGTAAGCTATACCTTAAAACAGCACTTAGCGTACCTCCTTTTTCCTAGGATCAAAGGTTCATAACATGTTTTCTCATATGATTGAAGGTTCTTGGGATATTTTCCCCTAGGATTGGTTGTTCCTAGGGTATTTTATCTTAGAATTGATTGCTCTTGGGGTATTTTCTCTTTGGATTGGTTGTTCCTATGGTATTTTCTCTTAGAATCGTTTGTTCTTGGGTTATTTTCTCTTAGGATTGGCTGTTCTTATGTTATTTTCACTTTAGATTGAATGTTCTTGGGGTATTTTCTCTTAGGATTGATTGTTCTTGGGGTATTTTCTCTTAGGATTGATTGTTCTTTTGTCATTTTCTCTTAAGGTTGATTATTCTTGTTGTATTTTCTCTTAGCCCTTGTGCACACGGTCGGAGAATCCATCGGAATGCGTCTAATCGGACCGTGTCGTCAGATAATCCGACTGTGTGTGGTATGCATCGGACTGATTCCGTCCGAATCTCCGTCCGACCCAATTTTCCAACATGTTGGAAATATTTCCCGACCAACTGGGCCGGACGGACCTAATCCGATCATGTGTAGAGCATTTTCATCAGACCAAGTGCCACGCATGCTCAGATCAAATTCCTACATCAAAGCTATTGGCTACTAGCCTGAATGTAGTCCCATCGTAATAAAATTACGTCATCACGTTCTGAAAGATCGGATTTTTCGCCAACTTGGCCCGACCGTGTGTATGCAACAGTTTCGGACACAATCCGTCGGACTAAATCCGATGGGCAAAATCAGACGGATTTGGTTGGCAAAATCTCCGACCGTGTGTACGTGGGCTTAGGGTTGGTTATTCTTATGATATTTTCTCTTAGGACTGATTGTTCTTATGGTATTTTCTCTTAAGATTGATTCTAGGATTGGCTGTTCTTATGTTATTTGCGCTCACGATTGAGTTTTCTTGGGGTATTTTCTCTTAGGATTTATTGTTCTTGGGGTATTTTCTCTTAGGATTGTTTTTTCTTATGTTATTTTCTCTTAAGATTGATTCTTCTTGGGGTATTTTCTCCTAGGATTGATTGTTCTTATGGTATTTTCTCTTTGGATTAATTTTGCTTGGGGTATTTTCTTAGGATTAATTGTTCGTTTGGATTTTCTCTTAGGATTAGTTGTTTGTTTGGATTTTCTCTAAGAATTGATTGTTCTTGGGATATTTTCTCTAAGGATTGGTTGTTCCTAGGGCATTTTCTTTTGGGACCCAAAGTTCTTATGGTATTTTCTCTTAGGATCAAAGGTTCATAAGGTAATTTCTCATATGATTGAAGGTCCTTAGGGTATATTTTCTTAGTATTGATTGTTCTTATGGTATTTTTTCTTAGTATTGATTGTTCTTATGGCATTTTCTCTTAGGATTGATTGTTCGTAGGGTATTTTCTTTTAGGACCGAATGTTCTTATGTTATTTTCTCCTAAGATCCAAAGTTCTTGAAGGTATTTTCTCCAAAGGATCGAATGTTCTCATTATGTTTTTTCAAACGTTTTGATCAAAGGGTCCTAGGCATTTTTTTCTTAGTAGTAAATGCTATTAGGGTATTTTCCCTTCTGATTGATAGATTCTTATTCTCTCATGATAGTACATCCAGTACGGATTATATTTAACAGGGAGATCCATACAATAACATATTTATCCACTTGACCGATTTTACCCCCTTCATGACCAGGCCATTTTTTTGATTTTCGGCACTGAGCTATTTTAACTAGTAATTGCACGGTCATGCAATGCTGTACCCAAACAACATTTTTATAATTTTTTTCCCACACAAATAGAGCTTTATTTTGGTGGTGATCACCACTGGGTTTTTATTTATTTTTTTGGGCTATAAATGAAAAAAGATTGAAAATGTAAAAAAAATAAAATAAAAAAAAATAAAAAAAACTGCTTGTCAGTTCTGCCTACTTAAGCCGTTCAGCCCAGAGGATTTCTGCCTTTGTCTTGGTCAACATCACAGAGACACTCTCCTGCATTCCTGTTTAAAGACTTGCTTGGCTGACATCCCTTCTGGCTCCAGATCCTGCCTGCTGTATTACTACCCTCATCTCCTGCTCCCTGACGTTTGGCTTGTCTATCTATATCCGTTACGATTCCTGAACTCTGGCTATGTTTTGACTACGCTTGTTCTATATACTTTTATTATTAAACAAGTGTGATTTAACTGTCCTTCTGTCTCGGTTTGATTTCATGGTTTCTGATACCTATGTGGTGCATACAGCCACCAACAGAAGCGGCCAGTCCATAAGGGGTGCCGCCCCCCTAGTTTGCATGTAGGAATGCAAGTGGGGCGCCGGGCTCATAGGTTTCTATGAGTTTTTTTTTTCAAGCCACATGAATAGAGCTTGAGGCTCTAATTGGCTTGAAAAAAGTTGGGCTCGGAGCGCAGAGCACTTTGCCCCGAACCTACCCACTTGTGATACTAGTGAATCAATATTCGCTATTGTCTTCTGGCTTCTCCTCCCAGACAATCAAGACAAGAGGAGGATCAGGTTGGCCGGGAGAAGAAGCCGAGGAAGCCATGGAGGGCTGAGTGTGGGGGGACCATGAAGGGGTGAGTGTGGACGGGGAGGTGGTTGTTTTCCACCCCTCAAAAAGTTTAGCACCAGCCGCCACTGGCCACCAATACTAATGAATGGCTGTAAACGGGAGGCCAGGCTCAGGTGCACGCCAATGGTGTCCTGTACCCAAACACAGACATTATTGTATTGGTACTGTACACAGCACATGTGGCTACTAGGGCACCAGAAAGCGCCAGGGACTTTACACCCAGCAGCTGGTAAGCATCTGTGTACATGAGGCCTAAGAAATGGCCATGGGGGGGGGGGGGGTTGGTTTATGTCCTTTGATCTTAACCGGCGTGCTTTAAGGAAATCCAATTATCCACATATGCACAGCGCTGGTGGTGCTCGTATTATCGCCGATAAACAAATTTCATATTTTATTTGCTGTAAGAGTGACAGCACCTGGGAAAACACGAGCCCGCATGAAAAATACATGCTCTGTGCCCGCTCATTATTCCCGAGAGGACAAGTAACAGCAGCTTCTAAATAAAGGAGCCTTTTCCTTATCTGCAGAAAAGCGCCGAATGGCGACTATTGTATACACAGAAATCTATTATAAGAGAGGTGAACAATGGTGGAATGTTAGCAGGCAGCAGCAGGCACAATTTTTTAAGCTGTATAGAAAAGTCAATAATAATAACCACTGGTGGCAAACCGGATAAAATAGCAGCGCCCAACAACCCACAAGACATGCTTGGCTGGAGCGGAGGATTCTGGGCCCGGCCACCTCGTTACAGTATTTTTAATTTTTTTTTACCAAAAGCGCGGCACCCGGGAAGCCTGCGGAAGCCCTGACTCATCAGGAGCGGATAGTCTAATTAACATATCAATAGCACTGAGATCTCTATTATTATTCTGATTAAGCTGCCATTGTGTTCTGTATCTGTTTGGATTAAAGAAATCTCAGGTAAAGAGTTTAGGTAGAGGGACTTTCAATGAAGCAGAGGTTGCAAATTGAAGACTTAAAGGAGAAGTTTGTGCATTGTCATCATATTTTCAGTATTTAAAGTTGAACTCCGGGATAAGCAAATATTGTCTAAATACACTCACCGGCCACTTTATTAGGTACACCAGTATAATTGCTTGGTAACACAGATTGCTAATCAGCCAACCACATGGCATCAACTGAATGCATTTAGGCATCTAGACGTGGTGAAGATGACTTTCGGAAGTTCAAACCGAGCATCAGAATGAGGAAGAAAGGGGATTTAAGTGACTGTGAACGTGGCATGGTTGTTGGTGCCAGATGGGCTGGTCTGAGTATTTCAAAAACTGCTGATCTACTGG
Source organism: Lithobates pipiens (assembly GCF_037356315.1). Lineage (NCBI taxonomy): Eukaryota > Metazoa > Chordata > Amphibia > Anura > Ranidae > Lithobates > Lithobates pipiens. The sequence continues at coordinate 78,724,766 of NW_027507784.1, read as the reverse complement.
GATTTTCACGCTCAACGGGTTTACAGAGAATGGTCAGAAAAAGAGAAACTATCCAGTGAGTGGCAGTTGTGTGGTGGAAAACGCCTTGTTGATGTCAGAGGAGAATGGGCAGACTGGTTCCAGATGATAGAAAGGTAACAGTAACTCAAATAAGCACTCATTACACCCAAGGTATGCAGAATACCATCTCTGAATGCACAACACATTAAACCTTGAAGCAAATGGGCTACAGCAGCAGAAGACCACACCGGGTGCCACTCCTTTCAGGTAAGAACAGGAAACTGAGACTACAATTCGCACAGGCTCACCAAAATTGGCCAATAGAAGATTGTAAAAAACGTTGCCTGGTCTGGTGAGTTTTGATTTCAGCTGCAACGTTCAGATGGTCGGGTCAGAATTTGGTGTAAACAGCATGAAAACATGGATCCATCCTAGCAAGTTACTAGCAAGGTGTACCTAATAAAGGGAACAGTGAGTGTACAAGATGTATATTCTTCCTTGAATCTTGGTGTGATTTATGTATTTCTTTCAGATCTGTGCAGTAATCCAGTGTGAGACTTTCCTTCTGTGCAGGATCTTCCACTAATAAAGACCGCTCACTGCTGCTCTCTTGTGCAGAGTGACCGGTCTTGTCTCCGCCCCTCCTGTAGTTTTCTGCAGGCAGCCTGGAGTGGATGGGGCCTCATGGGTCCCTCCTACAGCTCTGCTCTCTGCACAAGCCAGTGGTGGAACTACCAGGGTCACAAAGGTTGCAAGTGCGACCGGGCCCTGGCATTCCACCACTATGGGATGCCCAAAACGGCCATGTGTCTGGGGAAGGCTTTCCACAAGGTTTAGGAGTGTGTCTATGGGAATGTTTGTCCATTCTTCTAGATGCGCATATGTGAGGTCAGGCACTGATGTGGACGAGAAGGCCTGGCTCTCAGTCTCCGCTATAATTTGTCCCAAAGGTGTTCTATCGGGTTGAGGTCAGGACTCTGTGCAGGCCAGTCAAGTTTCTCCATCCAGACTCACTCATTCATGTCTTTATGAACCTCATAGTCTGATCCGCTGCTTTCCTGGCTGCTGGTGGCCAGGTAAACAAAAAGGCGGAACCAGAAGTGTAGCCATAACTCATCGCCCACAGTTTTTACGGGGTTACAGAGATAGGGGAATGACATCAGTTCCTCTCTCTCTTTGTGCAGGGACAACTGCTGCCGGTCGCATTGCTCCTCGGCACCACAATCATATGGTAGAGCCCGGGTGAGGTGGTGGCGGGAGGGGTGGTGGACCCGCAGAAAAGATTGAGTGGCTAGTTAGCCATTTGATCACTTCTGCCTGTTAGGAAATCACAGGCTCAAAAAATACATATCCCAGAATGATGCCTGTATTTGCAGGCATCATTCCGGTATAACTACTGAAACCCGAGTACGTCCATGGACATCCTCCCGGCAGGAAGTGGTTAAAATGTCCTAGGGCTAGTTTACACTGAAGAGCATTTGACAGGCGGTGAAGAGGCATTGCATCGCGTGCTTGTGGTGCGACCCCATTTGTTTAACCACTTGAGATCCGCGCTATAGTCAATTGACGGCTACAGCGCGGATCTCCTTTTCCGGGACTACGTCTATTGACGTCGTCCCGTGTACGAGCGGCCTGCACGCGCCCTGAGGGGCGCGCACGGCGCGCTCTGTGATCGGCGAGTCCATGAGACTCGCCTGATCACCGATCCGTTCAAGGGGTCGATCGCGACCCCTTATCACGTGATCAGCTGTCAGCCAATGACAGCTGATCAGGTGACATAACGGAGCCGGTAATCGGCTAGTATTTCTCCTCGCGCTGTCAGCGCGAGGAGAAAAAAAAAAAAGCCGATCACCGGCGGCCGTGATCGGGACATCAGTCCCGATCACGGCCAGCAATGCAAGCGCCCACCTGCCCCCTGCCAGTGCCCACCTGCCCCCTGCAGTGCCACCCTAATTAAAAGTAAGTGCCCCCCGTCAGTGCCACCCAGCAGTGCCCATAGTGCCACCCAGCAGTGCCCACAGTGCCACCCAGCAGTGCCACCCACAGTGCCCACAATCTGCCTCAAAGGTGCTGCACCCCAGTGCCGCCCATCAGTGCCCAGCAGTGCCGCCCATCAGTGCCCAGCAGTGCCGCCCATCAGTGCCCAGCAGTGCCACCTATCAGTGCCACCTATCAGTGCCCATCAGTCCCATCTATCAGTGGTACCTATCAGTGCCCATCTGTGCCACCCATCCGTGCCACCCATCCGTGCCACCCATGCGTGCCATCTTATCTGTGCCCATCTTTGCCCATCAGTGCCACCTTATCTGTGCCCATCGGTGCCGCCTTATCTGTGCCTATTAGTGCCGCCTTAACTATGCCTATCAGTGCCCACCAGTGCAGCCTATCAGTGCCCACCAATGCAGCCCATCAGTGCCCACCAATGCAGCCTATCAGTGCCGCCTAATCAGCGCACTTCAATGAAGGAGAAAAATGACCCGTTTGCAAAATTTTATAACAAACTATTAAAACATGATTTTTTTTTGCATCTTTTTTTGTTTGTTTAGCAAAAAATAAAACTCCGAGCTGTAACTAAATACCACCAAAAGAAAGCTCTATTTGTGGGAAAAAAATGATAAAAATTTCATTTGGGTACAGTGTTGTATGCCCGCGCAATTGTCATTCAAAGTGCATCAGCGCTGAAAGCTGAAAATTGGTCTGGGACTGAGGGGGGTTTAAGTGCCCAGTAAGCAAGTGGTTAAATATACTACACTGGTGGGCGATAGTGCCTGCCGAAAATGACAAGGAGTATAATTCCTGCCGTGGACACGAAGCAGAGCAGTGTGGCTGCAGCATGTGTACACTGCCCCCTGCTGTCTTTCCAACCAAGGCCGGTTCGAATCTCGGACAATTCAGCAGGAATGCATACCTCCCAACATTTTGAGATGGGAATGAGGGACACCTACTAGCAAATGTATGTATGCATAGGACACACCCCCTGCCACGCCCCCTTAAAGGAGAATTAACCAATCAAAAAGGTTAATTTAAATACACAAGGGACTTTTTTTACCACTACTATTCCTTTATATTGGCTTTTAAAATTTACAAATGGAGCAATTTATAATTTGGTTGAAAGGTTTAGCACTGGAAACACTTTTTGAAAGACAGAAACATAAAAAGTGCATTTTATATACAGCTATATAGATCAGACCAAAATGAGGGACAAATGAGGAGGAAGGAGGGACAGAGGGACATTGCTCCAAATCAGGGACAGTCCCTCCAAATCAGGGACAGTTGGGAGCTATGGGAATGACCGAGATTTGACTGCCAGGATTTTGCCAGTAAATGCAAACGAACTGCATCGAGGAGGAGGTGGAGCAGAGCATACCACACACGCTCAGAGTATTTAGATTACATCAAAGACAGGATAAAGCTGAAAACAAAAATACTTCCTTGCAGTTGAGATGTCCCTGCACTGTAAGAGGAGGGGGTGTTGGGTCCATGGTGGGCTCCCCCTTTTTGGGTTCGGCAGCCATAGATGTTCCACTGGGGGTCTCTCGAGTGAGAACTTGAGGGAACTTGTACTCTCGTATGTGTTTTAATCACTGGAATGTTAAAGAGGAAGTAAACCCTGGTGGGTTTACTTCCTCTTGCTTTCCCTGCAAAGGTAAAGCATAATGGGCTACTATGCATCGCATAGTAGCCCATTATGTGTAACTTACCTGACACTTGAGCCAGCGATGTCGCCGATGTCCAGTCTTCCACGGAGCATCCATCTTCATTCCGGGTATCGTGGCGCTTTGATTGGCCGGAGCCGCGATGACATCACTCCCGCGCATGCGCACAAGAGCCGCCACTAATGGCATATCGCCGTTAGCAGTGGCATGCTCAGTGCGCCTGCGCGCCGCTGTTTATGGCGCATGTGCCATAGACAGCGGTGCCAGTCTTTTGGCAAATATCTTCTAAACCGTTTAGGTTTAGGAGATATTTCTTAGACCTACAGGTAATCCTTAATCTAGGCTTACCTGTAGGTCAAAGTTGTCTGTAAGGGTTTACAACCACTTCTCGACCGGCGCACGCCGATGTACATCAGCAGAATGGCACGGGCAGGCATACAGGTACGTCCATTTCAATTTGCCGCCCTGCCGGCACGCTCGCGTGCCAGTCGGGACCCCCGTGAGTCCGGTCACGGGTCCCGCGGACGTGATCGCCGCGAGGATACCCACGGTCGTCTCACGGGGAGGCTGGACGGGGAGATGCCGTTGTAAACAGCATCTCCCCATTCTGCCTAGCAACAAGTGACACTGATCTCTGCTCCATGTGATTGGAGCATAGATCAGTGTTCATAACACAAAGCCCAGCCTCCCACAGTTAGTAACACGCCCCTAGGAACACTTAAGCCCTACAATGCCACCCCCTGGTTAACCCCTTCACTGCCAGTGTCATTTACAGAGGAATCAGTGCATTTGTATAGCACTGATTTCTGTATAAATGACAATGGTCCCAAAAATGTGTCAAAAATGTGCGATGTGTCCGCCATAATGTCGCAGTCACAATAAAAATCGCTGATCGCCGCCATTACTAGTAAAAAAAAAATATATTAATAAAAATGCCATAAACTATCCCCTATTTTGTAAACGCTATAACTTTTGCGTAAACCAATCAATAATCGCTTATTGCGATTTTTTTTTACCAAAAATATGTAGAAAAATACGTATCGGCCTAAACTGAGGCAAAAAAATGTTTTTTTTTTATATATTTTTATATTTATTATAACAAAAAGTAAAAAATAATGCGTTTTTTTAAAATTGTCGCTCTATTTTTGTTTATAAAAACCGCAGGGGTGTTAAAATACCACCAAAAGAAAGCTCTATTTGTGGGAAAAAAAAGGACATCAATTTTGTTTGGGAGCCACGTTGCACGACCGCGCAATTGTCAGTTAAAGAGACGCAGTGCAGAATCGCAAAAAGTGGTCTGGTCTTAAGCAAACAAAATGGTCCGGTCTGAAAGTGGTTAAAGCCTTACCGTCATAACACTTGTAAGTTCGTCTTTCAATTTTGCACTTTATCAATACTAGATAATATTAAATATTAATGTTTATTTCATATATTCATTTACCTATTGTTTAATTTCTAGAAATATATAGTTTCTTCTTGCTAAATACCCCTGACGAAGGAGATAACTTAATACTCTGAAATGCATCGGGTACAAGAAGAATAAACTGTACGGCACTACAATTTTTAGGATGGTGTATAAGCTTTAGATATCTTTTAAACATTCCTTGTATATTTTATATATCTTTTCTATGTATATTATTCTAATAAACACTTTTTGAACAACACTAAAATACTTTATTAAATCTTTTGAAAAATGATCGTTCCTTAAAAGTCCACCATATAGGGGATCTTTCTTCTTTTTTTTAATACTGGATGTGGCACTACACTTTTTGCTCAATATCACTGGCCTAACAAATTTTTCTGCACTACAAGGAGTGAATGCTTGTTTACTTACCTGATCCACCATCCGCGCAACTCCTTGCCCTCTGCTAGACCAGTGCATGCACACTAGATTCCAGCCGTCACATGTCCTCTGATGTCATCATGGGTCCATAGGATTTCGAGGGACAGTCCACAAGCCAGAAAATAGGTGAGTAGACAAAAGTTGTCTGGCTGTTGGGAGAACGGAGGGATCAGCTAAGTAATTGAACTGATCTTTTTATAGTACTCTAGGTGCAAAAACAAGTATGTTCCCCTTGTAGTATGGCGGCAGCTGCACTGCAAGGGAGAATTTTTATTTTCCCCAGAGTTAGGCTTTAATAATTCATCACCTATGTGTTTATACTTCGAAAATGAACATTTTAATGGGAAAATAATTGGGAGATTAAAAAAAACAAAAAACAAAAAAAACTAACAGTTAAAATAAATGCAGAGCGGCAGATCCTTCCAGACAGGTGTAGGGAGTAATCATACTCTGCAGGCACTCCAGCTGATCATGTTCAAATCCAAAGGTCATGACTATATAAAGTATCTAACGGATTTTACAAGGTGTAACATCTAATTACCACTCAAGGAAACAGGATGTGAAAATTAATTCTGGATCTGTTAGGTCCAGCCGGTGAGAAATACACAGGAATTAAGCACCGCTTTGTTCTATTGTAGAGGACAAAATGAAGAGAGAATTTTCTCCGTTAACACACGCACCACTTTTTTTTTTTTGTCTGGTTTAAAAACTTTGTTGTAAAAGCGATTGTTTCTGTCAATTCATTTGACAACTTTTGGAAGCAGTTTACTTTTTCTTAACAGTGAAAAATGTTGATGCGTAGGCGCAGTGTCTAAGGCTTGATTCACACTAACACAGTTAACATCGCGGCAAAAACGCGGTAAAAACTGGATTCACACCTATGCATTTTTTGTGCTTTTTGCATTTTGCAGATTTGCTCTTAAGAACATCTTCCATAGGAAACCATGTTAAATGAACTGTAGTGCAAATCTGCAAAATGCAAAAAGCACTAAAAATGCATAGGTGTGACCACCACACAAGAATATCACGCTTTGCTTAATGGATGAAGATAATTTACTTCATCATTTAAATGGATTTTACCAAGTCATGAATATGCTTGAATCCTTTTCACACCTCTACTAACCTTTTTTATGTTTGAATATATATAGTCGTATTTCCTTACTTTAGAAAACAACGGTTGTATTTTACACTTAGCTCCTTGGGGAGTCTCATACCATATTTACACCTGTTGATATCTGCCAACACTCCTGGATTTTACTCTCCTTCTAAGAAACCTTCTCTCCTACGATACTATCCTTCCCTCTCTCAGATAGATCCTTATGATAGACACATAGTTTTGTTACAGATTCTGTTTACTTTATGTAGTTACTTTCCAATCCTAACTTCATACCTACACACTATTCCTTTGACCAACTTTTCATACACTTTGATCCTATGCTATATTATAGTATCCGGTCACAGTGAGTTCCCATTTGGGGTGACTGGATACTTATTTTTTTTCACAATAAGCTCTTTCATATATATTTATGTGTATATATATATGTATTTATATATATATATATGCTATTTATTTTTTATTTTTTTCTCTTCTCTTCTCTCAATTTATTTTGTTTTGTAACTCTTGATATTGAATGTTACATTTTAGCATAACGTTTACTTCAAAGTTAGACCTAATTATTTTGTTTTACAACTTCGTAGATTGCTATTTGTAAAGATCTACGTTTTCCAATCTGCTTTCAATCATTTGTTTATATTAATATACTGTTATCTATATTGTATATCTGACAAAATCGAATAAAACATTATTGAAAAAAAAAAAAAAATGCATAGGTGTGAATCCAGCCTAAACAGAAGATCGTTAATCTGTATTTTTTTCTCCTCACGCCGTTAGTGTGAGGGGAAAAAAAGCCGATCACCCACTTCTGTCAGAGGCACATCGGTCCCTCACACAGAGAGCCACAGCTGCCTCATTTGTGCCCACCAGTGCCACATGCCAGTGCCCACCAATGCCACCTATCAGTACCCACCAGTGCCATCTACCAGTGCCCACCAGTGCTATATACCAGTGCTCACAGTGCCACCTACATTTGCCCACCAATGCCACCTATCAATGCCCACCAGTGTTGCCAATCAATGCCCATCAGTGCCTCATTATCAGTGCCACTGATCAGTGCTGCCAATCAGTGTTACCTACCAGTGCCTATCAGTGCCCATCAGTACCGCTAATCAGTGCCACCTATCGGTGCCCTTTAGTGCGACCTCTCAGTGTCACCTATCAGTACCCATCAATGCTACCTCATCAGTGCCCATCAGTGCCACCTCTCAGTGTCACCTATCAGTACCCATCAATGCTACCTCATCAGTACCCATCAGTGCCACCTATCAGTGCCCATCAGTGCTGCCTTATCAGTGTCTACCAGTGCAGCCTATCAATGCCCATCAGTACAACATATCAGAGCCCATCAGTGCCGCCTCATAAGCGCACATCACTGAAGGAGAAAAATTACCTGTTTTCAAAATTTTATAACAAACTATGAAACAGTTTTTTTTTCTGTATTTTATTTTTTTATTTTTTGCAAAAAATAAAAAACCCAGCAGTGATTAAATACCACCAAAAGAAAGCTCTATTTGTCGAAAAAAAAATGATAAAAATTTCATCTGGGTCCATCATTGCATGATCACGCAATTGTCATTCAAAGTGTGACAGCGCTGAAAGCTGAAAATTGGTCTGGCAGAAAGGGAGTTTAAGTGTCCAGTAAGCAAGTGGCTAAAATCAAATCTTTATTATTTTTTGGCAATAATGTGGTGTGGGCAGATTTCTGTCAGTCACAGGCTGTGTCACGCCCCTCCAGCCTGCATCTTAGAATATTAGGGAGGTGAAGCCTCCATCAATCTACATGTAATATCCCACCCCCATTGTGTTTGGCTGGTTGGTGGACGTGGAGGAGGAGGGAGGGAGTGGGCTGTAATTTATCACTGTGTATACGCCCACATGTCTGACTCATACTTAGTCACATGGGCTACTCAGATGTGATAGAGAGGAAATTCTCAGCATTGAAACTCACTGAAAACTGAGCATGCGCAGCGTTGCCACCACAGCTGCAAAATCCCCAGCTGAACTGGGGACATGAACAGAAGGGGGAGATAGAGCACAGCAGGATCAACCAGGTTTTTAGAAGGTTGTAGAATACAGAAAACTAATCTCAAAGTGACTGAGTGATTATGAACAGCATGTAATACAGAATTTATTGATAGTTTTTTATGATGTGGATTTAGTGAGACTTGTCAGTGGGTGTGGCTTGGGAGGAAACAAGCTGAAGCTGATCTGTTATACTAGTTGACCGGGCGGTCTGACGGTGTGTGCATCCATGTTCTTTTCTGACAGCTTTATGAGGCCAGACAGGCCCTTTGTCAGCTGGCACTCTAAAGTGATTGAGGTCACCAGGTTGATATTTAGTAAAGCTTGGAGTGGCGCTTTTTGTGTTTATGGGTCAGAGTGTTTTTTGTGTTTTTGTTTTTTTCCTGTTTTGGATCATTATTAGTGTACTGTCTCTTTGGGGTCAGATTCAGATCTTTGCAGTATGCACATTAGGGCTTATTCACACAGGGAGCCGGCGTGGTAAAAATAGTTGGTGTAATACCTCTTGCCCCCTTTTCCTTAACCTGCAACAGAGGCTGGATGGGGTTTTACAAATGGGAGGGGCAAAAATTATACCCATGTCACGTTTGTCTGGCAGTATTGCCGCCAGATGCAACTCACCTGAAGTCAATGGGGCCTCACCAAGTCAAGGGCTAGGCTCACAGTTGTGTGTAGCACCCTCTAGTGTGTGCTAGTAGAATTAAAGAAGGAAAAATATAGGCTGGCCCAGGGATAAACCTAAATCTGGGCCAGGGTTATTAGAGGGCAGGGCTGGGTGACTCATCCTGGCAGCTCTCTGGTGCCTGTCAGGGAGTGATTAGACCAGACTGTGTGGACTGCACAGAAGGAACCCAAACGCATGTGAATGAAGTAATAACGTGTTTATTATAAATAAAAAGGAAAATGAAAACAAACAGTGCACTACCAACCAGAACAAGTAATATATATATAATAAATGGAAACTACCAGTGACGTCAACGGAAGCCAGGCCGAGGTCAAACACCGGGGAAACAGTAGAAGTGTAGGGACGGATGGATGGGCTGCAGAGCAGGGATCAAGGTAGCAGGAGACAAGAGGGACGGGTCCAGGATGGGCTTAAGAATCAGGAAGGGACAGGTCAGGTAAATACAAAGTCCAGGTTCAGGTCCAAAGGTTCAGGTCCAAAGGTTCAGGTCCAAAGGTTCAGGTCCAAAGGTTCAGGTCCAAAGGTTCAGGTCCAAAGGTTCAGGTTACATGGAGAGAGTGTGATACTGAGACAAGCATGTTAGGGCTTGCTGGGTCTTTATAAGACTACTGATTACCCTCACGTAACAGCTGATCGCTGCAGGTGCTGTCTGCTCCACACTGCCGGAGTACACCCGTTGGTGAACACTGGTACTGCAATCCAAGAGATCAACAGCGCCACCAACGGGTGGACCATTTCATGACAGTACCCCCCCTCAAAGGAGCGGCCTCCGGACGCTCCAGCTAGGTGTAATTGTCCATAGTTAATGACCTCAAACCACACCATGGATGAGGGCACGTCAAGCTGGGTACAGGGCACATCAGGGCAGACAGCGGGCAAAGGCTCTGGGTCTTTGAGCTGGGCAGCGATCTCTGGGTCCTTAGGCCAAACAGCAAGTACTGCAAGGGCAAGCTGGATTACAGGCACTGGCTCAGCAAGCTGAGTAATGGGCCCCGGCCCAGCAGGCTGGGTGACGGGCCCCGGCTCAGCGAGCTGGACACCAGGCACTGGTCCGGCAAGCCAAATAACGGGCACAAGCTTAACAGGCCAATTAATGGACACTGACTCCGCAGGCTGGGTAGCGGGCCCCGACTCCGCAGGCTGGGTAGCGGGCCCCGACTCCGCAGGCTGGGTAGCGGGCCCCGACTCCGCAGGCTGGGTAGCGGGCCCCGACTCCGCAGGCTGGGTAGCGGGCCCCGACTCCGCAGGCTGGGTAGCGGGCCCCGACTCCGCAGGCTGGGTAGCGGGCCCCGACTCCGCAGGCTGGGTAGCGGGCCCCGACTCCGCAGGCTGGGTAGCGGGCCCCGACTCCGCAGGCTGGGTAGCGGGCCCCGACTCCGCAGGCTGGGTAGCGGGCCCCGACTCCGCAGGCTGGGTAGCGGGCCCCGACTCCGCAGGCTGGGTAGCGGGCCCCGACTCCGCAGGCTGGGTAGCGGGCCCCGACTCCGCAGGCTGGGTAGCGGGCCCCGACTCCGCAGGCTGGGTAGCGGGCTGGAAAACTTCAGGCTGGGTAGCAGGCTGGAAAACTTCAGGCTGGGTAGCAGGCTGGAAAACTTCAGGCTGGGTAGCAGGCTGGAAAACTTCAGGCTGGGTAGCAGGCTGGAAAACTTCAGGCTGGGTAGCAGGCTGGAAAACTTCAGGCTGGGTAGCAGGCTGGAAAACTTCAGGCTGGGTAGCAGGCTGGAAAACTTCAGGCTGGGTAGCAGGCTGGAAAACTTCAGGCTGGGTAGCAGGCTGGAAAACTTCAGGCTGGGTAGCAGGCTGGAAAACTGCAGGCTGGGTAGCAGGCTGGAAAACTGCAGGCTGGGTAGCAGGCTGGAAAACTGCAGGCTGGGTAGCAGGCTGGAAAACTGCAGGCTGGGTAGCAGGCTGGAAAACTGCAGGCTGGGTAGCAGGCTGGAAAACTGCAGGCTGGGTAGCAGGCTGGAAAACTGCAGGCTGGGTAGCAGGCTGGAAAACTGCAGGCTGGGTAGCAGGCTGGAAAACTGCAGGCTGGGTAGCAGGCTGGAAAACTGCAGGCTGGGTAGCAGGCTGGAAAACTGCAGGCTGGGTAGCAGGCTGGAAAACTGCAGGCTGGGTAGCAGGCTGGAAAACTGCAGGCTGGGTAGCAGGCTGGGTAGCAGGCTGGAAAACTGCAGGCTGGGTAGCAGGCTGGGAAACTTCAGGCTGGGAAACTTCAGGCTGGGAAACTTCAGGCTGGGAAACTTCAGGCTGGGAAACTTCAGGCTGGGAAACTTCAGGCTGGGAAACTTCAGGCTGGGAAACTTCAGGCTGGGAAACTTCAGGCTGGGAAACTTCAGGCTGGGAAACTTCAGGCTGGCAGGCTGGAACAACAGGCTGGCAGGCTGGAACAACAGGCTGGCAGGCTGGAACTTCGGACTGGCAGGCTGGAACAACAGGCTGGCAAGCTGGAACAACGGGCTGGCAAGCTGGAACAACGGGCTGGCAAGCTGGAACAACGGGCTGGCAAGCTGGAACAACGGGCTGGCAAGCTGGAACAACGGGCTGGCAAGCTGAGACATCGGGCTGGCAGGCTGAGACATCGGGCTGGCAAGCTGAGACATCGGGCTGGCAAGCTGAGACATCGGGCTGGCAAGCTGGGACATCGGGCTGGCAAGCTGGGACATCGGGCTGGCAAGCTGGGACATCGGGCTGGCAAGCTGGGACATCGGGCTGGCAAGCTGGGACATCGGGCTGGCAAGCTGGGACATCGGGCTGGCAAGCTGAGACATCGGGCTGGCAAGCTGAGACATCGGGCTGGCAAGCTGGGACATCGGGCTGGCAAGCTGGGACATCAGGCTTAGGTGGGCCACCGGATACAACTGGCATGCATGCAGGCTGGACCGGGTTGGTTAGTGCGGAGGCGGGTTGGGTTACTGGCAGGATTGTGCGGGTCGGAAAGAATTTTCGTTTTTTTTTTGACTTAGCCGCTGCAGCTTTGTATGTAGGTGCAGGGCTGTGAGAAAACAAAGTATCTGGGCAAAAGGAAGACCAAGGAACAGTAGCAGGAGGAGGGGTTTGTGGGACTGTTACAGGTGGAGGAGAAGAGGCAGGTGGGTTGCAGGCAGGAAAGTAGTATTTGGTAGGAAGTGGAGTAGACTGGGTTGTAACTGAGGTTGCCATAGGCAATGGGGAGATAGATACTTGGGAAGGCAGGTGGTTAATGACAGGGCTGGAAGGTTGTGGCTTAGCTAAAAGCAGGAGATCTGACCATGCCTGTAGCACAGGTTGAACAAACGCTGATTCACACACAGCCTGACTAACCAGAGATTGCACTGAATGGATGCAATCAAACAACACCTGCTGTGGACAAGAGGAATAACATTCCATGAAATAGGCCGGATCATCCTCTAACAACCATACCAAAGATACAACTTGGCTCAAATTGAAGGGGGGAGAAAAATCACCACTTACTTTGGAATTACATGTCAGGGTTAGCTCTGCACATAGTTGGATTAAGGGCTGAGCATCCCCAAACAACATGTAGCCCTGATCCACCAGGGAATGGGCTGATCGGATGGTCTCCATCAGCCGGTCACTAGACCACCTTTTTAGAAGCTGGCGACAATATTCACCAACCTCCTTTGCCAGCAGGGAATAATACATTATTTCATTGAAATCCATATTGGCAGGCTAACAGGTCAGGATGGTTCCTCAATGCAGCCACGTCTGGTCAGGGATGGTCTCAGTATACTGTCAGGGAGTGATTAGACCAGACTGTGTGGACTGCACAGAAGGAACCCAAACGCATGTGAATGAAGTAATAACGTGTTTATTATAAATAAAAAGGAAAATGAAAACAAACAGTGCACTACCAACCAGAACAAGTAATATATATATAATAAATGGAAACTACCAGTGACGTCAACGGAAGCCAGGCCGAGGTCAAACACCGGGGAAACAGTAGAAGTGTAGGGACGGATGGATGGGCTGCAGAGCAGGGATCAAGGTAGCAGGAGACAAGAGGGACGGGTCCAGGATGGGCTTAAGAATCAGGAAGGGACAGGTCAGGTAAATACAAAGTCCAGGTTCAGGTCCAAAGGTTCAGGTCCAAAGGTTCAGGTCCAAAGGTTCAGGTCCAAAGGTTCAGGTCCAAAGGTTCAGGTCCAAAGGTTCAGGTCCAAAGGTTCAGGTCCAAAGGTTCAGGTCCAAAGGTTCAGGTCCAAAGGTTCAGGTCCAAAGGTTCAGGTCCAAAGGTTCAGGTTACATGGAGAGAGTGTGATACTGAGACAAGCATGTTAGGGCTTGCTGGGTCTTTATAAGACTACTGATTACCCTCACGTAACAGCTGATCGCTGCAGGTGCTGTCTGCTCCACACTGCCGGAGTACACCCGTTGGTGAACACTGGTACTGCAATCCAAGAGATCAACAGCGCCACCAACGGGTGGACCATTTCATGACAGTGCCCCTGTGTTTAGAATGTTGGAGAATGATCTGGAAGATAGTGGGTGGAAGCTAGGAGGGGTTACCTTGAATATTTACGGGCCCTCAGCTTTTTACCTATCAAAAAATGTTTTCCATCGCTAAACCTTTCATCTGATTTCTAAATTGCTACATTTGTAAATTCCACAAGCTAATATAAAGGAATAGTAGTGAAAAAAAAAAAGCATTTGTGGGTTTAACTTGTTTTTTGTACAATTCTCCTTTAAGGGGGCGTGGCAGGGGGTGTGTCCTATGCCTGCATACTTTTGCTGATAGGTGTCCCTCATTCCCATATCAAAAAGTTGGGAGGTATGGGTCATCAGTTTGGAATTACCCATAAATGATGGCCCTAGGATTATTGCTCTCGCTCATGTGCTTGAGGTGATACCTAATATGTGTGGTGCAAAAGTCAGCTTTGTCCATAGGTGCACCCTTTGTGTGTGTTTAGGTTCATATAAGAATATGTTGCGTTCGTATGTAAGCAGTTCAACAAACTGATGTTTCTCCGTCCTTTGCTTTCCCCACTGATACCTAAGCTGGCCTTTTCGGGGGATTCAGGAGTGGTGATAAAGCCTGCAATACATTGTTCAGGTGGGATCGGGTGGGGACATTGCCACAATTATGGAAGTGATTGGGTGGCTTTACAGCCACCATCTCACTTCCATACGAAAGTCAGGAAGGAAGTATGCACACACTCCTGGCTTCTAGTAGTTAGAACTGTGTGTGACATTTTCTAATGTAAGCCTAACACAAGCCGAAAGCATCCTAAAAACCCCCCCTAATTTCACCATAACCATTGACTGTAATGCCTTTTGCCGAAATTGCACCAAACTCTTCAGATTTCCACTGTAATGTTGGGGGCATAAAAGCTCTCAGTTAGAAACATCTGCCCCTCTGATCTTTCTGGCTCTGGATATCATGCTAACACATGAACTGCTGTGGCCTGAGGGTGTCGGAGCATCTATTAACTGAATTGAGGCGAGAGAAGATGTCAGAAGCTCCTGGCACTAACTACAGTGATTGGTTAGGCTTTCAAACTTGTTCCAACGCTATTTATTTCCCGAAGGCAGTTGGCTGGGTGTCACTGGTGCTGCAACTAAGAGATATCTAAACTCAAGAACAAAAATGTGATATACGGCATCTGCCCATTCCTTAGATATGGTGGCTGCATAAATGTTCATTTTTTAGAGAACGTTTTCTGCACGTGCAGAAAATGCCTGTTGATCCTGCCAGAAATTCAAGTGGCCTTGTCCCATCATGTGAGCGCAACAGAAAGCATAAAAAAAATCGTATAGTTTTCTGTAAACTACAAATCCCTCCTGCCCCACCATGGATATGAAGAAAGAAAGACATTTGAAATCCAGCATCTGTAACTTCATAGATACAGTGGAGGAGTAAGGGTAGCCACCCAAAGATGGGAAGGGTGTTATTGCCTGGTGTTACCAGGTGAAAATAAAGGAAAAAAGAATGAAAAAATAAAACTAACGTAGTCACCCGAAATTAAAGAGAACACAGGTGGGACTTTATATGAGACCATGGCCATCCAGCACACAGGTCTCCATCCCTATTTTCATAAAATATAAAAAGGGGGAAAAATAAGGGACAGAGGGACTTTATATGAAACACACCACTCGGGCAGGATGAGACATTGAACATGATAAAGAGAGGTACTGTATAGTAGCAACAATGGGCATAATTCAATAATTGATATATATTTAATTCAAGAATATGATACAAAAGAAATAAACATGATTAGTAGCGTCATATTGTAATAGAATTCATTGCAACAAGGTACAACAAACATGATTAATGCAAGTCTTGTAAAAAAATTCATAATATAATAAGCTATATACAACATGATTATAATTAGTATAAAAAATACACCCACAGTATACACAGACATAATGAACATAATATAATAATTCAATGGCTCAGCTGGATAAAGCCCATGGTAAAAAGCATGGTAACTGTGACACAGCATCAAATATTAAAGCTCAACGCATTTCGTGGAGTAGTATCCACTTGTCAGGAGCAGCTATCTGTGAATATCTAAAATGAAAAATAGATAGATAATAAATGATAATAAATTAACACAGGAAGAGAGGGATCAAAATCTATGGTCCTAGCCCTCTTACCTGTGGGTATGGGTAGGATTGTATAAAAACAAAGAGAGAAAAATAGATATGGCGCTATACTGATATGTGGGGACTACCAATATGTTGGCATATGGAGTGTGGACATAAATGTGCTATATTGTGTTAGTGAATATCACATAAGTGATGGTATATATAATTCTCAGCGTGCTGGTTGATTTAGCACAGAGACACGTATAATATATATTTTTCAGCGTGCTGGTTCATAAAACCCAAAATCACAAAAAAACGAAAAATAAACACAAAATAAAGATCACGGTATCGCAAACCTTGTGACCCTCTTATGCAATACTTATCTCTATGCCATAACAGTATGCGATTATTGTTAAGGTGCAAGTGCAAATAAATTCATATAAAGCTGAAAAATGGGACTGGGTGTGATACCTAGTGAAATAACCGTGAGTGTTATACTAAGGTGCACAAATACAAAAATGAATATCACAGTGATAGCATAATCTAATATTTAGTCCAATAGTGATGCTATATGAAAAATATCATAAAACCTAAATGCCATAAAATATAAATGCAATAAAATGATATGATACAAAAAAAAAGTTAATAAAATAAAATAAAAATAAAAAATAGGAATATGCAAAAAATGTGCAAAAAATGTGCAAAAGATGTGCAAAAATGCAGGTAAATTGTAAACATTGAACGTGATGGAGCAAGTCTCTAGTAAGTGACGGAAAGATCCGCAAGTGCAAAAAAGGAGGGGAGTGGTGATTTCCAGCTGTGTTCTTCACATTCGGTGGCTATTAGTGTATTAAATTATTATGCTCTCACCGGAAGAAGGACCCCATCCGGGGTGGATCAACTTTCACAATATTAGCTATTGTGCGGCTCTCTGGCTTCCTTCAGCTGTAAAAGTTAGGGATCCCTCGTTCCTCCGTGGGTGCACGGAGGAGGAACGAGGGATCCCTAACTTTTACAGCGCAACCTACCCCCCATTTATTTATTAGGATTGTATAAAAGCCATATAAATTGTAGATATACTTGGTGGTAAGCATCAGGGGATGAAGAAACCATCCCACCGGGAGCTGATGCTTACCACTAAGTATATCTACAATTTATATGGCCTGTTTTTTGGGTCATTCGTTATGATTGCAATTCGTAAATTCATAAATTTGAAAATTAGTAAATTTGTAAATTCAGAACTTCGTAAATTAGAAAATCCAAAAAATTAGAAAATCTAAAATCCAAAAATAAGAAAGAAAATACTCTTATTCGAAAAAGAACGAAAGAACGAAAATACGAAAGTTCAAAATAACTAACTAATAATAACTAACTATTAAATTATAGTTATTGGAATTAGTGAACGTAACGAATATGAATTTATCCGAAGTTACGAATTATCCAAAATAACGAATGCCTCATCTAAGCGAATGGAACGGAACAAATTAATAATAAATATTTAAAAAAATTATTATTATTATTGTTATTTATTATTATTAATTTGTAAAATTTTATTCGTTTAGATGCAGCATTCGTTATTTCGGATAATTCATAACTTTGGATGAATTTGTATTTTTAACGTTCACTAACAGCCAAATTTGAAAGGAAATTCCGATACTTAGAATTTAATAGTTAGTTATTATTTCAGATTTTCGAATTTTTGGGTTTTCAGCTTTTCAAATTTACAATTTTCAAATTTACAAATTTCGGAATTTTCGACTATTAGAATTTACTAATATATATCTCGCTCTACCGATCGTGGCAATACCTTACATGTGTGGTTTTAACACCGTTTTCATATGCGGGCGCTACTCACGTAAAAATTGTGTCACTTTTATTCCTATTACAAGGAAGGTAAACATCCCTTGTAATAGAAAAAAAGCATGACAAGACCTCTTAAATATGAGATCTGCGGTCAAAAAGACCTCAGATCTCATATTTACACTAAAATGCAAATAACTAAATAAATAAATACATTTGTCATAAAAAAATGTATTTAAAAAATGACCCTTTAAGAGCTATGGGCAGAAGTGACGCTTTGATGTCACTTCCTCCCTGCAATGATATGGAGACGGGTGGGGGCCATCTTCCCTCACTCATCTTCATGTCAGGCCACAAGAAGGACCCGATCGCCTCCGCCACTGCAGACAGCTCCGGTAAGTGGCGGAGGGCACCGAAGCACGGCACCCTCTCCCACCGCCGATAAAAGGGATCTTGTGGCAATTCCGCTGCAGAGACCACTTTTATCTTAAACCAGACCGCTCACTGAAGAAGAGGTTACCAGGGTAATGGCAGCTAGCTGCTGCCATAACTACGATATTCGTCTTCAAACAGCCGACATATAAAGACGGGGGTGGTCCGGAAGTGGTTAAAAAAAAAAGTAAATGATTTACTTCCAGCCTGGACCGGAAGTAACGTCATGACATTGCTCTGGCCCTCCCAGGCCAAGAGATGATCAAAGACGATCTACTCTTTGATTACCTATGGGAGCAGCCGGCCGCACCATCGGATCGTTGAACCGGCGGAAAACGGTAAATCTGAGAATCCCCGCCCCCTCCCACTGCTTCGGAACAGTTCCAGCGGCACTCGGAGTGGTTTCATGAGAAAGCGCCCCCCCCCCCCCCCCAGCAAAAAACGATCCTGAGGCTATGGCTGATATTTTCAGCCATAATCCCGGCAAACTGCAACATATACTATATATAGATATACGTACTGCGGTTGGCAAGAGACAAGAAATACAAGAATGTAGATGTTAATCAGAAGTTGATGAATGTTCATCTGATGTAAATAATCAACACCAATTATCACCCATCCCAGACTTTGCAGCACCATGGAACCGGATCCATTCTAATTAGAACACGGAGGGATTTCACAAACTTCTACACCTTCTGTCTTGTTCCTGGACAGGAAACATCTGTCCTGACACATTCCATGATATCGTGATGAATGGATTGTGCTAGAAAAGCCGGAATATGTTCCTGACATTTATAAGTACTCATGCACACTTGGCATTTGCATTTTTCCTCTGAACATCTTTTACTCCCGACAAGAACAAGCAACTTAAAGCGGGGTTCCCCTTAAAAAAATAAAAAAAATTTAAAGTCAGCAGCTACAAATACTGCAGTTGCTTACTTTAATAATCGGACACTTACCTGTCCCAGGGTCCAGCGATGCGGGGGAACAAAGCCCCGCTCGTCCCCCCCTCCTCCGCTCGGCGCCGCGCTGTGATTGGCCACACAGTCATCTGGAACCTGTCACGTGTCCTAGATGACTGACAGGAGGGTGGGGGCAGAGCCGAGCCCTTCCTGCGCCGAGGGGAAGTGATGTCACCACCCCAGGCACTGAAGGAGGCAGACTACGAGGGAGCCCCTAGCAACAGGCATTTAGAGGTGAGTTAAAAAAATAATAATTTACAAATGTTTTATTTTTTATTTTTTTAGGAATTTTAATCATTTTTGTTTGTGTGGAACACCACTTTAAAGTGGTTGTAATCCTCAGACATGAATAATGAGCAAAGCATACCCCTCTATATGTACTTGTTTCAATTAGGAGCAACAAGCAGGGGCGGACTGACCATTGGGCCACTCGGGCACTGCCCGAGGGCCCCAAGCTACTAGGGGGCCCCATCAGGGTTGCCAGCCTCAGTAAAACCAGGGACAGTATGTAAAAATCTGTGTTTCTCTACATCTGTCTCTGAAATGTCCCTTACCGACATCCTTTTGGTCTAAAAATCCGAAGATTATAGCTGCCCCACCTCTCCAGTACCTTCTCAGCCAATAGAAACAGGTCTGTGTATACTGTGTGTACATGTATGTGTATACTGTGTGATTGTATACTGTGTGTGTGTATACTTTGTGGCCCCATAATCTCGGATTGCTTGGGGGCCCCATAATCTCCTATTGCCCGGGGGGGCCCCATGAGTTGTCAGTCCACCCCTGGCAACAAGTACCATTTCTGTTGGCTGCTTTGTTGCTCTACTTCTCTGCATGAGTCACTTCTCACAAGTTTTCCTGACACCAAGAGAGAAAAAGTTACAGGCGAGGGAGCTTTGTGTGATAGATCAACACAAAGTGGCACATAATTATGAAGTGGGAGGAAAATGATAAATGGTTTTCAAATTTTTTTCTTTAACAAAAGTTTTATTAATAAACACTCCAATATATACGGACAACATTGAGCTGGTTACAAATTGTGATGGACAGACATAAGGTCAGAAAGCAAAACAAACAAAAAACAAAACATAACAGGAAGGAGCATAGACAATGACCTTATTCAGGTCATAATCGTAATGACATAATGACCCCGATAAGTAACGATATGAAGGGTAGTCGAAAAGCTCTTCTTCGGGGTATAATGGATAATCTATCATGCTGTCAGACCCTAAGGCTACTTAAAGTACAACATTTATCAAAGTAATCACCCAAACTTGGGTACTCTCTGTCGGTCCGAAGTCTACATCAATTAAGTTCGTAAAGCATGTTGAACAAAGTAGATGAGAAGTTAGAAGTTAGAGGTTAAGAGAAGAAGAGAAACTGAAGGAGGAGAAGAAAGAGAAGGGAAGAGGGAGGAGGGAAGAAAAAGAAGGGAGTGCTAGATGGAGAGAAGCATACTGTCAAAGCAAACTGGGTAAAAATATGTAATCCATGGCTGCCAGACCCTGAGAAACTTATCATGCTTATCCAAGAGAATGGCCGTTAACTTCTCATTCACCATAATGTCATTCATGCGATTTTTAACAGCCTCAAAGCTAAGCACAGGGGTTTTCCATGCCCTGGCGATTGTTAATTTAGTCGAAGCAAACAGATGCTGGGCTAGCTGCCTTTCTGGGCGAATCAATTCAACAATTGGCTTGCCCAGTAGGGCTTCATAGGGATCTCTTTTGAGGTCAACATGAAATAGATTGCACAGAAGAGCATAGGTTCTGACCCACAGTCTGCATGCCCCTGGGTAAGACCACCAAATATGTGCCATTATCCCTTCTTGTGAACACCCCCGAAAGCATAAAGAAGAGTAGGATGGGATAAAACAGGCCAAACCTGGCTAGCGTATAATACCACCTATACAGTATTTTATAAGCATTCTCTAAAATAAGGACGTTATGAGAACATTTGGATAGGGTTATAGTCATTGTTTGCCAGTCCTCTGGGTCTAACTGTCTCCCCAGTTCCCCTTCCCATTGGATTTGGTATGATCTCAGTGGGGGTTTTCTAGCTGAAATTATAGAGGAGTATACCAAAGATATAATGCCCGGGGAGTGGGGTCTAGTTCTACAGATTCTCTCAAAGGGGGTCAGAATATATGGAGTAGGGGGAGGTTTAAGCAGCTGCTGAAGGAAATGCCTAAGTTGAAGATAACTGTAGTGCTCTCGCAAAGGGATGTTGTGGGAGGAACGTAGGGTATCAAAAGCTAAGATCCTATTGGGAGTAAGCAGGGAATGGATATCTGTGAAGCCATTCTCAGTCCACCAGGACAATTGGGCTGGGTTGTCACAACCCAGAGGGAATAGTGGGCAATGAAGAAATCCTAAGAGAGGCAGATGGGGGGGAAATCAGACCCGCAGAGTATTTAACTGAGTCCCATAACTGGTTTTCAATTTTTTTTTATAAATAAATATGTGAAAAATGTGGCGTGCATTTATATTCAGCCCCCTTTACTCTGATACCCCTAACGAACATCTAGTGGAAGCAATTGCCTTCAGAAGTCACCTAATTAGAAATCACCTGTGTGTAATTTAATCTCAGTATAAATACAGCTGTCCTGTAAAGCCCTCAGAGGTTTGTTAGTGGGTGGGACGAGTGCCGACAGATTACATACAGTGAGATTCTCTTATGATAGACAGAACAGTGGTCCAATGGCGGCCAAGGAGACACGATTTCCTATTACAGAGGCCGCCAACTAAACAGGAGATTCTCACTGTATGTAATCTGATGGCGCTCGTCCTGCCCCCTCCCTGTCCCCTCCGAGGTAGATAAAATTTAAGTATTGGTGTATAACACGCACACGCTATTTGCACCCAGGGTGAAAAAGTTTGTCTTATACGCCAATAAATACAGTAGGTACTAGGGCCAATTTATCTACCAGCATGTCTTTGGGGCATGGGAGGCGACCCACGTAGGCACAGGGAGAACATTAAAATTTAAGATCGGTAGTGCCATGGTTGGGATTCAAACCGATGCTCCTAGTTCTGCCAGGCAGAAGTGCTAATTACTTAGCCACTGTGCTGCAATAATATAAAAACTGCTGCAGGTGCTGGGATTTATCATATGTCGTCCCCGGAGCACTATCTCAGTCAAGGAAGAAGATATTGGCTTCAAGAGATGCCTGAACAAAGATGGTGCCATCCTTCCGGTGAGAAAAGCAAATAAGACATTATTAGGGGGAATTTTGTAAATTCTGTAAATAGTAATAAATACCTGTAAGCCTTACACTCACACATTACATAGCATGCATACTAAGTCCATTTTAATAGTTGCCTAGATACCGATAAAACGAAGCATATTAAATATTAAACAGCCATTAAAAATTCGTATTTGGAATCATAGCTTACAGACTATTAGGCTGGCCATAAATAGAGAAATGAACATGCAGGCACAATCAGACCAGCGGAGCTATTAAAAATGGCTCATGCAGCATGGCCGCTTAGGATAAGCTATACCGTCTCCTATCCTATCCCATGGATGCCTCTATTCTTTATTTAATTTTTTTAGCTCTGAAGAATTTATTGTGTTGAATTAGCAAATATTTTCTTCCACGCATGTTTGTTGCTCTTGTTTGCTTTGATTTTATTTACGAGCAGAATTGAAATTATGATCATTTTAATTAAAATGTTAATTTGATTATTATTATTTTTTAAATGCTCTAAAGGCAGTGAAAGACATTTGCATCACATACAAGACAATTGCATTGAATCCAGATTCTACAAGATGCCCTTTCATTTCCTATTCTGCCCTGAAAGAAATTGATCAAAAAGCACTTTTTCATCAATAGATAACGTTAACACTATTAAAAAACAAAAAACAAACTATATCTATCTATCAATCTATCTATCAATCTATCTATCTATCTATCTATCTATCTATCTATCTATCTATCTATCTATCTATCTATCTATCTATCTATCTATCTATCTATCTATCTATCTATCTATCTATCTATCTATCTATATATATATATATATATATATATATATATATTTATATATATATATATATATATATATATATATATATATATATTGTGGCAGCAGGCAGGTGAAGTCACCTGGTTGTATCCAGGATGGTAAATATGTGTGTCCTAGATTCAGGCTTTATGCAGACTTTTACAATTAGAGGGGAAGAGTTAATGAGCCCAGCTGAAGCAAGTTGGCTCATTAAGGCCTCTACAAAAAACCCCAGCATGCATAGGGAGATGCTCCATCCTGGAACCAGTTTTGTGTTGTATAGACTGGGGAGTGTGTCACCTGTACTGTGCAGTGAGTTAACGCCTGTGTGGCAAAACCTTTACAACAAAGGCAGGGACTGGTACAGCACAAGGCTGTACCCAGTTGTTAGACAGGGAGTCTATGTGTGTAGTTAGAGGTCAAGCTGACCAGGATTTATTTTCTTGTTTTATTTTGTTTGGCTGTTATATGTATCACTGCATGGAGCATAAATAAACCGGATCTTTTGTTTTTTGAACCTACACCGCTGTCTGCTGTGCCTGACTTTGTGTTGTGAACCCATCCAGGGGGTCACACACACCCGCTGCCGAGCGAACCCCCTCACAGTTGGTGGAGAATTTTGGCACTTTTTTTTTTTTGTTAAGGCCAGCATGGAGGAGATACTGAGACAGCTGGCTCTAGCAAATGCAAACCAGCAACAAGCAAATGCAAATCAGCAGCAAACAAATGCAGGTTTACAAAAGAGCCTTGCAGCTCAACAACAGAGCCTTGCAGCCCAGCAGCAGACAAATGCAACTTTGCAGCAGAGTTTGGAAAATCAGCAGAAGGCTCACCAGCAGAGTTTGGAAGCTCAGCAACAAGCCCAGCAGCGATCTGAAGCCCGCTTCATAGACCTGTTGCAGAAGCAAGAGCAGAATTTTCAACAGAAAATAGAGACATTAATACAGCAACGTCCGCAGACCAATGAAGCAAGTGGTTACAATAATACCACATCCTTTGGTGTGAGCCGTTTACTGACAAAAATGACTGGAGAGGATGATCCGAAGGTGTTTTTGACCACATTTGAAAGGACTGCTGAAAGGGAAAAGTGGCCTAAGGAGCAATGGGCTGGACTGGTGGCCCCTCTGTTAACTGGGGAATCGCAGAAAGCTTATTATGACCTAGAGCCTGACCAAGCAAAAGACTATGTGGTGCTAAAAGCAGAAATATTGGCACGGCTGGGTGTCACCCTGGCCGTCCGGGCTCAGCGTGTGCATAACTGGACTTTTCAGGTTGGAAAACCTCCCAGGTCTCAAATGTATGATCTCATTCACCTGAGCAGGAAGTGGCTGCAGCCAGAGACTTTGACTGCACCAAACATTGTGGAACGTGTGGTTATGGATCGTTTCCTGAGAGCTCTTCCTACTGCCATCCAAAAATGGGTAAGCCATGGAGACCCAGAAAATGCAGATAAACTTGTGGATCTGGTTGAGAGGTTCTTGGCTACAGAGAACTTGACCACCTCTTCCAGGGACTCACGGACTTTCCCCCCTAAGACCAGATCATCCCCAGCGGCGGGTAAGATGACTCCAAGGGGTGAGGGTGGAGAGAGTGAGAGGGTGGGAGTTCTACCTAAGGTCTGGCGGGAGCAGCCCAGGAAGCCCATGCTGCAAGAGGCAGCGAAAAAGATTATTTGCTACCGCTGCCGGCAAGAGGGACATATTGCAGCCAATTGCCCAGTTGTGGATGAGCCTATGCAATGTGACTTTATAAGGGAGAGACGTCAGTCGCTGTTTGCGACAGTTGCATGCACTGCCATTCGGGGACCTGAGAAACATTTATGTAAAATGTGTATTAATGGTAGACATGTTGATGTGTTGCTAGATTCAGGTAGCCTGGTAACATTGATAAAAGCTGAATTAGTTACTACAGAGGTCTCTGGGAAGAACAGGGTGGCTGTTACTTGTGTGCATGGGGACACCCGAGAGTATCCTGTAACTTCAGTGTTTTTTGAGACCCCCAAAGGTAACCTCTCTCATCAGGTGGGGTTAGTGGCTCACTTACCACATGATGCTATTGTGGGAAGGGATTTTCCAAAATTCTGGGAACTCTGGGATTGTCCTGAGGCCCCCATTGGTGCCCCTATAAACCAGGAAGATGACCAGAATTCCTCTGGGAGTGGTGAGGACTCTCCTGAATTTCCCTTGTCGGTATTGGCGGGGGAAACTCGAGAAACTGGGGAGGAGCCAACATCCTTAGATGAAAACATGCCCTCTGTGGAGTTTTCGGATCTTGAGGTTCACAGGGAAAATTTTGCCACAGAACAGTTAAAAGACCCCACCCTAATAAAGGCACGGGAAAATGTGGTGAAAATAGATGGCGAGTTAGTGAACTCAGATAAGACTTGCCCTTATCCTTACTTCACTATGGAAAGGGACCTGCTATATCGAGTGGCTCAAAGGGCAGAAGAAACCATTGAGCAACTTGTAGTGCCCAAACCTTACAGGAAGTTGGTGTTAGAATTGGCTCATGGACACATTCTGGGAGGTCATCTGGGAACAGAGAAAACCAGAGAGAGGGTACTGCAGAGATTCTATTGGCCTGGGGTCATGAAGGAAATAGAAAAGTATTGTTCCTCCTGCCCTGTGTGTCAGAAGTCGGCACCTATGCCACATTTCCGTAACCCACTGGTACCTCTTCCTATCATTGAGGTCCCCTTTGAGAGGATCGCAATGGATTTGGTAGGTCCGATAATGAAGACTGCTAGGGGGCATCAGTACATTTTGGTTATTTTGGACTATGCCACCCGTTATCCGGAAGCAATTCCTCTCAGAAATACCTCGGCCAAAACCATAGCCAAAGAGCTATCTCTTGTTTTTAGCCGCGTGGGTATTTGTAAGGAACTGCTTACGGACCAAGGTACACCCTTTATGTCCCGAGTTATGAAAGAATTATGCAAGTTGTACAAAGTGAAGCAATTGCGTACATCTGTGTATCACCCCCAAACAGATGGGTTGGTTGAAAGATTCAACAAAACCCTAAAACAAATGTTAAAGAAGGTGGTGGATAGAGATGGAAAGAATTGGGATTGTCTAATACCCTATCTGATGTTTGCCATTAGGGAGGTACCCCAATCCTCTACGGGTTTCTCACCCTTCGAGTTGCTCTATGGGAGACACCCAAGAGGGCTGCTGGATATCGCCAAGGAAACTTGGGAAAATGAGAGTTCTCCTCACAGGAGTGTGATTGAGCATGTCGCCCTGATGCAAGATAGAATTGCACAGGTAATGCCAATTGTAAAGGAACATTTAACCCAAGCGCAGTTAGCACAGCAGAGAGTGTACAACCGTGGGGCCAAGACCCGTACTTTTTCCCCGGGGGATAGGGTCTTGGTGCTAGTCCCTACGGTTGAAAGCAAATTTCTGGCCAAATGGCAAGGTCCATATGAAGTACCGTATATACTCGAGTATAGGCCGACCCGAATATAAGCCGAGGCCCCCAATTTACCCCCAAAAAAACTGGCAAACTTATTGACTCGTGTATAAGCCGAGGGTGAGACATGCCTGTCCATCCCTGTGTGTGTGTCCGTCCATCCCTGTGTGTCCGTCCATCCCTGTGTGTCCGTCCATCCCTGTGTGTCCGTCCATCCATCCCTGTGTGTGTGTGTGTCCATCCATCCATCCATCCCTGTGTGTGTGTGTCTCCATCCATCCATCCATCCATCCATCCCTGTGTGTGTGTGTCTCCATCCATCCATCCATCCATCCCTGTGTGTGTGTGTCTCCATCCATCCATCCATCCCTGTGTGTGTGTATCCATCCATCCCTGTGTGTGTCTCCATCCATCCATCCATCCGTGTGTGTGTGTCTCCATCCGTGTGTGTGTGTGTGTGTGTGTGTGTGTGTGTGTGTGTGTCCAGCCTACCTGTGTCCCGAGCCTTTGTCCCGAGCCTCCGTCCCGTGTCGTGCCGTGCCTTGCCTTCGTCCCGTCCCGTCCCGTCCCGTGTCGTGCCTTGCCTTCGTTTCGTCCCGTCCCGTCCCGTCCCGTCCCGTGCCCTCTTCGTCGGCGGCCATTGTAAAATTCAAAAGCCGCGCCTCCTCCTTCGCCTGTGATAGGCGGAACACTGAATTTCCAGCAGCCTGTGTTCCGCCTATCACGGACGTCGTATCATCCTCGTCCGTAGTACGAGGATGATACGACGTCCGTGATAGGCGGAACACAGGCTGCTGGGAAATTCAGTGTTCCGCCTATCACAGGCGAAGGCGGAGCCGGAGGCGCGGCTTTTGAATCATAGAATGGCCGCTGTCTGTCTGCTCGACACGCTGATCGAGCGGGCAGACAGCGATGACTCGAGTATAAGCCGAGGGGGGCACTTTCAGCCTCAAAAAAGAGGCTGAAAATCTCGGCTTATACTCGAGTATATACGGTAATTGAAAAAATGAGTGAGGTGAACTACAGGGTTAGACAGCCAGGAAGGCGAAAGCCGGAGCAGATCTATCACATCAATCTGCTGAAAGCCTGGAGGGATAGGGAATCCCTAGTCGCAGAGACTTTGTCACAAGCACAGCCTAATTGCTTAGTTCCTGAGGTTGGAATAGCAGACACCTTATCGAAACCCCAACAACAGGAGGTTAAAGAGTTTGTACTTCGTAACAAAGAGATTTTCTCTGAGCTTCCGGGACAAACATCTGGCGTAGAGCATGACATTATCACCCCTCCAGGAGAAAGGGTAAAACTAAAACCTTATAGAATACCAGAGGCCCGACGGGAGGCAATACGTGGGGAGGTTCAAAGGATGCTGGAATTGGGTGTGATAGAGGAGTCCCAGAGTGACGGGTCCAGTCCTATCGTACTAGTGCCCAAACCTGATGGGAGCTGGC
This sequence comes from Lithobates pipiens, assembly GCF_037356315.1. Classification (NCBI taxonomy): domain Eukaryota; kingdom Metazoa; phylum Chordata; class Amphibia; order Anura; family Ranidae; genus Lithobates; species Lithobates pipiens. The sequence continues at coordinate 78,696,858 of NW_027507784.1, read as the reverse complement.
GGTTTTGTAACGATTTTAGACAATTAAATAAAGTTACAAAATTTGACACCTACCCCATGCCACGTATAGATGAGTTGATTGACCGGCTGGGAACAGCCCGATATATGACAACTCTTGATCTCACCAAAGGGTATTGGCAAATTCCCCTGGCCGAGTCGGCCAAGGAGAAAACTGCGTTTGTAACCCCAGATGGGGCATTCCAATATAAGAGAATGCCGTTTGGGTTACAGAATGCACCGGCAACATTCCAGCGGAAAATGGATAAGATTCTGAGGCCCCATCAGAAATATGCTGCAGCTTACCTGGATGATGTGATTATCCATAGCACAGACTGGGTCTCACATTTGCCAAAAGTACAAGCAGTCCTAGACTCTATCCGGGAAGCTGGGTTTACGGCCAATCCAAAGAAGTGTACCATTGGACAGGAGGAGGCCAAATATCTTGGGTACACTATTGGGAGGGGGGTGATAAAACCCCAAGTCAATAAAGTCGAGGCCATACAGAGTTGGCCACGTCCCAACAGCAAGAAACAGGTACGAGCCTTTCTGGGAATCGCTGGCTATTATCGACGATTCATTCCCCATTTTGCTTCTCAGGCTGTGCCCCTCACCAACCTGACAAAAGGGAAAGAGTCGGTTATGGTTAAATGGTCCCCAGAGGCTGAGGAAGCATTTCAGTCCTTAAAAACAGCCTTATGTAGCCAGCCAGTGTTGTACTCACCAGACTTCTCTAAGGACTTCGTGGTACAAACTGATGCATCAGACGTTGGGTTAGGAGCAGTGTTATCCCAGGTCTGGAACGGGGAAGAGCACCCAGTCATTTACCTCAGCAGGAAGTTAAAGTCCCATGAGGTAAATTACTCCACGATTGAGAAGGAATGTTTAGCAGTGAAGTGGGCTCTAGATTCCCTTCGGTACTATCTGCTAGGTAGGCACTTTGACCTGGTGACTGATCACGCTCCTTTAAAGTGGATGGCTCAGAACAAGGAGACCAATAGAAGAGTAAATAGGTGGTTCCTAGCCCTACAGGAATTTAACTTTACAGTTAAGCATCGCCCTGGTGTTAAAATGGGGAATGTGGATGCTTTGTCTCGGATACATGCGTGTCTGACTGCTGGTGTTACAACCCCAAGGTTGAAACAAGAGGGGGGGTATGTGGCAGCAGGCAGGTGAAGTCACCTGGTTGTATCCAGGATGGTAAATATGTGTGTCCTAGATTCAGGCTTTATGCAGACTTTTACAATTAGAGGGGAAGAGTTAATGAGCCCAGCTGAAGCAAGTGGGCTCATTAAGGCCTCTACAAAAAACCCCAGCATGCATAGGGAGATGCTCCATCCTGGAACCAGTTTTGTGTTGTATAGACTGGGGAGTGTGTCACCTGTACTGTGCGGTGAGTTAACGCCTGTGTGGCAAAACCTTTACAACAAAGGCAGGGACTGGTACAGCACAAGGCTGTACCCAGTTGTTAGACAGGGAGTCTATGTGTGTAGTTAGAGGTCAAGCTGACCAGGATTTATTTTCTTGTTTTATTTTGTTTGGCTGTTATATGTATCACTGCATGGAGCATAAATAAACCGGATCTTTTGTTTTTTGAACCTACACCGCTGTCTGCTGTGCCTGACTTTGTGTTGTGAACCCATCCAGGGGGTCACACACACCCGCTGCCGAGCGAACCCCCTCACAATATATATATATATATATATATATATATATATATATATATATATATATATATATATCTATCTAAATCTATCTATCTATCTATATATATATATATATATATATATAAAAAATTATATATAATATTATTATTATATGTATAAAAAAAAAATATATATATATATATATATATATATATATATATATATATATATATATATATATATATATTTTTTTTTTTTTAATGGTCAATTGGGTTAAAGTGGCATTCACTCTTAACCATAGTAATGAGCAAAATTTGAAGGAGCAGGATGGAAAAATGTTCTCGAACAAACACATTTCTAATTGTGAATGTGGCTTTCATTGGGGAAAAAATTTACATAATGTAATAAAACCTTATAATGCATCTTCAAGTAGCAAGTCTGAATTTTAAGGGCTTTTCAATTACATTAGTTGACTCAAAGATGGCAAAAAATAATATTCCAACTAAACATTTTTCTACAAATGTTTAAATTCGTTTTTAACCATATATAGCCAGCTTAGCCAGCTTTAATTTTAGTGCAGGTATTACTGCAGGACACATTTGGAGAAAAAAAAAAAAAAAGAAACGCCAATCTTATGTTAACCAAGCCAAGGCTGTTGACAGCTTTTATCTTGAGCTGAGCTCGTCTGTAAGTTTCTCCTTTTGAGCGCAGTCCCCAGTCATTAGCATATTATGCAGAACCTTTCAACCTCATTCATATTGTATGGAAGTGTCCAAAGCTCTTTAGGTACTGGGGGGAGATAATTACTAGGATAAATAAAACTTTTAGGAGCTCATTAGAACGTGAGGCCAAGACATGCCTATTAGGGTGCTTGGAAGAAGGTAGAGTACTCCCCGGTGCTACCGAAGCGGTGTTGAGATGTCTGTTCCAAGTGAGAAAATTAATTGCACAAAAATGGCAGGTTCAGACCCCCCCCCCCCCCCCGATGGTGGTGAATTGGACTGAAACTCTCAATTCTATGGTTTGGCGTGAGAGAGTGTTGTATATTAGACAGGGCAACCTCAGAAAGTTTGAGAAAATGTGAAGACCTTGGTTGCAGGAGATGGGATGTCCCATATGAGGGGATGAAGGCCAGAATTTACTCTCACCTGCCCCCAGGCCCCCCATCCCTGCCTTTTTTCCCCCTTCACCTAATGATTTGGGCCAGTGCACAAAGCAAGGTCCATAAAGACATGGATGAGCGAGTTTATGGTGGAGGAACTTGACTGGCCTGTACTGTCCTGACCTCAACCTGATAGAACAGCTTTGAGATTAAGTAGACTGAAGACTAAGAGCCAGGCCTTCTTGCCCGACATCAGTGCCTGACCTCACAAATGCTCTTCTGGAAGAATGGTCAAACATTCCCATAGACACACTCCTAAATCTTGTGGACATCCTTCCCAGAAAAGTTGAAGCTGTTATAGCTGCAAAGGGTGGGCCAACTCAATATTGAACCCTACAGTCTAATGCCGTGTACACTCTGTCCTATCTTCCGATGGGAAATGTTGGATGTGAGCTTGTTGTCGGAAAGTCAGACCGTGTGTATTCTCCATCAAACATTTGCTGTCGGACTTTCCGCCAACAAAATTTTAAAAGCAGGTTCTAAAATTTTCCACCAACAAAACTTGTTGACGGAAAGTCCGATCGCGTGTACACAAGTCCGTTGCACAAAAGTTCACGCATGCTCGGAATCAAGCAGAAGGAGCCGCACTGGCTTTTGAACTTCCTTTTTCTTGGCTCGTTGTACGTCTTGTACGTCACTGTGTTCCCACATTCGGAATTGTTGGCCAACATTTGTGTGACCGAGTGTATGCAAGACAAGTTTGAGCCAGCAACCTTCGAACAAAATTCCACGGTTTTGTTGGCGGAAAGTTCAAACGTGTTTACGGGGCAGTTGACTGGGAGGCCATTAACTGTCATAAATGTGTACAGGCAGGCGTCCCAATACTTTTGGTAATATAGTGTAAATCAAAATAATTGGTGGATTTAAATGGCACATGCACTTTATGTATTATATTTAAAATGTTTTTCAGAGTTAAAGACATATACACTTTACATCTATGAAGGGATTTACACCATCATTGTTCTTTGTACTAATTATATGTGAATTTTGATATACATGCACTTTATTTTTTTCATGTTTTGTTGCTGTTATTTAATGTTGGAGATTATGTTTTTTAGGTGAAATATAATTTTCACATAAAGTGGGATTTAGCACGGCCCCTATTCTGTTTTAGGTGGGAATTTAGCCTCAATGCGAGACAGAATAGTGTGGAATTGAAAACTTTTTTTTTTGCTTCTAAAAGGGATGTGATTTGTGGACAGAAGATAAAAAATGAACAGCGATGGTTAGTATATCAGAATTCTCCGCCTGGCAAGTTGCATCTTTGAGGTCAGGTCCCTGGTAACAATTGTCTGCCTTAATGAACATAGGTTGTGCAACCTCTGCGACTTCAGGGGAAGCTCAGAATGGAGCTGCAAATTGTCAGAAAAGCGATGGTTAACCGTATCCAAGGCCGGAGTAAAATCAATAAAACATTGGAGCACTTAGAGAGTTTAAGCCATTCCCAAGACCTTAATAGTAGCGGGATTGCACCATGCCAAATAGAAGATTGCGGCTAATTTACCGGCTTTGCCGGTAAGTAAATGGATGGCCCGGCCTTTTTTTCTAAAGAGCAGTTTTTATTGGCAATCATAATAGGACATATATTTCTATTAAAGTGATCTGGAAGAAATTGTCCTCTTTGTATAATTGCTGAATTCAGGTTACTTAAAAGGACGCTTCAATCATACCTTAAAGAACTCAACTACAGTGTACTGGTAGCATGCGGGGCCCATTAGCACTTGTTCTGGCTCTTAAAAAAAATAAAAAAATTATATATATATATATGTAAATATCTATTTATCGATATAGATATAGATATATATATATACACACACTCTTAGGCCACGTACACACGGGCGGATTGTCTGCCCAACTAAGTTCGTCAGACAATCCGACAGACAGTCCGTCCAAATTTTGAATGAACGGACTTGACCCCACACGATGAACAGACAGTCCGCTGAAAACTTGCGCGATGACGTGTACAGCACGTACGACGGGACTAGAAAAATGACGTCCAATACACTGCAATGCAACCTTCGGCCGTGTAAATCCTTTCTGAGCATGCGCCATACTTAGTCCGTCCAACTTGCCTACACACGAGCGGACTGTCCGCTGAAACCAAGTTTGGACGGACAAAACCAAGTTTGGACGGACAAAATTACGGAAATTACGAAAGACAAAGTCCGTCAGACTGTCCGCTGAAAAAGTCCGCTGAAGCCCACACACGAGCGGATTGTCCACTGAAACACGGTTCAGCGGACTAAGTTGGGCAGACAATCCGCCCGTGTGTACGTGGCCTTATAAATAAATGTAAGCAAATGTTTTAAAATGTATGAAATATGGACAGTTTTATATATATATATATATATATATATTTTTTTCCTGCCTAGTGGGCGCGCACAGGCCGCGGGGGCATGCCCGCGGGTCCCGCAAGCTCTATGTTTGCCGGCGGCCCGTGATTGAGAAGAGGCAGAGCCGGGGGAGATACCTCTGTAAACAAGGCATTTCCCTGTTCTGCCTAGCAACATGACAGGGATCTTACTGCTCCCTGCCATCATGGGCAGTGATATCTGTCATTTTGTAGTGAGCCCACATACCCCCCCCCCCCCCACAGTTAGAACACACCCAGGAAACACACTTAACCCCTTTATAGCCCCCTAGTGTTTAACCCCTTCCCTGCCAGTGTCATTCATACAGTAATCAGTGGCTATTTGTAGCTCTGATCACTGTATAAATGACAGTGGTACCAAAAGTGTCCGATCTGTCCGGTTAATGGTTAATTTTTTTTTTTTTTTATTTCATTACATTTTTTTTCATTTTATTTATTTATTTTTTAATTTTTAATTTTTATCCTTGTATTATTTTTTACAATATTATTTTTGCTTTTTTTTTTTAGAACCCCATTGAGGGGCTTTGGTGAAATATCAGGAGTCTAAACAGACCCCTAATGTCCTTACTTTTGAGTTTTGAGACAGCTAAAGGGACTGAGGACAGATATCCCCTTCAGCTTAAAAAAAAAGGAATAAAAAAGAGAGAGAGGGCGCACCAGCCTTGTGCATTATCCTTTGGATGATATTCATTAAAAAGGGTACAAAAGAAAACTACTCACAAACCAAACAGCAGAATCTTGCAAAATGAATAGTCATCAAAATAGCAGTATCTAGTCACAGATGAAATTCTCCAGAGGAACTCACAAAAGGTCACTGCCAGCTGGCGCCCTCGCTCTCTTTTTTATTCCTGATTTTTAGGGTTCCCCACTCTTGAGGGCAGCAAGGCCTGGGTCATTATATTACCGACTGGTGGTTCGCTTGTGCGCAGGAGTGTGTCTTTTTTGTATATATATATATATATAGATCCCCTTCAGCTTCCCTTAGCTGCACTGGACAGTGAATAAATGAGATGTAGTCTTTAAATGCAGTTTACCGTGCTTCAATTATGAATTAACACAGGAGCGATCACTCACTGTCTTCATTCAGAAAAGAAAGGGCCCAAAAAATGACATATTTACTGGCCCCTTCCCCGGGTCTCCGTCCTGAAACTTCCCCCTCAACAAGCGGCGGGAGAGAAAAGGAAAACATGGTTAATTGTATATTTCACTGTACCTCTAACTAATATATGTTTACACATTTATTTACAGTTATTTTCCATGTACTTCTTAATTCTTGTGTGACCATATTTCTTGGAATGATCCTATTCTCTTTGAGTTAATCAGAATACCATAACCACCCCCCCAGTCGCCGGATCATCTGCCCTCTGGTCCGCTAGGCTCCTCATCAGCCCTGCACTTACCCCATGCAGGTCAAGGCCACAGCAGTGTGTCTCCTTCGTGTCCCTGCCGTCGATTCCCCTCCCAGCCAATCAGGTTTTCGGACTCCTGGCCAATGGGTTGTTAGGACTCCCAACCAATGGGGTTCAGGACCCACTTCCTGATTAGTGGGAGGATAAACAGGAAGACATTAGCAAACAATAATTAACTAATGTTAAACAACAGGATGTGCTCAGGGCGCAGTGCTCTGTGCCCTGAGCCCACCCTTTTTGAAGCCACTTAGAGCCTCGGGCTCTAATGATGTGCGTCTAAAAAAAAACAAAAAAAGAAACATTGAAATCCATGTGTTCGGGGCCCTGCATATATATTAGGGACCAGACGCATGGATTGGGGGGGGGGGGCGCTCGTTTGTCCTTAATGAGCGACCACCACTGTTCAAACTGGGTTTCTGAAAGAAAACTTGCATAGGACTATGTCAGTGTGCAGCTTCTGGAGGTGGGAGCACAGACCTTAGGGTGCCCTGGAACAGACTTGGCCAGCAAGGCCAGTGTACATAGATACAGCCTCTGGCAAATGTTGCCTTAAGGGAATTCTGTGCTGGTGAAGAGAACATACAATTCCAATGGGTTTGAGACTGACCCCCATGGACTATGAATGGGGTGTAAGCCAGAGCAGAAAGTGTGCTGTTTAGTCGTTCAAACTCAATGGCGGCTGGTGCTCCATCAGTCAGGGGAAGGGGGGTGGCAGACAGACCTGACCACAGACACTCCTACATCACTCCATCCCACCAGCCCACACTATCCCTCCCCCCTGTTGCTCGAGCCCGCCAATGCACACCATACCCACACCCCCCAGTTGCCGGCTTGCTGGCTCACCATTTGGCCCACTAGGCCCCTCGTCATCCCTGCACTTACCCCATGCAGGTCACGGCTACAGCGGCAGCTTCCCCCCTCCCTCTCCTGTGTCTCCTGGCAGTCGCTTCTCCTCTTGGCCAATTGGGTCTTTGGACTCCCGGCCAATGGAGTCTTAGGTCTCCCGGCCAATGGGGTCTCGGGACTCACTTCCTGATTGCCTGGGATGAGAAACAGGAAGACATTAGCGAATATTAATTTGCTAATGTCACACAACACGGTGGGCTCAGGGCGCAGTGCTCTGCGCCCCCACACCACCCTTTTTGAAGCCGGCTCTAATCATGTGCTTCCAAAAAAACAAAAAACATTGAAATCCATGTGTCGGGCGCCCTGTATGTAGATTAGGGGCCAGACGCATGGATTGGGGGGACGGCGCCCATCGGCGCCTAATAAAAGGCTGCCACTGTTCAAACTGGGTTCCTGAAAGAAAACTTGCATAGGACTATGTCAGTGTGCAGCTTCTGGAGGTGGGAGCACAGACCTTAGGGTGCCCTGAAACAGACTTGGCCAGCAAGACCAATGTACATAGATATTGTTTGATTACCCCCAAGTATGGGTGAGACTGTTTTGCGTTACACAGTTCAATTAACATTATTGTTTTGTTGTGGCAATAGCTCAATCCCATCTACATTACATTTCCCATCGGCAGTGAACAGTCCTGGTAAGTACTGTTGATGTGGTAACATGAGCACCATTCTCTTAATTAATACACCTTGAGTTCAGGGAACTGTGCACTCATAGGCTTTCCTTAGTTTTATGGGTTGAGTAAAAACTAATGAAATCTTTTGGTGGACAAGCACTGCTCTGGTTTGAAGGTAAGTATTATTTTGGTAGGTCCAAAGGGAAATAAAAATGAATTAGCCCCGATTTGGGCTTTAACAGCCACTAATCGTTATGCCGTTGCTTTCCAGGCCAATTGGAAAGTGGAGTAAGCCGTAATTAAAATTAATAAATAATTCAACAGTTCAGGAATACATTGACCTTTAGGCATACGGTAGATATATGGTCCCCGTTTCATTATAAGAGTTCAAATTGAAGTAGCACTAATCAATGCTAGTAATTAGGCATGCGGAGTGCACACTCCTGGGGGGACAGATGATCGGCATTATGGTGCAGACAGATAACGCAGACTGGAATATTATGGATTATAAATCTTATGAGGGATTCCCACAGGTAGAAGGCTGAAATCTTTCACATGGAGTAATAGCTGCTTGGGGAATTTCAGAATGCTACAACATTTTTTCTTGTTTCTTGATCCATGTGAGCAAAATCCTAAAAGAATGCTCTGTAGATTTAGCTGGACTTCTGATGCTAAATTATTTTGAAAACAATTGATAAGATGGAAGGGGGGCTTAAATGTTAAAGTGAACCTGTCATTTCTAAAATGTTGATGTGGGGAAGCAGCTTTTCTCCAAATTCTCTTTTGGTATTTTTGTGATCTTGCAGTGAACCTTATGCCGCTTACACACGATCAAATTGTCCGGCGTACTTAGTCCGCCGAAACGCATTTCACCGGACAATTCTATCGTGTGTGGGCTCCAGCGGACTTTTCCAGCGTAAAGTCCGACGGACTTAGAAAGTATTTTTGCAGTCCAATCTTTCCGCCGGACTTGGGTTTCAGTGGACAATACGTTCGTCAGTATGCTGGTCCGGCGGACTAAGAATGACGCATGCTCAGAAGCAAGTACGAAAAGGAAGCTATTGGCTACTGGCTATTGAACTTCCTTTTTCTAGTCCCGTCGTACGTGCTGTACGTCATCGCGCTAGCTGTGTGTCCGTGTGTGGCCAAGTCAGTTCGGTAGAAAGTCCGCCGGACTATCCGCCGGATTGTTTGCCGGACTAAGTACGCCGGACAATTTGCTCGTGTGTACGCGGCATTAGTCAGCTTAACTTTGTGTCTGTTAGTGCTCCCTAAGCATGGAGTGTATCATCTTAGTCACTTGCTGTGTCAGTGTTCTCCTGCAGGGTTTGCTAGGGATATCATTCTGTGTTAAGGATGTTTAATGCCTGGCCAATCAGTAGGCTGGGAGTGTTATTAAATATCTGAGCTGCTCGTTGGCACATGTTCATAAGCCATATGGCCTAAAGATCTGAAGAGATGCAATGATCTCTCCTCCTGGAAGAAACCCTTGTTGTAAAGTTTTCTCCTCTTTGAAGGAACCTTTACTGCAATGATCTCGCTTCCTGGAAGGAAGCCTTATTGCAAGGGTCTCTCCTCTTCAAATGAACCATTGCTTCAATGATCTTACCTTTGGAAAGAACCATTGCTGCAACAATCTCCTTTCCTTGAAGGGACCATAGTTGCAAATCCCTCTTGTCCTGGAAGGAGCCATGACTGCAAGGATCTCCCCTCCTGGAAGGAATCCTTAGGCTACTTGGGCATTGAAGAAGCAAACTGCTGTCCTATCTCGAATATTAAGATTGAGATACCAATAGAAGTTGTGTTGGTGTCTTAAAGTTTAAGAATCTAGCTAGTGTAGCCCCGTGAGAGAGGGACCCTAAAGGTTAGAAAAAGGCATGCAGAAGACCAAGGACTGTTTTGGTTTGAAATTTGCAGGTATCCTATGCAGCCTCCACCACCTTCCTGTTCTCCATGCACATGGGCCCATTATTCTCAACATTCTCAGAAAAGAAGCACTACCTGGGAAGAATATGCCTAAGTCCTTACTGTCATGTATGTGGATATGGAGCCTTCACAATGTAGTTATTATTGAGTTGAAAATCAATATTTAGTCATGTGACAGACCCAACCAGAACAGGTGCTTTTGGAAGCATTGCAGAGTAGCTGTCACGTACCTGGTTGGAGAGCCCAAGCGTGCAGGGAGCGGCGCCTCGTAAGCCCCGGCTCGAGAGCCCCTGGAGATGGGAACAGGGATTCAGGAGTCCGGAGGGCACAAGTGCCAGACTGGTCAGCTGGTAGAGAAGACCGGAGCAGATGGTGGACCGGAGCAGAGGGTGCAACCAGCGCAGGATGCTGGACAGGAACTGCTGGACGGCTGGCACAGGTGAGCAGGCAGGAGCTGCGGAAGTAGTAGTCAGAGCAGGTCCGTAGGCAGACTGGCAGAAGTAGTCAGGGACGAGCTGGGTCGGCAACAATCGGGCAGCAGAGGTACAAGGCAGAAGGCAGAAGCGTGGTCAATCAGGCAAAAGGGTCGGAGGCAGGCGGCAAACAGGCAAAGTCCAGGAACAGGCCGGGTACAGAATCAGGAACACACACACAGGAACAGATAGCAGGAGTCACGGGAAAGCTGCAGACGGGACAGCACAGAGGAGCAGAAGCAGGTCCCTTAAGTAGGCAACTGGGCGCCAAGAACGGTCGCACGGTACGTCTACGTATCCCCGCGGGTGACCGTGCTCCCGTTCGTGACCCCGCGTACCCGCGTACGCCCGTTCGGCTCGTCGCGCACCCGCGTGCGCCCGCTCGTGTCAACGCGCACCCGCGTGCGCCTGTTGGGGACTATGTGCACTCGCGTGCGTTCGTTAGCGCCAACCCGCGTCCGAAGGCACCGACGATCCCCTCGTACCGGGAACCTGCGGGTAAGTCTTACTTGGGTGACCGGGGTGGTGGAACGACCGTGACATTGCCCCCCCCCAAGGGGCAACCTCCGGATGCCCAACTGTGCCATCTTATCCGGGTGAGTTCTTTTGAAGGCCTGGATTAGTCTTTCGGCATGCAGGTTGGACTCCGGTTCCCATGAATTCTCCTCAGGGCCATATCCCCTCCATTTAACCAGAAACTGGGTCTGGTTACGTCTCCTCCTGCAATCCAAGATAGCTTCAACCTCGAATTCCAATTCCCCATCAATCATCACGGGTTCTGGGGGGTTGGTACTCCGGTCGGCAAAGGGGTCCGGAACCGCGGGCTTGAGTAATGAAACGTGAAAAACCGGGTGGATCCGGAATGACCCCGGGAGTTTCAGCTCAAAGGCTACTTCATTTAGTTTCCTCAGAATGGGGAATGGACCCACAAACTTCGGGCCCAGCTTCCTGGAAGGGCAGGCCAACTTCAAGTTTAACGTAGACAGCCAGACCTGGTCCCCGACCTGGAGGTTAAGTTCGCCCCTTCTCTTCCTATCGAAGACTTCCTTATAGTGTTCCTGGGTTTTAGCCAGCGTTTCTTGAAGAATCCTGTTATTATTCCTGAAGAAGTTAAGGTCCTCCTGGACCGCCGGTACCGAACACTCAGGAAGATTACTGGGCAGAAAAAGTGGGTGGAAACCGAAGTTTGCAAAGAAGGGGGACTGTTTGGTGGCCGAATGGACGGAATTATTATATGCGAATTCCGCTAAAGGTAGAAGCGATACCCAATCGTCCTGGGAGAAGGAAGAGAAGCAACGCAGATACTGCTCCAGCGTTTGGTTGGTTCTCTCGGTCTGGCCGTTAGTTTGAGGGTGGTAGGCCGAAGATAGGCGAAGCTCGATTTTCAGGGCCCCACAGAGAGCCTTCCAAAACCTGGACGTGAATTGAACACCCCTGTCAGAGGTGATGTCAGCAGGAATGCCGTGGAGCCTTACTACTTCTTTAATAAAAGTCCTGGCCATCTCTGTGGCCGATGGAGTCCCCTTCATGGGTAAGAAGTGAGCCATTTTAGTAAATCTGTCCACTACCACCAGGATCGAGGAAAAGTCTTCAGAGGGGGGCAGTTCCACGATAAAATCCATGGATATCATTTTCCACGGCCTATCCGGGATGGGTAATGGTCTCAGCAAGCCCCAAACCTTCGACTTACTCCCCTTATTCCTAATGCAGGTGGTACACGCTTCTACATATTCCCTGCAGTGTTTCTTCATCTGGGGCCACCAAAACGTACGTTGAAGTAAGTCTAAGGTTTTGAATGCCCCAAAGTGACCGGCCAATGGGTGGTCATGGCAGGAGCTGAGGACCGCAGTACGTAACTCCTGGGGGACAAAGATTCTATCCTGGTGCCAGAGAAGACCGTCCTTGGGGGTTAAAGAGGTGTCAGAAGATAGAGCCGGATCACTGGAGGCCTGTTTAATTCGGGACAAGAGATCTTCATGGAGCAGGAGAAAGTTTCCTGGGGGAAGAATGGTGTCTGGCGTAGGAGATAACACTGGCTCATTGTACATCCGGGAAAGAGCATCAGGCTTCACGTTCTTCGACCCGGGCCTGTACGTGATATGGAACACGAACCTGGAAAAGAAAAGTGCCCACCGGGCCTGTCTTGGCTTCAGTCGTTTGGCAGATTTAAGATACTCCAGGTTCTTGTGGTCCGTATAAACCAGGATCGGGTGGGAAGCACCTTCAAGGAGGTAGCGCCATTCCTCCAACGCCGCCTTGATTGCCAGTAATTCCCAGTCTCCGACGTCATAGTTCCGCTCAGCTTCTGAGAGTTTGCGGGAGAAAAAGGCCACTGGGTACAAAAGTGACTTAGGCCCCTGTCTCTGGGATAATACCGCCCCAACGGCTACTTCCGAGGCATCCACCTCCAGGATATAGGGCAGCGTAGCGTCGGGGTGTCTCAGGATCGAAGCTGAAACAAATAGTTTCTTCAGGGTTTCAAAGGCTTCTTGCGCCTTGGGAGTCCATAGGAATCTTTGACCCTGTTTGGTCAGCTCCGTGATGGGGGAGATAATGGATGAAAATCCTCTGATAAATTTTCTATAAAAATTGGCAAATCCCACGAACCGTTGGACCCCTTTCCGGTCCGAGGGAGCGGGCCAGTCTAGGATGGCTGAGACTTTCTGGGGATCCATTTCTATTCCGTCTACGGAAATGATCAAGCCCAAGAATTGAATGCTCTGTTGCTCGAAGACGCACTTCTCCGGTTTGGCGTACAGGCCATGGAGACGGAGACGAGCCAGGACAATCTTCACATGCTCCCGGTGTTCGGCTAAGGAGGAAGAAAAGATTAGTATATCGTCAAGGTATATAACAACAAACAGGTCTAAGTACTCTCTGAAGACATCATTGACGAAATGCTGGAATGTAGCAGGGGCATTACAGAGTCCAAAGGGCATGACGAGATACTCATAATGCCCGAAGCGGGTACGAAAGGCGGTCTTCCACTCATCGCCTTTGCGGATACGGACCAGGTTGTAGGCGCCCCGCAGATCCAGTTTGGAGAACACCTTAGCCGACCCCAGTCTCTGGAACAATTCAGGCACCAACGGTAGAGGGTAGCGGTTTTTCACAGTAACCTTATTGAGTGCCCGGTAGTCTACGCATGGTCGTAGGGAGTGATCCTTCTTCTGGACAAAGAAAATCCCTGCACCTGCCGGGGAAGTGGAAGGTTGGATAAAGCCCTTCTTTAAATTATCGTCCAGGTAGGTCTTTAGAGCTCCCAGCTCGGTCTCAGATAGGGGAAAGATTCTCCCGAAGGGAATCTCTGCTCCCGGAAGCAAGTCTATCGGGCAATCATATAGTCTGTGGGGAGGTAGAGTCTCTGCGCCCTTCTTACTAAAAACATCCAAAAATTGGTGATAGACTTCGGGCACTGCCAGTCGGGTTTCGGTGTCTGTCTCCAAGCAGAGCAGGGAAGGAGGGTCCGTCTTGATGGCTGGAAGGCAATACTGATGACAGTAGGCAGATGGAAACTCGATCTTTCCAGTGAACCAGTTTATCAGGGGATTGTGGGCCTTCAACCAGGGTATGCCAAGGATTATGGGAAAGAGGGGAGACTCGATAATGTCCAGACACAGGTGCTCCTGGTGGTCCCCCGTGATGGTGGCAAGAAGGGGAGATGTTTCCTGGGTTACAGGTCCGGATCTCAGAGAGGAACCGTCGGCCAAATAGATTGGAAGTTCCTTGGCCCTGGGCCGAAGGGGAATGTTGTTCTTCAGGGCGAAGGATAGGTCCATAAAACCGCTACAGGCCCCAGAGTCAATGATCGCGTTGACGCGGATAGTCTTGCCGGAGAACTGTAAAAGAAGAGGCACAGCCAGGTGAGAGATGGTACTGGTACTAGGCGTAGTAGGAGGAGAGGCGGGAGGTATAAGCAGGCACTTACGCGACTTGGCGGGGCAAGTGCGAACATAATGTCCAGATCCTCCGCAGTAGAGGCACAGGTTACCAGATCTTCGGCGTTGGCGCTCTTCGGGGGTCAGAGGTGAACGTAGTAATCCCAGCTGCATGGGTTCCGATAAATCCGGAGAAGAAGGATCAGGAAGAACCGGTGGATTGGCACTTGGAACCCGTGGCATCATCCAGACTGGGCGCGAGGTGGAAGAAGAGCGCTCCAGACGACGCTCTCTTAACCGCCTATCGATCTGGACAGAGAGGTCGATGAGCGCTTCCAGGGTCTCAGGAGTTCCTACACGGGCCAGTTCGTCCTTCAAAGCCTCCGAGAGTCCCATGCGGAACTGGTAACGGAGAGCTGAGCTGTTCCACTCTGTGTCGGCGCTCCAGCGCCTGAACTCAGACACATAGTCCTCTACTGGCCTGCGACCTTGCTGGAGTGCATGCAAAGCTGCTTCTGCGGTGGCTGCGAGCTGGGGGTCCTCATAAAGACGAGACATGGCTTGGAAGAAGACATCTAAGGAGTCCAGACAGGGGTCTTTTCGTTCAAGGAGGCGATGTGCCCAGGCCTGGGGTTCGTCGGTAAGTAAGGAGATAACGAACCCTACTTTCGTAGCCTCAAGAGAAAAGGTCCGGGGCTGAAGGGCGAAGAAGAGCTCGCAGGAATTCCGGAAGGCCCTAAATTTATTCCGGTTACCGGAAAAACGGTCTGGTGTAGGGACCCTTGGCTCTGGCGGCAACATGACCACTGAAGGGGGACCTGGAGATCCCGAGGCAACTGGAGCTGCGGCAGATAGGGCTTGAACCCGTTCCTCCAAACGACCATAACCCTCTTGCAGGTTCTTCACGGCCTGGGTGAGGCCGGCTAGATGGTGGCACAGTTCATCCATCGGAGACGCTCCCTGCGAGGGCTCGGACATGGCTGTCCCGTACTGTCACGTACCTGGTTGGAGAGCCCAAGCGTGCAGGGAGCGGCGCCTCGTAAGCCCCGGCTCGAGAGCCCCTGGAGATGGGAACAGGGATTCAGGAGTCCGGAGGGCACAAGTGCCAGACTGGTCAGCTGGTAGAGAAGACCGGAGCAGATGGTGGACCGGAGCAGAGGGTGCAACCAGCGCAGGATGCTGGACAGGAACTGCTGGACGGCTGGCACAGGTGAGCAGGCAGGAGCTGCGGAAGTAGTAGTCAGAGCAGGTCCGTAGGCAGACTGGCAGAAGTAGTCAGGGACGAGCTGGGTCGGCAACAATCGGGCAGCAGAGGTACAAGGCAGAAGGCAGAAGCGTGGTCAATCAGGCAAAAGGGTCGGAGGCAGGCGGCAAACAGGCAAAGTCCAGGAACAGGCCGGGTACAGAATCAGGAACACACACACAGGAACAGATAGCAGGAGTCACGGGAAAGCTGCAGACGGGACAGCACAGAGGAGCAGAAGCAGGTCCCTTAAGTAGGCAACTGGGCGCCAAGAACGGTCGCACGGTACGTCTACGTATCCCCGCGGGTGACCGTGCTCCCGTTCGTGACCCCGCGTACCCGCGTACGCCCGTTCGGCTCGTCGCGCACCCGCGTGCGCCCGCTCGTGTCAACGCGCACCCGCGTGCGCCTGTTGGGGACTATGTGCACTCGCGTGCGTTCGTTAGCGCCAACCCGCGTCCGAAGGCACCGACGATCCCCTCGTACCGGGAACCTGCGGGTAAGTCTTACTTGGGTGACCGGGGTGGTGGAACGACCGTGACAGTAGCCTCTTGCCTACTGACTACGGGCCTGGCATTTGAGGGAACTACAAGCATTCAGGAAGATGTCCTGTTATATAATGCAAGATGACATGTTATTACCACATTTAACAGTCAAGGAACTCATGATGGTCTCTGGTAACTTGAAACTCAATTAGAAGATGGATGTAAAAAGAAAGCTGGTTTTTGAGATTTGGACAGCCCTGGGTGTTCTTGAATGTTGGAAGACTGTTGCCGGACAGTCTGGGGTGGACTCCCTAACTAGCCAAGGCTTACTCGGGGTGCTTGGCTGTTGATTAGCTTACTGTTCTTTCAGATCACTGTTTAATTAGGTTACTTTTAGGTGCTAGCTGTTCACTAGATGTACTGTTAGATGCTATTACTGTTTAAAGTTTACATTGTTTAGGACAGTGATGGGGAACCTTGGCACTCCAGCTGTTTTGGAACTACATTTCCCATGATGCTCATGCATTCTGCAGTGTAGTTGAGCATCATGGGAAATGTAGTTCCAAAACATCTGGGGTGCCAAGGTTCACCATCACTGGTTTAAGATAATGTGATCAAGCTCTTATCTGATTTTGGATGGTAAAAATTCTGTGTGAACTTATCATAAAGAGTTCCAGTTTGCACCTAAGCTAGTGTCATCTAGTTCTTGGGTGCAATTCTCAGCTATAATACCTGATTTTTGGTTCCAGAATTGAGGAAACTGTATAGTCGGCCTGTCACATTTGGCCACATCTACTGAAGATCAGTAAAAATAGCAATACATGGATAAACCTTTGAATGTCTTCTTGATCACCTGTGTCTATATATTGGCTAGTGAGACTTCCCATGACAGTAATGGGTCTACATGGACTTGAAGGCACAAGTTGGCTGGTAAAATTTTCATATTAAAGGAGTATGGCCAAAGCATTTTTGGCTATACTTATCCTATGGATCACAGGAGTGCAGTTCGTTCTGCACTCCTGTGACCCATTTTCAGCCGACTGCTTTTGGCTGACATCACTCAGCCAGTCCAGGCTGGGAAAAGATCCAGACTTTACAGTCAGATCCATCCAGATCCCTACACCAGCAGCAGGCTCAGCCTCTCAGCTGCGCCTCAATGAAACTGGGCCAGCAGCTCCCTCCCCAGCCCAGCGCTCCAGTGAGTGGCAGAGCAGAGAGCCAGTGACTAACCATCACAGTTCTATGCTCAGAGCGGAGGGTGATCAGTGGTGTTTGATTGCTCAGTTCTCACTGCAGAGGCAGTAGGGCAGGGTGTTAGTGAAAACATTTGAATACCTACATTCCCTTATATTTCCCAAGCCAGTTTAATAGCCTTTAAAGTAAACATGCTTGAATGCAGTACAGAGCAACAGGTGTACTCAGTCCAAGTGTACTTTCCACTAGTATGTTGGCGTATACATGGGGTGCTAGAACACAACGGGTATTCTTGTAACCTGGGGCTTATCTTGTGCAGCTCTGTAGGTTGGTGACTTTACTGTCAAACGACTGCCTCCTTTATTGCCAAAGTGTAAGTCCACCCTAAAACTAAATTCCCTGCATCTACTAACATGCACATTCTAGCACTAACCTATCTAGCCCTGTAAAGGAGAAATCAGTATACATACCTTTTCTGAAGCAGACGACGGCTGTGAAATGAATGGGGAGCTGACATCACCCATAGACTTACTATGGGGCTTCCATTGTCGGACATGTCCTCTGCATCCGCCTCCACAGCGAAGCCACGGCTGACAGCTCAGCGTGCGATCAGGTCGGAGCGGCTGCAGAAAAGGTTTGTATACTGATATTTTCTTTACAGTGTTAGATAGGTTGGTGCTAGATCGTGGATATCTGTAGATACAGGGATTTTAGTTTTAGGATGGACTTCTACTTTAACTCAAAAAATGGTCATCATTAGCTTCCACCTCACTTGATTGAGTGTAGTGTTTCAATTTTTTAAAGGTTTTATGTTAGTATGGGGTTCAAGGTTAAGTGCTATCTCTAGCTTAAAGAGACCCTGTCAACAAAAAATGCAGTCAAAAGCACAGGAAAATCAGGTATTTGAAATATTTACGTGCAGTGTTTTTTCCTTTCCATTAATTCATTTTTATTTCTTGCAATGCGACTTTGAATGTGCTAGAAAATGTGACCATTCCAGGAGAGTCCATTCCCTAGCTCAGCCCTTCCCTTCTTCCCCATTATAATCCGTTCCTCTTCTATGAGCATTTAATTACTGTCTGGCCTAGCTCCTCTACAAAGGGGAATACTATATTATATGAGTGACAGCTCCTGAATCTGCTGGGGCACATCATCCTCAAGATGGTGGCACCCAGTAGCAGTCTAAGGGCTTTTGGATGTCTACACAAGGAAGGCTTTTACAGCTAAATAACATGCAAAAAAATACAATAAATGCAAATATAACCTTATGGGGGGGGGGGATTTTTGTTAAGATGAATGGTTTGTTGACAGGGTTTGCTTAAGTGTTTATTTTAGGGATGTGATAAAGGGTTACAGTTATGTGTAGGAGGTTGAGGATTAGTGAAAAGTGCAGTCAGGGTAATATTTTGGGACACTTTCCTAAGTACCTAACGGAAATCTGGTTCTGACTAACCTAATAAAAGCACGTTGCTCATATCATGTTCTTAAGCCCTCAAGACTTGTTTGCCTACAGACTGTCACGGTCTCTGGCCTTAACACATTTATCATTTTTATTTTCTCTGCCAAAAACCTAACACGCAATTTAATTTTCAAAAACAGAGATCCTTCCAGCTCCATCTCCCACATCCAACAGAAGAACTTTCCACAAAATGACAAATTTTAAGAAACTTACTCTCAGCTGTGAGAGCAGGGGCAGACTGACAACTCATGGTGCCCCCGGGCAATAGGAGATTATGGGGCCCCCAGGCAATCCGAGATTATGGGGCCACACAGTATACACACACAGTATACAATCACACAGTATACACATACATGTACACACAGTATACACAAACATGTTTCTATTGGCTGAGAAGGTACTGGAGAGGTGGGGCAGCTATAATCTCAGGATTTTTAGACCAAAAAGATGTCGGTAAGGGACATTTCAGAGATAGATGTAAAAAAAACACAGATTTTTACATACTGTCCCTGGTTTTACTGAGGCTGGAAACCCTTATGGGGCCCCCTAGTGGCTCGGGGCCCTCGGGCAGTGCCCGAGTGGCCCAATGGTCAGTTTGTCCCTGTGCGAGAGTCATCTGTAAAGCTGGCCATATAATTCTCATTTAAAAAAGTTAGTTTTCAGAACTTTTGTTCAATTTTATAATTAGTGGGGTCAAAGCGACATTTTGTGTTTGACCACAGTGATGAGAAAATAGAAGGAGCAGGATGGTATTTTTTTTTTTTTTTTTGAACAAGCAAATTTCAAACTGTGAATGTGGCGTTCATTGGGGAAATTTTTGTTAGATTTTCTAATGGTCAATTGGGTTAAAGTGGCATTCACTCTTGACCGTAGTAATGAGCAAAATTTGAAGGAGCAGGATGGACAAAATGTTCTTCAACAAACAAATTTCTAATTGTGAATGTGGCTTTCATTGGGAAAAAAATGTAAATAATGTAATGAAACCTTGTAATGCATCTGGAATTACATTCAAGTAGCAAGTCTGAATTTTAAGGGCTTTTCAATTACATTAGTTGACTCAAAGATGGCAAAAAATAATATTCCGACTAAACATCTTTCTGCAAACGTTTAATTGAGGTTTCAAGCATGTATGGCCAGCTTTAATTTTAGTGCAGGTATTACTGCAGCACACATTTAGAGAGAAAAAAAAAGAAAAAGAAACGCCAATCTTATGTTAACCAAGCCAAGGCTGTTGACAGCTTTTATCTTGAGCTGAGCTCGTCTGTAAGTTTCTCCTTTTGAGCGCAGTCCCCAGTCATTAGCATATTATGCAGAACATTTCAACCTCATTCATATTGTATGGAAGTGTCCAAAGCTCTTTAGGTACTGGGGGGAGATAATTACTAGGATAAATAAAACTTTTAGGAGCTCATTAGAACGTGAGGCCAAGACATGCCTATTAGGGTGCTTGGAAGAAGGTAGAGTACTGCCCGTTGCTACCGAAGCAGTGTTGAGATGTCTGTTCCAAGTGAGAAAATTAATTGCACAAAAATGTCAGGTTCAGACCCCCCCGATGGTGGTGAATTGGACTGAAACTCTCAATTCCATGGTTTGGCGCGAGAGAGTGTTGTATATTAGACAGGGCAACCTCAGAAAGTGTGAGAAAATGTGGGGACCTTGGTTGCAGGAGATGGGATGTCCCATATGAGGGGATGAAGGCCAGAATTTACTCCCACCTGCCCCCAGGCCGCCGTCTCTGCCTTTTTTTCTCTTTTCTCTCTACCCTGTGGTCTCTTCCACATATTTTTCATCTACCTATGGTGAGAATTTCCTCTCTCTCTTCGTTTATAGAGATTGACAACAGATATGATGATAGGCATAGATAATGATTGAGCGTTGTGTGGTGGTGGGGGGGTGGGGGGGTGGGATTAGGTTGGGGTGGAGGGAGAATGAGGTGGTATAGAATAATAATAATGTTTTTGCAATATTATATGATAACTTATGATGTTGTATGTTTTTAAATTTGCAATATGAAAAACAATAAAAAGAAAGAACTAAAAAAAAACAAAAAACATTTTTCTACAAATGTTTAAATGAAATTCCAACCATGTATGGCCAGCTTTCATTTTAGTGCAGGTGTTACTGCAGCACACATTTCGAGAAAAAAAAAAAAAGAAACGCCAATCTTATGTTAACCAAGCCAAGGCTGTTGACAGCTTTTATCTTGAGCTAAGCTCTTCTGTAAGTTTCTCCTTTTGAGCGCAGTCCCCAGTCATTAGCATATTATGCAGAACATTTCAAAATATTTTGCATACATCAATAACATTGAGATTTCATATGTTTCGTGGGGTCCTGCAGGTCACCTTGTACCAGTCCTGCTTCATCAATTAGTGGATGGGACTTTGTGGTAGTTGGCGCAATCATTAAAGACACCATGGGGGGGGGGGGGGGTTTATCCAATTACCTACGGAACAAGAACCATTGGACCTGAGGCCTTGGCATTGTTCATACTTCTAAAAATAATTAATTTCTCAACAGGGTGTGCAAATTCTGGAATCAGGAGTCAAGGCAGATGCATTAATTGGTTATCTTTTCTTCCATGCTGACAGCAAAGCGTGTTCAGAGAACGGAGTCCTTGTAGATAGGGACATATGACAATGTTTCAGAAAGAGTAAAGACCTTGCAGCAAACAAAAAAAAAAAGAAGTAAAGTTACAATGATTTTAGTGGAACAAGAACATGCGGCTTCTATACAATCTTGCATCCTGTAGATTATGATGATTCCTTTGTATTCTCCTTTTTTTTCAATTTATAAATAAGCAGTGCTGTTTACTTGTCCAGATAACATTCTTGGTTAGCATTGCTGCATGCCTCATAACAGGTAGCTCACAATACAGCATTGTAATATGTGGTTGGTAACTATGTATAAAGGCATACTTATTACCAGGGCTTTATTTCTCAGAGAATAGGTGTAACTATCTGGGTATAGCAGTACAGAGGTTCCTACCAACCAGCAGGATAAGAATGCAAGCAAATCACCCTGGCAGATGACGTGGGCTCACCTGAGGTGCGGGGTTTAAGCACTAGCTGGTATTCACTAGAGCTCCTGATGGTGGAGATGGGTTTATCTGCATGTTAGCATACCTCCCAACATTTTTAGATGGGAATGAAGGACACCTACTAGCAAATGTATGTAGGCATAGGACACACCCCCTGTCACACCCCCTTGAAGGAGAATTAAACAAAAAAAAAATAGGTTTATTAAATCCACAAGGGCTTTTTTTTACCACTACTATTCCTTTACACTGGCTCTTAAAATTTTAAAAAAATATGAATTTTATATATAACTATATAGATCAGACCAAAATGAGGGGCAAATGAGGAGGGACAAGAGACAGAGGGACATTGCTCCAAATCAGGGACAGTCCCTGAAAATCAGGGACAGTTGGGAGCTATGTGCTAGTGCCAAGCCACACTCCTCAGGATAGCCCCACCAGGATGTGAGCAAGCTGGGTTGTAGTAACTGATATAGCAGGTAGGGATCAAGCAGAAGCGTAGTCAGTAAACAAGCCAAAGGTTGGTAACAAGTGGTTGCAGGTTAGGATCAAGCAGATGTGTAATCGAGGAACAAGCCAAGGTCAGTAACAAATGGCAATGAAGATACAGACTGAAACAGGAGCGAAAAAGGAGCAGGATATTGGCTGGAGAGAGCACAATAATCCAGCAAATCGGAAGTGCAAAGGTAAGGCTTTATTAGGAGGTTCTTGGGAGGAGCAAGGAGTTCACCAGAAACAAGATAGAAAGTATGAGCTGTCCAGCACAACAGGTGGCATGATCGAAAGGAAGGACGAGCCAGAAGCGATCGGTCTTGTAAACTAGCATTCGTAATGGAGAATTAACATTCGTGACGTGGAAAATTATAAAATCTCAAAATGCAGCGCACAATTCTCTTCTTCTTTAATGGGATAATAATGAAGCTGCTTTTCTGGTGATACTGATGGAGTTATTGCAAAAACATTTTCAAAGGCTTTTTTTTTTAGTGATATCAAGAATAATATTATTATGTTTTTTTTTTTTTTATTTGTGCAAATTACCACAACATCATTATCCCGTTGTTTTTAAGATCAAAGATACAACTATATTGGTGTCACTTGTTAATTTTACATTTTTAATATAACTGCCTACTCCCAAACTGTCATTTGAAGTAAAACACACAGCCAAGTATTATTCTCCACAATTTTTCTTTTTTTTTTTTTTGCATTAAAAAAAGAAAACGAATTAAATTATTCATGCTATCTGCCAATAGAACTTAACCGAAAAGTGCATTCTATGCATCCAAAAATATAGAAAAAATAACAAATCAAATGATTATTCAACCAAAAAAATAGCAATAACTCCAAGGCCAATAATAAATAACACGCTATCTCTGATTCTGCAACATGGCTGGTTGATGAACAGCCATTCAGAAACGAACTGAAAAGTGCGAAATGAAAAGTGCAAAAAGAAAAGCGCGAATCAACACTCACCAAACTTCTACTAACACGAAATTAGCAGAAGGAGCCGAAAGGGTGGCGCTAAAGAGCTGAAAAACAGCGTAGTACACCACTACGTTCGTGTTTGTTGGCCAACAATTGTGTGGCTGTGTGTATGCAAGACAAGTTTGGGCCAAGGCCATTTGGACAAAATTCTGCGGTTTTGTTGGGGAACAATCTGATCGTGTGTACGAGGATTAAAAGCAACTGTACTGACACGCATTGCACTGGCATGGGCCACTGTTGTCACTATTAGGATATTAGTTCAAAGCAATAATGTGCAGCTGATTCTGGAGTAAGTGCATACAGAAAGGAAGTGGCTGAAAAAGGCTGGAGATGATGATCAGCATGATAAGATGCGATAATAGATGGTAAAAAATAAATACCGTAAATAATGAATTTGAAAAAATAAAGAAAAATATGTTTATGAAAAATATTGTTTATGATACACAATGCTTTAGCAACTGCCATCCATTTAGGGTTTAGATCTAATCTACGATTAGCTGCTCTGTCTTACACAGCACTTTGCTCAATTTGCTAAGCTATAATATGTTATTTGTCATTATGAGAAAACTGGTAGCTTTAATTAGAGCATGCAGAGCTGAATTAGCAAATAGGGATATTAGTTGATTGGCTTGATGTAGGGGTCAGTGGCCTCAAGCAGTTGAACGGGCCTGAACTGGAGCGCGTGGAAACAAAAAGCAGCATGCTTTGGTTATTTTATTTATTTTTTACTAATTATGAATTATGCAACCCACTGTCCATAAAATCCTTTATCTGTATGAAAGTGTATAGGATTCCCTGCCAAAGTCTGTCAGTCTACAGATCCCTGAGATGTAAAGAAAAATCCTGAAGCTCAGGGTCAGACCTTGACATTTCCCACATATGCGTCCAACATTTTAAAATCCTTAATTATCATGATTTAAAGGGAATGGTAGTGTTTTTCTTCATCTGTAATTTCTACATTTCATCATAATGTTTATATAACAACAATATATTTTTTTTTGAGTAGGTAAAAATTAACTATTTATATGGACATTTATTTTCTGGTTTCATATTCAGCCAGCAGAGGGCACTTAAGTCTTCTTTTTACAATTTTTGCTGTGTACTTATATCAGCTTTACTGAAAATATCCCAAAGTTTACAGAGCCCAATAGCTGAAGCTGAAACTTACACATACAAGTGTATGGAGATTTATTCATAGATCAGTTGAATGATTTACAAATGAATTAGAGTGAATTTTTAGTTAGCTTAATAAATAAGGTAAAGTTGAGTTCACATTAAATATCCAATCGTGTTTAAGAGCAAAAGGTAAATAACTTGTGTTTGCACAGCATGCCTGCTCTGTGTTATGCCACGTACACATGACCGGACTTTTCGACGGACTAGGTCAGACGGAATGAATCCGTCGGATATTACAATCGTGTATGGGCTCCAGCGGACCTTTTTTTCTCCGAAATCCGACGGACTTGAGTCCGGTCGAAAAATCCATTCGTCTGTATGCTAGTCCGAGGGACGAAAACTGGCACTAGGGCAGCTATTGGCTACTGGCTATGAAATTCCTTACTCTAGTCTGGTCGTACGTCATCACGTCCAAATCTGTCGGAGTTTGGTGTGCTTGTGTGTGGCCAGGTCCGTTAGTTGGGAAAGTCCGTCAGAATTCCGCGGAAAGTCCGTCGGGAAGACCTTCAGACCTAGTCCGTCAAAGTCTGGTCGTGTGTATGCGGCATAATCATTTTGGACAGAGCAGCACTGACCCTCCTCTTGTTGGGTCCCCTGCTGGCGCTCCTGGCTCCTCCCCCCTGTCCACCATATCAAGCTGCTTTCTATGGTGACACTTGTGCAGGCTTACAACCGAGACACATTCTGTGTGTCCCTGAACTCGGCCTTGCCCCTAGCTCTCTCCTCACTGGCTGTGATTAACAGCAGCAGGAGCCAATGGTTCCCACTGTTGTCTCTGAGCCTATGAGGAGGTAGAGAGCGGAGAGAGCCTTTGCTCTTGTGCACAGCACTGAATCGAGATCAGGCTCAGGTAAGTATAAGTAGGGGTGGGGGGAGTTCAGAAGAACTAAGAAGATTTATTTACCTTAATGCAGAGAATGCATTAAAGTGTTAGTAAACCCAGTACACTGCATTCACTATATCTGGTCTCCCACAGTACACAGAACATGGAAATGCAATTATTTTAGTAAATATAAATTGCTAAATACCTTTTATATATAGGAGATATTTCTTGGACCTACAGGTAAGCCTTAATCTAGGCTTACCTGTAGGCCCGGTGCCTGCGGGGTCGGTTTTCGTCCGGGAGCGATCCGGGACAAGGGGGCGGCCATTCATTCATGGCCACCCCCTCGCGATCGCTCCCGACGAATAGAAATCCCCGGTGACATCACTTCCTCTCCTGTAATGTAAACACAGGAGAGGAAGTGATGTATTCTCTCCTCCGTGTCGGTATTTTTCGTTCCGACACGGAGGAGAGCGGATCGGTGAGTTGCACCAACACTCTACACACACAGTAGAACATGCCAGGCACACTCACACCCCCCCTTTACCCCCCGATCACCCCCCCAATTACCCCTGCCCCCCAGTCACAGTGACACCAATGTCATTTTTTTTTTTTTTTCTTTGCATTGGTGTCATTTGTGACTGTAATAACTGTTAGGGCAGTTAGGGTTAGCCCCCTTTAGTTCTAATGTACCCCCCTAACCCCCCCAATAAAGGTTTAACCCCGTGATCACCCCCCGTCGCCAGTGTCACTAAGGCTGGGTTCACATTGCAGCGGTTTATGAGAACGAATGTGATTCGCACCGCACTGCAGTGCAAATCACATCCGATCTCTGTGCGATTCGAGTTCAGCCATTCGCCGCACCCGCCGCACCCGCCACACCCGCCGCAAATTCGCACGGGACCCTTTTTTTGGCCCGCAGCAGAATCGGATCGCATGGGTGTTCACACCATGCGATCCGAGTTTGCAGATCGCACTGCGATATGCGAACTGATCTGGGGGTGTCAGTAACATTTCACTGACACTCCCAGCAGTTCGCATAGGGCAGTGTGAACTGCCGCCGGGAGGCATGCGATGCGGGAACCCGCCGCGGATTCGCGGCGTTTCCGCATCGCTCCAGTGTGAACCCAGCCTAATAAGCGATCATTTTTCTGATCGCCGTATTAGTGTCACAGGTGACGCTAGTTAGGCAGGTAGGTATTTAGGTTCGCCGCAGCTTTTTATAGCGCCAGGGACCCCCATATACTACCGCATAAAGCCCCCTGATTGCCCCCTAGTTAACCCTTTCACCAGTGATCACCATATAACTGTTACAGGTGACGCTGGTTGGTTAGTTATTTTTTTATAGTTTCAGGGCACCCGCCATTTATTACCTAATAAAGGTTTAACCCCCTGATCACCCGGCGGGTGTCATTTGTGACTAATAACTGTTAGGGCAGTTAGGGTTAGCCCCCTTTAGTTCTAAGGTACCCCCCTAACCCCCCCAATAAAGGTTTAACCCCGTGATCACCCCCCGTCGCCAGTGTCACTAAGGCTGGGTTCACATTGCAGCGGTTTATGAGAACGGATGTGATTCGCACCGCACTGCAGTGCAAATCACATCCGATCTCTGTGCGATTCGAGTTCAGCCATTCGCCGCACCCGCCGCACCCGCCGCAAATTCGCACGGGACCCTTTTTTTGGCCCGCAGCAGAATCGGATCGCATGGGTGTTCACACCATGCGATCCGAGTTTGCAGATCGCACTGCGATATGCGAACTGATCTGGGGGTGTCAGTAACATTTCACTGACACTCCCAGCAGTTCGCATAGGGCAGTGTGAACTGCCGCCGGGAGGCATGCGATGCGGGAACCCGCCGCGCATTCGTGGCGTTCCCGCATCGCTCCAGTGTGAACCCAGCCTAATAAGCGATCGTTTTTCTGATCGCTGTATTAGTGTCACAGGTGACGCTAGTTAGGCAGGTAGGTATTTAGGTTCGCTGCAGCTTTTTATAGCGCCAGGGACCCCCATATACTACCGCATAAAGCCCCCTAATTGCCCCCTAGTTAACCCTTTCACCAGTGATCACCATATAACTGTTACAGGTGACGCTGGTTGGTTAGTTATTTTTTTATAGTTTCAGGGCACCCGCCATTTATTACCTAGTCTTTCTAGTGTACCCCTAAATTTAGGGGTGTCTACTTTCCAAAATGGGGTCATTTGGGGGGGGTTTGTGCCATCTTGGCATTTTATGGCCTTCAAAACTGTAACGCCCTTAGAAAGCCTGAAGGCGGTGCTTGGTTTTCGGGGCCCCGTACGCGGCTAGGCTCCCAAAAAGTCCCACATATGTGGTATCCCCGTACTCAGGAGAAGCAGCAGAATTTATTTTGGGGTGTCATTTCACATATGCCCATGGCATGCATGAGCAATATATCATTTAGTGACAACTTTGTGAAAAAAAAAAAAAAAAAAAGTTTGTAATTTTCCCGCAACTTGTGGCAAAATATAAAATATTCCATGAACTCAACATGCCTCTCAGCAAATAGCTTGGGGTGTCTACTTTCTAAAATGGGGTCATTTGTGGGGGTTTTGTGTCATCTTGGCATTTTATGGCCTTCAAAACTGTAATAGGTAGTGAGAAGTGAACTCAAAAATTTACGCCCTTAGAAAGCCTGAAGGCGGTGCTTGGTTTTCGGGGCCCCGTACGCGGCTAGGCTCCCAAAAAGTCCCACATATGTGGTATCCCCGTACTCAGGAGAAGCAGCAGAATTTATTTTGGGGTGTCATTTCACATACGCCCATAGCATGTGTGAGCAATATATCATTTAGTGACAACTTTGTGTAAAAAAAAAAAAAATTTTTTTTTTTGTCATTATTCAATCGCTTGAGGCAAAAAAATAAAATATTCGATGGGCTCAACATGCCTCTTATCAATTTCCTTAGGGGGTCTACTTTCCAAAATGGGGTCATTTGGGGGGGGTTTGTACTGCCCTGCCATTTTAGCACCTCAAGAAATGAGATAGGCAGTCGTAAACTAAAAGCTGCGTAAATTCCAGAAAACGTACCTTAGTTTGTAGATGTGACAACTTTTGCGCAAACCAATAAATATACAATTATTGACTTTTTTTTTACCAAAGACATGTGGCTGAATACATTTTGGCCTAAATGTATGACTAAAATTGAGTTTATTGGATTTTTCTAATAACAAAAAGTAGAAAATATCATTTTTTTTCAAAATTTGCGGACTTTTTACGTTTATATCGCAAAAAATAAAAATCGCAGAGGCAATCAAATACCATCAAAAGAAAGCTCTATTTGTGGGAAGAAAAGGACGCAAATTTTGTTTGGGTACAACATTGCATGACCGCGCAATTACCAGTTAAAGCAGCGCAGTGCCAAAGTGTAAAAAGACCTCTGGTCATTTACCAGCAAAATGGTCCGGTCTGAAAGTGGTTAAGGTAAAAAAAAAAAAAAAACCTTCAGCTTTTAGAACTGGGGGTGCAGTGGGGTTTATATGACACTTGAAGGTTGGGAATTTTCCTTTAAACTTTCCTGGATCATTTCTCATGATAAAAAAATTGATTAAAACATTTTTATATCTGTGAAAGCATACCTCCCAACTTTTTGAGATGGGAATGAGGGACACCTATCAGCAAAAGTATGCAGGTATAGGAAGCACCCCTTGCTGAGTCCAATTAAAGGAGAATTGTACAAAAAAAACAAGATTTTTTAAACACACAAATGCTTTTTTTTACCACTACTATACCTTTATATTGGCTTTTGGAATTTACAAATGCAGCAATTTAGAAATCAGATGAAAGGTTTAGCACTGGGAAACACTTTTTGATAGGTAAAAAGTGCATTTTGTATACAACTATATAGATCAGACCAAAATGAGGGACAGATGAGGAGGAATGAGGGACAGAGGGACATTGCTCCAAATCAGGGACATTCCCTCAAAATCAGGGACAGTTGGGAGCTATGGGAAAGCAACAGCACACAACAATCAAGTAAACAAAAAAGTGGAAAAATGCAGTTTCATAGAAATCTAGAAGGGAAATAAACTAAGCTACTTTAAATACCCTATATTTGTTTGTATTTTCTAAGGCCTAAATCACTCCACTCATCCCTATTTGAAATCTCTCACTGTTGGTGCTGTGGCAGATAAGACAGACCCTATACTGTAAGGACGCATTGTTAGTGGAGTGAAAATGTAATATATTTTTCAGCTGTATGCATCTCAGACTATTTTTATAACCATGTTGAAAACAGGTATAATTAAGGGTCCTTGTGATGGCAGTGAATTGCCGCTCCCATGTGCACCTTCCTGATGGCCTACATGACAGCCTAACGACTTCAATGTTTTACTAATCAAATTATATCTTAACATGCAATTAGTTTCAACAATGGTAGTCTGACATTCCTGACTTAACTGAGCCGGAAGGCCAAGAAGTACTGGGAGCAAACTAATATCGACAAGGGATAGGCTAAAACAGATTAAAGCAGAACTCCAGTTTTGTATTACATATTATAAATCCTTTGCTCAGCTAAAGTAAAAATAAAAAAGTAACAACTTTTGCTGGAAAAACCACCTTCAATACAGACCTACCCCCTTTCCCTTTCCACCAGCAAGAGTAGAATGAAAAAAAACTGTGTAATTTTAACCTACACTATATCGCAAAAGGTATTGGGACACCTGCCTTTACACACACTTGAAATTGAATGGCATCCCAGTCTTAGTCCGTAGGGTTCTATATTGCGTTGGCCCGCCCTTTGCAGCTATAACAGCTTCAACTCTTCTGGGAAGGCCGTCCACAAGGTTTAGGAGTGTGTTTGACCATTCTTCCAGAAGCGCATTTGTGAGGTCAGACACTGATGTTGAACGAGAAGGCCTGGCTCGCAGTCTCCGCTCTAATTCATCCGAAAGGACTTCTATCGGGATGAGGTCAGAACTCTGTACAGGCCAGTCAAGTTCCTCCACCCCAAACTTGCTCATCAATGTCTTTATTGGCCGTGCTTTGTGCAGTGGTGCGCAGTCATGTTGGAACAAAACGGGGCCATCCCCAAACTGTTCCCACAAAGTCAGGAGCGTGAAATTGTTCAAAATGTCTTGGTATGCTGATGCCTTAAGAGTTCCCTTCACTGGAACTAAAGGGCCAAGCCAAACCCCTGAAAAACAATCCCCCACCATAATCCCCCCCCTCCACCCAATGATTTGGACCAGTGCACAAAGCAAAGTCCATAAAGACATGGATGAGTGAGTTTGGGGTGAATGAACTAGACTGGCCTGCACAGTGCCTGATCTCACAAATGCTCTTCTAGAAGAATGATCAAACATTCCCATAGGCACACTCCTAAACCTCGTGGACAGCCTTCCCAAGAGAATTGAAGCTGTTATAGCTGCAAAGGGTGGGCCAACTCAATATTGAACCCTACGGACTTATTCCCTGTACACATGTTCGGACATTCCAAAAAACAAAATCAGTTGGATTTTTTCCGGCGGATTTTGGCCCAAACTTGTTTTGCATTCACACGGTCGCACAAAGTTGTCGGAAAATCCGATCGTTCAGAACGATGTGACGTACAACAAGTACAACAGGATTATAAAGAGGCCAGTAGCCAATAGCTTTCATCTTGTAATTTATTCTGAGCATGTATGGCACTTTGTGCGTCGGAATTTTCTACACATTTTCTCCCGGAGTGCGGCTGTCCAGAGTTTCTTCCCTTCCTATCTACTTGCTTGTGCATTAGCCAGCACCTGGGACTCCTTACCTGGAAATCAAGCTATTATCCTAGTGGATTGGCCTGGAGCGGTGGATCTCTATTTCTCTTAATTTTCTACACTTGATCGGAATTTAACTGATCGGATTTTGTTGTCGGAAAATTTTAGACCCAGATCTCAAACTTTGTGTGTCGGAAATTCCAACGGAAAAAGTCTGATGGAGCCCACACACAATTGGAATTTCCGACAACACAGTCCTATCGCACATTTTCCGCTGGAAAGTCCGACCGTGTGTACAGGGCATAAGACTAGGACGCCATTAAAGTTCATGTGTGTGTAAAGGCAGGTGTCTTAATACTTTTGACAATATAGTGTATGTAAAAGCTGCCATACAAAAACTTCAACTTGAAGAAAACATTATGCTTTGAGGCATGATGCCAGATCCTCAAAAACAAATGTAGATTTAACATACACTTTAATATTGAACTCATCTGAAAAGTGTGCACTTGAATAGCTGGCTTCTTCTAATTAGATTTTTCTGTTGCTGATTGCAGAGATTTGCATACTAATTTGAAAATAATGGTTCTGATTGGTTATTTAGTGCTACTTGCACTAAGCCCATTGCTCTTTACTTTATTCAACAAGCGTAACGGCCCCCTCCATGGCACAAAATGGCCGCCACCTTTGCCTTCGGGCAAGCAGCACTCTCCTAACGTCTCAGCAATTTTCCTGCGCTCGAAAAAATAAATAAGAAACCTGACATGTTTTCTTTTCCACCTGCGTACCGTAAATCAAATGAGTATGAAGATGAATTGTGACTGATCGCTGAATCTGCCGGGCTGTTTTTCGCCTGCCACATGTGTTTTATTGCCGAGAGACATTAAACGGTTTATGAAAAGCGTCATGCTAAGCAATTTTTTTTTTTATGTGGGAAGAAAAATGAAGCAAGGAGGGAAATTGTCACTAATTAGTGAAATTCAAACAATACAATTGTAAAGTATGGCAAAGCGACTTGGTGGAGTTGAAGACTGATTTACAGCTGTGGAAAATATTCGGACAGAGATTAAAACATTTTCTAATATTTTTTTTCTTACCTGTGAAAAGTTCCATGTTGAGGCCCCAAATCCTAAGCGGTAAAGTTTGCTTGTTATCTTTTAGGGCACTTTATGGAAAAAATGAGACTGGAGGAGGAAGTAAACGCCGCTCTGCTTTTGCTTCCTAAGCCATTAAAGCGGAGGTCCACCCTAAAATGGACCTCCGCTCATCGGAATCCCCCCCCCTCCGGCGCCACAATTGGCACCTTTCAGGGGGGAGGGGGGTGCAGTTACCTGGATAATCCAGGTAACTGCACCCACTTCCGGGATAGCTGTCTGCGGAAAGGGGCGTAGATTACGCCCCTTTCCGCAACTGCCCGCCCCCTTTGCGCAAGTGCCCCGCTGCCTGCTGGGAAACACACAGTTCCCAGAGGCAGCGGGGACCGTCCGGATTGCGCCGCGCGGCTCGCGCATGCGCAGTAGGGAACCGGGAAATGAAGCCGAAAGGCTCCATTTCCTGATTCCCATACCCAAGATGGCGGCGGCAGCACCCGAGTGTCGATCTAGAGATCGGCTTCGGGTGCCGACATCGCGGGCGCGCTGGACAGGTAAGTGTCACCATTTTAAAAGTCAGCAGCTGCAGTATTTGTAGCTGCTGACTTAAAAAAAAAAAAAAAAAACGCGGAGTCCCGGCGGACTCCCGCTTTAAGGTTTTAATATGTTTTGGAAGGGTAATGTTATTGCCAATCTCCAGCACTTTTATATTCGTATGCTACCATGGTGGCTTTAGAGATTTTTTTTCACTGAAGGCACTTTGGCAGCTCATCATTTCCCCCGAGCCGGCTACCTGATAGTGACAACAGTGGACCATGCCTGCACAATGTGTGTCAACGGGGTGGCTTGTAGTCTCCACCAAAAGTGCATTTGGCATGGGGACAACACAGTAGCACAACTGGGATACAATTGTCACACTATATAAGGGAGTGCCTGGATAAGGACCTTCATGATAGGAGATAAATAAGTATTTTAAGCACTTCAGCTCCAGAAGATTTACCCCCTTCCTGACCAGGCCACTTTTTTGCGACATGGCACTGTGCTACTTTAACTGACTATTGTGCGGTGGTACGACGCTGAACCCAAATAAAATGTACAGTATCTCACAAAAGTGAGAATGTCCAAATTGGGTCCAAAGTCTCAATATTTTGTGGCCACCATTATTTTCCAGCACTGCCTTAACCCTCTTGGGCATGGCGTTCACCAGAGCTTCACAGGTTGCTACTGGAGTCCTCTTCCACTCCTCCATGATGACATCACAGAGCTGGTGGATGGTAGAGACCTTGCGCTCCTCCACCTATTGTTTGAGGATGCCCCACAGATGCTCAATAGGTTTTAGGTGTGGAGACATGCTTGACCAGTCCATCACCTTTACCCTCAGCTTCTTTAGCAAGGCAGTGGTCGTCTTGGAGGTATATTTGGGGTTGTTATCTGCCCAGGCTCTGAAGGGAGGCAATCATGCTCTGCTTCAGTATGTCACAATACAGGTTGCCATTCATGGTTCCCTTAATAAACTGTAGCTCCCCAGTGTCAGCAACACTCATGCAGCCCCAGACCATGACACTCCCACCACCATGCTTGACTGTAGGCAATAAACACTTGTCTTTGTACTCCTCACCTGGTTGCTACCATACATGCTTGACACCATCAGAACCAAATGAGTTTATCTTGGCCTCATCAGACCACAGGACATGGTTCCAGTAATCCATTTTCGTACTCTGTTTGTCTTCAGCAAACGGTTTGCAGGCTTTCTTAATCAATTTGATGCAGTGTGCAGCGTATGGTCTGAGCACTGACAGGCAGACCCCCAACCCCTTCAACCTCTGCAGCAATGGTGGCAGCTCCACTGGTTTCACGTTTGATTGTTTCCCCCTGCCTTCTGGAAGACACTAACATTTAGTGGTCTGAAAAGGCAAATCAGTAACCTGAATATTTATATTGTCTCAGCCAATCCCTGGGGGGAGGGTGCCCAGAAGATAGCCGGTAGAGTGCATAGATAGTGATGGGTTTGGAGCTGCTCTGTTCTTTTCCAGAAGGAGAAGTTTCCAGCCTGAATGGGTGCTCTTCTAGGCAGCCCAGCAGGAAATCTGCTCATGCTCATTGAGGTCCTAGCTATGCTAAAGCTGTTTGCTGAAAGTCTCTGAAACCAATCAAAGGATTTCACAGAGCATCTGGTCTGGAGAGTTCACTCGAGAAATGTCTGTCTGATATTGGAAGGAATATGTAAAAAAAATATTGCGCTACTCTGTGAAAAAGGAAGAAGCAGCTACACACAAATGTGACAAACATTCATAATAAACAATGGGTGAAAATGTAGCGCTATAAAGATCAAGTGAAAAAACAATGTGAAAACATGAGAAATGTATGTGAATCAGTCCCAACAAAAAGAATGGGAGGACAATGAATAGGTTCCAAATAGGTCAGTCCAACCAAGTAGGGGTTCTGCCCAAACTAGAAATGCGATGACAGCTGAAACAATGCGACATCCGTAGACTGATAATATCCAAGAACAGTAGAAATGGTTGCTCTTACCAGATCCCAAGGACCTGAGTGCCAGTGGCACCGGGTCACACAGGCATGGATACCGCAATCAGCAGTTCGGCAAAGATGATCCAGAGGGTTCTCAGCAGCCTTCAGAAGCCAGAGAAACTCTCAATGGAATCACGTTGGCAGAGGCGGCACACAGACCATGGAGGACAGGATGGAGCAATCAAGCAGAAAAATCGGACATATATATGCAAAAAAAAGAAAGCACTTCGAATAGTGCAGGTAAACACGATAGGTTTTTTATTTTCTACGTTGTTTCAGCTGTCATCACATTTCTAGTTTGGGCAGAACCCCCACTTGGTTGGACTGACCTATTTGGAACCCATTCACTGTCCTCACATTCATTTAGTTGGGACTCACTCATATACATTTTTCATATTGTTTTATCACTTGACCTTTATAGCGCTACATTTTCACCCATTGATATTGGAAGAGGCATCCAAGTATTCTGGGGTATTGTGACTACAGACCTGCATGTATGATCCTTAAGACTGATGCTGCTATCCCTTGTGTAACAGTACTACTAGTGTTTGCCTGACCTGGGATATTTCTGATGGTGTCTCAGTGCTGTCCATTTTCTAAGCCATTACTAATGGGACTGCCCTATGGAGTAGTGACAGGGAGTGTGTCCTTAGATTACTGCTCAGCATTTATGGAGTATCCCACAGCTCCTTTTGCCCTTTTCTACATTATTTAGCAATAGATTTCAAAACAACAAACCCCTAGACTGCTCATTGAGCCAGAGAAGTGATTGTTGCTGTGTACCTGGCTGCTGTCTCACTAATCAGGGAAAGGAACCTGGGGCAAATCAGCGGGCCCATTCGGGGGTGAGCTCTATATATATATATATATATATATATATATATATATATATATATATATATATATATATGTATATATATTATACAGGGTTTATACAGTGCCAACAGGGAGACAGAATAGTTACAATACAATATAAGAGGGTTAGGAGGACCCTGACTGTGAGAGCTTACAGTCTAAAAGGAAAGGGCGTGTGATAAAAATGAAATAACAATGAGGGATGAGTTGATGGAAAAGGTGTATGGTGTTTAAGTTGAGGCAGGATAGGCTTCCTAAAGAGAGATGCGTTTTCAGGGATCTCCTAAAGTGAGTAGGAGATAGTCGGACAGGTTGGGGTAGAGAGTTCCAGAGGATGGGAAGGCTCTTGCAAAGCCCTGAAGGTGTGCTTGGGAGGAGGTGATAAGAAAGCTAGAGAGCAGGTGGTTTTAGGAGAAAAGAGGAGGGATTGGGTGATATTTTGAGATGAGGTTGGTGATGTAGCTTGGGGCAGAATTGTGGATGGCTTTTTATGCTTTTATTAGTATTTTTAATTTTATTTGTTGGATGAGTAGTGTTATTTGGTTACTTTACAGTTGAACACCAAGCACACAAACTGTCATTTAAATCACTCTACAGTCGGTGACAGGAGTCACCCTGCACAAGGAGAGAGAGCGGTAATAACCAGTCTATTACAGAAGCCACCTGCACAGAGGCAAAATTTCACACAATCCATTACTACACAGATCTAGAAGAACTACACAAAGCACACCAGACCTCAATAATACACATGACTCTTGAACTTAACCACTTCCTGACCGGCGCACGCCGATGTACGTCGGCAGAATAGCACAGACAGGCAAATGGGCATACAGGTACGTCCCTTTAACTTTGCCGCCATGCCATCGCGTGCGCGTCGCCGGTCGGGACCTCCATGAGCAGGGGCGGACTCATCATTGTGTGTGTATATTGTGTGTCTGTGTGTGTATACTGTATGTGAGTGTGTATACTGTGTGGCCCCATAATTTATTGCTTGGGGGCCCCATAATCTCCTATTGCCCGGGGGCCTCATAATCTACTCCTATTGCCCAGGGGCCCCATAATCTCCTATTGCCGGGAGCCCTATGAGTTGTCAGTCCACCCGTGTCTGTGAGTCTGATCGTGGGTCCCGTGGACTCGATCGCCGCGGAGATACCCGCAATCGTCTCATGAGGAGGAAGAGCGGGGAGATGCTAAAGTGAACAAGCATCTCCCTGTTCTGCCTAGCAACAGTGACACTGATCTCTGCTCCCTGTGATTGGGGCAGAGATCAGTGATGTGTAAAACACTGCCACGCCCCCACAGTTAACAACACGCCCCTAGGACACACTTATATTTATTATAGCAAGAAGTAAAAAATTATGTGGTTTTTTTTTCAAAATTGATGCTCTTTTTTTGTTTATAGCGCAAAAAATAAAAACCACAGGGGTGATCAAATACCACCAAAAGAAAGCTCTATTTGTGGGAAAAAAGGACGTCAATTTTGTTTGGAGGCCACGTTGCACGACCGTGCAATTGTCAGTTAAAAGGACGCAGTGCCGAATCGCAAAAAGTGGTCTTGTCTTGGCCAGCAAAATGGTCCAGGCTCTCTTTCATTTGATATGTAGTTACAAGCCCTCTGACATTTTACTGGCTGTCAACTGAAGTAGGTTTAGCTGGACAGTGTGGTTATGTCAAAGGAGCAAAGTGATACCTTAGTATATATTACCGTATGTTACCATCATTTTTTGATAAAACCTGTAGTTGTTGCCCAATGTATTCCTAAATTTCAGTGCATTGATCTGGCCTGGGATCTGCTCTTCAAACACCTTAGAGCAACCATTTTCAACCAGGATTCCATGGGAAGACTGTTAAGGGTTCCTTGGATTGTGGTTATTTTGATTGTCCCTTTGCTGGTGCTTGCACAGTTCCAGGGTCAACACCACTTTGAAAAGCCAGCATCATGATACTAATTATCGTTTTAGCTGCTTATAAGGATGGCACTCTAAACATCACCATATTGGTTACATTCTTCCTAATGAACACCAATTAAAGGGCATTTTCCCACTGATGGATGGTTTGAACAGGGGTTCCAAGAGACCTGAAAACTATTTTAGAGGTTCTTCTGAGGTGAAAAGGTTGTGAAAGGCTGCTTTAGAGCCTGTAAAGACATATTAAGCAAGATAGCTAATATTGTGGGGTTGATTTAATAAAACTGGAGAGTGCAAAATCTGGTGCAGCTCATAGAAACCAATCAGCTTCCAGGCTTTTTTTGTCAAAGCTTAATTGACCAAGCTGATTGGCTACCATGCACAGCTGCACCAGGTTTTGCACTCTTCAGTTTTAGTAAATCAACCCAATGTTATCATTTTCTTCCTTCTGCTGTCACCTGGCAACTTTAAAAATCTCAGTTTAAATTTCCTATCCAAAATCCAATAATAACATCTGGATTAAAAACACAAGATTAGTTCAAAGACCTTAAAGATATCATCCTCAGCATCTAGCATCTACGTAGGCATCTCTGTAGGCATGCATGCTTCTGACGTCCAGTTACCTGCAGTGGTAAGCAATGAGAAATTATATCATCTGGGTTTCAGGGGTTGCCTTCCTTCTCACAATAATGGCTCTGCAAGATGCCTTCCTCTCTTTCCAGTCTTCCCAAGATTTCTATTTTTTATTAATTCTACTGCTTCTGCTATTATATCTTCTAAGGAAGACTTGGGCTGAAGAAATGATTTATAACTGAAACCTGCTGAGAATGGTTCAGCCAGGTACGAGGGAGCAAAACACTTAGTTTCTATTTTTATCACAACATGGCATCTATTCTTTAACATTCTTCCTGCATTGAGATGTATTTCAGAGCAATCCTCATGGTGTAAATAAGACATGGAATGATTGGAAACCATCCATGTATCTTCAGGTAATTGTTTTGGCAGTGCAGACAATTCCTAGAATGCACTACAGGAGGCTGATCGTATGTAGACAACTCAAGATGACATTGATGCTTACTATCATTTTTTATGAACATAGAAAGAAAATTAAGACAATTCTATAGGAATTATCCTTTCCTAACCTATTTACTGGATAACATTAAAAAAACAAACTTCTACCGAGATAAAGAGAGATGCTGCCATTAAAGCTTAGCTATTGTCTATATACAAGAGTTGTGTGTACTCTTAATTGAATCTTGTGGTTCCTTCCAGTGGCGGCTGGTGGTATATTTTTGGGGCGGTTCAAGAAAAGGGTCCTGAGACCCAATTAACTGAGAGGAGAAGCGATCCTATTGGCCCCCCGAGGAGGAGGAGGCCAATAGGATCACTTCTCCTCTCGGTTAATTGGGTCTCAGGACCCGCTTCCTGAGCCGGGATTGGCTGGGAGGAGAATCAGGAAGACAATAGCGAATATTAATTCACTATTGTCACACAACTGAGTGGGCTCCGGGCACCCCAAGCCCACCCTTTTTTGAAGCTAATTATAGCCTTCGGTTCTAATCACGTACTTCTTTAAAAAAAAAACATTGGAATCCATGCATCCTGCATGTAGATAAGGGACCGGCGCATGGATTAAGGGGGTGGTGCCCCTGCTCCCCGTATGGATGGTGCTTTCTGTAATTCTTCCAGATCTGTGCAGTATTCTGGTTTAAAATGCTGTCCCTGAGCAACGGCTTCCTGTAATAAGGCTGATCTGGTTATGAAACATCTTGAAAATAAACCCCAAATACAGTATCTCATAAAAGTGAGTACACCCCTCACATTTTTGTAAATATTTTATTCTATCTTTTCATGTGACAACACTGAAGAAATTGCACTTTGCTACAATGTAAAGTAGTGAGTGTACAGCTTGTATAACAGTGTAAATTTGCAGTCCCCTAAAAATAACTCCATTAATGTCTAAACCCCTGGCAACAAAAGTGAGTACACTCCTAAGTTAAAGTGTCCAAATTGGGCCCAAAGTGTCAATATTTTGTGTGGCCTCCATCATTTTCCAGCACTGCCTTAACCCTCTTGGGCATGGAGTTCACCAGAGCTTCACAGGTTGCCACTGGAGTCCTCTTCTACTCCTCCATGACAATATCACGGAACTGGTGGATGTTAGAGAACTTGTGCTCCACCACCTTCCATTTGAGGATGCCCCACAGATGCTCAATAGGGTTTAGGTCTGGAGACATGCTTGGTCAGTCCATCACCTTTGCACACAGCTTCTTTAGCAAGGCAGTTGTCCTCTTGGAGGTGTGTTTGGGGTCATTATGTTGGAATACTGCCCTGCGGCCCAGTCTCCGAAGGGAGGGGATCATGCTCAGCTTCAGTGTGTCACAGTACATGTTGCCATTCATGGTTCCCTCAATGAACTGGAGCTCCCGCCACCATGCTTGACTGTAGGCAAGACACACTTGTCTTTGTACTCCTCACCTGGTTGCCCCCACACACGCTTGACACCATCTGAACCAAATAAGTTTATCTTGGTTTCATCAGACCACAGGACTTGGTTCCAGTAATCCATGTCCTTAGTCTGCTTGTCTTCAGCAAACTGTTTGCAGGCTTTCTTGTGCATCATCTTTAGAAGAGGCTTCCTTCTGGGACAACAGCCATGCAGGCCAATTCGATGAAGTGAGCAGAGTATGGTCTGAGCCCTGACAGGCTGACCCCCCCATCCTTTCAACCTCTGCAGCAATGCCGGCAGCACTCATACGTATATTCCCCAAAGACAACCTCTGGATATGACGCTGAGCACATGCACTCAACTTCTTTGGTCGACCATGGCGAGGCCTGTTGTGAGTGGAACCTGTCCTGTTAAACTGCTGTATGGTCTTGGTCACCGTGCTGCAGCTCAGTTTCAGGGTCTTGGCAATCTTCTTATAGGCTAGGCTAATTGTTGCTCTTTATGTAGAGCAGCCTTTCTCAACCTTTTCAACACAGAGGAACCCTTGAAAGAGTTCTCTGGTCTCAGGGAACCCTTTATAAAAATTAGAAATCTACAACTCATGATACATTAGTGTGATGGTCAGTGGGAAGAATGGTCCTTACAATTGTGGTCATTGGGAAGAATCACCCTCTTACAGATAGCTAAAAAGATCAATGGTGTCGGGGGGAACTTATCTGAGAGGCAGAAAATGCCCAATGCTAAAGGAACCCCTAGCAACCTCTGGAGGAACCCTGGTTGAGAATCACTGATGTAGAGCAACGATTGTTTTTTTCAGATCCTCAGAGAGTTATTTGCCATGAGGTTCCATGTTGAACTTCCAGTGACCAGTATGAGAGAGTGAGAGCGATAACACCAAATTTAACACACCTGTACCCCATTCACATCTGAGACCTTGTAAGTTACTAACGAGTCACATGACACTGGGGAGGGAAAAATGGCTAATTGTGCCCAATTTGGACATTTTCACTTAGGGTACTAATTTTTGTTGCCAGCGGTTTAGACATTAATGGCTGTGTGTTGAATTTTTTGTGGGGACAGCAAATTTACTCTGTTATACAAGGTGTACATTCATTACTGTACATTGTAGCAAAGTGTAATTTCTTCAGTGTTGTCACATGAAAAGATAGAATAAAATATTTAAAAAAATGTGAGGGGTGTACACACTTTTGTGAGATACTGTACATGAACTATCACGTAACCGTAATAAAACAAGAATATCTATCTCCAGCAATAAAAATATGACAAGTGTTCTAATCTTTCTTTACGCTACTGACTTCCAACAGAAACCCAGCTCTTCACCAGTCATGGTATAGGTAGCAGTGGTTAGACATACTGTATAACATTTTTTCTTTAACCCCTTGCTGACCGCCCTATAGCAGTTTTACTGCTACAGGGCGGCAGCTGTGCACAGGATCACATATGTATAAGTGATCCTGCACTTCCAGGAAGTGGGCGCAAATGCGCGCCACCAGCGACTCGCTCCCGCCTTGTAGCTGATCAGCGGGTAACACGGATTCAATGTCCATCAACACCCACTGATCATCCTGCAGACAGACAGAATGGCAGTCTGCCCATGTAAACAATATTTTTTTACTTTCTGCTATAAAACATGTCCAATTAAAAAAACGGAAAAAAAAATCAAATTTCTTCATACATTTAGGCCAATATGTATTCTGCTACAAATCTTTGCTATACAAAAAAAAAAAAATCCCAATAAGTGTGTATTGATTGGTTTGTGCAAAAGTAATAGTGGATACAAACTATGGGGTATTTGTATTGATTTATTCTTAGTAATGGCGGCGATCAGTGACTTTGCACACTAACTGACACTTTTGACACTAGTTGACACTAATACAGTGCTAAAAAACATGCACTGTCACTGTACTAATGACACTGGCTGGGAAGGCGTTAACATCAGGGGTGATCAAAGGGTTAACTGTGCGCCTAGCTGGTGTTTTACTACAGTGGGGGAGGTGCTTTTACTAAAGAAACTTAAGTTCCTTTGATTAAAAAAAAATCCCAATAAGTGTATATTGATTGGTTTGTGTGAAAGTTGCAGCGCCTACAAACTTTAGAATATATACTGGAATTTTTTATTTTTTTCTATATTGTTATTGAATATCAGATTATAAATTCACAAGAACAAATAAAACAAAAAAAGGAAAAAAACAAAAAAAAAAAAAAACAAGGAGTAGATCAATCTCCATATGCACTGTGGGAAAAGTACAGATACATTCACAAAATAATATTTAACCCACTATTAACATTTTGATAAAAACTGTGGTGTATGTAAATTTGTACAATTAACAAATCGTCATTGTGTTCAGATGACACTTTCCGTCGTCAAAATTATTAATTCACATAGATGATTAAAATTCATATGAATCAGCTATTTTTATTTACCTTATTTATTGCCGTATAACACGCACCTTTTCACCCTGAAAATTGGGTGCAAATAGTGTGTGCGTGTTATACGCCGATACTGCAATTTGGGCTGCCTAGGAGGGAACGGGGAGGGGGGCGGGACGAGCGCCATCAGATTACATACAGCGAGAATTTCCTGTTTACTCAGCGGCCTCTGTAATAGGAAGTCCCATCTCCTGGGCCAGCATTGGACCACTGATCTGTCTATCATAGAAGCCGTCCAGGAGGCGGGACTTTATATTTAAAGAGGCCACTGAGTAAACAGGAGATTCTCACTGTATGTAATCTGATGGCACTAGTCCCTCCCCCCTCCGAGGGAACAGTAATATGAGGTGAGACTGCAGATGGGCATTGATCAGGCGGCATTCATGGCAATGGTGAGGCTGCATATGGGCATTGATCAGGCTGCAGATGGTCATTGATCGGGCTGCATTGATGGGCAATTATGAGGCTGCAGATGGCATTGATCAGGCTTCATTGATGGGCAATGGTGAGGCTGCATTGATGGGCACTGACCCTTATTTTGTTTCAAAGTTCTTTATTTAAAATGAAACTGAAACTGAAACTTGCCTCCTAAAATGAAGGTGCATGTTATACGCCTGTGCATGTTATACGCCGATAAATACAGTATTTATTTATTTGATACTATTTTGGTGGTGATCGGCGACTTATAATGGGACTGCGACAGTGCTGCGAGTAATCTGACACTAACTGACGCTAGGTGAGAACTGACTAACTGCCACTGGCGCCACCAGTGACACTAATACAGTGATCAGTGCTAATACAGTGCACTGTCACTGTACTAATGACACTAGCAAGGGAAGGGGTTAACATCTATGGCAATCACGGGGTTAAAAGCTATTTTGACTGATGCTCCTTAATTTTACGAACTTTTCGTTTATGGTGTTGTTACACTGTACTGTATACTTATCCTGTCAAACAACAATAAAATCTTTGAACAGAAAAGCTAGGTACACACGATAAGAAAATTGGAAGAAAAATTCCCTACGAGGCACAATCGTTCTATTTTCATATTATGTGTACACAACTTTTTACATCTGATTCAGACTTTTCAAACAAAAATTGCCAAAAGGGACAAGCTCCAAAATTTTTGTTTCATGTGTACCGTTTTCGTATGAGAAAAATCAGATACGAAAGACTGCGCATGATCAGAATGAAAGAACAAGAATAAAAAGTCTTTGTCGTAAAAAAGAGAATTTTCGTACATTATTTCCATCCTCAGTTTTGACTTGCTGTGAAACATTGAGGAAGTCCAGACGATCGTTTTTCCTGATTTTCCTTTAGTGTGTACCCAGATTAACAATATGTATTGTGCATAATGTGTGCTGCTTTTTACCACAGATCGATTTGTTTCTTACCTCTGCTTTGTTCCCTCTGTACAGAGCTTTGTGTTGTTTGTCAACACAGGGCTCAGCAGGCTCCCGCTGTGCACAATCACAGAGGGTGTCGGCAGGGGGGCACATATGTGCGCGCCTTAAATCTGGAAACAGGCAGCAATGTACGTCATTTTGCCTGTGTGAGCTGCCCATCCAGTACATTGCAGGTGGGTGGTCCGCAAGTGGTTAATGTTAAAAAAATTTAAATGTTAAAAAATACTTTTTGTAGTTTCTTCAAGCCCAAAATTTTTTTTTCTTTTTTACCATAAATATACTTTAACTGCTTCAATATCAGGCACTTTTACCCCCTTTCTGCCCAGGCCAATTTTCAGCTTTCAGCGCTGTCACACTTTGAATGACATTAATGCGCGGTCATGCAATGCTGTACCCAAATAAAATTTTAATAATTTTTTCACAAAGATAAAGCTTTCTTTTTGTGCTATTCATTAACCACTGGGTTTTTGAATTTTAAGTTTATCTTGTTTTTTGTCAGAAAATTATGAAAGTAAATAATTTTTCTCCTTCACTGATTTGCGCTGATTGGCACTGATAAGCTGCACTGATGAGATGACACTGAAGAGCACTGATGAGGAGGCACTAATATGCAGCACTGATAGGCGGCACTCACATGCAGCTCCGATGGGCACTAATAGGCGGCACTCACATGCAGCTCCGATGGGCACTGATAGGTGGCACTGACATGCAGCACTGATGGGCACTGATAGGCAGCACTCACATGCAGCTCCAAAGGGCAATGATAGGCGGCACTGACATGCAGCAATGATGGGCACCGATAGGCGGCACTAACATGCAACTCCAATGGGCACTGATAGGCGGCACTGACATACAGAAATGATGTACACCGATAGGGGGCACTCACATGCAGCTCTGATGGGCACCGCTAGGTGGCACTCATATGCAGCTCCAATGGGCACTGATA
The DNA here is from genome assembly GCF_037356315.1 of Lithobates pipiens. Classification (NCBI taxonomy): domain Eukaryota; kingdom Metazoa; phylum Chordata; class Amphibia; order Anura; family Ranidae; genus Lithobates; species Lithobates pipiens. Next base: position 78,652,250 of record NW_027507784.1, on the reverse strand, counting down.
GGCGGCACTGACATGCAGCACTGATGGGCACCGATAGGCAGCACTCACATGCAGCTCTGATGGGCACCAATAGGTGGCACTCACATGCAGCTCTAATGGGCACTGATAGGCGGCACTGACATGCAGAATGATGGCACCGATAGGCGGCACTCACATGCAGCTCTGATGGGCACCAATAGGTGGCACTCATATGCAGCTCCAATGGGCACCGATAGGTGGCACTGACATGCAGCACTGATGGGCACCGATAGGCGGCACTCACATGCAGCTCTGATGGGCACTGATAGACGGCACTGACATGCAGCACTGATGGGCACCGATAGGCAGCACTCACATGCAGCTGCAATGGGCACTGATAGGCGGCACTGACATGCAGCAATGATGGGCACCGATAGGCGGCACTCACATGCAGCTCTGATGGGTACTGATAGGTGGCACTCATATGCAGCTCCTATGGGCACTGACATGCAGCACTGATGGGCACCTATAGGCGGCACTCACATGCAGCTCCGATGGGCACTGATAGGTGGCACTGACATGCAGCACCGATGGGCAATGATAGGTGACAATGATTGGCACTCATAGGTGACACTGATGGGCACTGATAGGTGGAAGGAAGATTAAAGGGGAGGCTGAAATGGACTTTAATGGATATTGCATACAGTCATCAAGATATACATTAGGTATCGAATGGGGATATGTTTTATATGCCACTGATGTGTGATAATAGGCGGCGTGGATAGGCAGCGCTGAGGGGCACTGATGGGTGGCACTGATGGGCAATGATGGGCGACACTGATGGGCACTGATAGGTGGCACTGATGGGCAATGATGGGCAGCACTTATGAGCAGGCACTGACTTGCATCACTAATGGGCACAGCCTGGCATCACTGCTGGGCACTGATGGGGCTGCACTGATGATCAGTGCCCCGATTATTTGTGCAGGTCTCCCCTCTGTGGAGATGCTGCTGATCGGCTCTCCTTTCCTCACACTCTGTCAGTGTGAGGCTTGGAGAGCCAATAACCGTCATTTCCTTATTTACATGTCATAAACCGTGATTGGACACAGCTGATCACATGGGTAAAGAGCGGCGCCATTGGCTCTTTACCAAGATTGGGGTCGTACCACGTCCCAGTCATATGAAGTCACCCCAGAACAACAGAGCACCCTGCCCGCCATCATTTGTCTATACGGCGGGCAGGAGGTAGTTAAAGTTCCCTTCAGAAAAAGCTGTTGAGAAGTTCAGAATGACTTTCCTTGACTCCTGTTGGCATTTTACCTTTGCTAAAAGTTTGATGTTGTGTGAGGAACGCATTGAGAAAACAGTCATCTACTTTGTTCTCTGTATTTTATTGGCCACCCGGAGAGCGGGAAGTAAATCTGTGAACGTTTTACCAGCTCCTACAATCATGACTAGATTGGACACTGCCAAGACTCATCACTTCGTGTCTCCTGACACAGTCAACACGTTTCACCTTCAGCCTTTTTGAACGTCAAGTGCTTTGTGTGTTTAGCACATCTGACAACCAGCCTAGAAAATGCCTCCTCAGTCATTCACCCGCGTCATTGTCTTACAGAGATGCAGCTGAATGCAGAGTATTGTGTCCCCGTTCTCTAATCTGCCCGCAGAGTGTCATTCTCATCCCTACACGCTGGTCATTTGGCCCATATTTTATTAATTGTATGATAAAGTGCCTTTGACACTCTGGCAAATTGAATCGCTATTATGTTTCGGGAAGGAACAGATTTCCATTGTCGCTGCTATTTTTCTGCTTGGAAAGGTGGAAATAATTCTACTTGAATGCTTGTATGGTCTTAGAAAATATTAATGAAGCTCGCGGTGCAGATTTTTATGGTTCAACAACTGGGAGCTGTGAAGAGAGTTTCAGTAATTGCTGTTAAGATTGGAACACAATAATCTCTTTTATTATATAATGATGTACTTTGTTTGTAACAATGTAAATCCTTGGGTAGTTAAACAGTATTTAAAGCAACCCCTGGGTTGGAAAAACTTCCAACAGCAATATTCTATAACAGGAAAAGTTAATACTTACCTTTCTGGTGGGTGGTGTGTTCATCCCCTTGAAGTTTAAGAATGAATTGCTCCACAGTGCCTACAGCTACTGAGGTCAGTGAGGGCTTGTTTAAAGTGGTTGTAAACCCTCCCCCACAACTTTGTCCCATGTAAATCAGTATAAAAACCCCTAATGAACACTGCTTGTAGATATCTCCTTACTTGCTTAGTATTGTTGTAATCCTCGTTGTTCTGTAGAATGAAGTCACTGAGCATGCCCAGATCTCTCCTGATTTAAGGCACACTCTCTATGTCTTATCTATCTGTTATCAGGACTTCCTACGGCACAACACTGAACTCTGCTAATCGCTCAGAGCTTCCTCCTACACCCCATGTGACCGTGTGACATGACATACAGTCTAAACTGCAGCCATTACTGCAGTCTTATCAGTTGAAGCTGATAAGTCTGACAAAGGGAAACATTAGACATAGGCACAAGTAAATACTATGAAATAAACTAGTAAGCTATGAACAGGGAAGCAGGGTTGCCATAGAAACGTTGGATTGAGAAGGAGGCTTGGTTAACAGTACAGGAAGTGCTCAATGTAAGGGCGGAAAAACACTCCACTGTGGACTCAGAAAACAATACTTAAGATAGCGCTGCCTAACCCCTGGAAACAAGTTTTTTAAAGTTTCTTTAAACAGTAAGTAATATGCGATTGGGGCTGGATTACAGTGGCTATAGTCTGATAATGACTTATTATAATGGACTAAATGAAAAGAAGCATCAGAGTGGGAGAGTTTACTTCCTCTTTAAAAATGTGTTAAGAAAGGGTAAACATTTGCATATCCTCAGACTGTGCATTCAATACCCTCCCACATACACACACACCCACTCACTTACACATACACAGGAAGAGGGAGCTGGTCAGGGAGAGGGGAGAATGTATGTGAGATGTAAATATCATCCTAGTCTTTCTATTCCTTGTACATATACTGTACATGTGATATTTTCTAGCAGTAGTTACCGTATTTATCGGCGTATAACACACACTTTTTTCCCCTTAAAATCAGGGGGAAATCATGGGTGCATTTTATACGCTGATCCCCGCCGATCCCCCGCTGATTGTGAGCGGAGGAGTGAGCGCTGCCAAAATACACATAGCCGAGTATACTCGGCTAGGCTCGGCTCCTCTCAGCTCCACTCACAGTCACGCCCAGTCCCGCCCTATGATGGACATAACACAGGGACAGGCTGTAAACATGAGCGGAGCTGAGCCTAGCCGAGTACACTCAGTTCTGTGTATTTTGGCAGCGCTCGACTCCTCTCGGCTCCGCTCACTTTCACGCCCAGTCCTGCCATTGGACCTGTGTTATGTTTATCATAGGGCAGGACTGCGAGAGGAGCCGAGATACACAGGACGGCACTGTGTATCTCGATGGCACCATATTTAAACTGCAGTGACACTGACAAGGCTGTTTTTTTTCCTTAAAATTCCCTCCTAAACTTGGGGTGCGTGCTATACGCCGGCCCGTGTTATACGCCGATAAATATGGTAGTTTTATTCAACTATCGTTGTTCTGTAATATTGAAGACATTTTGTTCCTCAGTTCCCGTGAGTGCCAGGAAGATACCCCAATATTCATTAACCACACATGTAGCACATTTATTTATTTGTTTATATTTTTTTTCTGACTGGCACTAAAATAGTGCTTTAACATATATGTCAGTCCCTGTCCTCAAGGAGCTTACAATCTAAGATCCCTAACTCACATTCATATATACACATGCTAGGGCCAAATTAGACTGGAACCAATTAGCCTACCAGCGAGTCTTTGGAGTGTGGGAGGAAACCCACGCAGGCACAGGGAGAACATGCAAACTCCACGCATGCTCTGCCATGGTTGGGATTTGAACCGACAACCCTACAACTTAAACCAATCACCATAAAATATGCATTTGTCCAACAGTAGGATGGGATGCAAGAAAGGTGAGGAGGCACCTAGTTTTAATCACATAATCCCATCTGTTGTGTCAAGAAGTCTGCCAGGTGTTAGTTTTTCAATCTTTGGTACCTTTAGTCATGCCATATATATAGATATAATATCATTGTATTCATCTACTCTTCATTCTCTATATACAGCTCTTCTCTATACAGATAGATGTCACCCCATGATATATATATATATATATATATATATCCCCCTCTATATACTCCTCTACCATTTTATATATATATATACACAGGGTAGGTGGGTGATGGGTCGGGCTCAGTATTGGATCTCTATGGATGATGGGTGTAATAAGATTTGTAAACGTCCCTCTGTATCTAATCATCACAGCTTATCCCCGTATATTCATCACCCCTCATCACCCTTCATCACCCTTCATCACCCCGTATACTCATCACCCTTCATCACCCCTATACCCATCACACCTCATCACCCCTTATACCCATCACCCTGTATAGCCATCACCACATATACTCATCACCCCTATACCCATCACCACTATACCCATAACACCTCATCACCCCTATACCCATCACACCTCATCACCCCTATACCCATCACCCTTCATCACCACTATACCCATCACACCTCATCACCCCTATACCCATCACCCTTCATCACCACTATACCCATCATCCCGTATACTCATCCCCCCTATACCCATCACTCCTTATACACTTCACCCTTCATCACCCCTATACCCATCACCCTGTATACTCATCACCCTTCATCACCCCTATACCCATCACCCCGTATACTCATCACCCTTCATTACCCCTATACCCATCACCCCGTATACTCATCACCCTTCATCACCCCGTATATCCATCACACTTCATCACCCCGTATATCCACAAACAGTGCAGAGGCTACCAATCACACAGGCCAAAAGTCCATTAAACAGTCTAGGGATCGTCTTTTTATGATGTATTGCTTGTAGAACTTGCAACAGGAGAGGGTTTGGGGTGTTAGGGCATACTCCAAAAAATGCTAACTTGCAACAGGACGACACATTTCACTAGGTGAAACTTCTTTAAACAGTCTGTAAGCCAGAAATAAAGAGGGAAGCCAGAACTAAGACCCTGTAAGAGCTGTCTCAGAGAGCTACCAATGGCACAAAGTAGAACACCACACAGTCACTTGGATCCTGAGTTCAGGTACAAACTCACAACATCTCAGGGCAACTACATATCCTCCACCAGGCACTCTTCATTGAATTCTACAGACCAGATCCTTGGGTGAAACTGCTTATTTAGCTCCTAAACTAATTAGGAATAGACAGCTTTGTAATAGAAGGGACCTTTATGAACAACAGAACCACCTCAAAGGTGCAGCAGCCTCTGAGGCTGGAACTTCTCTAGCAGGACAAGAACAGGGCTCCAAACCCCAGACTATTTATGTTCCCCCTGCCGTTTACTGGACACACTTTCCCAAGGATTAGCTGCAGCACAATAAATATTCAAGCTGCCCATTTGACTCTCCCAGCCCTCTATGTTCTGGAAATCTCTAGAATTTAGGAGGAAGCAATAAAAACTGCATCCTGTGAGATCTAGAACAGCCCAGAGAAATCAATAGCTGCTCCAATGATTACAGAGGAGCCCAAAATAACTAAATGTACCTATTATCCTAGCAACCTACCTAAGAGGGTGCCATGTCCAGGGATAAGAGACATGCAAAGTCCCTTGGTCCATTGGAACTTGTATCTGTAGATCATCAACAGGATAGAGGAATGGATGAGGCAACTGGATGGATGGATAGATGAATGGCTGAACAGGAGAAGGGACCAAGACTGGAACCTCTGCAGCTCCCTCAGATCTGTGTAGGATCACCTCAATGTAGAAGAAAACGAACACCAGGGTGCTGAGGCCAGTATCAAATAAACACTTTATTAAAATAAGCAGCACACTTACATTAAAGTTAGCATGAAACACCATAGATAGGAAACACCTGATACCAAGCAGCTGTGATCAGTGTGATGACAGGGAGCCAGCCATCTCAAAGTATGGATATTAGCGGCAGCTTTCTAGGCTGCACACAAGGATGACAGCTCTCAAAATGCAAGGTGGATGTCGGGAGAGGAGGTGTGCATGCCACGTTTCCAGGGACTTACCCTCTTTTAAATGAATTTGTCATCCTCAGTCTCTGTTTGCTTAGTGATGCCTACAACCTGATACTGATCACAGCTGCTTGGTCTCCGGTGTTTCCTATCCATGCTGTTTCATGCTAACTTCAATGTATGTGTGCTGCTTATTTTGATAAAGTGTTTTTTATTTGATACTGACCCAGCACCCTGCTGTTCATTTTCTTCTACAATGACATTGACCAACTATGACTCGGTTACTGTATTCAGTCAACTATGTTCACAAGCAATCCACCCCCTTGGTGTCTGTGCAGCTGTGGACCAGCAGAGATGCAATCGTGACAATTTCCCACATGCTCTACAGAACCAGGTTTGAACCAAACTCAGCTCATTCCGAGCCATGACCTGGATAAATTAGACCTTTTGCAGACATACTTGAGTCAGAGCACCCTTTCTTTTTTGTATGGTATCACTGTTAAGCCTCATACACACGATCGGATTGTTCGCCAACAAAACCGTGAAATTATTCCGAAGGGCATTGGCCCAAACTTGTCTTGCATACACTCGGCCACACAATTGTTGTCCAACAATTACAAATGTAGTGACGTACTACGTTGTTTTTTAGCTCTTTAGCACCACCCTTTGGGCTCCTTCTGCTAATTTCGTATTAGTACAAGTTTGGTGAGTGTTGATTCACACTTTTAATTTTGCACTTTTCAGTTTCTGAACTGCCATTCGTCAACCAGCCATATTGCGGAATCGGAGGAGATAACATTATCATTTATTATTGGCCTTGAAGTTATTGCTTTGACATTTTTTTTGGTTGAATAATAATGATTTGATTTGGTAGATTTCTATATTTTTGGATGCATAGAATGCACTTTTTGGTTATGTTCTATTGGCAGATAGCATGTCTAATTTTATTTGTTTTCTTTTTTTAATGCACAATAAAAGAAATTGTTTAGAATAATACTTGGCTATGTGTTTTACTTCAAATGACAGTTTGGGAGTAGGCAGTTACATTTAAAAAAATACAATGTAAAATTGGCAAGGGACACCAACATAGTTGTATCTTTGATCTTAAAAACTACAGGATAATGGTGTTGTGGTAACTTGCCCAAATAAAAAAAAAAAAGCATAATAATATTATTCTTGGTATTACTAGAAAAACAAGCCTTTGAAAATGTTTGCAATAACTCCATCAGTATCATCAGAAAAGCAGCTTCATTATTATCCCTTTAAAGAAGAAGAGAATTGTGCGCTGCATTTTGAGATTTCATAATTTTCCGGGTCACGAATGTTAATTCTCCATTAAGAATGCTAGTTTACAAGACCGACCACTTCTGGCTCGTCCTTGCTTCCGATCATGTGTGTTTTTACTTTGGACTTTTGTCCAACGGACTTGTGTACACACGCTCGGAAAATCTGACAACACACATTTGTCCAAAGAAAATTTTAAAACCTGCCATCCAACATTTGGAAAGTCCAACAACAATTGTCCGATGGAGCGCACACACGACAGCCTGTCACCGAACATTCCCTGTCAGAAAGTCAGATTGTGTGTACAGGGCTTAAAGCAGGAGTCCGCCGAGACTCCGCGTTTTTTTTTTTTTTTTAAAGCCAGCAGCTACAGATACTGCAGCTGCTGACTTTTAAAATAGTGACACTTACCTGTCCAGCGCGCCCGCGATGTCGGCACCCGAAGCCGATCTCTCGATCGTCTCTCGGGCGCTGCCACCGCCATCTTGGGTATGGGAATCAGGAAGTGGAGCCTTTCGGCTTCATTTCCCAGTTCCCTACTGCGCATGCACGAGTCGCGCTGCGCAATAAGGATGGACCCGCTGCCTCTGGGATCTGTGTGTTTCCCAGCAGGCAGCGGGGGACTTTCGGAAAGGGGCGTAATCTACACCCCTTTTCGCAGAGAGCTATCCCGGAAGTGGGTGCAGATACCTGTACTGTACAGGTATCTGCACCCCCTCCCCCCTGAAAGGTGCCAATTGTGGCGCCGGAGGTGGGGAGGGTTCTGATGAGCGGAAGGTCCACTTTAGGGTGGACCTCCGCTTTAAGGCATGTCTACACATCCATTCAGAAGGCTGCCAAAACAAAATTTAGTTGAGAAAAGTAAGCAAAAATGCTAAGGATGCAAGTAACAAATCTGCCTCCGCGTGAGCCAAGGAACACACAGACTTGCAGAATTTTTCCATGGCCTGATTAACTATTCTTGTGGCTCCGATTATTTATAACATCGTGGCAAATGCTGTGTCTTCCTCTCTCCATTTTCTGAGCCATTTAACAGGAAACTGACAACCCTGCTGGTTTCATCTCTAGGGTGTAAAAACAAGGAAAACAGATAAATCACGGGTTTATATGGCTGTATAAATGTCCATATATGGACAGCTATGGCTACTGGGAATTCTCTGTAAAACAGGACAATTACTAGAGAGAATCTCACATCACGCAGGCGGCAGGAAAGGTTAGTAATAAGTCAAAACAGAAAGACAAAAAATAAATAAATTTGTTTGTCAGCAACAATATTCCTTGCAGTTGGTAAATATCCAATTTATCTGTTAATTAAAGGAGCTTTTCACTTTCATGAAAAATTGGACGAGGACGATATTTTTTTTCTTCTTAATTCCTTTATTTAGCCAAAAAAATTAGACCACACTACAAAGAATTAATGTACATTGCAAAATCGTAAAACAAACAAATTAAAATCTTACATGAAATCAAAAAGCATACAAAAATCAGTACGGAAGGATAATATGTATATTGGCTTGGCAAAGACATCTTTTTAATGTATTCTATGCATTAAGATAAAAAACAGTGGCGGCTGGTGGTTTTTTGTTTTAGGGGGTGGCAAACAACCAAACCACCCCCCGTGGCAACTCAAACCCCCCCCGTCGGTCAGCCGACACTTACCCCATCTAGATGACAGGGATCGGGCATCTATGAAGCGTCGGCAGGGACCCGGCATCCAGGGATCGCCTGTCCTTACAGATAATTGTGTGACAGGTATTAGTCATGCTTCCCGATTGGCCAGGAGGATGATCAGTGTTGCAACAGCGAATATTCATTCACTGTTGCAACACACCTGGGTGAGCTCCAGACGCATCCTCAGCCTCCCGAGCCCACCCTATTTTGAAGCCTATTAGAGCCTATGGCTCTAACCAGGTGCTTAAAAAAAAACCTGGCCGCTGTAATTCATGCACCCGGTGACCTGAAAGGGGCCAGACGCATGAATATGGGGCAGCTGCGGCAGCCATGGTTAGATTCATGCTATACATGAGTCTATCCATTACCATATAGGGGGTCGTGAGGAGAAAGGAGGGGGGCGCCTGGGTGCCCCTAATAGACGTGTTGCCCTTGATAAAAATGTGTGCAGCAGCCCCCCTCAGCTGTCCAATATTTACCTGAGCCCCATCTCCATCCAGCGATGTTGCACGAGTGCCTTGGCTGTCCAGGATTCTCCGTTCTGATTGGCTTGTAAATCTTAACATGTTAATTTAATTTCCAAAGTTGTTTTCAGTTTTGGAAATTAAATACAATTCCACGTTTCTGGACACTCATTTATTTTTTTGCTTACAAATCTCTCATGCATGACTGAAAATGTGGAAGGAAGGAATAAAGAAAAAGATGTAAGAAAGAAATTTCAGAAAGAAAGAAATCCCAGAAATAAAGACAGAAAGGAATGTCAGAAAGAAAGGAAGGGCTGCCATAAAGAAAGAGATGTAAGAAAGAAAGAAGGAAAGAAAGAAGAACAATTCAGAAAGAAAGAATGACAGAAATTTCAGAATAAAAGAATGAGAAAGAACGAAATTTCAGAAAAAAATTAAAAACATATCAGAAAGAAATTTCACTAAGAAAGAGATGTCAGAAAGAAAGAAAGAAATCTAAGAAAGAATGAAAATTCCAGAAAGAAAGAAAGAAATTTCAGAAAGAAAAAAGGAAAGAAAGGAATTTCAGAAAGAAAAAAAGAAGGAAAGAAATACATTTCAGAAAGAAATGTCAGAAAGAAAGAAAGAAAAAAATGCGAGAAAGATTAAAGTAAGACATTTCAGAAAGAAAGAGATTTCACAAAGACATTTCAGAAAGTAAGAGATGTCAAAAAGAAAGAAAGAAAGGTCAGAAAGAAAGATATTTCAGAAAGAAAGGAAGGAAGAAAAGAAAGAAATTTCAGAAAGAAAAAAAAGAGAGAAAGAAAGATGTCAAAAAGAAAGAAAGAAATCTCTGGAAGAAATTTCAGAAAGAAAGAAAGGCCAGAATAAAAGGTCAGAAAGAAAGAAATTTCAGAAAAAAAGAAAAAAAAAGTCTTCAAAAAGAGAAGAAAGAAATGTCAGGAAGGAAGGAAGGAAGGAAATTCAAACTCCCCACATCCCATTATACAATGGGGAACTAGTGTGGTGGTGGAGGGGTTATCTGCTTACCTGGGTTCCTCCTCGATCATCAAACTGCTAATATACATTTTAAATAAGATATTTTCCACTTCATTACATACCTTATTGTAGACCTAGTAACATTACTGTGACCCTGTGCTCCTCTATGCAATGCAGGCAGATCATTGAAAGTGAGGGGGGTCAACAGGATGCTGTACATAGCTTCCAGAAAACACCCCCTGCCTCAATACTCCCCTCTAGATCCCTCAGCCCTGATGCAGGCAGTGATCTGACTTTTTTTAGGAGTTATGCACATATCAAAATCCTTGTCAGTCTGGAGGCGTGGAAGTTCTTAGGCAGGCAGACATGAACGAAGCTTAAACAAAGTGATAAGCGAAGGGCATACATGACAGGGTGGAAGTAATACCAGGCTGTAGTGGGTTAAAATTAGGGGGTTTGGTTATTCTAGATTGTAAGCTCTAACGAGCAGGGCCCTCTGATCCCTCCTGTATTGATTTGTATTGTAAGTGTACTGTCTCCCCTCATATTGTAAAGCGCTGTGCAAACTGTTGGTGCTATATAAATCCTGAATAATAATAATAATAATAATAATAATAAAAGGTCAGGGCTCATGCCTGAGTGGATGGGCAGACGGGGTGATGGGAGAAGCAGGAGAGTTAGTAGTTCAGGGATGGAGTGAAGGGGCATCACTTGCAGTTTGAAATTGCCCTCCCCCCCTGGTGACGTGGTTTTGGTGGTTGCTTGGCAAGTGTGAACGTTGGAGGTTGGGGTCCTTGACGAGGGTCGAAAACATTGGTCGAATGGTGAAACGGTGGGACCCATCTCAGGTATGGAGCCCTCCAGTTCGTCTTGTTCAGTTTAGGCCGCGTACACACGGGCGGACTGTCTGACGGACTTGGTCCGCTGAAACGTGTTTCAGCGGACAGTCCGCTCGTGTGTGGGCTTCAGCGGACTTTTTCAGCGGACAGTCTGGCGGACTAAGTCTTTCGGAATTTCCGTAATACAGTCCGTCCAACTTTGGTTTCAGCGGACAGTCCGCTCGTGTGTAGGCAAGTTGGACGGACTAAGTATGGTGCATGCTCAGAAAGGATTTATACGGCCGAAGGTTGCATTGCAGTGTATTGGACGTCGTATTTCTAGTCCCATCGTACGTGCTGTACACGTCATCGCGCAAGCTTTCAGCGGACTGTCTGTTCATCGTGTGTGGTCAAGTCCGTTCATTCAAAAGTAGGACGGACTGTCTGTCGGATTGTCTGACGGACTTAGTTGGACGGACAATCCTCCCGTGTGTACGTGGCCTTAGACTGACTGGGTGCTAATGTGGTAGGGGTCTGTGGTCGGTTAGGATAGTCCTCGAGGCGGTGTGTGGCTTCTGGGGACTGAACCTAACTTAACGGTATCACAGACTCCAAAGTTGTGGGAGATGGTGTCATCAAGGATCTTCAACCAGTTTCTTCTTCTTCGATCTGGAGTGTTTATGAATGTTTATGTTTAACCTCTTAAGGATCAGCTGTCACAGTTATACTGCTGCAGGTTGGCTCTCCTGGGCAAATCGCCTTTCCTGTACGTCAGACGCTTTAAGAGCTGTAGGGGGCACGTGCTCGCGGCGTGACGTCAATGCGTGAGGCTGGCGGTCGCAATGCCTGCCGGCCACCCGCAATTGCTCCTGACAGAGACAGAACGGAGATCTGTCAATGTAAACAGCCAGATCTCCGTTCGGACAGGGGAGGAGAGACAGATCTTTTGCTCCTAAAGATTAGGAACAGCAAACAGTGTCCTCCTCCAGGCAGTCCCATCCAGTTAGAACACACATGAGGGAACACAGTTAACCCCTGGATCGCCCCCTAGTGTTAACCCTTTCCCTGCCAGTGATATTTATACAGTAATCAGTGGCTATTTTTTAGCTCTGATTGCTGCATGAATGTCAATGGTCCCAAAAATTTGTCAAAAGTGTCAAATCTGTCTGTCGCAGTCTTGCAGAAAATTGCTGATCGCCGACATTAATAGTAAAAAAAACAAATGAATAATAGAAATGCCATAAATCTATCCTCTAGTTTGTAGATATTATAACCTTTTTTCTCAAACCAACCAATATACGCTTATTGCGATCAAAAATATGTAGAAGAATACATATCGACCTAACTAATGAAGAATTTAGTTTTTTTTACATATTTTGGGGATATCTATTATAGCAAAAAGTAAAAAATATATTTTTCTTTTTTCAAAAATTGTCGCTCTTTTTTTGTTTATCGCGCAACAAAAACCAAAAACGCAGAGGTGATCAAATACCACCAAAACAATTGTCAGTTAAAGCGACGCAGTGCTGCATCGCAAAAAATGGCCTGGGGAAAATCCTTCAGGGCCTTAAGTGGTTAATTATAATTTTGTTTTAATAAAAGGCTAAACTGGCCATTTAACCCAGCACAGTTTGGTGTTATTATTGAAGAAAGGGGGTGGTGTTGGGTACTTAATATTAATAAGAGTGATCAGGTATATCTGAACTACCCCAGTCATGCATTTGCATACCCATGTGTGATGAACCGAAATTCTTTATATAAAAGTGTAACGACACCCCGAGTATGAAAGGAGTTAAAGCCATTTAGGACATTCCATTTCCGAACACAAGGGCAGCTACTGAACACTCCAATCAGCCGAACAAGAAACCCATACGAATAACTCTTCCCCCCAAGTACGAGACGAGGCTCTGTATGGAGGGTCAAACAGGAATCAGACTCTTTTATTAGAACCAGAATACAGTCTTATATACAGTAGAAGAGCAGGTCCCCCTCTCCTGCTCATATTACTCTAACAAAACAACTGTAACCAGAAACAGAATTAACATGAACTAATTAACTAACTCCTTAAAGCAGCCGATGTGACTCTGTGCCTTCCTGGGCATTGTATGATTAATCAGGATTTCACTACAGATCAGACTTGTTGTCACTGAGCTTCACACATTAGTATAAACACAGGACACCTTCTCACAATAGCAGGAGCTAATTATAATTACCAATACAAACAGTGATTCCCCTTCCTCCTCAGCCTAGTAGGCAACAAACTATAGTAGGAGTAGACTGTCCGGCTCCTACCCAGTTCTAGAGGCCAATGTGATCAGCTCTCTCAACTAACATGTGGAGTTCAGGATCAAACAAACCAACAATAGTCTTTACATATATCCAGGGAAATATTGTGGATAAATATTATTGTCCCATTTTAGTAATCCAAGATATATTTTATCAGTCACCCTGTGCCCAAAAGTGACTCCCGTCACAGAAAGTAACGTGCCAGTGATAATAAGGCTGCGGAGGAAAGGGCTAGATTATGCTGGGCATCTTCCAGCCAGGTAGCGTAATGGGCTCCATGTATTTTGTTACAGCTTCTAATACACAGGATTATGATCAGGATGACAATTACTAAATGTGTAGCATCTACAGCTGCCTTAAACTTTTGCTTTTTGCAGCAGGTATAATTTCTATTGGTTTTCACAATTTAAAGGAGATCCCCCAATATGAAATTTCCTTCCTCAGTAATTCATTTTTCTTTAATCTGGTAATATACTCCCCGACAAAGATCTCAGTGTCTGATGGTCATCTCTTTATTAATGGGATGAAACAATTTTGTGCAAAGTAAAGATTGCCATTTTTTGGCGAGCCAGCCATCGATTTGAAGCACATCTGGACGCCTTTCATGTGAACGTCAGATAAATGACAGATCTCTGGCATCCCGTTGGCGTATATCCCATTCTGTGCTGAAATCAAATATTTGTCAGAGCCGGATTGGTTGGCAAGCTGCTGCTCAGAATGAGACATTAACAAAATGGGCTTTTGTTTGAATATAATTGTGCAAGTGACAGAAGTTTGCTACAAAGAAAATCAGAATTGAATTCACATTGTCATACGGAGATATGTGATAAAAGAGGAGGGGAGATTTCACGGGTTTTGTCCTTTTCTTTTGTGCAGTTAAATCAAGTTCTGTTTTATTCAAGGGCGGCATGACTTTGACTAAATATGCATTTAAAAGGGACCCAATACATTACTTTAACCACTTCAATACTTCAGCACTTTTACTCCCTTCCTGCCCAGGCCAATTTTCAGCTTTAAGCGCTTTCACACTTTGAATGACAATTCCGCAGTCATACAACATTGTACCCAAATACATTTTTTTTTGAGCCAGATAGAGCTTTCTTTTGGTGGTATTTAGTCACCTAGTTTTTTTTTTTTTTTTTTTTTACTTTTTGCTAAACAAAAAGACCAACAATTTTGAAAAAAACAAAAAAACAAAACAAGACTTTCTTCGTTTCCATTATAACATTTTGCAAATAAGTCATTTTCTTTCACTGATGAGGCTGCACTGATAAGCACTGATGAGGTGGCACAGATATGCGGCACTGATAGGCATGGATATGCAGCACTGATGGGCACTGATAGGTGACACTGATGAGGAGGCACCAATAGGCAGCACTGATGGGCATTGATTGGAGACACTGATGAGAATTGATAGGTGGCACTGGTGAGGAGGCACTGACAGGTGGCACTAATGAGGAGCAACTGGTAAGGCTGCACTGATGGGCACTGATGAGGCAGCACGGATATGCAGCACTGATAGGCATGGATATGCAGCATTGATGGGCACTGATAGGTGGCACTAATGAGAAGTCACTAATATGTAGTACTGATGGGCACTAATAGGCAGCACTGATGGGCACCGATAGGTGACACTGATAAAGAAGCAATGATGAGGAGGCACTGGTAGGCAGCACTGATGGGCATTGAAAGGTGACACTAATGAGCCTTGATAGGTGGCACTTGTGAGGGGGCACTGACAGGTGGCACTGATGAGCATTGATAGGTGGCACTGGTGAGGAGGTACTGATAGGTGGCACTAATGAGGAGGAACTGGTAAGGCTGCACTGATGGGCACTGATGAGGCGGCATTGATATGCGGCACTGATAGGCACAGATAGGCACAGATATGCAGCACTGATGGGCACTGATAGGTAACACTAATGAGGAGGCACTAATAGGCAGTACTGATGGGCACTAATAGGCAGCACTGATGGGCACTGATAGGTGGCACTGATGGGCAGCACTGATGGGCATTGATTGGTGACACTGGTGGGCACTGATAGGTGACACTGATGAGCCTTGACACTGGTGAGGAGGCACTGACAGGTGGCACTGATGAGCACTGATAGGTGGCACTGGTGAGGAGGCACTGATAGGTGGCACTAATGAGGAGAAACTGATAAGGCTGCACTGATGGGCACTGATGAGGAGGCACGGATATGCGGCACTGATAGGCGTGGATATGCGGCACTGGTGGGCATGGATTTGCAGCATTGATGGGCACTGATTGGTGGCACTAGGGAGGAGGCACTTATAGGCAGCACTGATGGGCATTAATAGGAGGGCACTAATGAGGAGGCACTGATAGGCAGCACTGATGGGCACTAATAGGGGGCACTGATGAAAATGCACTAATGGGGAGGCACTGATAGGCAACACTGATAGGCACTAATAGATGGCACTGATGGGCACTGATAGGTGGCACTGATGAGGAGGCACTGATAGCAGCACTGATGAGGAGGCACTGATAGCAGCACTGATGTGTGCTGCTAGGAGGCACTGATGAGGAGACACTGATAGGTGGCACTGATGGGATACTAATAGGCTGCACTGATGGGTGCTAATGGGCATGGATGGGGCTGCACTGGTAGACAGGGCACTGATTATCTGTGTACATGTCCCGTCACACTTGCTGGTTACCAACTCTCCTCTCCTCATGCTATGACAGTGCGCGAGTAAAAGAATGCTGATAACTGCCAAGTGTGTTTACATGTGATTAGCTGTGATTCATTTGACACGTGTTAAAGGGCTGCTGTGATTGGTCCTTTACCATGATCTGTCATCCATGTGAAACTGAAATTTCACATGGATAAACATCCCTCCGTTACATTTTCATTCTGTTTTGGTTTGTTGATGAAAATTTTGTTTTCAACAATTGAGGAAAATTTGGGGTCATTTTTGTTAGTTTTCCTGTCTGGAAAAATACAGCTGAAGAACAATATGACAAAATATTTTCATTAACAAAGGAAACAGCGGTGATCACATACCCTCAGCTTCACAAGGAGCTAGAGGAGGAGAAACAACATCACACTGGTTTTCCCAGTGAAAATCTGTGCAGGGGATGGGGATGTATCAACACCTAATCATTAGATTAGCTCCAAGTACAGCCAGAAAACTGACCGTGCTGTGCCTTCCCTCCTAGTGTGGTCAGTATTGAATAGGAAAGAAGGGACTGTCAGGAACACTGGGGATTTCACACAAAACGTAGCAATACAAGGAGAACAGGAGACTTTCTCGTACAAGTACACAGTACAGCAGCCACATATCAGGAATATGAAATGTTGGGTTTACATATTCTTTAACAAGACAAAAGGGAACAAATAAGAGAAGTCCATTGTTAGGGTTTGCATACACTTTAATCAAATGAAATAAACAGCAATACGGTTTCCAGCGTTTTACAGCAGAACTGAAGTAGGATTGTGCTGCAGGCGATCAAAGGGAAGCAGGCTTTGCGTGCGATCACATACATAGAGCCATACATTTTTATTAAAGTGGATATGCAGACGGGTGAAGAAAACACTGTGCCCTGTATATATCACACTCCGCACACTTAATTATTCATACAGTAAAGTCCCCTTTTGGTTTCCTTTATATTTTCATCTCATCCCCACCATCTGATCACAGGCACGGAGTGCCTAAAGCAAAGCGCCAACACAAACATGCCCGCGTCTGCAGCATATGGCCCCGTATTAGGACAGATTATTCATTTTATACATTTTCCCAGAATAATATCATTTGATTACATTTTTCCATTCCTGCCAATAGATGTGACTTCCTGTACAACGCGGGATTGTTGTGGGGAAGTTTCTTTCGGATAATTAAGCAAACATTGTCATTATTGGCTTAGTAATTGTGCCTGTGTGATGAGCGTTAGTTAAGTAACAGAGCTAACAATTAGCAGCCATTGGAATGATTGCTTCTGTCACGGTGAAATGGACCCTAATGATCACTTATCTGTCATCTGAAATGTCTAATAACCAATCATGTTCTATTTAATAACCAGATTTGTTTTACTGTAATTAGCCAATGATTGACCGGTTGACATACGGGGGGGATATCAAATGAAAATGACTGTTTTCTGTGCGGATCGTGAATAAATAGGCACGAAGGTCATTCTTTGTTTTTTTTTTTGTTAATTTGATATTTGCGAATGTGGTCGCCACAATGTAAATACATTTATTAAAGAGGAAGTCAGCCCTGATGGGTTGACTTCCTCTTTCCCTGCAAAGGCAAAGCATAATGGGCTACTATGCATTATGTGTCACTTACATGGAACAGGAGCCAGCGATGTCCCCAATTTCCTCGCCGGCTGGAATCGTCCATCATCCTTCCGGGGTCGTGGACTCCGGCTCTGTGACTGGCCGAAGTTGCGTGCGTGTGGGAGCCGCCAGTCACAGCATGTCCTTTAATCAGTCCCCGACCGGCGCACGACGATATACGTCGGCAGAATGGCACGGGCAGGCATATTGGCGTACAGGTACGTCCATTTCTATATGCCACCCTGCCATCGCATGCACGCCGCCGGCGGCGCGCTCGCGCATCGGACGGGACCCCTGTGAGTGCGGTCGCAGGTCCCGCGGACTCGATCGCCGCAGGGATACCCGCGATCGTCTCACGGGGAAGCTGAACGGGGAGATGCCGTTGTAAACAGCATCTCCCCGTTCTGCCTAGCAACAAGAAGCTGATCTCTGCTCCATGTGATTGGAGCAGAGATCAGTGTTCACTGACACAAAGCCCAGCCCCCCACAGTTAGTAACACGCCCCTAGGAACACTTAACCCCTACACTGCCACCACCTGGTTAACCCCTTCACTGCCAGTGTCATTTACACAGGAATCAGTGCATTTGTATAGCACTGATTGCTGTATAAATTACAATGGTCCCAAAAATGTGTCAAAAATGTCCGATGTGTCCGCCATAATGTCGCAGTCACAATACAAAATCGCTGATTGCCGCCATTACTAGTAAAAAAACAAAATATTAATAAAAATGCCATAAAACTATCCCCTATTTTGTAAACGCTATAACTTTTGCGCAAACCAATCAATAATCGCTTATTGCATTTTTTTTTACCAAAAATATGTAGAAGAATACCTATCGGTCTAAGCTGAGGGAAAAAAATGTTTTTTTTATATATTTTTGGGGGATATTTATTATAACAAAAAGTAAAAAATATTGTGGTTTTTTTACAAAATTGTCGCTCTATTTTTGTTTATAGTGCAAAAAATAAAAACCGCAGAGGTGATCAAATACCACCAAAAGAAAGGTCTATTTGTGGGAAAAAAATGACGTCAATTTTGTTTGTGAGCCACGTCGCACGACTGCGCAATTGTCAGTTAAAGCGTCGCAGTGCCGAATCGCAAAAAGTGGTCTGATCTTAAGCCAGCAAAATGGTCTGGTCTGAAAGTGCTTATTAACCACTTCCCGACCGCCGCACGACGATGTACGTCGACAGAATGGCACGGGCAGGCATAAGGGCTTACATGTACGTCCTTGCCTGCCCGCGGGTCGGGGGCCCGATCGGGCCCCCGCCCGGTGCCTGCGGCGGTCGGTATTCGTTCGGGAGCGATCCCGGACGAGGGGACGGCCATTCATTCATGGCCACCCCCTCGCGATCGCTCCCGACGAATGAAAATGCTCCGTGACATCACTTCCTCTCCTGTAATGTAAACACAGGAGAGGAAGTGATGTAATCTCTCCTCCGTGTCGGTATTTTTCGTTCCGACACCGAGGAGAGAGGATCGGTGAGTTGCACCAACACGACACTACACAGTAGAACATGCCAGGCACACTCACACCCCCCCGATCACCCCCCCCAATTACCCCTGCCCCCCCAGTCACAGTGACACCAATGCCATTTTTTTTTTTTGCATTGGTGTCATTTGTGACTGTAATAACTGTTAGGGCAGTTAGGGTTAGCCCCCTTTAGTTCTAATGTACCCCCCTAACCCCCCCAATAAAGGTTTAACCCCGTGATCACCCCCTGTCGCCAGTGTCACTAAGGCTGGGTTCACATTGCAGCGGTTTATGAGAACGAATGTGATTCTCACTGCACTGCAGTGCAAATCACATCCGATCTCTGTGTGATTCGAGTTCAGCCATACAGATAGTATGGCTGAATTCGCATCGCACCCGCCGCAAATTCGCACGGGACCCTTTTTTTGGCCCGCAGCAGAATCGGATCGCATGGGTGTTCACACCATGCGATCCGAGTTTGCAGATCGCACTGCGATATGCGAACTGATCTGGGGGTGTCATTAACATTTCACTGACACTCCCAGCAGTTCGCATAGGGCAGTGTGAACTGCCGCCGGGAGGCATGCGATGCGGGAACCCGCCGCGGATTCGTGGCGTTCCCGCATCGCTCCAGTGTGAACCCAGCCTAATAAGCGATCGTTTTTCTGATCGCTGTATTAGTGTCACAGGTGACGCTAGTTAGGCAGGTAGGTATTTAGGTTCGCCGCAGCTTTTTATAGCGCCAGGGACCCCCATATACTACCGCATAAAGCCCCCTGATTGCCCCCTAGTTAACCCTTTCACCAGTGATCACCATATAACTGTTACAGGTGACGCTGGTTGGTTAGTTATTTTTTTATAGTTTCAGGGCACCTGCCATTTATTACCTAGTCTCACTAGTGTACCCCTAAATTTAGGGGTGTCTACTTTCCAAAATGGGGTCATTTGGGGGGGGTTTGTGCCATCTTGGCATTTTATGGCCTTCAAAACTGTAACGCCCTTAGAAAGCCTGAAGGCGGTGCTTGGTTTTCGGGGCCCCGTACGCGGCTAGGCTCCCAAAAAGTCCCACATATGTGGTATCCCCGTACTCAGGAGAAGCAGCAGAATTTATTTTGGGGTGTCATTTCACATATGCCCATGGCATGCGTGAGCAATATATCATTTAGTGACAACTTTGTGAAAAAAAAAAAAAAAAAGTTTGTAATTTTCCCGCAACTTGTGGCAAAATATAAAATATTCCATGGACTCAACATGCCTCTCAGCAAATAGCTTGGGGTGTCTACTTTCTAAAATGGGGTCATTTGTGGGGGGTTTGTGCCATCTTGGCATTTTATGGCCTTCAAAACTGTAATAGGTAGTGAGGAGTGAAGTCAAATATTTACGCCCTTAGAAAACCTGCAGGCGGTTCTTGGTTTTCGGGGCCCCGTACGTGGCTAGGCTCCCAAAAAGTCCCACATATGTGGTATCCCCGTACTCAGGAGAAGCAGCAAAATTTATTTTGGGGTGTCATTTCACATATGCCCATAGCATGTGTGAGCAATATATCATTTAGTGACAACTTTGTGAAAAAAAAATAAAAAAAAATTAAAGTTTGTAATTTTCCCGCAACTTGTGGCAAAATATAAAATATTCCATGGACTCAAAATGCCTCTCAGCAAATAGCTTGGGGTGTCTACTTTCTAAAATGGGGTCATTTGTGGGGGTTTTGTGCCATCTTGGCATTTTATGGCCTTCAAAACTGTAATAGGTAGTGAGAAGTGAAATCAAAAATTTACGCCCTTAGAAAGCCTGAAGGCGGTGCTTGGTTTTCGGGGCCCCGTACGCGGCTAGGCTCCCAAAAAGTCCCACATATGTGGTATCCCCGTACTCAGGAGAAGCAGCAGAATTTATTTTGGGGTGTCATTACACATATGCCCATAGCATGTGTGAGCAATATATCATTTAGTGACAACTTTGTGTAAAAAAAAAAAATAATTTTTTTTTTGTCATTATTCAATCGCTTGAGGCAAAAAAATAAAATATTCAATGGGCTCAACATGCCACTTATCAATTTCCTTAGGGTGTCTACTTTCCAAAATGGGGTCATTTGGGGGGGTTTTGTACTGCCCTGCCATTTTAGCACCTCAAGAAATGAGATAGGCAGTCGTAAACTAAAAGCTGCGTAAATTCCAGAAAACGTACCTTAGTTTGTAGATGTGACAACTTTTGCGCAAACCAATAAATATACAATTATTGACTTTTTTTTTACCAAAGACATGTGGCTGAATACATTTTGGCCTAAATGTATGACTAAAATTGAGTTTATTGGATTTTTCTAATAACAAAAAGTAGAAAATATCATTTTTTTCAAAATTTTCGGTCTTTTTACGTTTATATCGCAAAAAATAAAAATCGCAGAGGCAATCAAATACCATCAAAAGAAAGCTCTATTTGTGGGAAGAAAGGGACGCAAATTTTGTTTGGGTACAACATTGCATGACCGCGCAATTACCAGTTAAAGCAGCGCAGTGCCAAATTGTAAAAAGACCTCTGGTCATTTACCAGCAAAATGGTCCGGTCTGAAAGTGGTTAAAAACGGCACGCCGTGGCCCTTCTAAAGTGAGCATGCGCCAAATACATCGGCACATGCGCAGAAGGAATCCTCATATGGGGAATTGTAAATATCTCCTAAACCATGTAGGTTTAGGAGATATTTACAGCACCTACAGGTAAGCCTTAATCTAGGCTCACCTATAGGTGAAAGTGTGTTCTAAGGGTTTACAACCACTTTAACATACAGTGGGGAAAATAATTATTTGATCCCCTGCAGATAATATAAATTTCCCCGCATCCAGTTCGCAATAGCAGGAGATTGTGACCGGGTCTCTATGGAGCCGGTTCACACATCTCCGGAGCGGCTCTGGTGCGAATTTGCGCAGGGGTCCTGTGCGTCTTCTGGTCTGTTTCACATGCAAATTCAGCCAAAAATTCGGGCTGAAAGTGGACCTGAAATGGTGAATGGGGACCCACCGGACTCCCTGCTGTGAGCCGCATGCGAAGGTAGTGGGAACCCAGCCTCAAACCTCAGCATCATGGGCAAGACCAAAGAGCATCAGTTGTGCAACAGTTGTCCATTATCATTGAGCATCAAAGCCAAATTCGTATCCAAGCCGCACCCATCCAAAGTTGCATCAAAGTTGCACCAAAGTTGCACTACAAGGTCGTAAACATCTCCTAAACCATCTCCTGTGCCGAGCAGCTGCAGGAGGGCAGCTGCTCGGCGCAGGACCTGGGAGAATACTGTTATCGCTGTAATATCACCAACTACTACAGTAAGTGCCAGCTTCCACAGGGATGGCTCAGGTATGAGATATACACACTTACATTGAGCCAACCTGGATTAATTTGTACTTTAGGCCCCTGTCACACTTGTGCGGTCACGTGACGAGTGACGAAACGTGTCTGGGCTTTGTGACATCATTGTACACGAGCAGGAAATTATTCAAGTGACAAACTAGAGCATACACACCCTGACTGTGTTAAGTGCAATGCCTAGGTGCACTACAGGAATTTCACCCAAAAATGTGAATTTGGCTTTTATAGTTTTATTAAAGATTTTTTTTTTTAAACGATTCAGCACTATGTCAGTTTCCCTGATTTTATGAGCACCATACATATAAAGATTACTGCAAACTGGAACAAATGTCCCTGGAGAAGGATCCCAGCTGCCCGCTAATGGAAATTACACCCCTTAAGGGGAAGGCTAATGCCGCGTACACACGATCAAACAATCGGGTGGAAAAGTCCGGCAAACTCAGTCCGCCAGACAATCCCCCCATGTGTAGCCTCCGGCGTACTTTTTTTACCCGAAAGTACGGCGGACTTAGAAAGTAGTTTTGCACTCCAATCATCGGCGTGGGGTCCCCCCCAGGTCCACATCAGACCCTTGTCCGAGCACACTACCTGGCCGGCCAGGAAAGGGGGGGACGAGTGAGCGGCCCCCCTCCTGAGCCGTACCAGGCCGCATGCCCTCAACATGGGGGGTGCCTTGCCTTGCCCATGTTGAGGGCCTCTTCCCAACAACCCTGGCCGTTGGTTGTCGGGGTCTGCGGGCGGGGGGCTTATCGGAATCCGGGAGCCCCCTTTAATAAGGGAGCCCACGGATACCGGCCCCCCACCCTATGTGAATGAGTATGGGGTACAATGTACCCCTACCCATTCACCTGTGAAAAAAAGTACAAAAAAAAACACAACACAGGGTAAAAATAGTTTATTGCACAGCTCCGGGAGTCTTCCGTCTTCGGGGGTCTTCTTGCCGGACTCCTCCGCTATCTTCTTCTAGCTCTTTTACTAGCACAGGAGCCCCGGCTTTCTTCCTCGCCGCCGGCCTCTTCTTCCGACTTCGGGGGTCTTGTCCCCCTCTTCGGGGGTCTTGTCCCCCTCTTCGGTTCTTCTGCCGGGCCACCGCGCCTTCTTATAGCTCTTTGCAGGCGGTGCCCCGGTCTTCTGTCGCCGCTGTCGTCGTTGCCACCTTCTGTTCTTCTCTTCAGATGTTGACTCGTCGCTCCCTCGCGCGGCGACTTATATAGGGACATTGCCGGATGATGTCCCCGCCCATTATGGTGTCACAGTCCCAGAGGATGCTGGGACTGTGACATCATAATAGGCGGGGACATCATCCGGTGATGTCCCTATATAAGTCGCCGCGCTTCCGGTCCCCGTCATTGTGAACGGAGGGAGCGACGAGTCAACATCTGAAGAGAAGAACAGAAGAACAGAAGGCGGCGACGACGACGACAGCAGCAACAGAAGAACCGAAGAGGGGGACAAGACCCCCGAAGTCGGAAGAAGAGGGCGGCGGCGAGGAAGAAAGCCGGGCTCCACCGCTAGTAAAAGAGCTAGAAGAAGATAGCGGAGGAGTACTTTTTTCACAGGTGAATGGGTAGGGGTACATTGTACCCCATACTCATTCACATAGGGTGGGGGGCCGGTATCCATATTAAAGGGGGCTCCCGGATTCCGATAAGCCCCCTGCCCGCAGACCCCGACAACCAACGGCCAGGGTTGTCGGGAAGAGGCCCTTGTCCTCATCAACATGGGGATAAGGTGCTTTGGGGTGGGCGGGCCGCGCGCCCCCCCCTTCCCCAAGGCGCCCCCATGTTGAGGGCACGCGGCCTGGTACGCCTCGGGGGGAGGGCGCTCGCTCGTCCCCCCCTTTCTTGGCCAGCCGGGTAGCGTGCTCGGACAAGGGTCTGATGTGGACCTGGGGGGGAACCCCACGCTGATTTTTTTCGGCGTTGGGGTTCCCCTTTAAGTCCATACCAGGTGGCGGGGTCAGCGATGTCTCCTTCGCGGGCCCCGCCTACCTGGAGACGCGCTCGAAATGAGCGGACTTTCTTCCGCGTGTGGGGGCGAGTCCGTTCATTTCAATAGTACGGCGGACTTAGTACGCCGTATTAGTCCGCTGAAAAAGTGCCGTGTGTGGGCAAGTAGCCCGTTCGGAAAGTCGGACGGACAGTCCGGCGGGAAGTCCGCCAGACTAAGTCGGCTACGTGGCATTACAGTGACCTGTGGAAGGTCTGTATATGCGCATAGTTTGGAAGGTGAAGGGGCAATGGAGGCGATTTGTGATAAACACCACAATCACAGAGGAGTCTCTTTATTCAATAAACTTTGGGTCACGGCTTATTCTTATTATCTTTTGCGTTTGATCACATGGTGGACTTATTGTATGAGAATATGTCGTATGAAACTTTTATCATTTTTTTCCCAGAAATAGAGCTTTCTTTTGGTGGTATTTAATCACTACTGGGGTTTTTATTTTTTGCCAAACAAACAAAAAAAAACAGTTTTCATAGTTTGTTATAAAATTTTGCAAACAGGTAATTTTTCTCCTTCATCGATATGCGCTGATAAATAAAAATAGTCTGAACTCCCGCGCTTATGGTAAGAAAATGCAAGACATATAAATAACTGAAGCCTCTATCAATAAATCCATCCTGAGGTAAAAGTAGAAAAATATATAGGAAGAAAGGGATGGAATTGGCACTGTTCTCACGTTAACATGTTCCAGACCCTCCTAATATTAATACTAATGCGCTGATAAAGCTGCACTGATGGGCTGCACTGATGGGCAGCACTGATGGGCACTGATAAGGTGGCACTGATTGGCACTGATAAGGCGGAAAAAATCAGGTGGCACTGATGGATGGCACTGATGGGCAATGTTGGGCAGCACTGAAGGACACTGATAGATAGCCCTGATAGAGGGCACTAATGGGCCCTGATAGGTGGCACTGATGGGCACTGATAGGTGGCACTGATGAGCACTGGCAGGTAATACTGATAGGCAGCACTGGTGATCAGGCACTGATTAGCACTGATAGGTGGCATTGATAGGTGGCTGTGATGGGTATTGATAGGTGGCATGGTGGGCACTGATAGGTGGCACTAGTGGGCACTGGTAGGTGGCACTGTTGTGCAATGGTAGGCGGCACTGTTGTGCACTGGTAGGTGGCACTGGCAGGTGGCACAGGTGGACACAGTTGAAGCGGTGGCTGCTCTCATTGTTTGGGACTGATGTCTCTCTGACAGCAGCCGGTAATCGGCTATTTTTTCTCCCCACGGAAAAAAATAGTCCATTACCGGCTCTGTTTACATCATATGATCAGTTGTCATTGGCTGACAGCTGATCACGTGGTAAGGGGTCGGGATCGAGCCCTTACTCCGATCTGTAATCAGCCGAGTCTCATTGACTCACTGATCACAGAGCGTGCCGTGTGAGCCCTGCCAGGGGCGTGCAAGCCGCGCGAGCACGAGAGGACGTCATATGATGGCCTCCCAGTAAAGTAGGTCTGCGCTGATCATTCCGCTAGATCACAGATGGGAAGTGGTTATTAAAGTGGTTGTATACTCAATTTTTTTACTTTTACCTACATGAAAGCCTATAATAAGGCTTACCTGTAGGTAAAAAAAATATCTCCTAAACCTGTACGGTTTAGGAGATATTCCCCTCGGTATGCGCCGCTGACTGCAGCAGCGCATGCGCACAAGGGGATTCTCGGC
Organism: Lithobates pipiens; assembly: GCF_037356315.1. NCBI lineage: Eukaryota > Metazoa > Chordata > Amphibia > Anura > Ranidae > Lithobates > Lithobates pipiens. The sequence goes on along the minus strand of NW_027507784.1, from coordinate 78,625,843 downwards.
CTGAAAATCCGGCAGTGGCCGGCCGGCCGGAATGAAATCTCCCGCGCGCATGCGCGGGAGTGACGATATCGCAGCTCCGGCCACTCACAGCGCCGGAGCCACGATACCCGGAAGAAACGCCGAGGGAGCATGTCAGCTCCCTCGGCGTGGATCGGGCCAGATGTCGGGGCCTCGTTCTAAGGTAAGTATTTCATAATGAGCTAGTATGCGGTGCATACTAGCTCATTATGCCTTTTGCTTTGCAGTTAAAAAAATAAATAAATGTGTGGGTTTACTACCGCTTTAAGGTTCATTCTTTATTTTGTACTTTGCACTTTTACCATTCACTTTTCAAGAAATGTAATTACCTGGATCTTTCCTGTTATCAGCAGCAGGTATCTTACAGTCTTGGTACAGCAGAGCTTACACATTGTGAGAGGTAGAAGCAGCACAAGGAGTCAGTAAGCTGTACTGCAGTGCTCATGTGCTAACAAAGAGCATGTTGAAGGGAGAGCATCGGTCTGCTGCTTCTACTTCTACTATCCAGTCACAGGCTAGGGAAGGGGTACAATTTGTAAGTGTTAACTGCAGGAGAGATAAATTAGGTCTCTTTCCAAACCTGAAAGGGCCGTGCTATGTGACAGAGCTTTGTAATTCTTAGCACTGGACGGACAGAAATACAAATTATTTAACAGGCAAACCAGCTGCCATATACATGGGATCCCATTTACCAGCCACTTTATTAGGTGCACCTTTTCAAATTCTTGGTAACACAAATTGCTAATCAGCCAATCACATGGCAGCAAAGCAATGCATTTAGGTATCTAGATGTGGTGAAGACGACTTGCCAAAGTTTAGACTGAGTATCAGAATGGGGAAGAAAGGGGATTTAAGTGACTTTGAACGTGGCATGGTTGTTGGTGCCAGACGGGCTGCTCTGAGTGTTTCAAAAACTGGGATTTTCAAGCACAACCATCTCTCGGGTTTACAGAGAATGGTCCAAAAAGAGAAAATATCCAGTGAGCGGCCGGTGTGTGGAGGAAAATGCCTTGTTGATGTCAGCGGTCAGAGGAGAATGGGCAGACTGGTTCCAGATGATAGAAAGGCAACTAATTGAAATAACCACTCGTTACACCCAAGGTATGCAGAATACCATCTCTGAACACACAACATATTGAACCTTGAAACAGATGGGCTACAGCAGAAGACTACACCAGGTGCCACTCCTGTCAGCTAAGAAAAGGAAACTGAGGCTACAATTCACACAGGCTCACCAAAATTGCACAATAGAAGATTGGAAAAAAAGCCCCCTGATCTGATCAGGAGTATCAATTTCAGCTGTAACGTTCAGATGGTCGGGTCAGAATTTGGTATGAACAACATGAAAACATGGATCCATCTTGCCTTGTGTCAATGGTTCAGGCTGGTGTTGCAATGGTGTGGTGGATATTTTCTTGGCACACTTTGGACCCCTTAGTACCAATTGAGCATCATTTCAACACCACGGCCTACCCGAGTATTGTTGCTGACCATGTCCATCCCTCTATGACTACAGTGTCCCCATCTTCTGATGGCTCCTTCCAGCAGGATAATGCACCATGTCACAAAGCTCCAATCATCTCACCACTGGACAATGAGGTCCCTGTACTCCAATGACCTCCACACACTCACCAGATCTCAATCCAATAGAGCACTTTTGAGATGTGATGGAACGGGGAGATTCACATCATGGATGTGCAGCCAACAAATCTGCAGCAACTGCGTGATGCTGTCATGTCTATATGGACTGAAATCTCTGAGGAATGTTTCCAACACCTTGTTGAATCTATGTCAGGAAGAATTAAGGCAGTTCTGAAGGCAAAAGGGGGTCCAACCCGCTACTAGCAAGATGTACCTAATAAAGTGTCGGGTGAGTGTATTTTATCTGTGTATTTGGCTGTTTGCATGGAGTCCAGCTTTAATCACCTCCTCTGACTGCCCGCTCACACTGGCACTACCACTCTGATTTCAGGTGTTCAGTAGATTACAGGAACCCAGTACAGATTTCAGAGATTTTATTAGCAGTATGTAAAATGCATGTAATGGTATTTAAAGGAATATATAAGTAGACTAAAGGGTGTTCTTTTTTGTGTGGCCTGGAGTTGTACTTTGATGTGGATGTACTTTTATGTATTGTAATGATTGCCGTAACACCATCAGACAATAAAGGATCAGCGAAGGGATGAAGGGTAATGTAGCAGATATAATGCAGCACTTAGCGATTGCCGATGAAGGACACTCGTTATGTGATAAAATATACTGTATATACGTCTCTAAAGTCATTATGAAGAATGACCTTGAAGGTTTCTGTTAAAACACATTCCAAATAACAGTTCTGGGGCTCTTTGTAAATCACATTGCTGATGGTCCCCAAGACAACCAGTTTAACATTGTATATTTTGTAAAGTTTTAATTATATGATTGTACCACTAACCCCCTGGTTATTTTTGGGCTTACCGTTACCTTTCGTTCTCCTTGTGACATGTCTAGGGGATGTCCCGTGGTAGATGGCCCAGTAACTTGAGACTGACAATAGATCCACTTAAATGGATTTTATTTGCGAACTCAGACAATTGAACAGTCTTTCAACTTGGGATCAGAGGTTTGGGAAGGAAGTTCAGGTACTCTTATGTCAAAGTCCCAAAAACTTTGAAGAACTTGCTTACTTTGACTGCATCCAGAGAATAGCCACTTCTGGATGAACACTCAGGTCCCTCTCTCACAAGGCCTAGCAGCCAACAAGGGGCTTACTCAGGAACAAAGTCTTTGTCACAGACGTTGTTGTAGAACATGTAGGGGAACTAAGCTTTAGAACACTTGTAGGATACCTGGATCTTTCAGCCTCCTTGGCGATATCCACAAGACTAGATTCTCTTGGTTACTTCAGCCCTTCCAGGCTCTTGTTAAGAAAGCCAACAACCCGTATGTGGTGTCCTTCTAAAGATTCCTCCCCTGAAATGCTTGAAGTACACTGGGTCTCTCCCAAAATGGAGACGGCACCCAACCACCTCCGAATCCTCCTTTAGTTTACTTGCCTCGGGCTAGCCAGCCCCGAGACATTAAAGTCGGGTGGAGCGCTCAGTAATGCATATCTTGCAAGGCGCAGGGCTCAGAAGTACGTATCAGGAGTGTGTATCATGCAGGGCTCAGAGGTGTGTATTATGCAGGGCTCAGGAGCGTGTATCATGCAGGGCTCAGGAGTGTGTATCATGCAGGGCTCAGAGGTGTGTATCATGCAGGGCTCAGGAATGTGTATCACGCAGGGCTCAGAGGTGTGAATCATGCAGGGCTCAGGAGTGTGCATCATGCAGGTCTCAGGAGTGTGTATCATGCAGGGCTCAGGAGTGTGTATCATGCAGGGCTCAGGAGTGTGTATCATGCAGGGCTCAGGAGTGTGTATCATGCAGGGCTCAAGTGTGTATCATGCATGGCTCAGGAATGTATAATACAAGGTTCAGGAGTGTGTATCATGCATGGCTCAGGTGTGTATCATGCATGGCTCAGGAATGTATAATACAAGGCTCAGGAGTGTGTATCATGCAGGGCTCAGAGGTGTGTATCACGCAGGGCTCAGGAGTGTATAATACAGGGCTCAGGAGTGTGTATCATGCAGGGCACAGGAGTGTGTATCATGCAGGGCACAGGAGTGTGTATCATGCAGGGCTCAGGAGTGTGTATCATGCAGGGCTCAGGAGTGTGTATCATGCAGGGCTCAGGAGTGTGTATCATGCAGGGTTCAGGAATGCAAATAGCACAGGGTGCAGAAGTACAAACTGTGCGGGGCTCAGGAATGGGTAGTACACAGGCCAGTGTACAACCAGAAATCAACCCCCTCCTGAGTACAGAGCTCTATCTGTAACCCCCTAGCACCCCCTCAAATTCCTTCATCTTTCCACACTACAAAGTACTATCCCTATCCATCCCTCCCAGTACAGAGCCCATTCCTCAACCCCTCCCCCATACCCCACTACAAAGCCCCCCCCCCCCCCCCCCACAGAGCTCTTCCACCAACCCTTCCAATTACTTAGCCAGACCTTAGTGAAGGAAGAGCTGGTGCCTCAAGGCTGGGCTCTACTGTCAGGCTGCAAGGTAGGGAGCACACTGGGAGAGGTGTGCTGTCAGCGGCCTATGGAGCTTTATTCTACCCACTGAGAGCAACGGTGGGGCATAGTTCCTGTCACTGACACCAACAATGCTGCACTATTCCACCCACTGACACCAATGACGGGGCACTATTTCTCCCACTGACACCAATGATGGAACATTGTTCCTCTTATTGACACCAGTGATGAAACACTTTTACTCCCACTGACACCAATGATGACACCAACATTATTCCTCCCACTGACATCAATGATGGAACATTGTTCCTCTTATTGACACCAATGATGGGACACTATTCCTCCCATTGTTACCAAATATGGGGCACTATTCCTCCCATTGAAAACAATGATGAAACACTATTCCTCTCATTATTACCAATGATGGGACACTATTCCTCTCATTGATACCAACAATGATGGGGCATTATTCCTCCTACTGACACCAATGACTGGGCTTTATTACTCCCACTGACACCAATGATGGGTCACTATTACTCTGATTAATACCAATAATGGGGCACTACTCCTTCTACTGACACCGATGATGGGGCACTATTCCTCCCTCTAATACCAAAGATGGGACACTGTTTAATCCCACTAGGACATTTTCTACCCCCACTGGCCACAGTCCAGCCCCCCTAAAGTCAGAAGGACTGTAAACTGGCCATTTGTTTAGAAGCTTGGAAACTCCTGGTCTGAAATAATAGTTACCGCCTTACTCTCTCTGGTCTTCTAAGGTTACAGCTTTTATTTACTACTAAAGTATTCCAGCACTTAATATAATTCCATTCAGCAGTTTAATCTGCTGATCGAGAAATGTCGAATAACAAATGTTCTCCTTCTATCCTCAGCATGTGTGGATTTCTGTTTTAATGCCGGTAGATTAGAATCAGATGCAGAAATATCCGTCACCCGAGCACCGACACGACACGGGAAGACTTTAAAACAAGTATGAGAAAGCGTTTTATTTGCCAAGGAAAAAAACTGACACATTAACTTCTATAATTGCCCCTGAGGCATCCATTATCCCTGACTATCTTCTGGTTTTACAGCATCTCAATTAGGTCCCGTTCACACTGCTGACTTAGCCGAGTATGTCTCGGTGTTGGCGCTGCAGTTTGACACATCTCAAGAGTCAACAAAACTGTTTGTTCAAAATATGTTCTATTAAGAGGCGGAAAGAGCTGATAATTGAATAAAAGCAAAGCGGTACAATTCTGATCCCACATCTGCTGAAAAGCTGCTGAATTTAAAGGGGAAATAGGATTTTTGTTTTCAGGAGCCATTTCAGATTTGTCTTCTTCTTACAAAGCTGCACATTCTAAAGGCAATAAGACTTCTCTGTTTCATAATTTTTAAGGAAGGTATGGTCTTTGCAGCGATTTTAAAATATGATTGATAAAAACTGCTTTTCTCAGCAAAACCAATTCAAACAGTTCATATTTCTGTTATATTGAAACTGGTATATTGGTAATTATGGCTCACCGCCAATACCAGTCCCACACCTGGGTTAAGGTTCCCATTTGCTTCAGGTTACAGGAAAAGCCGCAGGAGCTCAGCCTTAGTCGTTAGACAGTGCACACTTTCTCACAGCTGTGAGCTACTCCACAATACCTCACAGACAAGTTCTAGTTCCTTTTCAGGTCTCCCCTGCCGGGGGTTAACCTTTTTACGACCATAGTCTCTTTAATCAGGGTTGGAGATTCTTTCTCACCCAAGGTCGCTCAGAGCCTCTGAATTCTGGACTTGCCAATCCTGAGAGAACTGTAAATCAGTCCTCTACTCTCCAACTGGACTACCCTTGAACCCTTCATAATGCCTTACTGAGAATCCATGAGTACCAAAACATTTCTCCTTTGTCCAGGGGCGTAACTATAGGGGGTGCAGCAGTTGCGATCGCAACCGGGCCCTGTGATGCAGGGGGCCCATGCAGCCCCCTCTACATATGGCCGGCAGCAGCATAGGCAACTAGGGGTACCAGTGCACCATGCACACGGGTGGCTGTAGGGTGACTAGCAGAGCTCCATGCTCAATTATCGCACTGGCTGCTCTTTAGTTGTGCATTCCCCGCATGACCTGCTCCATGCATTGTCACTCAGTCTGATGTCTGTTCTCCCCAGCCAGAGTACCACCCCCCCCCCCCCCAGTCCGGCCCACACTGCACTGCATACTTCTCCCGGGTAAAAAAACTTTATGCACACAGATGGAGTGCAGCCCTATGAGAGCTGGCTCCCCGGAGGACACTTCAGGCTTGTCTGCCAGCCCCCCTCCTCCCCCGTCATACACAGATGATGAAAGGTCTTTCTGGGAGATATGCTGATCGCCCGTTCAGCACACTGGATGGAGCCCAGGCCAACATGGGGGCAGTAACTTCATCTGCCCTGGAGAAAAGGACCTCATCTCTTCTGGGGGTGGGGACCCCATCCTGCCTAGGGACAGTCCCCCAATGGGGCACCTAAAAATAAATAATAAAAAAAACTACTGATACCAGTGGTGGAACTACAGGGCTCACAAAGGTCATACCTGTGACCACACCCTGGAGTTCCACCGCTGAACTCGGAGGGAAGGGCCCTGGCTGGGGTTCAGGGGGGCCCTTCATGGTTTCTTGCATCGGGGCCCTGAAGGTTCTAGTTACGCCACTGCCTTTGTCCCCCATAAAAGGACCACAACCCAAATAATGGGGGAACATACCTGCCTTCCAGGGCCCATCCCTGTTACAAGGCACATGGTTTAGAGACTATTACATACATATACTAGATCAGAGATTCTCAACCTCAAGGCAAAGGCCAACTGCAAGGCTGCGGTTTCCCTTATCTCAGGCTTCCCGCTAGCCACAAATCTCATTACCTCCCCCCATGCCTCCCAGCCTCCATAGCGCCCCCCAACCTCCCATACTGGCCCACAGTGCCCTCAGGTCCCCTGATAGCCCTCAGCCTCCACCACTATCCAAAGGCTTCGCAGTGCCACTTAGGCTTCCATAGTGCCCCCTAGCTTTCTGCAGAGCCTCCGGTCCCTCATAGTGCACCCAACTTCCAACAGTGTCTTACAGTACCTCAAACCTCATCCCCTAGAGGGCCATCCAGTCTGCTGAGTTCCATAACCCATTCTACAACCCCCACAGCCCCCCACAGTGACACAAAGCCCCATCCAGAGCCTTCCAACATTTGAATGCCCATTGTGCATTCCCACCTTTTATTGTACAAGTATAAACTTTATTTTAATTGTAGGGACATGGAAGGTTTTGGAAAAAAATGTCATGACCTCTCCATGTGCTGTCTCAATCTCCCAGTCTGGGATTGCCCACAAGGGATTGCAAGCCACCGACACAAGGTTAAGGGAGAGGCACAGCCAAAGTTGGTTTGGCTGTACTTCTCCTGTGCATCACAGGTATGCATTTCATTCTGCACTTCTGTGACCCATTTTTAGCAAGCAGTGGACTGAAGTCCGCTGTCTGCTGACATCACAGAGCCGATCCAGGCTCGGGAAGGATCATGACCATATGGTGATGATCCGTCCAAATCCACTGAGAGCCTGAGCAGGCTGCTCCTGCCCCCTCCACAGCCCATCTCTCCAGTGAGGGGGGTCAGAGCACAGAGCTGTGAGAACCGAGCAATCGGCGGTGTTTGATTGCTCAGTTTGTACTGGCAGCGACAGATGCTGCACTGGATGGATGCTGCATCCAATTAAGTAAGTATTCTTCTCTAAAAAAAAATAAAAAATCCAATACTTCTTTTTAAATGTAGGTATTTTTATTGCTTACTGTAGAATAATACAATTTAATAAGTTCAGCTTTAAATATATAGGGACATAGAAGGAAGAATCTAGCTAGGCAGCTGCAAACCTTTTATTTGTATGCTTAATAATTGTTCCTCCTAAACTGATTGAACACTTACCATTGTGACTTTTGTCTTATAGGTGAACCCGGCTCTTCACAGTAATGCACAAAGTGTTTGGAAGACGTTCAACTGCTTTATACTTCGATCACCCTTGTGATGAGCCCAACAAAGGGAAGTTTAACCAGTTATAGCAAACATTTAATCACATAGTGCTATTCCAGCATAGAGGACCAATCCAAGCGATGCTTCTGTGAGACTGATATTGGGTAAGTTAACATATTCCGTATGGCAGATATAAGACACAGCAGCTTGAAGCTGTAGGGACAATGATCAATGCAGTTATCAGCTTTGCAAAGTAAAGTTTAATGTAAAATTAGGATAAACTTTGTTTAGTTTTGGATAGAGTGGAGAATGATTAGAACACCTGTCTGGTTTGTATTGCTGTCTGTGTCACCATTAGCAGTGGCGGCTGGTGAAGTATTAGGATGGGGGGGGGGGTCAGACCCCGCCCTTCCTTTCTGACCCCTCCCACTTAGTGAAGATGGCCATGGTTTAAGCTAAATAGTGGGTGTGGCTCTAAGGGGGTGTGGTTAGCGTCTGAGATGAACAAGGGATGGAGGGAGAGGAAGAGAGGGGTGGAAGGACAGCAGGCCCAGATCTTACAGAACAATAGAAATATATGTATTCTAGAAAGTTTAACAATCAACAGATAAAGATATTCCAAACACCTGGTGTTAGCACTTCAATAACCCCGCCACCATGGTTGTTATGGTGTCAGGATGATTGAAGCTCATTATTTCTATTATTACATTCTAATATAAAATGAAATCATTTAACTCACCATAATGCAGAATCAGTGGGAGCCCTGAGCGTGTCACTAGCCATGTCGCCTGCCACCAGATGCCATCAGGTGTCCCCAGCAGAGTCCATCATTACATCAGGTGCCCCCAGCGGAGTCCCTCCTTACTTCCAAATAAAATGCAGCTTGTGTCACACAAAATGCAGCCTGTGTCTCACCAAATGCAGCCTGTGTCCCACCAAATGCAGCAGCCTGTGTCCCACCAAATACAGCCTGTGTCCCATCAAATACAGCCTGCCTGTGTCTCACCAAATGCAGCCTGTGTCCCACCAAATACAGCAGCCTGTGTCACACCAAATGTAGCAGCATGTGTCACCACCAAATAAAGTAGCCTGTGTCCCACCAAATAAAGCAGCATGTGTCCCCACCAAATGCAGCAGCCTGTGTCCCCACCAAATAAAGCAACATGTGTCCCACCAAATGCAGCAGCCTGTGTCCCCACCAAATAGAGCAGCCTGTGTCACCACCAAATAGAGCAGCCTGTGTCCCCACCAAATAGAACAGCCTGTGTCACCACCAAATAAAGCAGCATGTGTCCCCACCAAATAAAGCAGCCTGTATCACCACCAAATGCAGCTTGTGTCACCACCAAATAAATCAACATGTTTCCCCACCAAATAAATCAGCTTGTGTCCCCACCAAATAAAGCAGCCTCTATCACCACCAAATGCAGCCTGTGTCACCACCAAATGCAGCCTGTGTCACATCAAACCCCCCTCCCCCCATTACTTACAGTACCTTGCTGTGTGTTGTCCTTTCCAGCAGTGTCTCCTTCCACAGTGGAGATGGAGAGGTCCGCTCCTCTCATACTTCCTGTTTCCTCTCTCCTGGGCACAATGGGAGAGAGAAAACGGGAAGTGACATCTAACTCAGATGTCAATCAAACCGCCCGGCCGTAGTAATAGATACTACAGACGCCAGGCGGAAGCTACTTGGTGCTTCAGAAAGTGCCGCAAGGTGGGCTAAACGCCCGCAAATGAAGCGCCACGTCTGCAATCTTGTGATTGCATAGACATGGCGCTTCCCATAAGTGCACTGTGTCTGACGTCGCACTGTGTCCGGCGTCCGAACACAGTGCACTTAAGGACCTTTTTTTGTATTTTTTTTTTTAAAAAGGGCCAGTATTAAAAAATGTTTAGGTGACTGCCTGGAAGGGGGGCGGGGGGTTCGCCCATGTACCCCCTATGGACTGGCCACTGACCATTCGGCTAATTCACCCTCTCTATTTGTCCTGGTTACCATTATCACTAAGAAATTAAGAGAAAGCACACATTTTAATAGTCACTAGAACAGGAATAGAGGGGAAGCTAGTTATGGTAAGATTAGTAACAATAAGGTATCTTTGACTTAGGGATAAGATGGGAAATATCCCCAATGTTACACAGATGGTAAAATATATATATATATATATATATATATATATATATATATATATATATTGATGGGGTTAAAACCCTCCATTACTCTATCCAAAATGAAAAGTCCCCCTGGATGGAACTGGACAGTTTTAGTACTTGGTCCCTAGATCCTTCTTTCCTTATGCTGCCTGATTATTTTTGAAATGGGACACAGTATGATAGCTTCAAGAGCCTCAACATTCCCTTCATGACACAGTTTGGCCCTGGTCACAGACTGTCTGTGTTTGGGGCCAATTTATTGCAAGTAATAATGGCAGGAAAGTATGTCCAAAAATGCATGAACAAAATCTTCCAAATTACTGAGTTCAGGTGTTTCTAGTAAGGGCAGGGATTTTTTCAGCCAGAATGGGGCAGAATGCCATTCCGCCACCTTCGGCAACCTTCTCCTATCCAGCCTGTTAATTAACACAGCATCCAGTGGAGGAAGTTTTCCTCGCTTCCCCCACCAGCTTCTCTGTGCTAGCACTGGCACCCAGGGCACCTCCCCACATCTGTTGAGTCCAGAAACTGCTTGCATTTTTTTAATGGTGATTCCATTGGCATCTTCTTTCCCTGCCTGTCAGATCTGTGTAGCACTGGGCAAAGCAATCTGAAGGGATGGGGGGGGTGAACTGTGGACTGGGGGAGGTGAGCTGTGGAAAGACAAGGGGGAGAGGATGAGCTTTGGGCTTTGGATGGGGGGGGGGGGGTGAGCTGTGAATGGGTGGGAGGTGAGCTGTGGATGAGGGGGTGAGCTGTGGATGGGGGGGAGAGTGAGCTGTGAATGGGGGGAGAGGATGAGCTGTGGATGGGGATAGAGGGTGAGCTGTGGATAGGGGGGAATGGTGAGCTGTGGATTGTGGGGGGAGGTGAGATATGCATGGGGGGGAGAGTGAGCTGTGAATGGGGGGGGAGAGTGAGCTGTGAATGGGGGGGGGGAGGGTGAGCTGTAGATGGAGGGGGGAGGTAAGCTGTGCATGGGGGGGAGTGAGCTGTGGATAGAGGGAGAGAGTGAGCTGTGGATGGAGGGAGAGGGGATGCGCTTCTGGAAGAATGGTCAAACATTCCCATAGACACACTCCTAAACCTTGTGGATAGCCGTCCAGAAGAGTTGAAGCTGTCTTAGCTGCAAAGGGTGGGTCAACTCAATACTGAACCCTATTGACTAAGAGCGAGATGCCATTAAAGTTCATGTGTGCGTAAAGGCATGCGGCCCAATACTTTTGACAAAAATTGATAAAAATATATATATCTCCACCACACATAGAAAAACAAAATCCAATCTGCAGCACCCTTGTTGTAAATGTATTAAGAGTTGCAAATTGATAAGTACAATGGTTTCTGACATGCTAGGACCTGTCATCAGGTGAAAGAAGAATGGCATATATGTCAAACAATACTTCTTATGAAGCACATCTTTGGACTGGTAATCATTACCTCCTAAGCTTTTTCACACACATTATAGTTCAGCCCAATTTTACAACCTGATACAAAAAATACTTAATCTAAAAGCATCACTGGTCCTTTTCACTCATGAAAATTTTTTGGGTTTCCATAGCTGAAAAAAGTGGCAGTGATGTTATTAGTTGGTGATATAAAGAGACTTAATCTATCTATCTATGTGTGTGAGAAAACTCAGGTCTTACTAATTACTGGTCTGAAGATGTGCTTTATAAGAAGTATTAATTTACATATGTACCATTTTTAGGGTACCTGATTAAGGATCCTAGCAGAACCGAAACCGTTGCCTATATAAGTTTGCATCTCTTAATATATTTACAAGGTGCTGGAGATTGGATTTCATTTTCTACTTTGTTGGGTGGGTTTTTGGGTTGAGGGGCAACCATCGGTAGAGTGAATAACAGAAGGTTCCAAAAAACACCAGTTGTCTAAGACTTTGGTGTTTTTTCATTGACTTTATTAGGTGATTTGGAAAAGAATTTCAAGAAACCTTATATGTTTTATCACATTTGATTTATTATTTGTGTATAATTTTATTATAAAGCGAGTAAGTAGGGATATGGGGATCACTACATTGCCCATTTATTTTTTAAATATGAAAGATGATGTTACGCACTCTAACGTTCGAGGCACTACCTAACATGTGTGGTGTGCATACCACTTACATATGCGTTTTTCTTATTTATTTTACTTTTCATTTTTACACTGTCCCTTTGATTTTTTTTTTTATCACTTTTATTCCTATTACAAGAGATGTAAAAATCCCTTGTAATAGAATGAAAGGATGACAGATTCTTATTATGGAGAGATCTGGGGTTAAAAAGACAAAAAGAAAAGAAAAAAAGAAATGCAAAAGAACAAACAAAAAAAATGTTTTTTGATCTTTTGTTTTAAAAGAAAATATATATTTACTTCCGCCCTGGTAGTCATGATGTCGCTCCGATCCTCCAAGGCCATAGAGGCGAACCAGTTGGAACAGTAAGCCCAAAAGAGACACCGGCGAGCGGCGGGAGGGGTGGCACCCCCTCCTGCTGCTTCTGAAAGCATTCCCGTAGCTCACGAGAAGCTCAGAGTGCTTACATTAAAAAAACAAGCCGCCAACTGTAAAAAAATGATGCCGGGGGTTGTGGCTGATATCTTTAGCCATAACCCCGGTAAACCACTTCAAAGCCACAAAGTATAGTACATATTGCAGTCTTGAAGTGGTTAAAATGTATCTATGGTAACAGGTTTTATATAACTTTTGTTTGATATATGTAGAAGCTGAGAGGTTGAAAGATTCTTTTGGTTCTCTAGTGCAAAGCTTTTGCAGTTTACATGAGTATCCATAAAGACATGGTTTCATGAGTCTGGTTGTGCAGAACCTCAAGTGGCCTGCACAGATCCCTGACTTTAACCCTACTGAAAACCTTTGGGATGAACTGATATGCTGATTGAAATGGGTGCAAATTTCCACAGCCATACTCCTAAATCTTATGGAAAGCCTGGAGGAAATTATACCTGTATGGAGGGGGTTAAATTCATGTCTCGGCTCATGGTTTTGGAATGAGTTTTCCAACAAGCTTGTATAGGTGTAATGGTCACATTCCTCAAACGTTTTATATACTGCATGTTACTTATTATATCATTTAGCATAGTGGAACGTTTTATGCTTTCTTCAAATCTCTAGCTTTAGGCACTTTGCATGACTGTAATTAGCAAAATGTTGAGCAATGCAATAACGGAAATCATCAAAATTCCACTGCCATATTGCCAGTGGATCAGATGATAGCGCTATAATATTCAGCATTCACTCCATCCGTTTGCTTTCATGATGAGGGTGTTGTTAGCTCCACTAAACCAAATTAAATATACAGTATATTTTTATAATGTAGCAGAGACATCAAATTAAAGCCCAAATAGGAGAGCTAATAAAGATTACAGGCAGATGAATCAGAAACAAATTACGTTAGATTGTATTTTATTAAGGGGAGTGCAGATGGAACACACCGAATGATTAAATACATAATTTATTTAGTGCGTAGGGTAATTAAATTGCTGTTTTTGTTTACGGTAAGCTTAGCCGTGTTAGCTGCTCTGACGCAGATTCACATGCTATTGGAAGATAAGATTTGTCCCATTGCTATTCATTGCCCGCCCTTGTCCTTTTTGCAACTTTTACCTAACTTTTGCCTACCCATTGTTGGCTCTTGAAAAGGCAGCAGATGTCTTTTAGATTGAAGTTAACAATATGATTGACATTGTTCATCAACACATAACTGTTAAAGTTTATGTAAATCCAGAATATATTTTTCAGCATTATGTCTCACTGATTGCATTATTCTTGAGCAAATATACAGTATGCTAAATGTTTTAGATATTTGTGAAGACATGCTGTAAGAATGCTTTCATATTTTTTTTTTTTATCAATTTACAAAATTAAACGCGCGCGAAGAGAAGAAAATCTAAATCAAATCAATATTTGGTGTGACTACCCTTTGGCTTCAAACGAGCATCAATTCTTCTAGGTACACTTGCACATAGTTTTTGAAGGAACTCGGCAGGTAGGTTGTTCAAAACGTCTTGAAGAACTAAGCAAAGATCTTCTGTGGATGTAGGTTGCCTCAAGTCCTTCCATCTCTTCATGTAATCCCAGACAGACTCCATGATGTTGTGAGTAGGACACTGTGGGGGTGGGGGGTGGGGGGGGGGCAAACTTTCACTTACAGGGCTTCTTGTTCTTCTTTACACTGAGGATATGTTTGGGGTTGTTGACCTGTTTCAGAATACATTTGAGGCTGATGGTATGGCATCATGGATAAATATATGTCTGTATCTCTCAGCATTGAGGACAACATTGACCAGGCAACATTGAGGACTGTAGACAGTAAATGCTGCGGATGAAAGCCATATCATGCTTACCGTACTTCCATTTAGAAAACAAGATAAGGTCTGCTGTCACCGGTAACACACCTCCATCCCTGTAATATGCAACAAAAAAAGAGAATTTTGCCCTAGAACTTTAGATGAGGTGAGCACCACTAAGCCAATGAAAGTAACAAGAGTAAGTACAGTATATGTTTTTATTCAGTAAAAGTATTACAAGCATATTGTCATCAAAGAAAGCCACTTAGTACAAGGTACATAAAACTTGATTGAATAAAATTGGTAGTAGTAGTAGTACAATTGTGTATGAACAATCACATAACATAACATACAAACATCAGGTGTACCTGACATGTTTCGCGAGTCCCAGCTCGCTCTCCAGGGGTAGATGTGTATGAATTGTACCTAAGGTAAAAGGATACAGTTTGGTTTATGGAACCGTACTTCCATTTGACATCAGAAGATGTCCAGCTGTGCCATCAGCACAGACTTGGCAGAAACCAGTTGGACCCAGATCTACTCACTGGAGAAGTCTGGCCAGAAGTGGTCTTCATTAAGAAATGCGGGCAAAAAGCCAAACCACTGGCATGGAAACAAGACTCAACTCTGCACAAAAACATGGGGTGCAGAAAAATGGCAGCAGGTGCTCTAGACTGATGAGTCAACATTTTAAATATTTGGCTGTAGCAGAAGGCAGTTTGTTTGGCTGGGAAATACAGGCAGATATTTATAGATCATGCCATACCATCAGGAAGGCGTGTGATTAACCCCAAATTTATTCTGCAGCAGGACAATGCCCCCCCCCCCCAAACATACAGCCAATGTCATTAAGAACTATCTTCAGTGTAAAGGGGAACAAGAAGTCCTGGAAGTGGCCCCCACCAGGGGAGGGCTGGCAGCCTTAGGCCTGGGGGGCAAGTCCAGTCAAGTGGCCCATTGAACCACTGAATTAACTCACCACCCATCTACACCACATTCCCCGTACAGAGAGAGAGGGAGACTGCTCCACATTGCCCCAAAGAGAGAGAGACTGCTTGACACTGCCTGCACAGAGAGAGACTGCTTCACACTGCCTGCACAGAGAGAGACCCCGCTTCACACTGCCTGCACAGAGAGAGACCCTGCTTTACACTGCCTCCACAGAGAGAGACCCCGCTTCACACTGCCTGCACAGAGAGAGACCCTGCTTCGCACTGCCTCCACAGAGAGAGACCCCGCTTCACACTGCCTGCACAGACCTCGCTTCACACTGCCTGCACAGAGAGAGCAATCACTTTCTGTGCAGGCACTGTAAAGCAGTCAGTCTCTGTACAGGCAGTATGAAGTGGAGCAGTCTCTCAGAGAATGGAGCAGTCTCTCAGAAAGAGACTGCATGATTGCCCCCAGAGAGACTGACTAAAAGAGCTGGCCCCTTCCCCACACCCAGTACACAGACCAATGAGACTGCAGGAAGATGAAGACTAAAGACTGTGCTGTCACTGCCACCACACTAAGCACTACCTGTGGAGTCCGGAGCTTCTCTGGTGAGTGAGCACCACACCACTGGGCAAGCCAAGCAAGCAGAGTAGCTGAGAGTCACAGTGAGCGCAGCAGGCTAAACACGCAAGTCCTGCTGTCTCCCCGGCATGAACACCAGATTCACCAGGGTGCAGGTTCCTCCTGTCTCAATTGCGGATAGTAAGAAATGCACATGCAGGCGCATGCCGGAGCACAGGCCAGATTAAGGGCATTGTGGGCCTGGTGCTGCAGTGGAGCAGGTTTAGGAGTGGCAGGGATATGAGGTAAGTAATGTCATATCCCAGCTCTTGCCCAGACTTGGTCACAGCCCCACAGGGCTGTAATGTTAGGGAAGCCCAGAACTTGAATTACCAAGCTTCCGTAAGAGCCGTGTGTCAGTGTGTGCTCTGAGGTGAAAGTTTCCAAGCTATCAGAATACAGCGATCACTGCTGGCAGCTATAGCAGCCAGCACTGATCGCTAAAAAACATAAAGACACTCTGGTTGTACTGTCAGTTGATGGAGTCAAATTCTGTAAAACCAGTCTGCACAGAGATAGATTGAAATGTCTGCTGAACCGGCACAATTTCAATCTGTCTATTGTGGCCTAAGTCCACCAGTCTCTGGGTTTAATAATATCCTCAAATCTTCTGAAAGGGGGGCTCCACTTAGGTGTAGAAATTCACTTTGAACTCCACCTTATTTCCAGAACTCTCTTTAGGGTCCTTTAACACTGAAGGCGCTGTACAGGCGTTTTAGTGCTAAAAAATAGCACCTGTAAAGCGCTTCTTATGCCACCCCAGGTTTCCCACTGGGGCGGTGCGCTTGAAAGACATTCTGAAAAGTTCAGCAAGCAGCATTATTGGGGCGGTTTGGGAGAGGTGCCCAGCCCATTGAAATGAATGCAACACGGCCGTTTTTAACACTTTCTCTGGCCACTAGTGGGGGTTAAAAGTGCCCCGCTAGCGCCACTAAAACAATGATAAAGCGCCACTAAAACGAGCAGTGCTGTACCACTACCGCCCACATCGCCCCAGTGTGAAAGTACCCTTTGGTATTAGATGTGCAAACAAAAAGGTGAGACCACATCTAATACCTACAGAGAGTAATGGAAATAAGGTGGAGTTCAAAGTGAACTGTGTCATTATCTGCAGGAATTGGCATTTAGGGGGGTTAAAGCAGGCAGGGATGAAATGTGATATCAACTATTCACTGCCTGTCAAATGCCTCTGAAAAGTGACCTGAGCATGGATCACTTTTCAGAGGAGTGGCAGTGGCTGCTGCAAGTGAATACAAGCATTTAGGCTCACACTGGTGTGCTGCGGTTTGGCTGCAGTGCGGGTGTACTGGCGGGTGTCACACCCCCTCAGACTTCTTTTAGGTTACTCATTGTTGCTGCATGTTCTGAAAGTGCACCAAACATGCAGCATGCAGGACGTTTTGTGCACTTTCAGAACAGGCAGTAAAAATGTGCATCCTCTATGGGACCAGGGACAACATGCAGGATGACTGCCAGTACACCAGCACTGCAGCCAAACTGCAGCATGTCAGTGAGAGCCCTCATCATACCACCTAGCCCTAGGAGGGCAAGGTACTGGCACAGGCTGCTAGAAAAAAACTCTTTGGCTGCAGAGAGGAGGAGAGAGGAGGAGCTCACTTACTTGGATGGTCCCAGCCTCCCAGGAGCCTCACTGGATTCCAGCCGACTGCTCAGTTTGAGCAGAGAGCAGGTCCAGCCTCTGCCAGCCAATGGTGTGGAGTAGGGAGGGGCTGGGCGGGGCTGTGCTGTGTAACACAGACTGTCAGCCCTGACATGAAGACATCGCTGGCTCACAGTACTGGACTCGGTCAGCTCAAGAACTGTGCATGTTGCGGTTTTGAGCTGACGACACAGCAGCCTTTGCCACCGCATATCAGAGCAGCCCAGGGGGCAATTGCATCCCTGCCCCCTGGCCCAGCCCTCCCCTGGCCCCCACAGAGTCCTGATCTCAAAATCATGGCATCTGTCTGGGATTACATGAAGCGACAGAAAGATTTGAGGCAGCCTACATCCACAGAAGAGCTGTGGTTAGTTCTCCAGGATATTTGGAACAACCTACCTGCTGAGTTCCTTCAAAAACTGTGTGCAAGTCTACCTAGAAGAATTGATGCTGTTTTGAAGGCAAGGGGTGATCACGCCAAATATTTGATTTGGATTTCTCTTCTGTTCATTTACTTTCCATTTTGTTATTTGATAAAAAATAAACTATTAACACTTCTTTTTCTGAAAGAATTCTGAAAGAATTTGCAGCATTTTTTTTTACATCTACCTACAATTCTTGCACAGTTCTGTAGTGTTTGCAAAATGTATTACACCGAGCCCTGCAACACATACGGACACATGCAGGTTTCCTACACATCTGCACATGCACCTGTACCTGTGCAAAGGTGACTGTTCGAAAATGTTTCTGCATTTGCACATGCACTGAAAATCTCCTGTGCGTGCGCAGATGTGCCACTGGGCTTTCTCCACGTATGCACAAAAGATGGTAGTTATGACATTTTTCCACATGCGTAGGAAATCTCCTGCTCATGTATTGATGTACTGAGCGGTTCTGCCAGGACCCAAAGACTGGGCAGAGCCCTTCGGCACATCTGCGTACGTGCGCTATTAGTAAAGCTGTCGGCACCGGAGGGCAAAGAAAATCAAAAGGAGACTGAAGTTTGGTGGGTTAACATCAGCCTGCAACAGGAAGTAAATTTTACTGGCAGACTCTCCAGAAATTTTTTTTTGCAACATATTAAAATAACAATTTGTTTCAGAAAATTATTTACACTAGTGAAAGATGATGCCAAATATGATGAAAAATACAGTTTACATACATTTTATTAACAAACATTGTCATGCATGTACCAAGCATTGCATTCAAAGCATTTGTGAGTGAAAAAATAAAATACAGCTAAACCAATACCTTTTGTGAAAAAGATTGCCGGTTTTAGTTTTATTTTCCATTATCTTTCAATCAAAGAAAAAACATAAAAGCACCAGTTTTACAATATACAAGGTTGTTTTTCAGCCATATACTAGTAAGCTATCTATCAAAGCCTACACTTATTTAGAATCATCGGGATTATTATAAAAAATGCTTTAGAGAAAATATTTAGTGTTCCTAAAAAACTAAACGTTTGGTATTAAATCATCTAAAAAATGCATTCTTTATCCATTTTTGGTGCTTGTAATAAAAAATTTAAGCAGAGTACTTATTAAAACAATCTATCAGACAAAAGCTTGGTATGTCCTGAAATAAAACAGAATGAAAATAATTTTTGTATTTCAAGCTGTTGAAGGGTTATTGTTAAAGCAGAGCTTTAGGAAATTAGCAATTCTGAAAAAGATAATTCTAGACTTGTCAAAATATACAACAACAGTATAATTTTTAGCAAAACTATTTCTTATCATGCAAAACCAGTCTATGAGTTCCAACCAAGTGACTGTGCTTAACCATGTCTATTAAGGTCTGCTTCCGAAAGGCACAATGGAAGAATGACATCGTCTGAGTCTGCTGCAGGCAGGCGGAAGACTTTCCCGCAAGTCTCCCTTCCCACACTTATCACTAAAGTTGGCCATACATGGGTCAAAATTTGACCGGTTCAACAGGAACTGGCTGAATTTCTGTCTATGTATTGCCGTTCCCGTTCATGAGAAGTCAAATTATTGATAGCCTGGAGCTAGCGATTGGGAGCGCTCCAATCATGTGACGGCTGTGGCCAGAATACCCGCCTCCGCCTCCTGATGTTTAGACCCCTTAAAGGGCTGGGAGGTGGCCAACAGGAAGGGGTTAAGATAAAGAGGAATTCCAGGTATGGATATTTTATACATAGTTATACTTGGACCAATGTGCTCTGGGTGTGTTCAGCTCTCATGGTAGATGCGTTTGTACAGTGAATCCATGGCAGGCAGGAACTATAGTTAAGGGCCTGGTAGCCCACTTTTATTAAAACAAAACAGTGTCTTTGGAACATATGGTTTCCCACACAAGGGTTTCAGCTTCACACCAAATTAAAAATGCTGAGCCATCTGGCTCTTAAGCACACTCAGCTTTAATTGCAGTACCTTTCTGCACAGGCCCACTGTTAGCCTCTAGGTAGATGCCCCCAGAGGATACACAGATTCCTCTGGCTCCCATGGACTCTCTCCTAATTGCCTCAGCTCTAGTCTCCCAGACTCTTGCAGTCTCCCAGACTCTCTTAGTTAGTCCAACTCTCTTGGTCCAATGGCCTGGAACTTCTCCCACATGGAGAGATATTGCCTTGGTCTCTAGACAGGAGCACACCTTCCTCCTGACTGCAGCAACTACAACTCAAACTCCACATGCCGCGCTATGCTCAGATCTGCCTTATAATGACCCTGCACCCCCTTGCCCTCACACAAGCTGCAAGAGTCAAACAAAACCTATACTCCGGATTGAAGGTTCTGCCCCACCCAATACTCTGGAACCTTCAACCTCCCTGAACAAACAAGTTAAGTGATATTTATCAATGTTATCAAATCAAAATTTTAAATAGAATATTGAAAATCCTCAGAAGTGTGACAAACTAGACCCCAATTTTACCAACAGCTGAGTCTGCACAACAGAAGTCTGATTTGACAAAGCTTGATCATTGGGATTGATTGGAAGTATTCTAGAATGTGATAGGCACGCTGACAATTTGTTATTCTTCTAGGTGAAAAGAGAAGAAATCCAGAGGCAGGATGTCTCCCAGTCATGACCAGCCTTCGGGCCTCTGTCCCTGGCCAAATGTGCAAAAATACTTGCTGCTTATGGCTCTACTAATGCCTGCTGTAAGAGCTGACTTGGGGGAAAAAGAAGGCAAACATTTCTTCTGGAAGTCAGGTAAAAATTTCCAACTTTCCATGCCCTTTTGATCAAATGTTAGTGGATTATGGGTACATTGAGAATGGCCTGTCTTTTTTTTCTTGCTTAGAGTAATAGTTATTATTAATTCATTATTATTAGAGTAATACTCTAGTACTCAAAATTTTAATTTTCCAAGTTGTGCTAATCTTGCCCCTGTGGGGCATTTAGGTGAGATGTGCTCAGCTTCCGGGCACCAGGGAACTATCATAATAACTTTGGGATGTGAAAATGTTCTACTTATTAGCTGTTGTGGTTCCACTTGTTTGGGATGCCTGTCAAAACAAAGTCAGAAATTCATGGAAGTGTAGGACTTCTATTTGGGGGGGGGGGGGGGGCACAATGGCAGAATCAGAACTGCCTGTCTGAAGGTTGTTTCTTGCTTAGAGTAGTAGTTGATGGTGCTAGAACCTTAAGATAACAAGCTGTGCTCATCTTGCCCCTGTGGGGCATCTGAGTGATTTGTGGGCAGCTTCCAGGCACCTAGGAACTATCACAATACCCTCAGGATGTATAGACAATGTGTGAATAAAAATTGAAGGGCCACACTGAAATGTTAGAGTCCAAAGTAAGGTTTATTCTGAATAATAAATGGGCACAAGAGCCAATTTGTTTTGGGGGCCACACATCAACCTCTTCATTAGGACATGTGGTAATAAGAGGTCTGTTTGTGCAGACTTAGTTTGTCACTCACACAGAGACTAGATGTATGCTCAAGGCACAACGCCTGATTTGCCACCACACCACTTCTCCAAAAGAGGGCCTTAGTCATTCTCCATGATTCCAAAGACGCAACTCCTTTTCTCTCTCTCTCTCTCAGTCACCACTCACTGGTTTCCATAACTCATTTGGTTTTCCTCTTCTGATATTTCCAGTTAATCTACCTATTAAGCTTATGTTCCTAAATAGTGCAGTGGGTGGCAAGATGCACACTCAATGGTCAACTACTTAACTTTATTAGTTGCAGCAAAAGGCAAATCTCTTGCACATACGTAAATATTGAAACATAGCAACCAGTCACACTTTGTAAATGTACCTCGATTTAATTCACTAGGATAATGGATGTAGTTCTCCCTAAATGTTCTCCAGTCTGACATATCTAAGAAGCTCCTGGGGAATACAATATTTGTTGCCATGCTACTCCAAGATGGGTTAAATACCATCTCATTTACAAGTTGGCTCCAATCTGAATAATGCACCATTTATGAGAACACCTTACTTCAGCAACTGCTTCTCTTGACATACATCCTTTCTGCTGATTAGAGGATAACTCAGACAATCAGTCAGCGAGAATACCTCCCGTAAAAAAAAAAAAAAAAATATTCCATATATTCACTCCACTCATCATTCAACATGGATCGCAGAGCAGTTAAGTCTATAGGGAGCAACGCTGAAGAGGGGGAAGTATTGCAGCTGGGGCTGAATTTATGCTATTTTTACAATAGGTGGTATATTTTTGGGGACTCTAAAGACACCTTTCAAGCATGCCTGTGAGAAGAGAAATATGAAGGCTGCCATTATTGACCTCCTTCTTGTAGGCAAGTGCAGTCTACTTTCTCCACTGTAGGTGGCGCTTGACCAAAGCAGTATTGCAGAGGGAGGGGAAGTCAAGAGGAATGGTTTCCTGTAGGGTTGCTCGCCGATACCGATTGCCAATACTTTTGTTAATGTGATGTGACAGCGGCACTAATATGCAGCACTGATAGGCACTGATAGGTGGCACTGATGAGGCGTGGACTGTGTTGGCAGTTTATTTATTTATTTATTTTTGACAATTTATTTTATTTTATTTTTTTTTTTCAATTTATATTTTTTTACAATGCTTTCTTTTTCTTTTTTTGGAGGGGGAGTGGGTGGTGTCAGTGTTTTCTTATTTTAGTTTTTTATTATTTTTACAATTTTACGTTTAAATATTTATTATTACAATATTTACTTTTTTTAAATTAATTTTTGATTTAATAAACCCTGTTGGGAGTGAGGGGGGGCTTTGGTGAGATATCAGGGGTCTAAACAAACTCCTGATATCTCCCTTTTGAGACAGGGAAAGGGACTGAGGACAAAGATTCCCCAGTTCCTTTCTCTGCAGACTCAGCTGCACTGAAAATGAATGGATAGGAGACAGCAGCTCCTCTCCATTCATAAACGGAAGCATCATAAATACAATTTGTTCAGTTGTGAATGGACAGAATCAGTGACTCTATCCATTCAGAAAAGAAAGGAGCCAGTAAATGACATATTTATCAGCTCCTTCCTTCGCTCTCCATCCTGAATGATCTGGGACAGGGGGGTAGTGGAGCACAGAGGTGGACCGGAGGAGGACATTGGGGGAACCAGAGAAGCAAATGGAGGAGCACACGGAGGAGTACACGGGGGAGGACTGGAGGAGCACACGGAGAAGCACACGGAGGGGGACCTGAGAAGAACACGAAGTACACAGAGGAGGACACACAGAGTGGGACCGGAGAAGGATACAGTGGACAGTCAGGGATGGTCAGTGCGGTGGTGGGGGGAGTTACAATCACCGATCTCCCTGCGTGGCTTTCAATAAAGCAGCTGAAAGCTGTGGGAAGGAGAGGAGGAGAAGCGGCTACCAGCTGCTTTATTGAAAGCCACACAGGGAGATCGGTGATTTAACCCCCCCCCCCCCCCCACCGCCACCCCAAATGTCCCTGTCAAGTATTGGAGCATTTGCACGAGTATAAGTACTCGTGCAAATGTTTGGCATTGGCACCAATACCAATACTAGTATCGGGTTCAGTGCAACAATCCTAGTTTCCTGTGCCACTGGGGTAGCTAACCGATTGAATGCTGGTGCCCCATGTGACTCTGGTGGCCATCTTGGAAGTCTCCATGTTTGGGTAAAGACTGGCCAGGCTGCATTTCGCCCCTCAAGACAGATGCTGTTGGTGCACCCAAGACCATCTGCTATACTCTACTCTGCAACATTCTGTTAGTGTGCCCGGTTGGCTTGTATTCCATATTCTTAAAATGGCACAATTGCCTACCTATGCTTCAGCACTTTAGGATCTCTGGTCTGGAACAGGCATGCAGCAAATAAAAAAATGAAGAAACGTCATAATTCCTTATACTTCCTTCATATCACTGAAAGTATTGAAGTGATGGGATCATCTTCTGAAGGAGAGGTCAGCAATGGCAGCTTATACACATCTTCAATGACATTTTTCATGGAACCTTTGAGACTTGTGAGATCCTGCGTGCTGCATATCATTAGTATGGTACCTCTCTACAAACCAAACACCAACATAAAATTTTCCAGCTCTGTAAACTTTTTTTTTTTAACAAAGTTCTTCTGAGTTGAACGTTCCAGAGGAGACATTGTTGTTGTTCTATGAAATCTCAAAGGAGTTGATTTATTGCGGCATCAAACTGTACTGTTACCTATTGCCAGAGGCTATTTGTTTAGCATTTATCTGTGCAGGGAAAGCTCTGTGCATACAGTAGCTGCTCTATGCAAATTGTTTTTCATCAGTATAGTGAACTAGCAATGACTGTATATCATTTAATGCGATTCTCCATCTCCTCCCCCCCATCCCAAGCTGGCCGAAGTTTCCACTGTCTGCAATGAAATGATACTGTAAGCGATCTCATATCTCCTCTGCTGACTCGTCTAGGGCTGCAGTAAGGCAGTTTGTACATCTGTCATAATCATATTGATGAATGGCGAAGAGTCATAGAATATTAAATAAGCTGGTTTTATATTCATCTCTTCTTTCCCTCCTGTACTGGGCTTTGTGTAGCACACGACTGGCAGATTTACTAATAAAATGCCAAAACTATTTCATATTTTACTTGGCTTATCTCCAATATGACTGTCTATTGCCTGTGTCTAAAATTGCTAAACAATTTAAAGGAATTCTCCATCTTCAGATGGTCTGAACTGATTGTCCCAAACATGCTATTTTACGGCTTTTTTGGTCCTTGTTTGCTGTGTATAGAGGGGATGCTTAAAGGGAGTGCATAGTCTTTTCAATTTATTTGATAGACATACTTTAAAATGCAAAAGATTAAATAATATAAGTAGTCAGTTATTTAAGCGGAGCTTTACTCATAACAGTTTGATAACAATTAATGTTCTTTAACAAAAGAACATTCATTCCACATTAATAATTATGCCGCTAAAATTAGTGTGTGTGACGTAAATTGTGCCGTAAATTGCCTCCAGCATTGCTCCTGTTTCTTCTTGCTGGAGGCCGCCATTTTGTTGAAGCCTAGAGCAGTCACTTCTTTATTGAAAAATCTCCCCCTCTCTTTGGTCTCAAAAACTATATGTGACTTTCTTCAATTAACATATGTATATTTCCAGCCTTGAATATATATAATGGCTCAAATAAAGAGGAAGGCTGACAGAAGCTTTACAGTGCTGAAGTTCACAGATCTGCAGATGAGAGGAAAAGAAAGACAATCTTAACATTAAAGGATTGATTTACTAAAACTGGAGAGTGAAAAATATGGTGCAATTGTATATGGTAGCCAATCAGCTTCTAACTAAAGCTTGTTAAGTTAAGCTTTGACAAAAAAAAAAAAAAAAACTGAAAGCTTATTGGTTATTATGCAGAGCTGCACCAGATTTTGCACTCTACAGTTTTAGTAAATAACCCCTAAATTTCAAGCAACATTCACAGCAACAGCT
Source organism: Lithobates pipiens (assembly GCF_037356315.1). Taxonomy (NCBI): domain Eukaryota; kingdom Metazoa; phylum Chordata; class Amphibia; order Anura; family Ranidae; genus Lithobates; species Lithobates pipiens. The sequence continues at coordinate 78,600,262 of NW_027507784.1, read as the reverse complement.
TGCCTCTGCTCCCTTCCTCTACGTTGACCTACATGCTAAGCTTGCTAAGCTATTTATAGACTTGCCAGGCGTCACAAGTTTGTTGCAGAATTGCAGCAAGTCCACATTGCATGACTCCAGATCAACTTTCTTTGCAAACATTCTGCAAGTCTGCTACAAGTTGTGGTTCAGTTATGTTGTGTAATAGTCATCCCACCACAGGTGGCACTGTGACTTGCAGAAATCTTACTGTAGACTCACCACTGCAACATTGCTCTTCTTAGAGTCTTGCCAAGCAAATTAGCTACAAATTGGAAGAGTGTCAACTAGAACTTGTGCTTCGAGTGTTCTGCAACTTGCCAGTGAAAATGTGCAGCAAAGTTAACAAGACTTACAATTCAACACTGCCACACATTTGTGACAAGTTATCCTTGCTATCTGGGGAGAGAGAGGGGGAAGAAAAAGTTGTAGAAATTAAGGATCAAAGAAAAGAAAGAAGGATTGTAAGCATTGCAGAACTAAGGGAGGAATGAAGGATGGAAGGATTGGAGGCATTAGAGGATTAAAGTGATACCAAAGTCTCGTATTTTTTTTTTTGGTTTAAAAATAACAGACATGTTATACTTAACTGCTCCATGTAGTGGTTTTACACAGAGAAGCCCCGATCCTTCACTTCTTAGATCCCTCATCGGCACTGCTGGCCCCTACCTCCTGTTGAGTGCCCCCACAGCAAGCAGTTTGCTATGGGGGCACCCGAGCCGAGTCGCAGCTCAGTGTATCCATTCAGACATGGAACCGCGGCCTGGTCCTGCCCTCTTTCTCTCCTCATTGGCTTACTGAATTTGTTTGACAGCAGCAGGAGCCAATGGTGCTTCACTGCTGTTTCAGCTGATGAGTAGGGAGATCGGAGGGAGCTCAAGTAGGTATTGGGGGGGGGGGGGGCTGCTGCACACAGAAGGCTTGTTTTCTTAAAGGGGTTGTAAAGCCTCAAGGTTTTTCACCTTAATACATTCTACCTCCTTTGATGCAGCAGCTCCCAGAGCTCACCTTTTACTTACCTGAACCCGGTCTTTCCAGCTCCAACTGGTGTCTCGGATCCAGATTGGATAGATTGATAGCAGCGCAAACATTGGCTCCCGCTGCTGCCAATCGAATCCAATGACGCAGGAGCCGAGGTGTGGGACCGAGTCATCCTATCAATGTCAATGGACGCAGCAGCAGGAGAACGTGCCCGCATGAGTGCCCCGAGGGAGAGTGGCTCTCCAATGGGGCACTCGAGAAGAGGACAAGCAAAGAACGCCGCTAAGGGGACCCCAGAAGAGGAGGATCAGGGTCACTGTGCAAAAACAACTGCACAGAGGAGGTAAGTATGACGTTTTTTTTTTTTTTGTAAACCAAACCTTTACATATCCTTAATGCACAGAGTGCATTAAGATAAAAACCCTTCTGCCTTTCCAACCACTTTAAGTAAGGAAGACATGAAGGAAATAAGGAGGGAAGAAAGGAACTAACGAAGAAGAAATATCTTGATTATCATATAGACTAGACAGGATGTCTTTTTCTTTTATTGTGGTGCTCTAGTCTGTTGGCTATTGTTTAGCACTGTATAGGAAATTAATTGCTTATATCACCTGACTAGGATTTAATCACCAATAGGGAGATCTTCTCTAGCAATTTCAATAAATGTTGCTACAAGAGGCAATTTACACTGTAATGGTGGGATAGCAGATCCTTACGGACTGATGGGGAATGATGATTACGGTTACAATCCCCTACTTGTCCATTTATCTGTGAATCGTGATTAAATGTAGAATGAAATTGCTTCATTAATGCCAACTAGAGTTTTGCCAACAGAGTTGCAATGAAAAATTACTCAGCATGGATCATGCCAACCTGCCTAGTGCAGAAACCTGAGAAAAGAAAGAGTTTGTACAATAATTATTTCCTAAGGCACCTTTAGCAAGCTCTGCCACTTGGCCTTACATGCCCTTCAGTTCTTTCCTGTGCCTGCCTACTCTTTCACACATTCAGTCAAGCAAGGCTATATGATAAGACACTGAGTCAATGTTGGCAGTGACACCGGTGAGTGAGTGCATTGGTGCCAGACACCTACTCACATAGTTGCTCGGTGCCATCATCAGTCCCAGGGCATTGATGGGTGCTGTGTTCTTACTCTACCTCAGTACCAGCCTCATCTTTCATCACAGGCACAGACAGTGTATTTGGTGCAGTATCTGCCAGTTTTTACTACTACCTATCAGTATTGCTCCTTTGTTACTCTGTAAATACTCACATGGGCAAACAGCTTTATACAAGGTTTAAGACCTTCCAACAGGACCCCACATTATCCATGTGACACATAATAGTCCACTCTTGGGCTTTGCTTCAGCTTTCTGAGACAAAGCACCAGACAGTGGAAGCAAAACTAAACCCATCAATTTAACAGTTTCAAAAGACAGGTATATTCCAGTATGTGTGTCGGGAATGTAAGGTAGGCCATAGATGATGCAATTTTCTTTCCTGCAACCATGGTTTACAGGAAAGAAAATTGCTCAATTCCACCAACACTTAAGAGAGTATACCTCTCATGGATCAAATCATCAGATGGCTGGTATCATAACTGATCACATTTCCAGCACCATGACAGTTGCAGGTCAAACAGAGGCCAAGATGACAGAATGGTGGGAAGGTTTAGTTCCACTTTACACTCTTCACGAGAGCTCATTGTGGGAAATTTGAGAGCTGAGTATGTTGTACCTTATGGAGTAGTATAGGGATAACATTAGGATAGTCTTGACTAGTTTGCCTAGCATATACTACAGCAATCCTGTGACGTATCTAAACATCAATCCAGAGGCGGCTCTCTAGTTAGGCAAACTAGGCGGTCGCCTAAGGCCTCACGCTCCCAGGGGCCTTGCGGACGCCTAATTTGTGTGTGTAGGAGTGGGTTGCAAATGTCCCCCGGTCGGTGTCCCCAGGGCCATCTTTTTGGCCACAAATAGTTTTCCCCCGCCAGGGGGCGGACTGATCATTTAAACACTTCCCGAGGTCCCAGCTCCGGCTCCTCCCCTTCTGCCGCACTCTGTGGATCTCCTGCAATGTGCAGAGTGCGGCGGCTGAACAGCTTCCTGATCCACTCTCCAAGATAGACAGTATAATTGGTTAGAGAAAATTCTAGAAACTGTGAATACATAGTTTGTATATAGTTACATACATAGTATGTGAGATTGAAAAAAAACACAAGTCCATCAAGTCCAACCTATGTGTGTGATTATATGTCACTATTACATTGTATATCCCTGTATGTTGTGGTCGTTAAGGTGCTTATCTAATAGTTTCTTAAAACTATCAATGCCCCTCCACTGAGACCACTGCATGTGGACGGGAATTCTTCATCCTTGCCGCTCTTACAGTAAAGAACCCTCTACGTTGTTTAAGGTTAAATCTCTTTTCTTCTAATTTTAATGAGTGGCCACGAGTCTTGTTAAACTGCCTTCTGCGAAAAAGTTTTATCCCTATAGTGGGGTCACCAGTACGGTATGTATTGAAATCATATCACCTCTCAAGCATCTCTTCTCCAGAGAGAATAAGTTCGGTGCTCACAACCTTTCCTCATAACTAATATCCTCCAGACCCTTTATTAGCTTTGTTGCCCTTCTTTGTACTCACTCCCTTTCCAGTACATCCTTCCTGAGGACTGGTGCCCAGAACTGCACAGCATACTCTAGGTGCAGCCGGACCAGAGTCTTGTAGAGCAGGAGAATTATTATTTTATCTCTGGATTTAAGATTTAAGGCTCTTTATATATGCAATTAATTTCTATCGCTTGAATTTTTCTCCCATTATGGGCGTGAGTGGGACCTCATGTCTATGATTTGCCTAAGGCCTCACAAAGCCTAGAGCTGCCTCTGGTGCAATCCTTTGCTGGTGCAATACTTCATCATGCTACAATCCGTCACTGATTTACATGGTTGGCTTGTATCCTAAAGTTCAACTTATGGAAGCACACCTGTGTAGTGTATCCTAGTTTTCTGTGCATATACTATATATGCATCAATCAGCCATAACCAAACCGTCAGTAGCAGATGCTTTAAGTCCTGTAAGTTGCAAGGTAGAGCCTCCATGAATTTGTTTTCCCAGCACATCCCACAGATGCTCGATGAATTGGGATCTGGAGATTTTGATGGCCAAATCAGCACCTTAAAATTGTTGTTGTGTCCTTCAAACCATTCTTGAACCATTTTTGCATTATGGTAGGACACATTATCCTGCTGGAAGAGGCCACTGCCATCAGGGAATAGTGATGGACGAACTTCCGACGGGACGTTTCGCGAACGCGAAACGCGAACGGACACAAACGTTCGCGAAAACGACCGTTCGCCGCGGGCTCCATTGACTTCAATGGGAGGCGAATTTCGCAAACCTTTAGGTCGAATTTGCGGCCACGGGGTAATTATTAGGGGGTAGCACGTAGTCCCACCACCTGGACAATAGCATAATACATGTATGAGGTGAATTTGGGATCGATAACTACAAGCATTTTTTTTTTATTTGGGAAATTGTTCTGACAATTCAGGACTATGGAGCTAATGAAGACAATGGAGGAGAGGGAAGGTCAGGGACCAGGGTAGGCAAACAAGAGGGTGCAGGAGATACAGAGCACTGACAGCAGCACCGTAATACAGAGCACTGACATCAGCACCGTGACATACAGCGCTGACAGCAGCTCCGTGACATACAGCGCTGACAGCAGCTCCGTGACATACAGCGCTGACAGCAGCTCCGTGACATACAGCGCTGACAGCAGCTCCGTGACATACAGCGCTGACAGCAGCTCCGTGACATACAGCGCTGACAGCAGCACCGTGACATACAGCGCTGACAGCAGCTCCGTGACATACAGCGCTGACAGCAGCTCCGTGACATACAGCGCTGACAGCAGCTCCGTGACATACAGCGCTGACAGCAGCTCCGTGACATACAGCGCTGACAGCAGCTCCGTGACATACAGCGCTGACAGCAGCACCGTGACATACAGCGCTGACAGCAGCTCCGTGACATACAGCGCTGACAGCAGCTCCGTGACATACAGCGCTGACAGCAGCTCCGTGACATACAGCACTGACAGCAGCTCCGTGACATACAGCGCTGACAGCAGCTCCGTGACATACAGCGCTGACAGCAGCACCGTGACATACAGCGCTGACAGCAGCTCCGTGACATACAGCGCTGACAGCAGCACCGTGACATACAGCGCTGACAGCAGCTCCGTGACATACAGCGCTGACAGCAGCTCCGTGACATACAGCGCTGACAGCAGCTCCGTGACATACAGCGCTGACAGCAGCTCCGTGACATACAGCGCTGACAGCAGCTCCGTGACATACAGCGCTGACAGCAGCTCCGTGACATACAGCGCTGACAGCAGCTCCGTGACATACAGCGCTGACAGCAGCTCCGTGACATACAGCGCTGACAGCAGCACCGTGACATACAGCGCTGACAGCAGCTCCGTGACATACAGCGCTGACAGCAGCACCGTAAGCAGCCCCAGGAGGAAGTCAGCACAGCACAGGGATGGTGTGATCCCCTCATAATAAGAACCCCCAGGAGGAAGTCAGCACAGCACAGGGATGGTGGGAGCCCCTCATAATAAGAACACCCAGGAGGAAGTCAGCACAGCACAGGGATGGTGGGAACCCCTCATAATAAGCAGCCCCAGTAGAAATATGACACCGCTCAACCTCTTCAAAGAGGAGGGTAGGGGCATATAGTACGGTGTGCTTTTTTGGGTCAGGGAAGTGAGCCAAATGAATTAAGAAGGTCTGTGTGCTTGATTCCAAAAATTGTTTATAGACATATACATGGTCTACTGATCACATGTGTTGAATTCCTCCGAGATCCATGCCTCATTCATTTTTAGAAATGTGAGGTAGTTAACACTGTCGTGAGCTAGGCGAGTACGCTTATCGGTCACAATCCCCCCTGCTGCGCTGAACGTCCTTTCGGACAGGACACTGGATGAGGGGCAAGCCAACAGTTCGATTGCAAATTGGGCAAGCTCTGGCCAGAGGTCAAGCCTGCCCACCCAGTAGTCTAGGGGTTCATCACTCCTCAGAGCGTCCACATCGGCCGTTAACCCAATGTAGTCGGACACCTGACGGTCTAGGCGTTCCCTGATGCTGGATCCGGATGACACCTGTCGATGGGTCGGCTGAAAGAATGACCTCATATCCGAAGTCACCAACACATCTTCAAACCGGCCTCTTCTTGCAGGCGCTGTTGGATTGGTACCCGCAAATCCTTCTCTGGGAGTGGGAATTGCTCCTCTGCCAGCGCACGCAAAAGCAGAATGCAGCATTTCTCGAAGCAAGGCCTGGAAGTGCTGCATTCTGACAGCCCTCTGCGACGGCGGTAACATTTCCGCCATTTTGTGTTTGTACCGGGGATCTAAGTACGTTGCCACCCAGTACTGGTCCTTGACCCTCATGCTTTTTATACGGGGGTCCCTATTAAAACACTGGAGCATGAAGGCCCCCATTTGCACTCAAGCGGAAGGTATGTGGTGGTGGTGGTGTTGTTGGTGGTAGTGTCTTTGGGGGTGCACATAGCAGAGAGTGAAGAAGAGGGTGCAGATCGAGAGGATGAGGAGGGTGCAGAAGAATAAGGCTGAGTGAGCCACTCAACCAAGTCTGGTGCGTCCTTTAAAGTAATTGAACGCACCTTCTGCAACTTCCCACTTTGGCTCAAGGCTGTTGCTCCTGCCCTACCCCTACCACCCCTGCGGAAGGGCCTGCCTCTTCCTCTGCCTGTCATTTTTTAAATCACCCTGTGACAAAACTCTTAGTCCCTATACCGCTGAAGGACTGCTGCAGTATAGGGCAGCGGTCAGCAGTAGTGCACGTCAACCCTATGTATTGTGGACCGATAGCGGTCCTTACAGAACAGCAGACTGTACTGCACTCAGGCCTATGTACCGTAGCACCCTATACCAAGTTACCAGTCCTTATAAAAACTTTTGTGGACCAAGCAGGTTGTGTGTTAGTGTTTAGCAGACTGTGCGTCAGTCCCTATACCGCTGAAGGACTGCTGCAGTATAGGGCAGCGGTCAGCAGTAGTGCACGGCAACCCTATGTATTGTGGACCGATAGCGGTCCTTACAGAACAGCAGACTGTAACGCACTCAGGCCTATGTACCGTAGCACCCTATACCAAGTTACCAGTCCTTATAAGAACTTTTGTGGACCAAGCAGGTTGTGTGTTAGTGATTAGCAGACTGTACGTCAGTCCCTATACCAATGAAGGACTGCTGCAGTATAGGGCAGCGGTCAGCAGTAGTGCACGGCAACCCTATGTATTGTGGACCGATAGCGGTCCTTACAGAACAGCAGACTGTAACGCACTCAGGCCTATGTACCGTAGCACCCTATACCAAGTTACCAGTCCTTATAAGAACTTTTGTGGACCAAGCAGGTTGTGTGTTAGTGATTAGCAGACTGTACGTCAGTCCCTATACCAATGAAGGACTGCTGCAGTATAGGGCAGCGGTCAGCAGTAGTGCACGGCAACCCTATGTATTGTGGACCGATAGCGGTCCTTACAGAACAGCAGACTGTACTGCACTCAGGCCTATGTACCGTAGCACCCTATACCAAGTTACCAGTCCTTATAAAAACTTTTGTGGACCAAGCAGGTTGTGTGTTAGTGTTTAGCAGACTGTGCGTCAGTCCCTATACCGCTGAAGGACTGCTGCAGTATAGGGCAGCGGTCAGCAGTAGTGCACGGCAACCCTATGTATTGTGGACCGATAGCGGTCCTTACAGAACAGCAGACTGTAACGCACTCAGGCCTATGTACCGTAGCACCCTATACCAAGTTACCAGTCCTTATAAGAACTTTTGTGGACCAAGCAGGTTGTGTGTTAGTGATTAGCAGACTGTACGTCAGTCCCTATACCAATGAAGGACTGCTGCAGTATAGGGCAGCGGTCAGCAGTAGTGCACGGCAACCCTATGTATTGTGGACCGATAGCGGTCCTTACAGAACAGCAGACTGTAACGCACTCAGGCCTATGTACCGTAGCACCCTATACCAAGTTACCAGTCCTTATAAGAACTTTTGTGGACCAAGCAGGTTGTGTGTTAGTGATTAGCAGACTGTACGTCAGTCCCTATACCAATGAAGGACTGCTGCAGTATAGGGCAGCGGTCAGCAGTAGTGCACGGCAACCCTATGTATTGTGGACCGATAGCGGTCCTTACAGAACAGCAGACTGTACTGCACTCAGGCCTATGTACCGTAGCACCCTATACCAAGTTACCAGTCCTTATAAAAACTTTTGTGGACCAAGCAGGTTGTGTGTTAGTGTTTAGCAGACTGTGCGTCAGTCCCTATACCGCTGAAGGACTGCTGCAGTATAGGGCAGCGGTCAGCAGTAGTGCACGGCAACCCTATGTATTGTGGACCGATAGCGGTCCTTACAGAACAGCAGACTGTAACGCACTCAGGCCTATGTACCGTAGCACCCTATACCAAGTTACCAGTCCTTATAAGAACTTTTGTGGACCAAGCAGGTTGTGTATTAGTGTTTAGCAGACTGTGCGTCAGTCCCTATACCGCTGAAGGACTGCTGCAGTATAGGGCAGCGGTCAGCAGTAGTGCACGGCAACCCTATGTATTGTGGACCGATAGCGGTCCTTACAGAACAGCAGACTGTACCGCACCCAAGCCTATGTACCGTAGCACCCTAGACAGACCAAGTTACCAGTCCTGATAAAGAGCTTTGTGGAACAAGTGAGTTGTGAATGATTAGCAGACTGCAGCAGAAGGGCAGCAGTCAAGTATAATATTCTTTCTATATTTGGAAGAAAGAATATTATACGTGTACAAGCCTATTACCGTACCACTGATACCAGTCCTGAAAAGAACCTTTGTGGAACTAATAGTAACAGCAAGTCTTTAAAATTATCCTCACTGCCTGACACACTGCTTCCTGCCTGTCCCTATACAAATTGGCAAAAAAGAGTAGGCTGGAACGATTAGCTGGAACAGCTCTTTTGTGGACCTGATAGTAACAGCTAATGATGATGATGATGATGATGATGAAGAAAGACTAATCTGGCTGAGCTGTCCCTAAAATAGCAGCATACAGCGCTCTGTCCCTTTATCTAAACTGACAAAAGAAACTCAGGCTGCTGACCTAACACCTATACCAGTCCTGAAAAGAACTTTTGTGTACCAAATAGCTAGCGTTTTCTCTGTCCCTACTCCACACAGGATCCTTTCCCTACAGTGACAGAAGAAAGAATGTAAAATGGCCACCGGATCGGGTGTATTTATAGGTTAGGGGGAATGTCCAAGTGTCCATGAGCTGTCATGTCTCAATTGGTTGTCCTGTAACACATGATAAACGTGTCACGAAAGGTTAAAGTTCTTGTATACATTAAACACGTAAGTCCGCCGGGGCGAACGACGGAAAAAGGCGTTCGAACCCGCGGACGGCGAAAGTCGGAAATTCGCCGCGAAACGACCGCCGGGCGAAACGTTCGTCCATCACTATCAGGGAATACTTTTTCCATGAAGGGGTATACTTGGTCAGCAATAATGTTTATGTAGGTGGAGGTGGTACATGTCAATGTAACATCCACATTAATCGCAGGACCAAAAGTTTCCTAAACAGGATATTGCCCAAACCATCATGCTGCCTCCACCGTCTCATGTTCTTCCCATACCGCCACATCCACATGATGTAAAAAAAAATCTTTATTACCCAACCAGGCCACCTTTTTCCATTTCTTCGTGATCCAATTCTGATGCTCACATGCCCATCAAAAGTGCTTTTGGCTGTTGATACGGGTCAACATGGGTGCTCTGACCAGTCTGTGGCTACACAGCCCTATACACAACAAACTGAGATGCCCATTTTTTCTGTATTCAACACATCAACTCCAGGGACAACATGTTTATTTGCCGGCTACTATATTATTCAACTGACTTTTAGATTCCATTGTAACAAAATAATCAATGTTATTCACTTACCTGTTAACCTATCAGTGGTCATACAGGTAAGGATGATTGTTTTATATATATATATACACATATATATATATATATATATATATATATATATATATATATATATATATACTGTGTGTATTTACAAGTTATAGGCAACACAGGATGACACATAGTCTAACAAATAACCGTTAAATCAAACACAATCAGCTATGTAGGAGGAATGCAACTAAGTGAGAAAAAGTCATACCCCACTAACAACATGATGTCGGTGAAGACAGTTCAATGTAATAAATCTTACATATTAGCAAGACTGAGCACAGCGAGACACAGGTTGATCTTAGTGCATCAACATGGTCCCTCACAGGCAGAATTTTCCAAATGTGTTGTCCAAACTCTGTTGCAGAAGCTCAGAGAGCCAGGCAACACTGAAAACTGAAAATGCAGTGGTCAGCCAAGGAAACTTAGTTCAGCAGATGAGAAAACACTGGCACATCAGCGAATGCCTCGTACACACGATTGGAAATTCTGCCAGCAAAAGTCCGATATGAGCTCTTGGTCGGAAATTCGACTGTGTGTAGGCTTCATCTGACTTTTGCTGCTGGAATTCCCGCCAGCAAAAGATTGAGAGCAGGTTCTCAATTTTTCGGTCAGAAAAAGTTCAGATCGGAAATTCCGACGACTGTACCAATTCCGATGCGCAAAATTCATACGCATGCTCGGAAACAATTTGACGCATGCTCTGAAGCATTGAACTTAATTTTCTTGGCTCGTCATAGTGTTCTACGTCACCGCGTTCTTGACGGTGGAAAGCTCAGAGAAATTTTGTATGATCATGTTTATGCAAGCCAAAGGCCGCGTACACACGCGCGGACTGTTCGCCCAACCTTGTCCGCTGAACAGTGTTTGGGCGGACAGTCCGCTCGTGTGTGGGGCTTCAGCGGACAGTTTCAGCGGACAGTTGGCCGAACAAGGTCTTACGGAAATTCCGAAAAACTGTCCGCTGAAACAAGGTTTCAGCGGACTGTTCGCTCGTGTGTAGGCTTGTTCGGCCAACTAAGTCTCGCGCATGCTCAGAAAGGATTTCCACGTCGGAAGGTTGCATTGCAGTGTATAGGACGTCGTATTTTTCGTCCCGTCGTACGTGCCGTTCACGTCATCGCGCACGGTTTCAGCAAACTGTTCGTCCGTCGTGTGTGGCCATGTCCGTCCATGCTAAGTTTGAGCGGACTGTTCGCTCAAACTGTTGGACGGACAAAGTTGGGCCAACAGTCCGCGCGTGTGTACGCGGCCAAACTTGAGCAGAATTCTGTCGGAAAAAACATCCAAGATTTTTTCAGACGGAAATTCTGCTTGTGCTCCCAACTGTCCCTGATTTGGAACAAATTCCCTCTGTCCTTATCATTTGTCCCTCATTTTGGTCTGATTCATATAGTTGTATATAAAATGCACCATTTATCTTTCAAAAAGTGTTTCCCAGTGTAAAACCTTTCATCCAATTTCGAAATTGTACATTTGTAAATTTCAAAACCCAATATAAAGGAATAGTAGTGGTAAAAAAAAAAACACTTGTGGGTTTACCTGATCTTTTTTTGTTTTTCTCCTTCAAAGAGGGCATGGCAAGGGGCGTGCCTATGCCTATATACACTATATTAGCATGCACTGGTGTGCAGTCATATTGGAACAGGAAGGGGCCATCTTCAAACTGTTCTCACAAATTTGAGAGCATGAAATTGTCCAAAATGTCTTGGTATGCTGACGTCTTAAGAGTTTCCTTCACTGGAACTAAGGGGCCAAGCCCAACCCTTGAAAAACACATCATAATCCCCCCTCCACCAAAAGATTTGGACCAGTACACAAAGCAAGGCCCATAAAGACGTGGATGAGTGAGTTTGGGGTGGGGGAACTTGACTGGCCTGCACAGTCCTGACCTCAACCTGATAGAACACCTTTTGGGATGAATTAGAGCGAGGACTGCAAGCCAGGCCTTCTTGTCCACATCAGCGCCTGACCTCACAAATGCGCTTCTGGAAGAATGGTCAAACATTCCCATAGACATACTCCTAAACTTTGTGGACATCCTTCACAGAAGAGCTGAAGCTGTTATAGCTGCAAAGGGTGGGCCAACTCAATATTGAACACTACGGACTAAGACTGGGATGCCATTAAAGTTTATGTGCGTGTAAAGGCAGGTGTCCCAATACTTTTGGTAATATAGTGTACTTTTGCTAATAGGTGTGCCTCGTTCCCATTTCAAAAAGATGGGAGGTATGGCTAAGACCTGCAAGAAACCAGTGGGACCCCTGTGGGCTAAGTGCAGCTTTGTGCAGTGGGCAGTGAGCACACAAGCTTGGCAAAAAACAATAGATTGTAGAAAAGTTCAGCAAGTACAAACAGGACCAGCAAGGAGACACAACCGTACAGAGCCACTTACAGCTGTAACAGTGGTGGAACATCGGTTTGAAGATGCCAACAGCATCTGCCACGAGGAGCAGAATGCTGCCTGGCCGGTCAACACCCAAGAAAAGGTAGATGTAGTCCCTGCACTGTCTCTCCTCTTCCGTAACCTTTTCCCAACTCTAAGCACTTCCCCTGACAGATAGAGAACCTGTCCCTGCACTAGCCACTCGCATCCTACATAGACGCTGCCTAATCCAGGATTGCCACCAAAGTAACATGGGGTGTCAGGGTTCAGTTGAATAGTGCCCCCCCCGTGACATAAGAAATCGTAGAGGAACCAAGTTCCTCCCCCATCTGCATTGCTATTGTGGCCGAGCGCTACCTGCAGTGGAGAATACAGACTGCACTATCCTACACCCCGGTACACCCATCTACACAGAGAAGAAGTGGTCTTCTCTCTGTAACCCTAACATTAATCCTCACACTAAATTTCCGTGTAACCCTTACACTAATCCTAACACAAGCCCCGTACACACAATCTGACTTTCCAATGGGAAATGTTGGATGTCAGGCTGTTGGCGGAAAATTTGACCGTGTGTATGCTTCATCGGACAATTGTTGTCATTCTTTCCGCCAACAAATGTTGGCTAGTATGTCTTCAAATTTTTCACCAACAAATGTGTGTTGTTGGATTTTCCGAGCGTGTGTACACAAGTCTGATGGACAAAAGTCCAAAGTACAAACACACATGCTCAGAAGCAGAAGAGTTTGATCTTGTAAACTAACGTTTGTAATGGAGAATTAACATTCGTGATGTGGAAAATTATGAAATTTCAAAATGCAGCGCACAATTCTCTTCTTCTTTAATGGGATAATAATGAAGCTGCTTTGCTGGTGATACTGATGGAGTTATTGCAAACAAATTTTCAAATCTAGTGATATCAAAAATAATATTATTATGTTTTTTGTTTTTTTTTATTTGTGCAAGTTACCACAACACCATTATCCTGTAGTTTTTAAGATCAAAGATACAACTATATTGGTGTCCCTTGTCAATTTTACATTGTAATTTTTTAAATGTAACTGCCTACTCCAAAACTGTCATTTGTAAAACACATAGCCAAGTATTATTCTACACAATTTTTTTATTGTGCATTAAAAAAATGAAAAAAATAAAATTAGACATGCTCTCTGCCAATAGAACTTAACCAAAAAGGGCATTCTATGCATCCAAAAATATAGAAAATATACCAAATCAAATCATTATTCAACCAAAAAAAAATGTCAAAGCAATAACTCCAAGGCCAATAATAAATAACACGTTATCTCCTCCGATTCAGCAACATGTCTGGTTGATGAACGGCCATTCAGAAACGAACTACAAAGCACGCAATGGAAAGCACAAATCGACACTCACCAAACTTCTACTAACACGAAAGAAGGAGCCCAAATGGTGGCGCTAAAGAGCTGAAAAACCACGTAGTACGTCTAGTACGTTACTATGTTTGTAATTGTTGGCCAACGTTTGTGTGCCCGTGTGTATGCAAGACAAGTTTAAGCCAACACCCTTTGGACAAAATTCCACAGTTTTATTGGCGGAAAGTCCGATTGTGTGTACAAGGCATAACACTATCCTTTAACCTTAAGACTAGCCCTTCCTGCAACCCTCAACGATCCCTGTAACTCTAGAACCAAACTTCACTGTAACCCTCACACTAAGCTTCCCTGTAACCTTAACACTAATCTTAATACTATCTCTCCCTGTAATCCTGAATGTGATTGTCCCTATAACCCCACCTTCTTTGTAACCCTAACAGTTGTAGACCCTGTATTTCAAACACTAACCTTCCCTGTAACCCTAACATTACCTCTTCCTGTAACCCTAACACCAGCCTTCCGTGTAATCCTAATCCTAACCCTACTTTATAAAAAAAGATTCCTTGGTGCAACGACCAACCCTTCCTTCATCCAAAGGCACAAAATCCCGGCACTAGAATGTATTGATTTCCTCTTTGATAACTCCAGCAATTATTATGCAGCTCTTACTAAGTGTTTTCCTTTTGAAAATGTAATAAACACAAGCTATACTTATAAAAATGCCCCCTGGATTGTAGCTGTCTGCATTCTTATACTGTGACTCTTGCAGGCGTTGGATTAATCTTACATTACTGGCCTACATATTGTTAATTGGAAATTCTCTCTTTCTACATTTCAAGATCAATTTAGATCAGAGCAGAATTCATTGTAGCGGATTTGCAGACACATCCATCGGCACACTGCCCTGGATTAAAGGGACACAAAATATCATTAACAAGTAGCTTTTAATACCATTCATGGATAAATAGCTGAATATTTCACGAGTGAGTCAGAACTGAAGATATTTGAGATAACTGGATGCTATGGGAAAACAATTTCCATTGTGTATTTGATTTTCTTCCAAGTTATTAAAAAATCATTTTAAAGGATTTTTAACTCATGCATTTAAAGGTTAAATATTAGTTGTTTTGTTAAAGAGGAAGTAAACCCTGATGGGTTTACTTCCCCTTTCATTCCCTGCAAAGGTAAAGCATAATGGACTACTATGCATCTCATAGTAGTCCATTATGTGTCACTTACCTGACACAGGAGCCAGCGAAGTCACCGCTGTCCCCTGTAGTTCCGAGGGTCCATCTTCTTGGTGGGTCTCGCTGCTCCGGCGCTGTGATTCGCCGGAGCAGCGATGACGTCACACCCGCGCATGCGCATGGGAGCCGACACTCGCAGCATATCGCCGCGATCTGCGGCTTACCCAATGCGCCTGTGCGCCGCTGTCTATGGCGCATGCGCCGTAGACAGCGGTGGCTGTCTTCAGGTAAATATCTCCTAAACGGTATAGGTTTAGGAGATATTTCTTGGACCTACAGGTAAGCCTTAAACTAGGCTTACCTGTAGGTAAAAGTGGTTTGTAAGGGTTTACAACCATTTTAACAGTTTGTGGACATCTTATCGCCAATTTACTATAAAGGGCAAACATATGTGGACACCCTGTCAAATGATTGAGTTCAACTGTTTCCATTCAAGGGTACTGTCACTTACTTGGGGCTGCAAGAGAACCATTGCCCGGAGATCTCTTTGTTTTAGGGCTCATGCACACTGCAGCTCAAAGAAGTGACTCCTACAGGCTTTTATTTTTTCTGCTTAGAAATTCACCTCCATGTTAGCCAATGTGTCCATGCACACTATGGGAGTTATTTACTAAAGGAAAATCCACTTTGTACTGCAAGTGCACTTGGAAGTAAAATCACTGTAGATCTGAGGGGAACAAGCAAGGAAAATAAAAAACAGAATTTTAGCTTGCACATAATTGGATGATAAAATCAGCAGAGCTTCCCCTCATTTCAGATCTACACCTTAGATTTAGAGCGACCGCACTTCCAAGTGCACTTTCAGTGCAAAGTGGATTTGCCTTTCGTAAATAAACCCCTATGTATTTTTCAGGCATATGTTCCTACAGGCAGAACCTGCCCCCCCCACCACCACCATACTCACGTTTTTGAGAGGAGTTAGTGCCCCAAAGAGCTCAAAAATGAGCAAAAACGCATGAAAATGTGCAAAAACACTTGTACCACAGCTTGTTATACAGCGGTTAAGAAAATACTATCTAACAGGGTTTGTGAAAAAAGACGCTTATGCTCAAAAAAGCTTGAATGAACTCAATAAAAACATCACAAAGAACACAAAACAAAATAAGCTTCTTCAAGCTTTTATAGGCAGAAATAAAAGCTCAAACGCCTGTAAAAAGCTGATTTTTCTTTTAGCTCCAGTGTATATGAGCCTAAAAATATGTTTTTAAGTTATCCAGAAGGAGCTGGTCACTAATTGAATTTTGGCTTCCTATGTATAATGTATTCCTATGGGGTACCCCGGACTGTCTGAGGTGGCCATTGTTTATGATAATAGGATTAGCTCTACTGTCCGAGGTGCATTGTCTGTGGGAATAGCTCTTATCTGATGTTTTTCTGTATAAATTTGTTGTGTTTCTGTAATAAAGCAGTTCTTCTTCTGGTTTGCTCCATAAACTGGTGTTGCCTTGTTCTGTGGGGTAACTATAGCTGTATTCATTGATCTCATGTTCCAAAGCTTGGGAAGCAGCTTCTTGGCTGAGATACCCACTCGGGTTGTGCATAATCCGTCACAGGTACTGTTATTACAACAAAATACAAAAACATTTTAGGCAATTGTGAGCATTGTGGCTATCGTTTGGGTAGTCCTTTTTAAGCTTCAACATGGGTTGTGCCCTTGTGCACAAAGCCAACTCCATAATAAAGGTTTGGACTGATATACTAGTGTGGAGGAACTTGAGTGGGCTGTGCAGTGCCTTGACCTCAACCATACTGAAGACCCTTGGGATAAACTGGAACACGGACTGCGAGCCACGTCTTAAGTAACTGACCTCACAAATGCTTTTTTTTGGCTAAATTGACAGAAGTTGCCACAGGAAGGCTCCAAAATCTCCTGAAAAGCCTTTCCAGAAGAGTGGAAACTGTTCAAGCCACAAGGGAGGGAGGCACTATTAAAGTGCTTGTAAACCCTTACAACCAACTTTGACCTACAGGTCCAAGAAATATCTCCTAAACCTACACGGTTTAGGAGATATTTACCAAAAGACAGGCACCGCTGTCTACGGCGCATGCGCCGTAGACAGCGGCGCACAGGCGCACTGAGCGCGCCGCGGTCAACGGCGATATGCCGCGAGTGGCGCCTCCCGTGCGCATGTGCGAGAGTGACGTCATCGCGGCTTCCCCCGAATGACAGTGGCGGTGGCGGAGCAGCGAGACCCACCGAGAAGATGGATGCGCCGGACTACAGGGGACAGCGGTGACTTCGCTGGCTCCTGTGTCAGGTAAGTGACACATAGTGGGCTACTATGCGATGCATAGTAGCCCATTATGCTTTACCTTTGCAGGGAATGAAAGAGGAAGTAAACCCATCAGGGTTTACTTCCTCTTTAAGGTGCTTGTAAATCTATAGACATGAAATATGAGCAAAGCATATCCCTCTCTAGTGTGTACTTGTCTCAATTGAGAGCATGAAGTGTCACTTTTATCTGCTGCTTTGCTCTTCTACTATCAGCATTAATCACTTCTGATACGTTTTCCTGACATTAAGTGAAAAAAGATGATGGGGAGGGGCCTGCAGCAGATTGACAGCCTCAGATCTCTTCCTGTGTACGTTGCTGAGGGGAATGTGTCTCCTTTTTCCCCAATCAGCTCTCAAAGCTCTCTTCACTGAGCTCTGCAGAGTGTAACTTCAGCTCTCCTCCCCCTTTTTCTGATCTCTCAGACAAGCTTTATAATTTAGCACTTTGAACAGATGTAGAGAAGACTGCAGATAAACAGGTACAACTTATGCAGGAGGATTTGTTTCATCTATGTGTATTATCTGAGTCCAGTCACTTCACTGGCTATATGTAATGCCGCGTACACACGACCGGTTTTTCAGTCAGAATAAACTCTGACGGTCTTTCCAACGGAGTTCCGTTGAAAGGGACTTGCCTACACACGATCGCACCAAAGTCCCATGGTTTAGAACGCAATGATGTACGACGGGACTAGAAAAAGGAAGTTCAATAGTCAGTAGCCAATAGTGGCCCTTGCGTCATTTTCGGTCCGATGGAACAACACACAGACAAATGGTTTTCCCGATAGGAATTTAGTCCATCGGAAAGATTTAAAACATGTTCTATTTCTAGGTCCGTCAGAATTTTTGAAAAAAAGTCAGATGAAGCCCACACACAATCGGAATATCCGATGAATTGATTACTTTTCTGACGGAAAGTCTGGTCGTGTGTATGTGGCATAAGAGTTTACAACCACTTCAAGGCTCCTGTTCTGAGAATAAGATTTAAGACAAGTTCATATAGGTGTGATGGTCTGCTGTCCACAAACATTTCACCGTACAGTGCAAAAAAGCTCAGAGGCAATGAATAGCCTTTTCAGATTTTCTTGGGGATATCCTGTACATGTAAAGGAGGTCCCCTTGGTGTAAGTAATCATCTGTTTCTATGTATAGACTGTATTAACCACTTCAGCTCCCAAAGGTTTAAGCTCCTTCATGACCAGGCCATTTTTTGCTATTTAGCACTGCGTTACTTTAACTGGCAATTGCATGGTCATGCAATGCTGTACCCAAATGAAATTTATTACATTTTTACCACAAATAGAACTTTCTTTGGGTGGTGTTTGATGACCACTAGGTTGTTGTTTTTTATTATATAAACAAAAACAAAAACAACAAAAATTTTGAAAAAAAGCCCCAAATATTTTTTTTACTTTCTGATATAAAACATATCCAATTAAAGAAATTTTAAAATCTAATTTCTTCATAAGTTTAGGCCAAAATATATTCTGCTATATGACTTTGTTAAAAAAAATCCCAATAAGTGTATATTAAACTGGTTTACTTGAAAGTTATAGTGTCTACAAACGCTGGTATATATACTGAAATTTTTATCTGTTTAAGAGATTGCCTTGACCTTGCTTAGTAAGCCTCATGCCAGACAAATATTACATGGAAAGAAGAATGACCTCCATAGCATAAAACCATTTATTTAACATTTCCTATAAAACTATAAAAATACAAACACACATATTGTTGTGCATCATCCTTGTACTAGGAGCAAAGTTCTTACTCCCTTTCAGATTACCAGCTCTTCTCTCTCACAATGCGAGAGCGGTCTCCATATTCACTGCATCACATCCGGGTTTAATATATTCAACTTATGGGTATACTTTGCAGAATGACATCAAAACAGCAACAAAAAAAAAGAAAACTTTGGATTTATGTATATTACACCCTAAAGTGCACCTAATGCCGCATACACACGATCAGACTATCCGGCGGACTTGGTCCAGTGGACCAGAGTCCAGCGGACAATTCGCCCGTGTGTGGGCTCCGGCGGTCTTTTTCTTCCCAAAAGTCCGGCGGACTTTGAAAGAAGTCTTGACTCAAAATTGTCCGCCGGACTCAGCAGTCCGGCAGACAATCTGCCCGTCTGCGTGCTAGTCCGCCAGACTTTTGAAACGAACGGACTTGCCCACGGAGTAAAGTTTGTTCATTTTGAATGTGGCTCCAGGTAGACGGAACTAGCGAAGGAAGTCAATGTCGCCGCCTCCATCGGCGAGATTGACACCTCGCTAGCCCCGTCACCTGGTATGGATTTAAAGGGGAACCCCTACGCTAAAAAAAAACAAAGTCCATAGCTGACCCTTATCTGAGCACACAGTCCAGCCGGTCAGGAAGGGGGGTGGGGATGATCGAGCGCCCCCCCCTTCTGAGCCGTACCAGGCCGCGTGCCCTCAACATGGGGGGTGCATTGGGAAAGGGAGGCCCTGCGGCCCCCTCACCCCAAAGCATCTTGTCCCCATGTTGATGAGGACAAGGGCCTCTTCCTGACAACCCTGGCCATTGGTTGTCGGGGGTCTGCGGGGGGAGGGCCCCTTATGATGTCACAGTCCCAGCATCCTCCGGGACTGTGACAGTCATACTCTGACTGTGACATCACCCGGTGACCCTGCCCCTTATCCCTATATAAGTCAACTGCACAACGCGTCCCTGCCATTAAGGCTGGTGAGAGCGTTGTGTCAACATCAGAAGGAAGAAGAAGAAGAAGAGGAGAAGAAGAAGAAGAAGAAGAAGATGGCAGTGACAAGACTGAGCCAACGCTAGTTAAAGAGCTAGAAGAAGAAAGCGGAGGCCTGGTAAGAAGAACCGGGACAAGACCCCCGAAGTCGGAAGAAGACCCCCGGATGGCGGCGGCGACAAAGGAGTAGGCCGGGCTCCTCCGCTAGTAAAAGACCTAGCAAATGAGCAGAAGATAGCGGAGGAGCCCGGCAAGAAGACCCCATGAAGACGGAAGAAGACCGTGGAGCTGTTTAATAAAGTACTTTAAAAACCTGTCTTGTGTTTTTTTTTATGTACACTTTTTTCCCCAGGTGAATGGGTAGGGGTACATCGTACCCCATACTCATTCACATAGGGTAGGGGGCCGGATAAGCCCCCCGCCCGCAGACTCCAACAACCAATGGCCAGGGTTGTCGGGAAGAGGCCCTTGTCCTCATCAACATGGGGACAAGGTGCTTTGGGATGGGGGGGCCGCAGGGCCCCCCCTTCCCCAAAGCATTCTCTCATGTTGAGTACGGCTCAGGAGGGTGGGGGCGCTTGCTCGTCCCCATCCCCTTTCCTGACTGGCTGGGCTGCATGCTCAGATAAGGGTCTGCTATGGACTTTAAATGCATACCAGGTGACGGAGCTAGTGAGGTGTCAATCTCGCCAAGGAAGGCGGCAACATTGACTTCCTTCGCTCGTTCCATCTACCTGGAGCCACGTTCAAAATGAACGGACTTTACTCTGTGTGAACGGAGTTTACTCTGTGTGTGGGCAAGTCCATTCATTTCAAATGTCCGGCATGTGTGGCCGTGTGTGTGCAGGTCCGCTCATTCGGAAAGTCTGGCGGACCTCTGCTGCAAAGTCCGCCGGGTTGTCCGCCGGATAGTCTGATCGTGTGTACGTGGCATAATGCATTCATTTGCATCCTCTAGAATTAGAGAATGTATAACATTATTGAGTTTGAGACCAACATTACTGAGACCAGAGCCCGTTCATTTCTTCCAAAACCTTACATACCCCAACAATAACAAAAAAGTTTACACTCACAAAATAAAAGTATTGGAATTACAAAATATGTGTTGAAATTCTGGAAGGCTTTGGATGGGGCTGAGTGTCACTGTGGGGGAGGGATAGGGATCTCTAGGAAGTTAGGGTATTTTGCAGCAGACTTGGAGGATCTGTAGAGGATGAGGTTTCTGGAAGGTAGTCGAGAGAAATTGTGGGGGATGGGGTGTTTTAGAAGGAGCTGGGGGTCTGTCCAGGAGCCTGAGAACTTTTCAGAGGCAATGTGGGAGACTAGAGGGTGCTGTAGGGGCTGGGGGGTGTGTGGGAGGTCTGGGGGCAGTGTGGAACACTGCTTGAAATTGGAGTCACTATGAGGGCTGGAAGCTCTGCAACAGATTGGGGGGGCACTGCAGGGGGATGGGGGCCACTGTAGGAAGTTGGAGAGCACTGTGGGAGGTTGGGGGGCACTGTAGTCCACTGTGTAAGTCTGGAGGGCACTGTGAGAGATTAGAGGACCTGCATCTGGCTGGAGACCTGATAGGAAGGAGGTTGTGGTAACAATACGATGGTTAACAACCACTGCTCTAGGTCAATGTTATTGTTTGTCATTTTGCATGCCAGAAGTGCCATTGTAGCTTTACAAATTAGGTCCTGTAAATGAGATACAGTCTATGGAATATTAAACCAGAATTTGTAAGCCATTGTTAAAAATTTATTCAGGTATATTTTACAATAATAGCTCAAAATATGTACTACAAAATTAAAGTATTGGAATTACAAAATATGTGTTGAAATTCTGGAAGGCTTTGGCTAGGGCTGGGTGTCACTGTGGGGGGTGGGATAGGGACCCCTAGGGAGTCAGAGTATTCTGCAGCAGATTTGGCAGACCTGTAGGGGATGAGGTTTCTGGAAGGTAGCTGAGGAAAATTGTGTGGAATGGGGTGTTTAGAAGGGGCTGAGGGTCTGTCCAGGAGGATGTGGACATTGCAGAGGCACGGTGGGAGACTAGAGGATGCTGTAAGGGCCGGGGGCAGTATGGGAGGTTGGGGGGGTGGTGTGGGACACTGTTGGAGGTTGGAGACACTATGAAGACTGGCAGCTCTGCAATAGGCTGGGGGCAATGCAGGGGACTAGGTGGCACTGTAGAAAGTTGGAGAGCTGTGGTCCACTGTGGTTTCTGGATGGTAGCTGATGGAAACTGTGTGGGGTGGGGTGTTTAGAAGGAGCTGGGGGTCTGTCCAGGAGGCTGGGGACTTTGCAAAGGCACTGTAGGAGGCTAGAGGGTACTGTAAGGGCTGGGGGCAGTATGGGAGGTCACGAGGCAGTGTGGGACACTGTTGGAGGTTGGGGGTACTATAAGGGCTGGGGGGCACTGCAGGGGGCTGGGTGGTACTGTAGAAAGTTGGAGAGCACTGTGGGAGGTTGGGGGGCACTGTGGTCCACTGAGGTTTCTGGAGTAGCTGAGGGAAACTGTGGGGGATGGGGTGTTTAGAAGGAGCTGGAGATCAGTCCAGGAGGCTGGAGACTTTGCAGAGGCAATGTGGGCTGGGGAGGGCACACAGGGGGATGTTTCAGGATGATGTTTCTGGGGGCAGTGTGGGACACTGTTTGAGTTTGGAGGCACTATGAGGGCTGGAGGCTCTGCAATAGGTTGGAGGCTCTGCAATAGGTTGGAGGCACTGCAAGGGGCTGGGTGGCACTGTAGGAAGTTGGAGAGCACTGTGGAGGGTTGGGGGTCACTGTGGTCCACTGTGGAAGGCTGGATGGCACTGTGAGAGATTAAAGGATCTACATCTGTGTGGAGACCTGGTAGGAGGGAGGTCATGGTCCATTAGCGGGTCACGGCCTCATGGTTAAAAACCACTGCCCTTAGTCAATGTTATTGTTTGATATTTTGCATGCCAGAAGTGCCATTGTAGCTTTATAAATTAGGTCCTGTAAATTAGTCTATGGAACAGTAAACCAGAATGTGTAAGCCATTTTTATAAATTACATTCAGGTATATTTTACAGTAATAGCCCAAAACGTGTACTTAAAAATAAAATTATACTTTTTTTCTAATGGCAAATTGTGTTTTGCCTGCAGGTCTTTAAGCATAGCCAATGATTCTACTCTAAAAATTACAGATGAAGTGTTAACGGAAGAATTTAATTTTGGTTTAATTTGTATTTTCTTACATTGTCTATAGTTTATTTCCGCGCATTGGGCATGATGAACAAATTAATTGATAAGAGACTAGCAGAGGAAATGGAGAAGCGGCCGCTGCATTTGTTAGTTATAAGAGAAAAACTCTTTCTGTGATATTGGCTGGGAGCTGAATAATTGAACCCCGGCTACATCAGTCTGGGTGGGATGTAGTGAGAATATTAAAGCGTAATGCCTCTGCAAATGTGTCAGGATGCACCGTCCCTTCCAAAATGATTCCGAGCGGATCGCACACTCCAATGTTGGAACCAGGAGATCATTTGTCACTGTCGCAGCTGTTATACCGCCAGCTACATTTCTATATTAGACATGGCTACCATCCATTTATGTTCCCAAATACAGCACTTAGCTGGCAAGGCAATGAAACAAAGAACAGGTCTTAATTAACATCAGTCAAAACAGTTTCTGGCTCTGGAGAGTTCTGTCAGGGTCCATTAAACAAACAAATGTGTGTCTAAAAAGTCTAACCTGTATGTGATGGAGAAATATATGTTAAACCCAAATCAACTTTAAGTTTAAATGACCTAAACATTCCAGAGACATAAAAGTGCCCCCTGCTGATTCAGAGTAATGCCGTGTACACACGACCGGACTCTCTGGCAGACTAGGTCCAATGGTCTTCTCGATGGACTTTCGGCGGAGTTTCGATGGACTTTCCGAACAAATGGACTTGGCCACACACGAACGGACTAAGTCCGTTTGAAAGTCTGTTAGTTTTGAACGTGATGACGTAAGACGGGACTAAAAAAGGAAGTTCAATAGCCAGTAGCCAATAGCTTCCCTTGCGTCGTATTTGGTCCGTCGGACCAGCACACAGACGAACGGCTTTCCCGATTTTAGTCCGTCGGAATTGAGTCCGTCAGACAGATTTGAAACATGTTCTATTTCTAGGTCCGTCTGATTTTTTTTTCAAAAAACGATCGGACTAGCCCCCACACGATCGGATTGTCTGACGGACTAATCCCTTCGGACCTAGTCTGACGGAAAGTCCGGTCATGTGTGCGCGGCATTAGAACTCTCTAATCAGCAGGGTGTTGTGGAAATTTTATTATATGAACTCATGTGGACATTTAATTCTAGGATGTGTGCTTTATAGATTGCCATCTGTCTCCCTGTGTCGGATTTAACCAAGGAATGCTCTAGCTTGGGTTGAATCAGGAGCAGCGGTAAAACCGTCAGTATGAAAACCTTCTCATGGGCTCGGAGATGTGTTCTCTGTGTGTGTGTGTGTGTGTGGGGGCGTTTGCGCTAGGCTTCTTGCGAAACATATTATTATATCTTTGTTGTGGCAAAGCTATACCTTTTTGGATACATATCTGCTTTTATAAGAGGATATCTGCCTTGTTAATATACTCGTACCGTATATTGACAACACCAGTAGCAATGTCCCCGCAATGTCCCCGCAGATCCTTTCAAGCCTGTAGAATGATCTTACTAGATACTGGTTACTCTGAGCAGTATTGAGTGGGTTCCATGCTGACCCAAAATGGTGGATGCGCATGCATGTGGCTGGGCGGAGGGGGTAGTGTAAATGCCTTGAGTGGGTGGGACAGGAGCACTTCTCCCCTACCCCTGTGGATGCCCTCCCCTTTACTGTTGTCATTTCCTGTGTAATAATTTCCTGTCACGTCATTTTGCATGGAGGAAGTGATTGGCTGTTGGGGCTTACTTTCTGTTTGTCATTCCATTTGTGGCCGAGAAATAAAACTAAGTGTATGTGCTCGTGAGGGCAGGCACGTCAAGACTCCAGATTGAAGCAGCATCTTTTCTGATTCTATCTGGTGCTACTGAAGTACTTAAATTTCCTTGTACCAAAGAGCTTGATACAACTGTGGAAGGAATTGTTTTGTGCTTTGTGTGCATCTTGACGCTGGAAGTGCACATTTTGACGTGGTGTGGATTTGCGTACAAAGCCCAAGGAAATTTCCTTGACAAGGTGCAAGAGCTTTTCTGATTGCAGAGCTATAGGCTTGACAAAGCAAGGGGGTATAGCAGACCTCTGTAGAAGGACTACTGCTTCCACCTGACAGCAACGGTCCATCTTTGAAACCATGCAGGGAACAGGCTTTTCTTATCAGGCTGTGGCTGCTTTCTAAGAAAATAAACTGTACTTTGAATATCATTCATTTGGAAGCACCTGGTATGTAATGTGTTTAGCTGATTCAAACAGAAACTTCAGTAGGGCTTTAAAGTAGCAGGGAAATATATGTTCAGATTCCAAATCCAAATTTTTTCTGGTTTGGGGTGTTGCTATGGATCAAAAAGACCCAGAGCACCAGGGCCGCTGATAAGGGACTGCAGCCAGCCCTCCTGTTCTGGGCCCAGGCCCTATTAGTTCAAAAGGTGGGCCCGGGCATCTGCCAAGCAGGAGCAATAACTGTGCTGTCTTATTGCAAACTCTTGTGGGTCACCCTGCAGCTCTGCTAGCTTCTCCTCCTTGTTCTTCCTCCGGCTGCACTGCACTGCAGGGGGATTGGTGTCTGCATCCCCACCCCCTGCTGTCAGGGGCCTTCCTGTATACCCCTCTTCCCTGTAGTATTGCCGGCTTACCTCCTCTCCTCTTTCACTAGCAGCTGCTAAGGGCACACAGGGGGATGTTTCAGCATGAATACAGTATACAGTATGAAGAGGGGGTAGTGTGCAGTAAATATGTCCTATTTACCAGCCCCTTCCTTTCCTGAATGAACACAGTGAGGGATTGGCACCGAATACTCATTGTGTGCATTCATCACTGAAGCAAAGTAAATTGTGTTTACCATGCTTCAGTTTATGAATGAACAGGTGGCCTCAGAGCGCTTCCCATTCATTCACTGTCCAGTGTAGCTGAGGCTGCAGAGAAAGGGACTGAGAAATCTCTGTCCTCGGTTTCTTTGTCTCAAATGTGAGACATCAGGGGCCTGTTTAGACCGCTGATATTTTACCAAAGGCCCCCCAACAAGTCTGGTGAAAAAAAAAAAAGGAGGGGGAAGCCCTGTCAGGTAGCCTGTTGGGGGGGCCCATGATTTCCAACAGCAGCCCTGCAAAGCACCCTTAGGAAGGTTTAGTTTGAAAACCTGCAGAGTGCCAACATGAACAGGAGTTGTGTTCGTCTTTTCTCCCTATCTCTTCTTATTTCTCTGTGTTTGCTACGTCTCCCTGTTCTTTCCCCCAACGTCCCTTATTGTGCCCTAATACTCTGAGAACTTTTCTGATCTAGGGACAGAGGCAGTCTACCTTCCTACTGTATGCCCTTTAGTATCAGACCAGAAGCTTTTAATACGTTATTTGGTATCACAAGAGGCTGACAAAGACGCAGCAAAATGTCTACTTGTCTGTTACATCCTTCCCAACTTTGCTTCCCGGAAAACAAACAATTAGCACTCTTACCTACCTTAGGTAGTAGTGGCTGAGAGCCAGAACGCTTGACTACAGACCTGGGGCCAGTGTCTCCCCTACCACTGTTGAACAATTCCCCTGTTTGGAATACAGCAACAAAGCCAATGCAGCTCTCATGTTAATGTCAATTTTTTCTCTCTTCTGTCATGTTGACACTAGCTCTCAAAATCGAGTTTCTATTTCCAGCCTACAATGCCACCCTTATTGGATTCTCTTTATTTTGCCTTTTCAATTTTATTCGTAGACATACACCTACCCGGAATCTTTGTTTTACTCATGAATTTTCATTTACAAGGAATTTCATTAATAAAATTGTTCAGTACAAGTGCACATGAACAGTAGCTCAGATACGCAGACAAAGGATAGAACTGTAGAAGGAAACAAAAAAGAGAAATAGCACAGTTAAATGTCCTGTTAACCACATAAGGTGTTAGAGGAATGAACAGCAGACATCATTTTTTACAAACCAGCGAGTAAATAGCATGTAATGAGATGATCATGCAAAAGATGCCTGTAGGTATGCCAAGGATCCCATTCAAGTTTGGTATTTAGAAAGGTGTCTTGAGTAAGGTGGTAATTGGTAAACCAATTCCACGAGCAGAATAGAATCCACTTGTTTGAAGGGAAGATTCAATGACTTATTCCCTGTACACACGATATGATTTTCCGATAGAAAATGTGTGATAGGACCTTGTTGTCGGAAATTCCGACCGTGTGTAAGCTCCATCACACATTTTTCATAGGAATTTCCGTCACACAAAATTTGAGATCTGGATCTCAAATTTTTTTTCCGACAACAAAATCCGTTGTCGTAAATTCTGATCGTGTGTACACAATTCCGACGCACAAAGTGCCACGCATGCTCGGAATCAAGCAGAAGAGTCGCACTGGCTATTGAACTTCATTTTTCTCAGCTCATAGTATGTGTTGTACGTCACCGCGTTCTTGACGTTCGGAATTTCTGACCAACTTTGTGTGACCGTGTGTATGCAAGACAAGTTTGAGCCAACATCCGTCTGAAAAAATCCCATGGATTTTGTTGTCGGAAAATCCTATCGTGTTTACAGGGCATAACAGCTATACTCAGTAGTCCATTGTGCAGCCCCCAGGTTAAATGGGATCAATCTACGATATATAGTATCCGTAGCTTTCTTTTAGGGGGGGTTGAGAAATGCCCCACCCCAAATAGGATATTGTACTAAACCTATAAGAGAACCAGAACCTTTTGCTAAGTGAAAGAGTAGGTTTGATAATAAAGTTGGCAGTGCCTCCACCCAGGACTGGCGCTCTGTGAACAGAGGGGTTCCCTTCCTGAGAAATGAGCCATTAATCCAATCAAAGTAATTGGGAGAAGAAGAACTACTGCAACCAGCATAAAACAATAACCATAAGCATATAGATGCACACAAGTATACAAATAATACAAGCTTTATATGAGAAGAGATTAATAGCAGTACATACATTCAACTTACAAACTGTTACTATCAACAAAAGGGTCTGATAGAAGTCCTGGTGGAATTGTGCACATATGCATGGGTATATATAGTTATCAATAGAGATACCTCCAGATGAATGCTGTATTAAAGTGCAGTTGAAGGGACCCCTGAGGATGATGTAACGTCTGTCTTTGTGTCGGAGACCTGAAGACAAGATCAGCAGTCATGAGTGGGAGGGGAGAATTCCTCCAACTGTTGTCCAACCAGCCTGGAATGTAGCTTCTCACCAGCAGGAACTGTGGTGTGGCAATGAAACTCACAGTTAGCCTATCTACTCTGTGCTTTAGTACCTTCCTAGTAGTTTCTAATCTGTCATGCAGCCGGACCTCTAACTACCATAAGTGGCCACTGAATGCCCAACCTGGCTCTAACTTATGCTGGTTATTGATCCATAAACTAAAACTAGCTATAGAATCCCAGGTCAGAAGGGACAGGGTTAACTAAGATAACAGGAGCTGCATATTAACTCTATTACAATAAACAGGTCCACCTACATACAGCAAGGTGATTACTACACACATACAGTAGCACAGAGTAGTTCGATATACATTCAGGAAGCTATGGGCAGCTGCAGCTAAGCTATGTATATACAGTAACACTGCGCAGTAACAAAAAAATAGAAATAGAAAAAAGCTGCCAACACGCTAAAACTGGGATTTTTTAGCTATAAAGACGTCAAGTATAAAGTGTAAGCGCTAAACATATGTGGCTGTGAAAGCTAAACATATGTGGCTGTTCCAATAGCTTAGCTGAAGCTAAGCTATTGGAACATAGGGATACTTGCCTAGTAATCTTTACTTCTGATCTGGGTGAAAATACAACAGCACTAGCAGGGGCGGACTGACAACTCTTGGGGCCCCCGGGCAATAGGAGATTATGGGGCCCCCAGGCAATCAGAGATTATGGAGCCACACAGTATACACAAACACAGTATACAATCAAACAGTATACATAGACATGTTTCTATTGGCTGAAAAGGTACTGGAGAGGTGGGGCAGCTATAATCTTGGGATTTTTAGACCAAAACGGTGTCAGTAAGAGACATTTCAGAGACATATGTAAAAAAAAACACAGATTTTTACATACTGTCCCTGGCTTTACTGAGGCTGGCAACCCTGATGGGGTCCCATAGTGGCAGTGCCCGAGTGGTCGAATGGTCAGTCCGCCCCTGAGCACTAGCAGCCCCTGTATGTACAGTATAAAGCCACATGGCTCTGTTCCCTGTGCTTTTCTTCACTTTCTCCTTCTGGGGTTTTCAAAGCCCCTACCCTGAGACAGGAATTGTCAATACATAATTATACATAGCACAGTGTTATTCATAGCTAACAGTAGAGGGCAGCAGATTCCTACATGACTTTTAAATTGAAGGGTTAGGGATGACTAACAAATAATGGGCTAGTGAAAGATTCAATGTAACACTGGTTAACTGACAGATAAGATCTTGTACCCCGCCACCAATAGACCTGAACAAAATGCCAGCTCTGAAAGATGTGTTTCATTGTGCCCTGGCATCCTCCAAAGCACTGTGCCTCAACCCCTGAATATATATTAAAACATTTGTTAAGGTATCATCTGTTCAACCGTTTCAAGGCCTTTTCTTGGATAGTCAAGGAGCATGAGTTTTTTTTGATGTTGATAAAAATAAACTGCCATTGTTGTGGGGGTAAAGTCATCCCATTTTCTTGGTTCCAAGCAATCAAATAGGATGTAATAGCGTATAGGTGGGAATTAAAATGAAAATATGTATTAAATAGGGAGATGGTATCATTGGTAATGACTAAGCGCTAACATTTGCGCAAAAAGCGTATACGTCTTTGTCTCCTGCTCCATCTGTCAACCACTTGTCATATGAAGCTTCAATAAAAGGATTTTTGGCAAGTACCTGCTCCCACTTCCACTCGGACTGAAGATCTTTTTTAAGTCAAAATTTTAAATTAAGTTTTGCCATGTATAGAAGGAGCACAGACTACCTACTTACACATGACATTTTTTTTCAAGGTATTACAATATTTCACCAGTCCGCCTCATTATTTTGTGTCAGTACCTTTGCGGAGAACCCCTACTTGGGATGCAGTGAGCTATTCCTACCCACTTTATTGATGTGCAAGAAATCTCACATATACCACAGAACCAAATAAGCACCGTGTCTCTTTCATTTTTAAAGTTGCTATTCAAACTCCTATTGCATAGAAACCTTATAAAAACAAAATACACCAAAACAAAAGTGAAAAAAAACAAACAATGAAAACCTCGAAAAACTGTATATAAAAACAATTGGAAAAACAAGGTTCAAATAGCGTCTTGCAAATTTTAAAGAGACAATCCACTTTTTTGCTTTTATTAATGTATTTTACTTTGTATCTGAGGAAACATGAAAAAACTGTAAAATGCATGAAACAATTTACAGTGTACTCTTTCCTTTTCTTTTTTCAAGGATAGATTTTCGCACCTTTTCACGCATATTGCCTGAAATCATGTAACAATAAACTTCACCAATGCCACCCACAACCCCCTATCCCAGGAGATGCCAGACACTTGAGTAATGCTGAGCTCAGCAGGCCAAAAGCAAGGTTGCATCTCCTCCACTTCCACCAGTCTGAACAAGCTGGAAGGAAACGGGTGTATCACATGATATATATGCAGGAAGGCAGGTGTAGTTAGCGGGCTGGACACTCGATTCTTAGTTATAAGCAAGTGATAGCTTCCCTTTTAGCTAGTGCCTTCCAGTAGTGATGTAATTGGTGAGTCAGTGCCCATATACTGTATAAGCCAGGTTGGGAGGAGCCTTAGTGCACTTGGGGCACGGGAGCCAAACACCCCACACCAGCATGGACATACTCAGCATGTGTAGGCCCTGGATAGGGAAGGAGGCTGGGTAGGAGTATACCTGCACTCAGGAAGAGCCGGCTGTAGTCTTCTGTCCCTTATGGAGGTGGGGCATAGGACAGATTGCAAAAGGCCTTTCAGGCCAGGCCAAGAGTTTCCTGGAGGGTCTCAGGAGAGGTGTACTTAAGGAAGAGGTGACTACAGAGAGCACAGTTCTGTGAGTGCTAATGACTACGGGGTGGAGGAGAGTCTGTTATGCCCCGTACACACGAGCGGACTTTTCGACATCCAAACTCCGACGGACTGAGTCCGGCGGACTATCCGATCGTGTGTGGGCTGCAACGGACTTTAGCGAAGCTAAAGTCTGACGGACTTTAGAAATGAAGCATGCTTTAAATTTTCCCGACGGAACTCCGCCGGACCCGGTCCCCTTTGAAAAATCCGCTCGTGTGTGTGCTACTCCGACGGACTAAAACCGACGCTAGGGCAGCTATTGGCTACTGTCTAGGAACTTCCTACGTCGAATCCAGTCGTACGTCATCACGTTCGACTCCGTCGGAGTTTGGTGTGATGGTGTGTGGTCAAGTCCGTTCGGTCGAAAAGTCCGCCAGAACTCCGTCGGAACTCCGGCGGAACTCCGGCGGAACTCCTTTGGAGGTCTGTCAGACTTAATCCCTCTCGTGTGTACGGGGCATTAGAGGGATATGGCTGCAGAGGTGCTACATATGCTTGCACATGTGACTACTGTGGACCGTTCACTACTGTGATTGACAGTGGATGGTATCACTATATATATCGCCATACCTGTGGACCGTTCATTATATGTGATTGAGAGTGTAATGTCAAGTGACTCCTGAATGTATGTCCTTCTGATGTGACTGTTATGCCATTTTCTCAATTTCATCAGTAAAGTGCAGCAAACTAATTTATGTGTGAACATCGCTTCCTTTAGGGATGTAAAGGTCAACGACTGGCAATCTCATGTGGAGGCCTCTGGCATGCAGTGGGGCACAAGCTGGCTGAGGTTTAGCCTTAGCAAGAGGGATAGTGTTTTAGCAGGACAGGAGCAGGGGAGGCGATAAAATCTAGCCAACCATGAAGCTCTTCTTACATACATGTGACTACATGGAACTAATGCTTGCAGAGAGAGGGCAACTCCAGGCACTGGCAGCAATAACAAAACAGACGATCAGGCTGTCATTAACATAAACGTTGCCAGATAGATTGCCACCATAGAGGACACATTACTGAAACTGGATAGAGACTGAGAATGCCATCTTTAAATTGGGGACAAAATCAGGGACACTTTTTATCCTGGGACAGCCTCCTAAAATTAGGGACTATCCCCAGAAATCGGTGACATCTGTTCACCCTACTCTACAAATACCTCTCCTACATAGCAAACAGCGAGACGATAGGGTTCCCAGATTACCAACTTACTGATGAAAGAGAGGAACTGATTGGATCTTACAAAGTTAACGGGGTGGTCTGGTGCAGTACAGAAATGCCTGCATGAAAATCTGAAACCCCAGGTAGCTAGGCTGTCTATATGCATTCCAAGGCATGATTTTGAATTTTGAATAGAACGCACCTTCGGATGTAACATTTTCTGCTTTCACTGTAACCTTTCACCGGTCATACATACAGATGGAGTTTGTACATTCTGGGAGAACAAAAATAATAAATGAATTATAAAAACTGAAATATAACACAAAGATAAAAAAAAAAATCATGCTGCTGCTTGTTTATTTCCAGTCTGTGGAGAGCGGTTGCTATAGAGAAAAACTCCTGGTGGACGCAGACTCCTGCGCCGACAACTATAAAGAATAATTCTCCAAATTAGAACTTCACAAAAAAAAGTTTTCTCCTCCGAGCGGTAAGCCTCTCTCCCTGGGCGATTAGCGGTTTCATTCCTTTCTCAGCAGTCGGGTAATGATTATGGCTCCAGATGCTGCTGCAGTGATAAAGAGATTGATTAATTTCACTTGAAAGGGCATATGTTCAAAGGGAATCCAATCGGAACACAGAGAAGGAGCGTTTGACATCTTGCAAGCCAGACTAGCAGGACTTAGTGTCGAGCAAACAAGAGCTATGTATCTTGTCTGTTTAGCGCGTGGGGAATCAGATTTGTTCTGCGCCGCTTTAATACTGGGATTGAAGCTGTAGCGCCAGATAGGGAAAGTGCTGGGAATCGTGCAGACGTAATATGTGTTTTAGAGATTAGCCCTAGTACAGATAATCTGTTTAGCGGCTCGATACAGTATCTCGTGCACATTGATTTTGGGCTGTTTGTCCTGGGATTTCAGCAGATCAGGTTTCTGATTGTACTTGTATCAGACTTGCTATAAACAGGGCCATATTTCTGTTTGGCTGCTGTGTGTTATTTACCATAACCCAGGCCAGAACCACTGTGGCTTGGCATTTATGTCTCTTTTTCAGCTCTTGGAGCTCTACCATTGTCTATCAGTCCCTGGACTGACTGCACATTGTCATAATGCCAGTTTTGAAGTTCCAAGTGCTCGTGTGTCTCCTCCTCCCATGCTCGTCACCAGGGTTTCTCCAGAGCCTCTCCCATCCTCTAGAACTCGCTACCTCCACTGGTCTGGCTATCCCCTACTCTTGTACCTACAGGCGTTCCCTGAAATCTCATCTCTTCAGGAAAGCCTATCATGTCTCCAACGGATCTTCTAACACTTCCATCAGCTCATTCCTCAGTTACAACCCTTTGTATCACCTGTCCCACCCTATTAGATTGTAAGCTCTTCTGTCCTCTTAATCCTCTTGTATTTTATTGTATTGTAACTGTATTGTCTCCTTTTAAATTGTAAAGCACTGCGTAAACCGTTGGCGCTATATAAATCCTGTATAATAACAACAATAATAATAATAAAAGTTCTTATATAGAAAACTGTCCAGTTTGTAGGCAGTCCAAAATATAATGCCTATAGCCTGTCCACCGTCTTTGTTCCACTCAAAAAAAAAATTCTTTGCTCCTTCTTGGTCTCCACTTTTTATAAAAATATTGCAAGGATGGAAGTGCCACACTAGTCTGTATAGTCCATTAAAAGAATTTCTTTTGCAACAGTCAATCCATCTTGGGAGCTTAATAGACCCCCTTTAGGGGTAGAATGATGACCATAGGTTAAAGGATACCATTATGGATGGTGAACTAGGGTTCCAGTTCACCATCCATAATGGTATCCTTTAACCTATGGTCATCATTCTACCCCTAAAGGGGGTCTATTAAGGTCCCAAAATGGATTGACTGTTGCAAAAGAAATTCTTTTTCTTAGGCGATTAAAGTTCTTACATAGAAAACTGTCCAGATTGTAGGCTGTCTATAATATAATGCCCATAGCTCATCCACCATCTTTGTTCCACTCAAAAAGTCTTTCTTTGCTCCCTCCTGGTCTCCGCTCTTTACAAAGTATTGTAAGGATGATAGTGCCATGTCCTGTACAGTCCTTAAAAGAATTTATTTTGCAACAGTGAATGCATTTCAGGGGCTTGGCAGGCCCTCTTTGTTAAGGTTTGTAGAATCATAACCATAGGCTGAAGGATACCATTATGTACTGTAAAATGGAACCCTAGTAGGCATATAAAGTTCTTACATAGAAAATTGTCCAGTTTGCAAGCATACATAATATAATTCCCATAGCCCTTTTACCATCTTTGTTCCACTTAAAAAGTTTTTCTTCGTTCCTTCCTGGTCTCCACTTTTTATGAAGTATTGTAAGGATGGAAGTTTGTACAGTCCATTAAAATAATTATTTTGCAATAGTGAATGCATTTTGGGGGCTTAACAGACCCCCTTTATCAAGGCTTGTAGAATGATAACCATGGGTGGAAGGATACCATTATGAACTGTGAGTTGGAACCCTAATAGCTGTATAAAGTTCTTATATAGAAAATTGTACTATTTGTAGCCTGTTCATAATATAATACCCTTAGCCCATTCACCATCTTTGTTCCACTCACAAAATATTTATTTGCTCCCTCCTGGAATGGGCTTTTTGTTACCTATTGTAGGGATGGAAGTGCCATGCTAGGTTGTACAGTCCGAAAAAATAATTTATTTTGCAACCGTGAATGCATTTCAGGGGCTTTACAGACCCCCTTTATCAAGGCTTGTAGACTGATAACCATAGGTTGAAGGATCCCATTATGGACTATGAGTTGGAACCCTAAAAGGCATATAAAGTTCTTAAATAGAAAACTGCCAAGTTTGCAGGCAGTCCATAATATTATGCCCATAGCCCATCCATCGTCGTTGTTCCACTTAAAAAGTATTTTTTTCGTTCCTCCCTGGTCTTCACGTTTTAAGAAATATTGTAAGGACTGGAGTTCCACACTAGTTTGTACAGTCCGACAAAAGATTTTATTTTGCAACAGTCAATGCATTTTGGGGGCTCAACCCCTTTCATCAGGGCTTGTAGAATGATAAACATAGGTTGACGGATACCATTCTGCACTGTAAGTTGTAACATTAGTAGGTGTATAAAGATCATGCAGGTGCCTGGGAGTTCAATTATCATTCTATAAGCCCCGATGAAGGAGGAATGTTAAGGACCCAAAAAACATAAAATGTTGTTGTATAAAATCTTTTAATGGACTGTACTAACTATTGTGAAGAAAAGGGGGAGGGGGGGGGCATTGGGACTTTGTATGAAGCACACCACCAGACATAATCCCAATATCCCCCTCCCTCTTTTTTTTCTTCATATGATGCAGGGATGGAGACATATGAACTTTTCATAGTCATTGTCTCATAATAAAGTCCCAATATTTTATTTTTATAAATGTACTTACTATTGTGGCAGTGCCATCTTTTCAGTACTTACCAAACTCCTTCGAGGGTCCAGCAGGAGACCACAGTTGATGGTGATCAGCTTCCAGGACCGCATACCACTTATTAAATTATAACAAATCACCATAAGATATAGTGCTCCTATACCACAAAAAGAAAAAAAAAAAAGCTTTTTATGAAGGATGTTCTCCTACAACCATAATTTAAACTTACCTCATTTCCTTTCCCACAGTTTTGGTGCAAAAACCTTTTTTATTGCTGAGGTACTCACTTTCACTTCCACATTCCTCGCCTAGGCCTGGAGCCTACTGGGATAACATCATATATCACAGGAGGCTGTGGGACCAGTAATATGCAGGCCTTGCCTTGTGCGTGCACAGTAAGGATCCAGCTTTGAATCACCAGGAAGTGACAGTCGAATCCTGAAACCAAGATGGCAGGGCAGAGGAACAGTCATCCTGAGAAGAGTCAGTTGCATAGAAGACAGTGCTGGACTGCATGAACTTTAAGTTTCTATTTCCTAAAAGTCAGCAACTACAGTATTCAATTTTCTAGCTGTTGATTTAATTTTCCCATTCCCTGTAAAGTTCATTGTCCTTAGGCTTACACAGTGGACCTGCCAGATAGTGCTGGTGATAAAGGATGCACAATTCCAGGTGCCTGCTGGAAATTAGGATCCTACCCTAAACTCCTGTAGTAAACAGAGGTATTACGAACTATCACTATTCTGTCCCTGCTCCTCAGTAACAATTTTCTGCACTAGCATGCATGCACCTGACCATATCTGTATACCCGGCACACTTCAGGGTATGCAGAATGAACCAGCAGGGGCTACATGGAGCCTCTTTGGGTCCAATATGGTTGGCAATTCTAGGGAGAGGTTTGTGTCCAGACACAGGCTCTCTTAAGATGGCCACCCAGAGTCCAGTGCAGAGGACAAGTCTCCAGTAAAGTTCCCTCTAGCGTCAGAGGTAAGCAGCAATCACGTTAAGCTAACAAGGAAGTAAGGGGCAATTTGTGGATCTCCGCCTCACTCTCTGTGCTGACACTGGATTGAGCACCATCATCACTCAGAGAGGCAGCGGTGGCTACACTACAACATCCTCCTACATTGAGCGGTTGCAGGAACTTGGACAATAGTGTCACCTTAAGGTGACATTTCTTCTGGGACAGACCTTCCTTGTTGTTATGTCATTATGGAGTCCTCCTGTCAGCTTATGCTGATGGCCTTTTGTTTGGAAAGTCTAAGTAGACAACCCCACATCGGCAAATCCTTTCTTATTAATTTCCTTTACATTCATTTTCTATGGGTGAAACATTTCCCAATTCAACCATAGGTCATATACAATATGTCAAAAGTTCAAGCTATTGTTGACCTTGCTTACCTGAATACATCATATAACTAGAATTCCTGCAGTACAATAGAAGCATCTAACTGCCAACTAATATTTGCCCAACATACAACAATAGTAACTATTTCCCCATTGTATTAGAGGATAGCTTGTGCAAACGTCTCCAACAGCATTTATTTGAGAGATGTTCATTCAAAGAAACCTGACGGCTACTTTTAAAACATGCAAACAAAATGTTTATGCAAATCTGAGCAAAATCACAGGACTTTAAAACATATAATATATCAAATGTAACACAAACATGTGCACATAAAAAAATTGAGTAGGCAGAACAATCTGTACAGTGCACTTAGTAAATAAGAACCAATACCAAGATCCAAGTGAAATGCAATTGTACAATGTCTATACATACAGAAAAATAACAAATTTTAAGCTTAAAGAACAAGAGAAGTAGTAGTGTGCACTCGCTATACTGAAAAAAACTACATGAAGAGTACAATAAGAACTGGTAATGAGAATTGCATTGATCATACAGAACAAGAGAAATACAACTGTGCAGCATCCATACATATAGAATAATAGCAGATAGTGAGGATTGCTTCCAGCATATAGAACAAGAATAGTGTGACTGTATGTATGCAATATGTACATACTAAGAAAGGACAGACATTGAGAACTATACCCAGCATACAGAAGAAGTAACGTGCAATTGTGCAGTGTCTATGCATACAGAATAAGGGGTGATATTGATAATCACGGAGAATACAGAACAAGGAAAAATGGTACTGTGGAATGTCCCTACAGAATAATAACAGGTATTGAGAACTATACAGAGAATACAGATCAAGAGAAATGGTATTGAGCAATGTCCATACATACAAAAAAAGCAAAGGTATTGAAAACAAAATGAAGACTACAGAACAAGAGAAGTGGTACTGTGCAATGTCCATACATATAATATAAGGACAGATACTGAGAATTACATGGGGAATACAGAACAAGATGAAGTGCTACAGTGCAATGTCCATACATACACAATAAGGAAAAGTATTGAAAACGACATGAAGAATACAGAATAAGAGAAGTGCAACTGTGAGCAGACCATACATCCAGGAGAAGAACATAGTTATATAGATGGGAAGGTTGAATAAAGACATCAGTCCAGACAGGACTCCACCACCACTCCACTTGAGTGGGAGGCACTGCACCGGCCGAATCTACATCTCTCTCTACATAGTACACAGGAGGGACTGGATCTGTGGCTCGAGCCATCCCACCGATCCCAGATTCCAGGGGGGGCACTTGCCCCCAAACCCCCCTGCCCCCCCATGGCAGATAGTGAGGATTGCATCCAACATATAGAGGAAGAATAGTGGGACTGTGCATATTTAGAAAGGACAAACACTGAGAATGATACCCAGCATACAGATGAAATAAAGTGCAATTGTGCAATGTCTATACATAGAGATAAACAACAGATATTGATAAATACACAGAGAATACAGAACAAGAGCATTGCACTGTGTAAAAGCCATAATAGCCATACATATAGAATTGCATGGAGAATACAGAGCATAAGTAGTACAGTGCAATGTCCATACAAACAGCAGAGGAACAGGTATTGAGAACTACAAGAGAAGGACTCATTCACACAACCAAAGTTATTCTGCCCCCACCTGCCGACCCCTTTTGCTGCAGAGGCCGCGGCTGGAGGTGTACGCATGCCATGGCAGGAATTATAGCCACTCTCACTTTCAGCGGGTGCTACCAGCTGGCGATCACGACCCATTTGTGTATAGTGAAATATCTGCGCTACACCTGAACACCTGAAATAACAAAAGATCAGCAATAAATTATATTGTAAAAAATGACAAAAAATGAAAAATAACAAAGAATGGTGCTGCCACTTAAATAGCCTTAATGTCAGTGAGAAGAATAGTGTTTTATTATTGATATCAGTGGAAGGAATAGTGCTCCATCATTGGTGTCAGTGAAAGGAATCGTGCCCCATAATTGGTGTCAGTGGGAGGAATAGGGCCCCATCCTTAGTATCAGTGGGAGGAGTAGTGTCCCATCATTGGTATCAGTGGGAGGAGTAGTGTCCCATCATTGGTATCAGTGGGAGGAATAGTGCCCTGTTATTGGTGTCAGTGGGAGGAAGAGTGCCCCGTTGTTGGTGTTAGTAAGATGAGTAGTTCCTCAAGGAACAGATAGAAGCAAGCAAATGGCCACATCCGTCCTCCGGGCTGCAATTTAGAGACCACTGCCTTAGACTAAACAAGTATTTAATGCCGAGTACATGGGGAGTTACATGTCAATTTTTGCAAGATGACTGGGGTTGAGCTTTAAATCTCTCAGTAGCAGTCACCCATGTCAGAAGATGACCATACTGTCCAGACAGACTCGGTCAAAGGAGGTATATCAATGCATAAAGTGGCTTTTGAAACAAAGCATAATAGTAACAATAACTAACCTAAATAAAAAACGATTTCATGGCTTCAATAAATATGTAAATGAGCTAATACGTATTTTTATATTTGCCTGGTGTTCTTAAACTCCATTATATATCATCCTTATGGTCCTGCCATCTTGAATTCAGCATCTTCTTGCATTTTCATCTGTCCTTCTTCAGTTAATTCTTTCAGCAGCTTGGCATCTGCAGTTCTCTGTATTCACGTATCTGTATTTACAAGCTTCCAGGCCTTTCCATTCAGTATGGTAATCACAAGTTAATGTCCAATCTAATGAATACAACTTAATGAACCATTAATGATCCCTAATGGATTCTTACCATATTGAATCCAGGCCGATATAAATAGACTCCATCTTGCCCGGGTCTGTTACGCTTCTAGCTCCGTCCTCGAAGGGTTCCAGAGAAACCTCCGTGCGTAGTCTGTTCTAATAATGAAGTCCTGGGATCATTAACACATAGCCAATAGCTTTCTCATTATTGGAAAATGATTCTTGTTCGCCGGCAGACTGAATTCACTTTCCGAGTATTGATCAGAGGAGAGATGAGAAACCTGCTTGATCAATCGGACAATTTAATTGCCCTGCAGTTTGTTTGATTTTATTTGAGAGTAAATATGATGCACTTGGGAAAGACAGCTGGCCTTTTGCTTTTCTATTACAGGGGCTCCACACACTTTTTAAAGTTTTTTTTTTTAATTATTTCTTTTTTTTAATAGCTTTCATATTTTAAGTGAGAATACAGATAACGTCTTTGTAAACTACCGCCTTGTAAAACAACCCATTCAGTTTAAAACAGAAATGAAAAGCAAAACATTTGTGTATAGATAATAATAAAAAAAAGCAATTTTTCCACTTTTTTTTTTTATAAGTGATCACATTCCCTCTGTTCTTAGCTGGAAGGAGCTGGGGGAGGAGAAGCAGCAGCACACTGAGCTTCCTAGTGAAAGGCTGTTCATGGGGGGGGGGGGGGGGTTAATAGGAAAGCAGAAGGACTGGCAGGATCACCATGAATTTCACACAATAGAAGCAATGCAACAGAACAGGATATTTTCTCATACAAGTACATGGTACAACAGCCGCATATCAGGAATATGAAGTGTTGGGGTAACACATTAAGAGTAGGTCCTAGCTTACACTTGTGGTTGGGGGACAGTAATAGTGATGGCCGAACGGTTCGCCCGGCGGTCGTTTCGCGGCGAATTTCCGACTTTCGCCGTCCGCGGGTTCGAACGCCTTTTTCCGTCGTTCGCCCCGGCGGACTTACGTGTTTAATGTATACAAGAACTTTAACCTTTCGTGACACGTTTATCATGTGTTACAGGACAACCAATTGAGACATGACAGCTCATGGACACTTGGACATTCCCCCTAACCTATAAATACACCCGATCCGGTGGCCATTTTACATTCTTTCTTCTGTCACTGTAGGGAAAGGATCCTGTGTGGAGTAGGGACAGAGAAAACGCTAGCTATTTGGTACACAAAAGTTCTTTTCAGGACTGGTATAGGTGTTAGGTCAGCAGCCTGAGTTTCTTTTGTCAGTTTAGATAAAGGGACAGAGCGCTGTATGCTGCTATTTTAGGGACAGCTCAGCCAGATTAGTCTTTCTTCATCATCATCATCATCATCATCATTAGCTGTTACTATCAGGTCCACAAAAGAGCTGTTCCAGCTAATCGTTCCAGCCTACTCTTTTTTGCCAATTTGTATAGGGACAGGCAGGAAGCAGTGTGTCAGGCAGTGAGGATAATTTTAAAGACTTGCTGTTACTATTAGTTCCACAAAGGTTCTTTTCAGGACTGGTATCAGTGGTACGGTAATAGGCTTGTACACGTATAATATTCTTTCTTCCAAATATAGAAAGAATATTATACTTGACTGCTGCCCTTCTGCTGCAGTCTGCTAATCATTCACAACTCACTTGTTCCACAAAAGTTCTTATAA
The DNA here is from genome assembly GCF_037356315.1 of Lithobates pipiens. Taxonomy (NCBI): domain Eukaryota; kingdom Metazoa; phylum Chordata; class Amphibia; order Anura; family Ranidae; genus Lithobates; species Lithobates pipiens. Next base: position 78,558,740 of record NW_027507784.1, on the reverse strand, counting down.
GGACTGGTAACTTGGTCTGTCTAGGGTGCTACGGTACATAGGCTTGGGTGCGGTACAGTCTGCTGTTCTGTAAGGACCGCTATCGGTCCACAATAGATAGGGTTGCCGTGCACTACTGCTGACCGCTGCCCTATACTGCAGCAGTCCTTCAGCGGTATAGGGACTGACGCACAGTCTGCTAAACACTAATACACAACCTGCTTGGTCCACAAAAGTTCTTATAAGGACTGGTAACTTGGTATAGGGTGCTACGGTACATAGGCCTGAGTGCGTTACAGTCTGCTGTTCTGTAAGGACCACTATCGGTCCACAATACATAGGGTTGACGTGCACTACTGCTGACCGCTGCCCTATACTGCAGCAGTCCTTCAGCGGTATAGGGACTGACGCACAGTCTGCTAAACACTAACACACAACCTGCTTGGTCCACAAAAGTTCTTATAAGGACTGGTAACTTGGTATAGGGTGCTACGGTACATAGGCCTGAGTGCAGTACAGTCTGCTGTTCTGTAAGGACCGCTATCGGTCCACAATACATAGGGTTGCCGTGCACTACTGCTGACCGCTGCCCTATACTGCAGCAGTCCTTCAGCGGTATAGGGACTGACGCACAGTCTGCTAAACACTAACACACAACCTGCTTGGTCCACAAAAGTTCTTATAAGGACTGGTAACTTGGTATAGGGTGCTACGGTACATAGGCCTGAGTGCAGTACAGTCTGCTGTTCTGTAAGGACCGCTATCGGTCCACAATACATAGGGTTGCCGTGCACTACTGCTGACCGCTGCCCTATACTGCAGCAGTCCTTCAGCGGTATAGGGACTGACGCACAGTCTGCTAAACACTAACACACAACCTGCTTGGTCCACAAAAGTTCTTATAAGGACTGGTAACTTGGTATAGGGTGCTACGGTACATAGGCCTGAGTGCAGTACAGTCTGCTGTTCTGTAAGGACCGCTATCGGTCCACAATACATAGGGTTGACGTGCACTACTGCTGACCGCTGCCCTATACTGCAGCAGTCCTTCATTGGTATAGGGACTGACGTACAGTCTGCTAATCACTAACACACAACCTGCTTGGTCCACAAAAGTTCTTATAAGGACTGGTAACTTGGTATAGGGTGCTACGGTACATAGGCCTGAGTGCAGTACAGTCTGCTGTTCTGTAAGGACCGCTATCGGTCCACAATACATAGGGTTGACGTGCACTACTGCTGACCGCTGCCCTATACTGCAGCAGTCCTTCATTGGTATAGGGACTGACGTACAGTCTGCTAATCACTAACACACAACCTGCTTGGTCCACAAAAGTTCTTATAAGGACTGGTAACTTGGTATAGGGTGCTACGGTACATAGGCCTGAGTGCAGTACAGTCTGCTGTTCTGTAAGGACCGCTATCGGTCCACAATACATAGGGTTGCCGTGCACTACTGCTGACCGCTGCCCTATACTGCAGCAGTCCTTCATTGGTATAGGGACTGACGTACAGTCTGCTAATCACTAACACACAACCTGCTTGGTCCACAAAAGTTTTTATAAGGACTGGTAACTTGGTATAGGGTGCTACGGTACATAGGCCTGAGTGCAGTACAGTCTGCTGTTCTGTAAGGACCGCTATCGGTCCACAATACATAGGGTTGACGTGCACTACTGCTGACCGCTGCCCTATACTGCAGCAGTCCTTCAGCGGTATAGGGACTGACGCACAGTCTGCTAATCACTAACACACAACCTGCTTGGTCCACAAAAGTTCTTATAAGGACTGGTAACTTGGTATAGGGTGCTACGGTACATAGGCCTGAGTGCGTTACAGTCTGCTGTTCTGTAAGGACCGCTATCGGTCCACAATACATAGGGTTGCCGTGCACTACTGCTGACCGCTGCCCTATACTGCAGCAGTCCTTCAGCGGTATAGGGACTGACGCACAGTCTGCTAAACACTAACACACAACCTGCTTGGTCCACAAAAGTTTTTATAAGGACTGGTAACTTGGTATAGGGTGCTACGGTACATAGGCCTGAGTGCAGTACAGTCTGCTGTTCTGTAAGGACCGCTATCGGTCCACAATACATAGGGTTGCCGTGCACTACTGCTGACCGCTGCCCTATACTGCAGCAGTCCTTCATTGGTATAGGGACTGACGTACAGTCTGCTAATCACTAACACACAACCTGCTTGGTCCACAAAAGTTCTTATAAGGACTGGTAACTTGGTATAGGGTGCTACGGTACATAGGCCTGAGTGCGTTACAGTCTGCTGTTCTGTAAGGACCGCTATCGGTCCACAATACATAGGGTTGCCGTGCACTACTGCTGACCGCTGCCCTATACTGCAGCAGTCCTTCATTGGTATAGGGACTGACGTACAGTCTGCTAATCACTAACACACAACCTGCTTGGTCCACAAAAGTTCTTATAAGGACTGGTAACTTGGTATAGGGTGCTACGGTACATAGGCCTGAGTGCGTTACAGTCTGCTGTTCTGTAAGGACCGCTATCGGTCCACAATACATAGGGTTGCCGTGCACTACTGCTGACCGCTGCCCTATACTGCAGCAGTCCTTCATTGGTATAGGGACTGACGTACAGTCTGCTAATCACTAACACACAACCTGCTTGGTCCACAAAAGTTCTTATAAGGACTGGTAACTTGGTATAGGGTGCTACGGTACATAGGCCTGAGTGCGTTACAGTCTGCTGTTCTGTAAGGACCGCTATCGGTCCACAATACATAGGGTTGCCGTGCACTACTGCTGACCGCTGCCCTATACTGCAGCAGTCCTTCATTGGTATAGGGACTGACGTACAGTCTGCTAATCACTAACACACAACCTGCTTGTTCCACAAAAGTTCTTATAAGGACTGGTAACTTGGTATAGGGTGCTACGGTACATAGGCTTGAGTGCGGTACAGTCTGCTGTTCTGTAAGGACCGCTATCGGTCCACAATAGATAGGGTTGACGTGCACCACTGCTGACCGCTGCCCTATACTGCAGCAGTCCTTCAGCGGTATAGGGACTGACGTACAGTCTGCTAAACACTAATACACAACCTGCTTGGTCCACAAAAGTTCTTATAAGGACTGGTAACTTGGTATAGGGTGCTACGGTACATAGGCTTGAGTGCGGTACAGTCTGCTGTTCTGTAAGGACCGCTATAGGTCCACAATAGATAGGGTTGACGTGCACCACTGCTGACCGCTCACCTATACTGCAGCAGTCCTTCAGCGGTATAGGGACTAAGAGTTTTGTCACAGGGTCATTTAAAAAATGACATGCAGAGGAAGAGGCAGGCCCTTCCGCAGGGGTGGTAGGGGTAGGGCAGGAGCAACAGGCTTGAGCCAAAGTGGGAAGTTGCAGAAGGTGCGTTCAATTACTTTAAAGGATGCACCAGACTTGGTTGAGTGGCTCGCTCAGCCTTACTCTTCTGCACCCTCCTCATCCTCTCGATCTGCACCCTCTTCTTCACTCTCTGCTATGTGCACCCCCAAAGACACTACCACCAACAACACGACCACCACCACCACCACCACATACCTTCCGCTTGAGTCACTGGAATTATTTTCCGATCCATATCAAGAGGACATTTCTGATGCGCAGCCACTCTTGGTATTGGATCAGGAAGAGGAGGTAGCAACAAGCGCTACTCAGCAGTCTGACGCCAGTACCCAGATCAGCCCAAGGAGGAGGTTGGTCCCCGGTGTTGCTGCCTACTCCGAGATCTCTACTTATAGCGGTGGGGAAGGTGACGTTGATGATGACGTGTCTAGTGATGTCACGTGGGTGCCCACAAGAGAGGAAGAGGAGGGGAGTTCAGAGGGAGATATGGACCAGCAGATAGGGAGGAGAAGCAGCAATGACTTACATTGCACAGCAGGGACAAAGCAGACTGCAAATGTATCAGGAGCGAGTCATCGACCATGTACGGTCACATCTGGCGCTCCCAGGACACCGGCACATGGCTCCGCAGTGTGGGCTTTTTTTAACGTGTCCGCTGCTGACAATAGCGTTGCCATCTGCAATCTTTGCAGTCAACGCGTTAGTCGCGGTAAGCCCAATACTCACCTAGGGACGACCGCCTTAAGAAGGCACATGAGCAGCCATCACCGAGCCCAGTGGGAGCAACGGAACACACAAAGCCACACTGCAGGCTCTCACCGTCCAGCCTCGTCTTCTACTTCTCCTTCTCCTCTCTCCTCACAATTGTCCTCCACTCCACCTTCCATCACGCCAAGCTCACATTTTTCTGCAAAAAGGCAGGCTTCCGTGGGCCTAATGTTTGAGCGTAAAAAAATGATGACGCCGGATAACCCTCTTGCCCAACGGTTGGCGGCTGGCTTGTCAGAACTCATAGCCCGCCAACTACTGCCATATAAACTGGTGGACTCGGAGGCCTTTCGCAAATTTGTGGCCATTGGAACACCACAATGGAAGGTCCCAGGAAGGAAGTATTTCTCAGAGAAGGGCATCCCAGAGCTATATGGCCATGTTCAGCGGCAAGTGAATGTATCTCTGGCACACAGTGTCGGTGCCAAGATACATCTGACCACAGACACGTGGTCTAGCAAACACGGGCAGGGAAGGTATATCAGTTTTACTGCCCACTGGGTGAACCTTCTGACGGCCGTCAAGCATGTAACCCGTGGCACCCGTGTAGATTTGGTTTTACCGCCACGGATTGCATGCAGGCCTGACTCTTCTTCTCCTCCTCCTACTCCATCCTCCTCCCTCTCCTCCTCAGCTGCCTCCTCCTTTTCCGCTGCTAGCGTCTCTTCCACTGCACCGCCCAAGCTCCCCAGAACCTATTCCACATGCCAGGTGAGACGTTGCCATGCCGTGCTGCGTCTGTTGTGCCTGGAAGCAAAGAGCCACACTGGCCCGGCACTCCTTTCAGCTTTGCGTTCACAGGCAGATGAGTGGCTAACACCGCTCAATTTGACAGTTGGTAAAGTGGTGTGTGACAACGGTGCCAATCTGCTTAGCGCATTGAAACAGGGCAAAATCACGCACGTGCCGTGCATGGCACACGTCTTAAACTTGGTCGTGCAGCGATTCCTTGTCAAATACCCTGGGGTCCAGGACATCTTGCGGCAGGCAAGGAAAATCTCGGCCCATTTCAGAAGATCTTACACGGCCATGGCTCGCCTTGCTGACATTCAGCGGCGACACCATCTGCCGGTCAGACGTCTTATTTGCGATTGCCCGACGCGATGGAACTCAACCTTCTATATGCTTGATAGGCTGCTCCAGCAGAAACGTGCAGTTAACGTCTACCTGTATGAACTCTGCGAAAGAAACGGTTCTGGGGAGCTGGGTTTTTTTTCACCGCGCCAGTGGCTGCTCATGCGCGACACATGCAGACTTCTGCGGCCATTTGAGGAGATCACCAAACTGGTCAGTCGCAGCCATGGCGCCATCAGTGACATGGTACCTTATGCCTTCTTTCTGGAGCGTGCATTGCGTCGTGTCATTGATCAGGCTGTGGAGGAGCAGGAGCGGGAAGATGAGGAAGTCGCAATGCTGGATGAATTCCCAGGGGGGGCTACTCTATCTGAGACAAGTCAACAACAGGAGTCTGATGAGGAGTCAGAGGAGGATGGTGCCGGGGCGGATGAGCAGGAGCAAGAAGAGCATGCTTTAAACCTTTCTGGGATCCCTGTTGTGCGAGGATGGGGAGAGGAGAATGAAGAGGACGACATTATCCTGGATGATGAGCAGGAGCCAGGCCACCACACCGCTTCCACTTTAGTGCAAATGGGGGCCTTCATGCTCCAGTGTTTTAATAGGGACCCCCGTATAAAAAGCATGAGGGTCAAGGACCAGTACTGGGTGGCAACGTACTTAGACCCCCGGTACAAACACAAAATGGCGGAAATGTTACCGCCGTCGCAGAGGGCTGTCAGAATGCAGCACTTCCAGGCCTTGCTTCGAGAAATGCTGCATTCTGCTTTTGCGTGCGCTGGCAGAGGAGCAATTCCCACTCCCAGAGAAGGATTTGCGGGTACCAATCCAACAGCGCCTGCAAGAAGAGGCCGGTTTGAAGATGTGTTGGTGACTTCGGATATGAGGTCATTCTTTCAGCCGACCCATCGACAGGTGTCATCCGGATCCAGCATCAGGGAACGCCTAGACCGTCAGGTGTCCGACTACATTGGGTTAACGGCCGATGTGGACGCTCTGAGGAGTGATGAACCCCTAGACTACTGGGTGGGCAGGCTTGACCTCTGGCCAGAGCTTGCCCAATTTGCAATCGAACTGTTGGCTTGCCCCTCATCCAGTGTCCTGTCCGAAAGGACGTTCAGCGCAGCAGGGGGGATTGTGACCGATAAGCGTACTCGCCTAGCTCACCACAGTGTTAACTACCTCACATTTCTAAAAATGAATGAGGCATGGATCTCGGAGGAATTCAACACATGTGATCAGTAGACCATGTATATGTCTATAAACAATTTTTGGAATCAAGCACACAGACCTTCTTAATTCATTTGGCTCACTTCCCTGACCCAAAAAAGCACACCGTACTATATGCCCCTACCCTCCTCTTTGAAGAGGTTGAGCGGTGTCATATTTCTACTGGGGCTGCTTATTATGAGGGGTTCCCACCATCCCTGTGCTGTGCTGACTTCCTCCTGGGTGTTCTTATTATGAGGGGCTCCCACCATCCCTGTGCTGTGCTGACTTCCTCCTGGGGGTTCTTATTATGAGGGGATCACACCATCCCTGTGCTGTGCTGACTTCCTCCTGGGGCTGCTTACGGTGCTGCTGTCAGCGCTGTATGTCACGGAGCTGCTGTCAGCGCTGTATGTCACGGAGCTGCTGTCAGCGCTGTATGTCACGGAGCTGCTGTCAGCGCTGTATGTCACGGAGCTGCTGTCAGCGCTGTATGTCACGGAGCTGCTGTCAGCGCTGTATGTCACGGAGCTGCTGTCAGCGCTGTATGTCACGGAGCTGCTGTCAGCGCTGTATGTCACGGTGCTGCTGTCAGCGCTGTATGTCACGGAGCTGCTGTCAGCGCTGTATGTCACGGAGCTGCTGTCAGTGCTGTATGTCACGGAGCTGCTGTCAGCGCTGTATGTCACGGAGCTGCTGTCAGCGCTGTATGTCACGGAGCTGCTGTCAGCGCTGTATGTCACGGTGCTGCTGTCAGCGCTGTATGTCACGGAGCTGCTGTCAGCGCTGTATGTCACGGAGCTGCTGTCAGTGCTGTATGTCACGGAGCTGCTGTCAGCGCTGTATGTCACGGAGCTGCTGTCAGCGCTGTATGTCACGGAGCTGCTGTCAGCGCTGTATGTCACGGTGCTGCTGTCAGCGCTGTATGTCACGGAGCTGCTGTCAGCGCTGTATGTCACGGAGCTGCTGTCAGCGCTGTATGTCACGGAGCTGCTGTCAGCGCTGTATGTCACGGAGCTGCTGTCAGCGCTGTATGTCACGGAGCTGCTGTCAGCGCTGTATGTCACGGTGCTGATGTCAGTGCTCTGTATTACGGTGCTGCTGTCAGTGCTCTGTATCTCCTGCACCCTCTTGTTTGCCTACCCTGGTCCCTGACCTTCCCTCTCCTCCATTGCCTTCATTAGCTCCATAGTCCTGAATTGTCAGAACAATTTCCCAAATAAAAAAAAAATGCTTGTAGTTATCGATCCCAAATTCACCTCATACATGTATTATGCTATTGTCCAGGTGGTGGGACTACGTGCTACCCCCTAATAATTACCCCGTGGCCGCAAATTCGACCTAAAGGTTTGCGAAATTCGCCTCCCATTGAAGTCAATGGAGCCCGCGGCGAACGGTCGTTTTCGCGAACGTTTGTGCCCGTTCGCGTTTCGCGTTCGCGAAACGTCCCGTCGGAAGTTCGTCCATCACTAGACAGTAACATTTCACAGTTGAGTCGTATTTTTAGTGCCCCTGCATCAAGGTGAAGCAGATAGTGAACCCTTTTGTTGCATTCGGTGGGCAGTACTGCCTGCTCAATATGACTTATTCAACTGAATGGGGTTGCCCTGCGATTCTGCGCAATGCATGCAGTTTGCGACACACAGGTGCAAGGTTTAAGAAGTTAAAACGGATAGTAGGGAGGTAATATAACTTCTCCTTACTCCTTATTAGACATGTGCCGAGCGGGAAAAAATGTGTTTCGTTTCGAATCGTTATTTACATAAATGTGTTTAGTTAAATGCGTTGAACCCGTTTGTTTTTGGAATTTGTTTTGTTTTTACGTGTTCTAATCAGTTTGAATCTTCAGAATTCAAATTCAAATTTATTCCAATAGTTTTCAATTCAATTTCAAATAGTTTTCTAAATCAAATTTGAAAAACAATTAAATTAGAATAGTTTTTGAATTCGAAAAAGTTTTCAAAGCTCCAGCTCTCCTCTCTTTGCAGTACCTTCCAGAAGGCTCTAGAAAGAAGAGGGGGGTCTTAGTGATGCTTGCCTGTGAATCACCAACTGATACCTTGAGCCACTCCCAGCCCACACACCATCCCCACCATGAAACATGGTGGTGGTAGCATCATGTTGTGGGTATTATTTTCTTCAGCAGGGACAGGGAAGCTGGTCAGAGTTGATGGGAAGATGGATGGAGCTAAATACAAGGCAATCTTATGCCCTGTACACACGAGCGGAGTTTCCATTGGAAAAAACTTGAATGTTTTTTCTGATGGAATTCTGCTCAAGCTTGGCTTGCATACACACGGTCACACAAAAGTTCTCTGAACTTTTAACCATCAAGAACCCAGTGATGTACAACGCTACAACGAACCGAGAAAATTAAGTTCAATGCTTTCGAGCATGCGTCAAATTATTTCCGAGCATGCATAGGAATTTTGCACATCGGAATTTGTACAGACGATCAGAATTCCGATCTGAACTTTTTCCAAACGAAAAATTGAGAACATGTTCTCAATCTTTTGCTGGCCGAAATTCCGCCAGCAAAAGTTCGATGGAGCATACACACGATCACATTTTCCAACCAAAAGCTCTCATCGGACTTTTGCTGGCGGAATTTCCGATCAAAGAAAACCTGTTAAGAGTCTGCAAAAGACTTGAGACTGGGGTCACTGGGGATCACCTTCCAGCAGGACAACGGCCCTAAACATACAGCCAGAGCTACAATGGAATGGTTTAGATCAAAGCATATTCATGTGTTAGATTGGCCCAGTCAAAGTCCAGACCAAAATCCAATTGAGAATGTGGGACAAGTCTTAAAAATTGCTGTTCACAGACGCTCTCCATCCAATCTGATAGAGCTTGAGCTATTTTGCAAAGAAGAATGTGCAAAAATGTCCCTTTTCTAGAGACATCCCCAAAAACACTTGCAGCTCTAATTGCAGAGAAAGGTGGTTCTACAAAGTATTGGCTCAGGGGGGCTAAATATAAATGTACCCCACACTTTTCACATATTTATTTGTAAAAAATTTGGAAAACCATTTATAATTTTCCTTCCACTTCACAATTATGTGCCACTTTGTGTTGGTCTATCATATAAAATCCCAATAAAATACATTTACGTTTTTGGTTATAACATGACAAAATGTGGAAAATTTCAAGGGGATGCTTTTTCCAGGCACTGTATGTGAGGCTGGCATAAATCAGTTGCGTGGGAAATTATGTCAATTCTGTTGTTTGCCAAGTGCATTGATTTGATCACACATTGATCATACAATAAAATTGAAGTGTGTAAGGCCGCCTTAAAAGGAAGCTGAATCTGCCTGTTGTCTGCTTGTCTTGTCATATGTATGGTCTTGTGTATTGAGCTTTGTCTACGCTAGGAATTTCTGGTACACATAGCTAGTATGATCTACTACCATGTGAATGTTCTATTCAAATGTTAATTCATTGTGACAGGTGCACTTTGCCAGTACAAAGCTGTTATGGTTTACTATAACACGGGCGCTTTTAACCGCTTCCACGGCCGATAACGGGGGTCAAAAGTGCCCTGATAGCGGCCGAAAAGCATCACTTAAACAGCGGTAAAGAGCTGCTAAAACGAGTGGCGCTGTACCGCTAACGCTCGGGCGGCCCCAGTGTGAAAGGGTCTTACTGTGTTTGGATTGGATCGAGGTGGATCCAACAGAATCTCTGACTCGTAGCATAACGAATGAATCTAAAATTTATTTTATTCCATTTATGTTATGATTCAGAGATTCTGATGGATCCACTTCCAACCCAAACAGAGTCAATAAGTAATCTCTTAAAATAATGAAGTAACACGTTAAAATCTTCCGAAATAACTTCTGAAATACAAATTGATTTGGAACAACGAATATACAAAACAAATTCTGAAAACTAATGATTCTAAGTTAGCAAATATGATGAAATGGAATGATTAATTTAACCACTTGACCTCCGGAAGAGGATAGGATGCTACTCCTCCCGAGTGTGGCGATACCACATGTGTGAGCCTTTTACACAGCCTGGCCCCATACAGAGGCCCAACATCCAAGTAGCACCTTCCTGACCAGGCCATTTTTTGCGTTACGACACTACATTATTTTAATTGACAATTGCGCGGTTGAGCGACATTATACCCAAATAAAATGCATGTAATTTTTTTCACCACAAATAGAGCTTTCTTTTGGTGGTATTTGATCACCTCTGCAGTTTTTATTTTTTGCGCTATAAGACAAAGAAGATGGACAATTTTGGGGGGAAAAAACTATATTTTTTGCTTCCTGCTCTAAAACACATCCAATAAATTTTTTTAAAAAAAGCTAATTTCTTTATCAATTTAGGCCAATATGTATTCTGCTACATATTTTTGGTAAAAAAATACCAATAAGCATATACAGTATTGATTGGTTTGCGTAAAAGTTACAGCCTCTACAAACAATGGGATATTTAAATTTATTTATTTTTGTTATTAGTAAGGGTGGCAATCAGCGACTTATAGTCAATAATGCAGATGAAAAATTGGACACCTAACTGCTACTTTTTTGGTGACCAGTGACATTATTACAATGATCAGTGCTAAAAGTATGCACTGTCACTGTACTAATAACACTGGCTGGGAAGGGGTTAACATCAGGGGTAATCAAAGGGTTAAAGCGGAGGTCCACCCTAAAGTGGACCTTCCGCTCATTGGAATCCTCCCCCCCTCCGGCGCCACAATTGGCAACTTTCAGGGGGGAGGGGGGTGCAGGTACCTGTACAGTACAGGTATCTGCACCCACTTCCGGGATAGCTCTCTGCGGAAAGGGGCGTAGATTACGCCCCTTTCTGAAAGTCCCCCGCTGCCTGCTGGGAAACACACAGATCCCAGAGGCAGCGGGTCCATCCTTATTGCGCAGCGCGACTCGCGCATGCGCAGTAGGGAACCGGGAAATGAAGCCGAAAGGCTCCACTTCCTGATTCCCATACCCAAGATGGCGCCGGCAGCACCCGAGAGACGATCGAGAGATCGGCTTCGGGTGCCGACATCGCGGGCACGCTGGGCGGGTAAGTGTCCTTATTTTAAAAGTCAGCAGCTGCAGTATTTGTAGCTGCTGGCTTTAAAAAAAAAAAAATGGCGGAACTCTCGGCGGACTCCCGCTTTAACTCTGTGCCTAGCTGGTGTTTGACTGTAGTGTGGGAGGTGCTTTTACTATTGGAAGGCATGGATCAGTGTTTCTGCATTACAGGAACACAGGATGCATGCCTTCTGTACTGACAGAGGCAATCTGCCTTGTTTACCTAGGCAGACTGCCAGACTGCCATTCTGTCAGTGTACAGAACATGGGTGTGTGCAGCCTATTGCAATAGGCTGTGCACCCCAAAGCTCAAACACACATGCATGCCACCCGCTGCCACATAGAGGAGGCTCTGGTGGAGGGAGACAGTTGATTGGGAGCATATTATGTTGCGCCCTAAATAGGGGTGTAACGTGTTCCTAAAGTTGAGCCTGGCCTTTAATATAATGGGGACATTTACACTGGCCACTGGCATCCACAACTACTCCCCTGGTGCCATCCATGGATAATGTACATGAAGTGATTAGGGTGTGCCCAGGCACATCCAGCACACCCTGTGTGCACGCCTATGGTACCGATCGATCAGCGGGTCTGCGGCACTTGTGCCCGATACCCAGAAGTGCAGGATCACATATATATAAGTGATCCTGCACCGCGTGGCCACCCTGTAGCAATAAATCTGCTATGGGGCGATTGGCAAGTGTGAACAAATCCAAAATTAAACAAATGGGCACATCTCTACTGTATATATCACATGGTGACATTGCCTATTACCATCCATACAATCATCCCAACCAATTTGACCCCGAAACATTTTTTTTTGTTCGTTAAATTTTTTCGGCCCCTTTTTTCTTTGAGCTGACGATTCTGTTGATTCTTTATCAGGCACACATCATATAAAAGCCACAAAAAGCCATTTATTGCGGTCCAGCCTTCCTGTCTTCGAGGATATCTTGAAATATAATGGCTTTTATGCTACATAATGTATAAACCCAAAGGAAAGGCGGAACATGTTTTAAAAATCTTTTCATGTGGGCCGGTCTCCGTCTTCTAAGCAATATTCTTTTTTTTTTTTTTTTTTTGGTGGTTCACAAACGCGAGCTCTGCTGGGAGATACCATACAGCAACCTTTTTGAGCAGAACAGGAAAAGCAAAATGAATAAATTCACAATGTAATCACCTTCTTTTAAACTGTAAGCTCTGGGGACTAGTAAACCATAACAGCTTTGTACTGGCAAAGTGCACCTGTCACAATGAATTAACATATTAATAGAACAATCACATGGTAGTGGATCATACTAGCTATGTGTACCAGAAATTCCTAGCGTAGACAAAGCCCAATACACAAGACCATACGTATCTGACAAGACAAGCAGACAACAGGCAGATTCAGCTTCCTTTTAAAGCGGAGGTCCACCCTAAAGTGGACCTCCGCTCATCTGAACCCTCCCCCCCTCCGGCGCCACAACTGGCACCTTTCAGGGGGGAGGGGGGTGCAGATACCTGTACAGTACAGGTATTCTGCACCCACTTCCGGGATAGCTCTCTGCGGAAAGGGGCGTAGATTACGCCCCTTTCCGCAAGTGCCCCGCTGCCTGCTGGGAAACACACAGATCCCAGAGGCAGCGGGGACCATCCTTATTGCGCAGCGCGATTCACGCATGCGCAGTAGGGAACCGGGAAATAAAGCCGAAAGGCTCCATTTCCTGATTCCCATACCCAAGATGGCGGCGGCAGCACCCGACAGACGATCTAGAGATCGGCTTCGGGTGCCGACATCGCAGGCGCGCTGGACAGGTAAGTGTCACTATTTTAAAAGTCAGCAGCTGCAGTATTTGTAGCTGCTGGCTTTTAAAAAAAAAAAAAACGCGGAGTCCCGGCGGACTCCCGCTTTAAGGTGGCCTTAGCCCTTGTACACACGGTCGGACATTCCTATGGACAATGTCCGATAGGACCGTGTTGTCGGATAATCCGACAGTGTGTGGGCTCCATCTGACTGTTTCCGTCAGAGTATCCGACGGACCAAGTTTTCCAGCTGGGCTATAAAATTTTCCAACAACATGATCCGATCGGACAAAGTGCCACGCATGCTCAGATCAAATTCCTAGACCAAAGCTATTGGCTACTAGCCTGAACGTAGTCCCGTCCTAACGAAATAACATCATCACATTAAGTACGATCGGATTTTCTGACAACTTTGTCCGACTGTGTGTATGCAACAGTTTCGGACAAAATCCGTCGGACAAAATCCGACGGATTTGGTTGTCGGAATGTCCGACCGTGTGTACAAGGGCTTACACACTTCAATTTTATTACATGATCAATGTGCGATTTGATCAAATTAATCAAATCAATGGAATTGCAAACAACTGAATTGACATAATTTCCCATGCAACCAATTTAAGCCGGGTTCACATACAGTTCCTGGAAAAAGTATTCATACCCCTTGAAATTTTCCACATTTTGTCATGTTACAACCAAAAATGTAAATGTATTTTATTGGGATTTTATGTGATTGACCAACACAAAGTGACACATAATTGTGAAGTGGAAGGAAAATGATAAATAGTTTTCAACATCTTTTACAAATAGATATGTGAAAAGTGTGATGTGTATTTGTATTCAGCCCCCCGGAGTCAATACTTTGTAGAACCTCCTTTCACTGCAATTACAGCTGCAAGACTTTTTGAGGATGTCTCTACCAGCTTTGCACATCTACAGAGGGACATTTTTGCCCATTCTTCTTTGCAAAATATCTCAAGATCTGTCAGATTGGATGGAGAGCGTCTGTGAACAGCAATTTCCACGTCTTGCCACAGATTCTCAATTGGATTTCAAACTCACGGATCTCAAACTTACTGAATGATATATCGGTATGGATGCCACGCCACTTTCTCAAACTCAATCTTTCTAAAACTGAGCTTGTTATATTTCCTCCTTCCCAGTCCCCCCTCCCCCCCTTGACTTTACCATTAACATCAACAGCACAACCATTGGTCCCTCCACACATGCCAGGGTGCTGAGTGTAATACTTGACTCTGAGTTCTCCTTCAGCCCCCATATCCAATCACTGGCTAAATCCTGCCGCCATTGCCTCCGCATCTCCAGAATTCGACCCTTCCTGACTAATGACACCACAAAGCAACTTATTCACTCCTTGATTATTTCCCATCTTGACTACGGCAACTCTCTCCTTAATGGCCTACCCTTAGCAGGCTATCCCCCTTCAGTCTATTATGAATGCTGCTGCTAGACTAATACACCTCACTAATCGATCCGTGACTGCTGCCCCTCTCTGCCAATCACTTCACTGGCTTCCTCTACCCCACCGTATAAAATTCAAAATGTTAACCACAACATACCAGGCCATCCACAACATCGCCCCTGTCTACATCACCAACCTGATCTGCAGATATTGCCCAAATCGTCCCCTCCACTCCTCCCAGGACCTCCTGCTCTCTAGCTCCCTTGTTACCTCCTCTCATGCTCACCTTCAGGACTTCTCCAGAGCCTCTCCCATCCTCTGGAACTCCCTGCCCCGGTATATCTGATCAGCCCCTAACCTGTCCACCTTTAGGAGATCCCTGAAAACTCACTTATTCATGGAAGCCTATCCCACACCCATCCCGGCCACCTCCATCAAATCATTCCCTGCATCTATTACCTTTTGTGCCACCACCCCCTCTCTTTAGAATGTAAGCTCTACGAGCAAGGCCCTCCTGTCCCTTCTGTATTGAACTGTACTGTAATTGTGCTGTCCCCCCCTCTACATTGTAATGCCCGGTTGGCACTATATAAATCGTGTATAATAATAATAAAAATAATTTAGGTCTGGACTTTGACTGGTCCATTCCAACACATGAATATGCTTTGATCTAAACCAATCCATTGTAGTTCCTGCTGTATGTTTAGGGTCGTTGTCCTACTGGAAGGTGAACCTCTGCCCCAGTCTCAAGTCTTTTGCAGACTCTAAAGCCCCATACATACTATCAGATTTTCTCTTGATTTTTGTCTCCAGATTTACCAAAACCATGTAGTGCCCAATTGCATACAAATTGAAACTCCTAAGGTTTGACCTCATATTATATGGTTTTGGTAAATCTGAAGGAAAAAATCAGCAGAAAATCTGATAGTGTGTATGGGGCTTAACAGGTTTTCTTCTAAGATTGTCCTGTATTTGACTCCATCCATCTTCCCATCAACTCTGACCAACTTCCCTGTCCCTGCTCAAGAAAAGCATCCCCACAATATGATGCTGCCACCACCATGTTTCACGGTGGGGATGGTGTTTTCAGGGTGATGT
The DNA here is from genome assembly GCF_037356315.1 of Lithobates pipiens. Lineage (NCBI taxonomy): Eukaryota > Metazoa > Chordata > Amphibia > Anura > Ranidae > Lithobates > Lithobates pipiens. The sequence goes on along the minus strand of NW_027507784.1, from coordinate 78,542,992 downwards.
GTGGTATTCGTTTTCCGCCACACATAGCATTTTGCTTTTAGGCCAAAATGTTACATTTTGTTCTCATCTGACCAGAGCACCTTCTTCCACATGTTTTCTGTGTCCCCCACATGGCTTCTCGCAAACTGAAAATGGGACTTCTTATGACTTTCTTTCAACAGTGGTTTTCTTCTTGCCACTCTTCCATAAAGGTCAGATTTGTGGAGAGCACGACTAATAGTTGTCCTGTGGACAGATTCTCCCACCTGAGCTGTGGATCTCTGCAGCTCCTCCAGAGTTACCATGTTTTTTTCTTAATTTTTGAGAAAATGCATGTGATCAGCACAAGGTCAAACTGCACTGTTCAAACAGAGGGTCAGGGGACAGTCAGAAAACTCCTCCTACAAGCTTTAACCAGTGCTTGGCTGGAAACTGATGGAAGTCACAAGACTGCTCTAACTGCTGATGATAAAATGTTTTTAGCAGTTTATATTTACTAAAATAATTGCATTTCCATGTTCTGTGTACTGTGGGAGACCAGATATAGTGAATGCAGGGTCCTGGGTTTAGCAACACTTTAATGCGGAGTTCCACCCAAAATTAGAACTTCCGCTTTAAGGACTCCTAACCTCCTCACATGCCTCATTTGGCATGTAATTTTTTTTGGGGGGGGGGGTACCTAGTTTTGACAGGTAACCATCTCCCACTCCCGCCCATGCCGCCTAGGTGACTCCTCCTACCCCCCCCTGCAATCTTCTGGGACATGTCACAGGCCCCAGAAGATTACTCGGCCATTAAGGACATTAAGGACAGTGCAGCACGACTCATGCATGCGCAAAACGCACCCGGCTGTGAAACTGCAAGCTCTCACAGCCAGGTGCCCACACTAGTGATGCCGGCTTCAGGTAGCCAGATTGCTGGACCATAGGACAGGTGAGTGTCTGTTTATTAAAAGTCAGCAGCTACACTTTTTGAAGCTGATGACTTTTAACAAACTGAAAAACGAATGGATGAATGGTTTGTCTCATGCATATTACTGATACATTATGCTGGAGTGCTTGTTCTTTTGAAAAACAACTTACTAGCTGGATCACCAGGTGAAAGTAAAGGAAAGAAAGCCTAAAAAAAAAGAAAGAAAATTGATGCAGCCATTATATCTAAGGCCCCTTACACATGTGCGGACCGTTCAGATCCGCCTGAAAAAACTGACACTCTCTATGCAGTGATGGATGTCAGCGGTGACATGTCCGCTGACATCCTATCAGGGCCGTCTTTAATATTGATTGGACCCTGGGCAAAACTTTTCTTGGGGCCCCCCCCCATGCAGTTTCGCTCTCCATCTGCTCTGAGACACACAATAAATAGCAGCTAGACTCAAAATCAGTTTACTGAATCAGATCAGGCAGTTATTGCAATTGGTTGCCAGAGGTTACAGTGTATCATTATCGCTCACTAACTGGTTGTTAGAGGCTACAACACACATTACGGCTCACTGATTAGTTGCTAGAGGTCACAGCACATGATTTCTGCTTGTTGACTGATTGCTAGAGATTACTGTGGATATGACCTCAGGGGGGCATGATATACATATAAATACCGCTGGCGGCCGCTATTGACGTATGAATGCCACCTTTACATATGAATGGCACCGCTATTTACATATGAATGCCCGTAATTTACACGTAAACACAGGGTCTGCAGGTCATCTGTACACAACAATAGGGCAGAGCTAGGCAGCATTAGTAGCAGCATTTCACACTGAGATATCAGGACACAGTACAGGAGTAAAACCTCAAGGGAGGAGGGAATTTAAACCAGGATAGTTGGCAAGTATGAGGCAGCTGCTTTGGGCCCCACAACAATGACAGGGTCCAGGGCAGCTGCCCCTTTTGCCCTGCCTTAAAGACGGCCCTGCATCCGATCCGCCCCGATCCGCAAAATCAATTTCCATCCGTCTGGTGGATCGGATCGGATGAAAACGGACAGAGGTCTGTAACCATCCAATCCCCCCATACAGGAGAGCAGAGATTTGACAGGTCCATCCCTGCACAGCGTGCAGAGATGGACTTGTCATCCGCCGGCTCAGCGGGGATCAATGGAGTGATCCTCGCTGAGCAAGCAGAGGAGAAAAAATGAACACCCCCGTGTGAAAGGGGCCTAAGAATTGGTAAGCTGCAATAAAATAAATGTTTGCTTTTGGGTTTAATACCGCTTTAATCCTTTAGTTCCACAATAGAAGTGAACTTCCCTGGGGATCCATTGCCATCAACTCACTATTTAATCTGATGGAGCTCGGCTGAACATTCCAGAACTGCAGCACTGGAAAAGTCCTGGATTTCAGATTTCAAATCTATACTTTTATTTATTATTATAAGGAGTTAAATCCCATACCTGATCTGAGCTATAAATGTAGATATGATACATTAAATTATAGGCTCCCGGGTGGGTGAAGTCAAACGCCCGTGCCTTTTATGACTTACACAGAAGGTAATACATTGGTGGCCCTTCCCCTGCCGGGCGCCATAGCAGTGGCCCAATGTGCCATATACAGCGATTGTACCGCCTGTTCAGCTTCTCTATGTAAACGCAAGATCCTTCATATTTATATATAGCGAAGCCGTGGCACTCCATCCAGCCAAAGTGCTCTCCTGGGTTGATTTATAAGTGCTCTCCCCTCAGCATCCATCCAAATTAAATGTGAGAACCTTCGACAAAAAAGAAATTGCTCTGAGGCCTTGATTCAGAGGGATGAAAAGAAAAATCAATTGTGGTTTCATTAAAGAGGGGAGAAAGTTGCGGCTCACAATTGGCTGTGATCTAATGCTAAAAGCATCGATTTTACCACTTTCAATGGTAAACACATTTCATGCTACAATACGCGTTGTCTTGTCTCTGTCCGCCTCGTGTGATTGCATATTCAATATGTTACACTTTTTAAAGAACATCGCTCGAGTGACTGGCATAAACACAATCTCTGCTTAAGCTCTGTGCGTCCTCCGCAACAGATTTTAAAGCCACTCGGCACACCCCATGATCAAAGCCGATTTATGCGCTATGATTTATCTAGGCTCGCTTGGAAGACCATCATGTATTTTTGTGGCTGAGATGAATTTGATTTGTGTACGCAGCACAGTGGCTTAGTGCGGTGGTGGCAAGATGCGGCCCTTTGCTTGCCTTTATCTGGCTCTCGGGGTACTGTTACTTCCACTGATAGTAATAATGGGGCACCGTAACTTCCCACTGACTTCAAAAATGAGACACTATTACTTTCCACTGACAGTAGTTATGAGGCACTATTGATCTTTTGGTGAAAAGAATCAAGCAACCAATTTTATACAAAAGTAAAAAACAAAACTAGAGTACAAAACTTCAACAGAAATCAAAGGAATACACATCCATGTTCAGAATAAGTAATAAAATCTAGGGTGATAAGAGACAGACAGCCACACCAGGGAAAGAGACTCCCGGCAGTCAGGGAGGCTGGAAACCCCTCCACACCTTCAACCAAGCCCCCGGACCCCACTTGTCCTTCTCAAGCTCCCACATCTTCCCCAACTCATGCAGAATGTCATACACCACCACCTCAACAGGAAGGATTTTATGCCGAGTGCAGACCTGACCCTGTGTGTTCCAGGTGAAATAATGGATCACTAGGCTAACTAAAAAAAGTGTATCCAAACAAAAAACTCCAACTGTATTGAATGCTCCGTACACTCACTCAGCATAGACCAGCCTGGAGAGGAAAGGAACACAGAGGGGGCACTCTTCCTCCCACTGATACCAATGATGGGGCACTATTCCTCCCACTGATACCAGCAATGAAGTACTATTCCTCCCGCTAACACCAACAATGATGCACTATTTATCCCGCTGACACCAACAATAGGGCACTGTTCCTTGCACTGACACCAACAATAGGGCACTGTTCCTTGCACTGACACCAACAATGGGACACTATTTCTCCCACTGACACCAGCGATGGGGCACTATTCCTCCCACTGACACAAACAACAGGGCACTATTCCTCCCACTAATACCAATGATGGGGCATTACTCCTCCCACTGATACCAATGATGAGGCACTACTCCCCCCACTGACACCAGTGACAGGGCACTATTCCTCCACTAATACTAAATATAGCATTATTTACTTCACCTGATGCCAGGACACTGTCTACTCCCACTGGCCACAGTCCGGCCCCCATATGGGGCACTATTTCTCCCACTGACACCAGTGATGGGGCACTATTCTTCCCACTAACACCAACAATGGGGCACTATTCCTCCCACTGACACAAACAACGGGGCACTATTCCTCCCACTGACAACAGTGGTGGGGCACTATTCCTCCCACTAATACCAATGATGGGGCATTACTCCTCCCACTGATACCAATGATGAGGCACTACTCCTCCCACTGACACCAATGATGGGGCACTATTCCTCCCACTGACACCAGTGACGGGGCACTATTCCTCCACTAATACTAAAGATAGCATTATTTACTTCACCTGATGCCAGGACACTGTCTACTCCCACTGGCCACAGTCCGGCCCCCCTAAAGTCTGAAGAACAGTAAGCTGGCCATTTGTTCAGAAAGTTTGGAGACCCCTGGTCTAGAGAGAGATATTATAGACAGAATGTTGATAGGTCACATGAAGCCACTCCTCTTCTCTTGCCAGGAAGTTGCCCCCCGACCAATGTCATCACATACAATGGAAGATTCAGAGGCCATGGCCTGTCCTGCATTGTACATAAAGACATTGAGTAGAGCACCAGCTGCTGTGGGACCAAGGAGTAAAGTAAGTATTCCTTTCTATTATATCTCCCTAGTCACAAGAAAATTATTTAAAGAGGAACGTCAATCCTCATTTGTGTGACTCTGCCTCCCTCGGTGCCACAATTATGGGGCATGTGCAAACGCAATGAAGGGCTCTGTCCAGCCTTCAAGCACTGAAGTAGCCCTTTAGAACATCTGCGCATGGGGAATAGATCTCCCACAAGTGTGCAAAGACGGCAAAGTATTTGGGCTTCAGTAATATCTGTTTTTATGCATGCACAGGGGGAAGCGGCAGATGTGACACTGTCCTGTGGCACATCTGTGCATAATCTGGATGAGGGGCCACAACTGTCATTCTCAACCTTGAGAGAAATGCAGAAGTGCTGCTTTGCAAAAAAACTGCTTGAGCCCCGCTAATACTCACCTGAGCAGCAGCCCGTCCATTAAGGGTGCATGGGCGCCACCCCCCTCTATCATGCCACCCCCTATATGTATCATGGATAGATTCATGCATAGTCTGAATTTATCCATGTCTGCTGCGGCCACCCCTTATTCAGGCGTCTGGCCCCTTTTAGGATGCCAGGCGCCTGAATTACAGCGGCAAGGGTGTTTTTTTGAAGCACCTGATTAGAGCCATAGATGCTAATAGGCTTCAATATAGGGTGGAATCGGGGTGCAGAGCATTGTGCTCGAGCCCACCCAGATGTGTTAGAAAAGCACATGCATATTTGCTTTTCTAACACTGAATCGCCTCTACGCCAATCAGGAAGCCCGGGTCTGTTACCCGTTTCCCGACTGGCTGAAAGGTCAGGCGACCCTATTGGATGCCTAGGAGGAGGGGAGGAGATGCATGGCGGAGGCCGCCGTGATCTCAGAACAGAAGAGGACACAGGAGACACTGCCAGATGCCCGCCGCAGCCTGTCTCCCTGCCCTATGTGCCTGCCGATCCCTGCCGCCGATGGGGTAATAGCAGGCGGACCAGCAGACAGTCGTGAGTGGGGGAGATTTGAGGTGTGGCGGGGGGGTTGTTTGCCGCCCCCTCCCAAACAAAACAACACCAGCCGCTACTGCACCTGAGCCCCATCTCGATCCAGCGATGTGCACAAGAGCCTCAGCTCTCCGGGGGACTCTGCCTCCTCAATGGCTCCCGCTGCTGTCAGTCACAACCAGTGAGCCAATGAGGAGAGAGAGGGGGGTGGGGTTGAGCCAGAACTCTGTGTGTGAATGAACACGCAGAGCCACGTTTCAGGAATGAGATTGCTTGGGTGCCACCATTGCAAGCTGCTTGCTCTGGGGGCAGGAGGGAAGGGCCAAGTGCACCGGCGAGGGACCTGAGGAGAGGAGGATCGGGGCTCCTCTGTGCAAAACCACTGCACAGAGCAGGTGACTATGACATGTTTGTTATTTAAAAAAAAAAATAACCCTTTAAGGCCCATACACACGATCGGACTTTTTGACAACAAACATGCAAATTAGCTGTTTTGGAGCAACATCCGACCGTGTGTACGCTCCATCGGACAAACTTTTTCTGTTTTCATCTGACTTTTGTTGGCTATGCGAACGGACAAACTTTTTGACAACATAAGTCCGATAGAGCAAAGTCCGATCGTGTGTACGCAAAACCATCGGACTTTTGTACAAGGTACAAATACACATGCTCAGAACCAATGCAAAAGATCAGACAACAATACAGAAGTTGACCAAAGGTGGCGCTGGAGTAATTGAAGTCCTCTTTTGAAGTGTCATCAGTACGTTGAAACGTCACTACGTTCGTGTTTGTTGCCTAAAAAGTCCTATCGTGTGTATGAGGCTTTAGAATCACTAATTACTAGAAACTTTCATCTAAACTGTAACTTTGTATTGGATTCTACTTGTTCCAATGTTTTTATGAAAATGTGAATCCTGAAGGTTGAATCAAAGAGGAAAACATTTGGGGTAGAAATATCTTTGTCTTGATGTTGTCTCAGTATAATAGAATCTTGAATTGGATTGAATTGAATTTAGAGTATGCAAAACAGAAATAAATTGAATGGACGTTTCACTTTCATAATTTGGTTCAAATTGAAGAAGTCAGCGGCCACCTGAGCGCCACTCAGGAAATACAAATTCTACCATACTGAATATGATTGGAAATCAAATGGCCTCTGAAAAGATCAATGGGGAATTGATTGATGTGTGACCAGCATGAGAGCTGCTTGGATCTTTAAACGTAAACTATTAACGATTGTTTGAAGCCGGCAGGAAAATAAAGCCGTATTAAACCCAAAAGCAAACATTTAATATATTGCAGCTTACCAATTCTTAGATGTGATGGCTGCATTTACTTTCTTTTTTAGGCTTTCTCTCTTCTATTTTCTACTGGTGATCTTGCCAAACCATTGACCACTGACAGGGTGCTTACCATGATCAACTTTTATTTATGTTGTAAAATCTTTATCTCAAAAGGAAAAGAAAAAAACTGCTGTAATTGCCCGTATAGTGTTAGCTGGTGTTCAGCTTCAATTTGTTAGTGCAAATTAGTCGGCTAGGACATTATTAACACTCTTCTCCAGCCAGATTAACAATGCTGCTGTTTTCCAAAGGTTTCCCCTGTGTTCCTTCATCCAGAGTGAGGGCACTCTAATACAGGAGGTGTGTTACTGGCCAGATCACCAGGGAAAAAAACTAAAGGAAGAAAACAAATGCAGCCACCATTTATAATGATTGGCCATCTGCAATATATAAAATTTTTGGTTTTGGGTTTAACTACTTGCTGCCCATGCTAAAGCCAAAAGATGGTTACAGCGCATGCCTTAATTTCCAGGAGGGCGTCCATGGATGTCCCCCCGAGCAAGCGCTGTCTGTGCGTCCCTGCGGGGTGCGCTCTGTGATTTCCGAGTCTATGAGACTCGGCTGATCACAGATCCGAGTGAGGGGTTGATCTCAGCCCCTTACCACGTGATCAGCTGTCAGCCAATGATGGCTGATCACGAAATGTGAACAGAAGCTTGGTAATCTGTATTTTTTTTCCCCCTCCACCTGTCAGCGTGAGGGGGAAAAAAAGCAGATCACTGGCTTCTGTCAGAGGGACATCGGTCCCTCAAACAGAAATCCGTGGCTGCATTTTCTGTGCCCATCAGTGTCAGCTGGCAGAGCCCACTGTGCCACCTACCAGTGCCACCAATCAGTACCCACAAGTGCCACCTACCAGTTCTCACAGTGCCACCTACCAGTGCCCACAGTGCCACCGATCAATGCCCACCAGTGCTGGCAATCAATGTCCATCTCATAATCAGTGCCACAGATCAGTGCTGCCTATCAGTGTCACCTACCAGTGCCCATCAGTACCACCCATCAGTGCCACTTCTCAGTGCCACTTCTCAGTGCCGCCTCATCAGTGCTTATCAGTGCCACCTATCAGTGCCCATTAGTGCTGCCTTGTCAGTGCCTATCAGTGCCCATCAGTGCCACCCATCAGTGCCCATTAGTGCAGCCTATCAGTGCCCATCAGTGTAGCCTCATCAGTGCACATCAGTGAAGGAGAAAAATGAACTGTTTTTAAATTTTTATTTTCGGTCAGTAAAAAAATAAAAACCCAGCAGCAATTAAATACCACCGAAAGAAAGCTCTATCTGTGTGAAAGAAATAATAAAAAAATCATTTGGGTACAGTGTTGTATGACAGCGCAATTGTCATTCAAAGAGTGACAGTGCTGAAAGCTGAAAATTGGTCTGGGCAGGAGGGGGGTTTAGGTGGCAAAAGCAAGTGGTTAAAGCGGTAGTAAACCCGCACATTTTTTATTTTTTTTTTAAACCTGCAAAGCAAAAGGCATAATGAGCTAGTATGCACCGCATACTAGCTCATTATGAAATACTTACCTTAGAACGAGGCCCCGACATCTGTCCCGATCCACGCCGAGGGAGCTGACATGCTCCCTCGGCGTTTCTTCCGGGTATCGCGGCTCCGGCGCTGTGAGTGGCCGGAGCCGCGATATCGTCACTCCCGCGCATGCGCGCGGGAGATTTCAGTCCGGCCGCTCGGCTGCTGCCGGATTTTGACGGCGAGAAACCCCTTGTGCGCATGCGCCGCTGCAGTCAGCGGCGCATACCGAGGGGAATATCTCCTAAACCGTACAGGTTTATGAGATATTTTTTTTACCTACAGGTAAGCCTTATTATAGGCTTTCCTGTAGGTAAAAGTTAAAAATGTGGGTATACAACCACTTTAATATGGCTTTAACTGTTCTACTAAATTGGTGTCTTTCCATTGTTCTGCAGGGCGAGGTGCAGAGGGTTCCTTTCTTTTTCCTCGTCCAGACTCTTTGAGTTGTCAGGGAACCTCCTTTCCCCTCCTCCTTTTTTTTCTCCCCTTCCTTGTTTCTTTTCTTTCTAGATTCTCTCCCTTTCTTTTGTTCCTGCATTAACATCTTTCTATATCCTCCTTATGTCACCTATACAGTATGCCTCAGAAGACATACATTATATTACCAAAAGTATTGGGACACCTGCCTTTACACGCACATGAACGTTAATGGCATCCCAGTCTTAGTCCGTAGGGTTCAATATTGAGTTGGCCCACCCTTTGCAGCTATAACAGCTTCAACTCTTCTGGGAAGGCTGTCCACAAGGTTTAGGAGTGTGTCTATGGGAATGTTTGACCATTCTTCCAGAAGTGCATTTGTGAGGTCAGGCACTGATGTTGGACAAGAAGGCCTGGCTCGCAGTCTCCGCTCTAATTCATCCCAAAGGTGTTCTGTTGGGTTGAGGTCAGGACTGTGTGCAGACCAGTCATGTTCCTCCACCCCAAACCTGCTCATCCATGTCTTTATGGACCTTGCTTTGTGCACTGGTCCACATCATTTGGTGGAAGGGGGATTATGGCATGGGGTTTGGTTTGGCCCCTTAGTTCCAGTAAGGGGAACTCTTAAGGCAACGGCATACCAAGACATTTTGGACAATTTCATGCTCCCAACTTTGTGGGAACAGTTTGGGGATGGCCCCTTCCTGTTCCAACATGACTGCGCACCAGTGTACAAAGCAAGGTCCATAAAGACATGAATGAGCGAGTTTGGGTGGACGAACTTGACTGGCCCGTCCCAACCTCAAACCAATAGAACACCTTTGGGATGAATAGTAATATAGCATATCTCTGCCCTTGTAGGCTCCTTTTCCGTAGCTGCTCAGTGGGCCACTGATGAAAGCAGCTCCCTGATACCCACCACTCTTGAATCCAGGGACGTGTGGTAAGGCCAATGACTGCTGAGGCACTGGCTAGTATCAGAGCCAGATACACACAGGTTACATATGCCGCAAATGAGCGAGAGCAATAATTCTAGCACTAGACCTCCTCTGTAACTCTAAATAGGTAACCTGTAAACATTTTTAAAGTGTTGCCTATAGAGATTTTTAAGTACTGACATTTGGCACCATACCCCATGTGTGCGCAATTTTAAAGTGTGACACATTAGTTATTTATTAACTCAGCGTAACATCATATTTCATAGTATACAGGCTAACGTCAGTGGTTTTTGTTTTGTTTTGTTTTTTATTCATGAAACCGTTTCTTTCCAAAAAAAGTGTTTTTGAAAAATTGCTGTTCAAATACCGTGTAACATAAAAAGTTGGAAGAACCGCCATTATTTATTTTAATATATCTAATGTTTGGGGGTTCTGAGTAATTTTCTAGCAAAAAAAAAATATGATTTTAACATGTAAGAGAGAAGTGTTAGAATTGGCCTGGGTGGCAAGGGATTAAAGTGATTGTAAAGCTTTGTTTTTTTTTTGTTTGTTTTTTAAATAACAAACATGTCAGACAGAGCGGCAACACTACTCCTTTTCTGGAATCCCCCCACGGCGCTTCTGGCTCCTCCTTTTCTCGAGTTGTACTTTACCATTGGTCCAAGGCTCCAAGCTGTCCATTGAGCTCAGTGCCTCTGACAAGAAGTCGAAGGCACTATGAGTCCATCCTCTCAGTCTGCTGAAAACAGAGTGTGCCAGCTTGTATTTAAACTGGCCGCTCTGTATGTAGCTTCTTACAGGCTGAACAAGGAGCCCCGTATCTCCTGAACTATAGGTGGCAGGAGCCCCAAATTTTGACTAGTGGTGGGGTATGACTTTGGCTACCTACCCCCCCCCCCCCCCCCCCACATATTTTTTTTTTTTTAATGTTCATGCCAGGTGAGGCTCTGCCTCATCTGCCTCTCCTGTCTGCATGTCCCTCCTTGAATCCCAATGTTATCTTATGCCTCTAGGATTTTGGCTTTCTGCACTACAATTTGATATTGATGATATGTCTATATGATGCTATAATAAATTTACCAAAAACATAAGTGTAAAAGACTTTAAAGCACTCTAGTAGCACTCCTCCAATAACATTCCCATTACATAAAACCACCCGGTGGTGACTTGTGAACAAATCAAGTCCAACATCCATAAGATGGTAAGCTGAAATCTTAATGTAACGGAACATCAAGATTCCAGCTTACCATCATATGGATGTTACTCTCCTAGGGACACTTTCATTTATTTGAGTAATGGACTTGACTTGTTCACAAGTCACCACTGGGTGGTTTTATGTGATATGGATGTTATCAGAGGAGCGCTACTAGAGTGTTTTACAGTCTTTTATATGTATGTTTTTTTTTTTTGCTTGATTTTATTATAGTAGCAGCCCATTTATGAAAAATAAATATTCATTTAGTTCTCTTTTTGCTCTTTGTGCACTTAATGTTGTGTTCAAAGCATTGGGTCACTTTTTGGTGTAATCATAATAAGTTTACTGTTTACATCTTTTATGCCCTTTATACTTATACTTCATTCTTTTTCTACCAGCTCCCTAACTGTGGTCGGGACACAAGTCCTGATGGAGAATTATAGAATTCTGCCTATTTTTTTCTCTCTATACACTATATTGCCAAAAGTATTGGGATGCCTGCCTTTACACACACATGGCATCCCAGTCTTAGTCCGTAGGGTTCAATATTGAGTTGGCCCACCCTTTGCAGGTTTAACAGCTTCAACTCTTTTGGGAAGGCTGTCCATAAGGTTTAGGAGTGTGTCTATGGGAATGTTTGACCATTCTTCCAGAAGTGCATTTGTGAGGTCAGGCACTGATGTTGGACAAGAAGGCCTGGCTCGAAGCAGGGGGGACACAGGAGATTGTAAATCACAAACATCTCAGCAAACTTCAGAGAAAAAATAACATTTAGATGAGTGGTGTTTGGAGCTTTAGGCAATGATAAGATATAAGTATATACTATCTTCTTTTGCAGAGACAGCTTTGTGGCCATTTTTAAATGTTTTTGTTTACTTGACAGGGTTGTAGGCAGCTTGCCTACAAGTGTGGGTTTTGAAATAGCAAGTGAGTTAGCCTGCCCAGACGGGGAAGGGGTTAACTAGCGTTGGTCTTCTTTCCTGAGCTCTTTGGACCCTGCTTTTCTTCCCTGTGAGGGGTAAGGTCGGGGTTTTGGCCTTTTCCTTTGCTGGGCTTTTTGGGCCCTGCCTTTCTACCCTCTGCTATAAAAGAGGGGGTAGACTGGGTTCTGGGAACCCCCATTCCTGCTCCTGGTCACAACGGATATGGGATACCAGGAGAGGGCTTCTGCGCCCAGTAGCCCTTCGGGACACCCAAAGGTCAGAGAAACTGCCAAGCTTTGGCGGATGGCAGTAATGGACTATCACCTTTGTCAAGGTATGCCTGGGCAGCTCAGTTCAGTTAGTTAGCGATTGGACTGTTTTGCACTTAACACTGTAATGGGCCTAAACTAAGTTAAAGGGGTTGTAAAGAGAATTAAAAAAAAAACTTACCTCCACTGTGCAGCTTGTTTTGCACAGAGTGGCCCCGAACCTGGTCTTCTGGGGTCCCTCGGTGGCTGTCTCTGCTTCCCCCAGCAAGTACTTCTCACGTTCATGCTAGCTCCTTCGCATGGTGAGAAGCACTTGCGGGCACACTCCCGTGATACAGCCGGCGGCTATAGCCGCCCACTGTACCATTTGGCCCCGCCCCCGGCGCGCCGCATCATTGGATGTGATTGACAGCAGCGTGAGCCAATGGCTGCGCTGCTTTCAATCCATCCACTCCAGCCAATCAACGGCCAGGCAGAGCGGCGAAGAAGATGTCGGAGGCGAGAGCGGGACTTTCGAGGGGTCAGGTAAGTAAAACAGGGGAGCTGGGGGGGCCGGCACTGTCAGATATTTTTTCACCTTAATGCATAGAATGCATTAAGGTAAAAAAATATTTACCTTTACAACCCCTTTAAGTAAAGCTCTCAAACTGTCTGTAAGCCTGGTCCTAAGGTATTCAAAGAACTGAGTCTGTAATGTGCAATGGGGTATGAGGCAAGGCTACAAAAGGCAGGACAAAAGGAAGAAGGAATGCAGTTGCTATGGGTAACCACTAGTAACTAGTGTAGAGCATACAGCAGCTGGCCAGAAGCGTTGTACCCTCTGTAGTTGGCAGGTCCCCTGGTAGCGAGGAGGACTTTGTCCAGGCTCTCTCCCTAACAGTCAGTTCCCTTGAGGTTTCTGGGACCAAACTAGCGGTACTGAGACCTCATGTACCTGGCTGCATGGTATGGGAGAGAAGGAGTTAGGTGAGAGCACGTAAGAGGTCCACGCTCAACCGTACCCCATTCTGTCACTGGGAGTGAGGTGGCAGATGTACACTGGACTGGTGGAGAGGGCACCAGCTCAGAAATGTCCCTCCTAAATGCAACATATAATGAAGAAGGTATGTAGTGACATGGAGCAAGACACTCCACAGAGGAACTCTGTACAATAATTAATGCACACAGCATACGACTCATTTCTAAGCAGGGGTACCATGTTTGATGTTCACATTAACTCAGCCCCGCCTGGTCCTGGGCATTGATGAGCGGCAAAAGGTACCCCCCACATGCAGGGTAGCCCCCACCCAAAGGGTCACTTTATTAACCCTGAAAACGAATCCCATTAATACCAGCCAAGTAAACACGTTTTAGAGGTGTGTGGCCTTAACTGACCCTTCCATTTTGAAACATAAAATTCAGTGCATTTTGGAATTTTGTGTTTTAACGCTGGTGTCACTGTGGGTTGTGTTGATTTTATTCCTGACCGCTGACATTAGCTTCTTTGCTTCCCATCTGTTCAGTGTGCGGCTGCCAGAAAGTTTCTCCCAAGCTGCTACATAGTGAATCAAATGCCATTTCCACCATATTTCTTTAAAATATGTACACTTTTTTTAAAAGAAACAAGCAACTTGCAATATAAAGTTACCCAAAGCAATCATGAACAGGTGTTTGACACACGGGGGACACAGGGAAGAGGAGGGATGGAAATTCCCCAAAGCTCTTACCTGTATATAAATTGGATATATAGCAAATAACGATGTTGTGCATGACTGAAGGCATCCCATGGGAGCTGAGGCTGCAAAACCATGGATGCACCGAGGCCAAAAAAGTAATATGAAATGCATCAGTGGTGGTGTGGTCCCCAGTTATAAAGTAAGTGTCGTGTACAACATCATTATTTGCTATATATCCAATTTATATACAGGTAAGAGCGTTGGTGAATTTCCATCCCTCCTCTGCCCTGTGTCCCCCGTATGTCAAACACCTGTTCATTCTGCCTTCTAGTACTATAGATCTATCCCAATTGCTATTTTCTCCTGATAAATGGACATCTCCACGAAACGCGTAGAGCCCCAGCCTTATGCTACATCATCGCAATCATGTGATTCTGAGATTTAATAACATTAATTTTATCATTGACGATTATCACTATTAACATCATTATCTTTATTATGAATTGGAACTTTTTATTATTATATATTAATGTACAGTATCTATTATTATTACTGTGACTCATGTTTAATACGCTGTTAAGGTGTTACTATTGTCTATCATGTTATTTTCAATTATTCAATGTATATTTCTTTGGAATTTACCATGATGTGATTCTATATCTTATTATCTAGCCGTGCTTCATACAAAGTCCCACCCAACCCCCTTCTTTTAATATACAAACTTTTTTTTAGTGCAGCAAACCTTTCCTTTAAAAAGGAAAAAATTGAAAAAAAAAAAAGATTTTGTGCTGGTGTGGTATTTTGTGTTTTTTTTAAATTTAATTTAAGGGTATATTTCTATTATTTGTATGATGATATGGACCTTTTTCAGGTTGGAATGTTTTTGCAGTAGGGTACCCCTTAAAAAAGTAGCTTTTGTTTTGGGTGGTATTTTTTGTGGGTTTTCATTAATTTTGTGGGTATAATGATTTTTATTGTATGCATTGTATGCGTCATCTGCATTGCACATGGTTGTAGGGCAGTTGAGGTGCAGCTCCATTCACTTGAATGGGTTGCATTTTGCAAGGGGGGCTGCAGTGTTGATGATTTTTGGCTGCGGCATATGTATACTACCATACAGCTGCATTTGCAGTTCAGGGACAGCGGTTGGAGGGAGGTAAAGATTCAACACAGCCATGTGTTTTCACCCCCCCCCCCCCCCAGCCATTTTCAAACTGCATTATCCTCTGCAGTACAGTATCTTAATTCCTGTAGAAAAATCTTTGTCTTTGCTCTTTGTCTCTGCTAAATTTAGGCCTAGCCTTGCTCATTATAATTGTCCTGCTGCTGGCCAATTTGATACTGCTGTATAATTAGCAGTCTGTGAATTTTCATAGTAGAACACCTTCTTGTGCTCTGTGTCTCTAGTAAAAAAAATGTTTACACTGCTATTAATAGGGCCTTTTCTTTTTAAACCAACTGTTGGTTGGTGCTGCCTTTTGTTTGCATCAGTGTTAATTTTGGCATCAAATTTCAATTTAGTTTAATGCCACGAACACACAATCGGACATAACGGCGGACTTGGTCCGGAGGACCAGAGTCCATCTGACAATTTGATCGTGTGTGGGCTCCAGCGGACTTTTTCTTCCCAAAAGTCTGGCGGACCTAGAAATAAGACTGGCTTCAAATTTGTCCGCCGGACTCGGCTTTTAGCGGACAATCTGTTCGTCTGTATGCTAGTCTGACGGACTAAAACCGACACTAGGGCAGCTATTGGCTACTGGCTATGAACTTCCTTATTCTAGTCTGGTCGTACGTCATCACGTTCAAATCCGTCTGACTTTTGGAGTGATCGTGTGTGGTCAAGTTCGTTCGTTTGAATGTCTGGTGGACCTCAGCTGCAAAGTTCGTCGGATTGTCCACCAGACCAAGTCCGTTGAAAAGTCTGGTCGTGTGTACACGGCATTAGTCATAGTCTTTAACTAAAATGCATTTTAGTTTTAGTCATATTTTAGTCATCTAAATTGTTTTAGTCATATTTTAGTTATTCGGAATTGTTTTAGTTGTATTTTTGTCATCTGAATTGTTTTAGTTGACCAAAACAGTGTTTGTTAAGTTTGTCGATTAAAATATTTTTGGCAACAAACTTAACACTGGTTTGCATTATGATGTAGCATTGTGTTAAAGGGAAAAAAAAAAAAGCGAAACTCACATTATATCACTCACATTCTCCTCACTCCTCTATCCTCATAGATAAAATAAAATTTAGGCCTAGATGGTTGTAGGGCAGTTGTGGTGCAGCTCCATTCTCTTGAATGGGTTGCATTTTGCAGGGGGACTGCCCACTGAACAGACAGTGTGGATGATTTTTGGCTGCGGCATATGTATACTACCATACAGCTGTCTTTGCAGTTCAGGGACAGTGGTTGGAGGGTGGTAAAGATTCAACTCAGCCATGTGTTTTCACCCCCCCCCCCCCCAAGCCATTTTCAAGCTGCAGTACAGTATCCCCTGCATTAATTCCTGTAGAAAAATATTAGCTTTTGCTCTTTGTCTCTGCTAAATTTAGGCCTAGCCTTGCTCATTATAATTGTCCTGCTACTGGCCAATTTGACATGGTCGTATAATTTGCGGTCTGTGAATTTTCATAGTAGAACACCTTCTGAACTCTGTGTCTCTAGTAAAAAAATGTTTACACTGCTGTTTCATCTGCCGTCTAATAATTCTCAATGGGAGTTTGACAGAAATTGACCTGCGGCAGGACAGTTTTGCATCAGCAAGAACAGGAACCACGGGCCAAATCACTGTTTATTGAAAAAACATATGTCACTGCTAAAGCTACCTTACGCCAAAATTAATCAGATTGGGATGCTGTTGTCTGTAAGCCAAGATAATTTTAAAAGAAAAAATTCTATTGCACAGCCAATTATGCCCTTCCAATGTATGCTGTCACTGAGTCAGCGTACATTGTGATAATGGCACTGCTCTGTAACACAACATACACTACATTGTCAATATTATTGGGGCGCCTGCCTTTACATGCACATGAACTTTAATTGCATCCGGGTCTTAATTCGTAGGGTTCAATACTGAGTTGGCCCCCCCTTTGCAGCTTTAACAGCTTCAACTCTTCTGGGAAGGCTGTTCGCAAGGTTTAGGAGTGTGTCTATGGGAATGTTTGACCATTCTTCCAGAAGCACATTTGTGAGGTCAGGCACTGATGTTAGATGAGAAGGCCTGGCTTGCAGTCTTCGCTCTAATTCATCCTAAAAGGTGTTCCTTCGGTTTGAGGTCAGGACTCTGTGTAGGCCAGTCAAGTTCCTCCACCCCAAACTCGCTCATCCATGTCTTTATGGAACAGGAAGGGGCCATCCCAAACTGTTCCTACAAAGTTGGGAGCATATATTTGTCCAAAATGTCTTGGTATGCTGACACCTTAAGAGTTCCCTTCACTGGAACTAAGGGGCCAAGCCCAACCCCTGAAAAACAACCCCACACCATAATCCCCCCGCCACCAAATAATTTGGACCAGTGCACAAAGCAAGGTCCATAAATACATGGATGAGTGAGTTTGGGGTGAAGGAACTTGATTGGCCTGCACAGTCATTGCCTGACCTGCACATTGTCCTGACCTCAATCTGATAGAACACCTTTAGGGTGAATTAGAATGGAGGCTGCAAGCCTTGCTTTCTCATCCATCAGTGTCTGACCTCACAAATGCACTTCTGGAAGAATGGTCAAACATTCTCATAGACACACTCCTAAACCTTGTGGACAGCCTTCCCAGAAGAGTTGAGCTTCACAATACATTTGACAATATAGTGTACATCTTTAAGGCACCCCAAGCATGTTATTAAAAGGATTTGTGTATTTTTAATACTGCCCTTAAGGCAACATGAAAATATTCTCCCCCCTCTGTATGGTATTACATTTTTATATAGTTTTTTGCATTGGTCCTCCATTATAAGTTCCAGCTTCATATGCTTTTTTGGCAATTGTTTGCCCATTAGCCTAAAAATGGGCAACATTTTTTAACAGGATTTGCCAAACCCTTGGAATATTGAATCCAGGCAGATTAACCTGTGGGTAGGTGCAGTGTGGTGCAGCGGCAGTAAACACTCAGATTCCAGATCAGTGGCGGCCTGTCCATAAGGGGCCCCAAGCCCACCCAGTTGTGTGACAATAGTGAATTAACATTCACTATTGTCTTCCTGATTCTCCTCCCGGCCAATCAGGAAGCGGGTCCTGAGACTCGTCACCCAAATGGCTGAGAGGAGAAGCTATCCTATTGCCTGCTGAGGAGGAGGAGACGCCGTCCGGAGGAAGCGCTGCCCACGACCTAGATGGGGTAAGTGCGGGGCTGCTGACCAGCCGACCGAGAGGTGGGGCCTGTGTAAAAAAATACCACCAGCCGCCACTGGTGCAGATGCAGAGAAACAGGAATTATGTTATAATTGAAGATGGGCAAAACAGTTTAATCCCGACGGGGAGGCAATCCGGCTGGGAACACTTATTGATGTAACAGCAAGGAGTCAGCAGCAGAAGATCATAGGTGTGCTGACAGCATCTATCTCGAGGAGCAGAATGCAGCCTGGCCAGTCTGTACCCAAGTAGGGTGCCATCTAGGTATCCCTGCACTTACGCTTCTCCTCAGGAACCTCTCCCTGATTCTAAGCACTTACTGTCCCTGACAGACGGGTGACCCATCACTACTCTAACCACAAACGAACTGCGCGCTAAGCCCAGGAGCCAGGGTCTAAAATAGACTCTGCCTTACCCAAGATGGCCACCGGTGTCACATGGTAGGCCAGCACCCAATCAGACAGCTGCCCCTGTGATCCTGGAAACCATAGAGGAGCTAAGTTTCTCTTGACTTTCTCTCTCTCTGCTATGCTGCTGTGGTTGAGCTCCGCCGATAGTAAAGGAAATATAATGTGTCTGCCTAAAGGCTCATCCATAATGGCCAGTAACATAGGTTTCTGCAGGGAAAGTAAATATTTCACTTTTTCCTTTATTGTAAGGAGGCAGAGTGGTCAGCTTTTTTATGGACGTGAAGCTCTACCCCTGCAGGACTGCTGAATTGAAACGATTCTTAGCCAAAGCAGTACAGAGGCCGCCAGTCACACAAGCAACAGTCCATTTGTTCCCGCTCGAATAAGTAGTCTATGGGTTGTTTTTTTGTGATTTTGTGAATCAAGTTTTTTTCAGAACTTATAACAGGAGAAGCATTGGGTCATAGGATACACCAAAACATTCAGTAACATTAAACAAAGTACACTCTTTTTCTTGTGCATATGGCACAGTCTAAACCAGTGATTCTCAACCAGGGTTCCGTGGAACCCTAGGATTCCTCCAGAGGTTGTTAGGGGTTCCTTCAGCATTGGGCAATTTCTGCCTCTCGGATAAGTTCCCACTGACACCATTGATCTTTTTAGCTATCTGTAAGGAGGTAATTCTTCCCAATGACCACAAGTGTAAGGACCATTCTTCCCACTGACCATCACACTAATGTATCATGAGTTCTAGATCTCTAGTTTTTAGAAGGAGTTCCTCGAGACCGGAGAACTATTTCAAGGGTTCAAAAGGTTGAGAAAGGCTGGTCTAAACCCTCACAGCTGGAGACCATAAGGGTAGTCTTCCAGACCCCTTGTAAAGAATCCTACATCCAGCTCAAGATTAGACCCAGGTCTCCAGCCCCTGTCACAGCCAAGACCCAGCAGATCAACAACTCAGCCAATATGTGTTTCAGAGGCAAGCAGCAGAACCTTCCCTGCTGGGGCTCCAGGCTATTTAAAATCTCCCAGACCACCTTCTAGACGTATCTCTCCAGGGATTGGTCAGGACAGTAAATTTTTGTCCAGGTATTTGAATTTCCAACCCTAAGCTCTAGAAGCTTCTCCCTGAGGCAGGGGGAAACAATCAAACTCCCAGCCTGTGAACCCTCAAGGACCACTGACATCCTCCTCAGCACTCCATCTCCATCTTCCACCCGACTCCCTTTACTGGCATGGCTCATGTCTATTTATGAGGTAAGCTCTGCCCCCTTTTGGCTCAAAGCTGGGGATTGGCTGAGGCCTCATAAATATGCATGGCAGCCCCTCCTCCAGTTTCTACAAACTTCCAGACCAGGAAGAAGTGCCAGAGAGATCTACTGGATGAGTCATCCAGCCCCTGAGTCACTGAACCCTGTCCCAGATTCACAGCCCAAGCTTGGGCTAAACTTTTCCTACACAAACAACTAAACTAACACTACTTCTAGCACACACTAGAGGGTGCAACAGTAAGAAAAAAATAATAAAAAAGATTTTAAAAATATATAATTTTAGGAGATTGCTGAACATTAACTTTTTTTTTTTTTAATGGTAGCTGTGTCTCTGATCGGGAAATTTTTTTCAGTACAAAGATAAAAAAAAATTAGCAGAGATTCTACCTATTCTCTTTTCTATACTAAACGGAAGAAAAAATACGTTTATTTTGCCATTGACACAATATTCCAATGCTGGCTGGAAGTTCCTCTAGTTCTTCGTCATTAGGATATACTGTTTTCTTAGGCCGCGTACACACGGGCGGACTGTCTGACGGACTTGGTCCGCTGAAACACGTTTCAGCGGACAATCCGCTCGTGTGTGGGCTTCAGCGGACTTTTTCAGCGGACAGTCTGGCGGACTAAGTCTTTCGGAATTTCCGTAATATTGTCCGTCCAAACTTGGTTTCAGCGGACAGTCCGCTCGTGAGTAGGCTAGTTCGACGGACTAAGTATGGCGCATGCTCAGAAAGGATTTACACGGCCGAAGGTTGCATTGCAGTGTATTGGACGTCGAATTTCTAGTCCCGTCGTACGTGCTGTACACGTCATCGCGCAAGCTTTCAGCGGACTGTCTGTTCGTCGTGTGTGGTCAAGTCCGTTCATTCAAAAGTAGGACGGACTGTCTGTCGGATTGTCTGACGGACTTAGTTGGACGGATAGTCCGCCCGTGTGTACGCGGCCTTAGTGTCGTAGTCAGAAGTCTTGTGTGGCATGTTCTCGGGCACAGGCTGTATTTTTAAGTAACATTAATAGCGTGTAGAACTTGGTGTTAACAAAACATTGCTTTTAAACAGATGGGTATCTTGCTTTAACAGCCAAGAGCAGATGGTCTTATTAGGTTTTAATAGGAAAAAAAAGTTTTGGGAGGAGAAATGTTTGAAGAATGTTTTTAATTTCCTGAATAAAACAAAAACAAAATGCAATTATTGGGCAGCCGCTGAAAATAAGGGTGCTTGCAGGGAATATACTTACCTTCTGTCTAGCAGGTGTACAGCCGTGGTAGAAAAATACATCACTGCACTGACGCGTACGTATACAGTGTGATGGAAATAAAAACATATTAGTGAGAAATGTAGATACATACAGTATATATCATAGATGACAACTGTCCCGGATTTGCAGGGACTGTCCCACATCTTGGTCCTCTGTCCAGATGATGCTGTGTCCTGGGATCACTCCGTCACTCTTATTTGTGTTACTGAGCATGCAAAGTAATTAAAAAAATACCTGAAGGGATCATCGCCATGAAAGGCCAGTTCTTGAATATTATATTTAGAGGACGGGACTACTGGGAAGGTGCACATGTCATGTGTGGACCCTGTGCAGAGGTCCACACAGTACATACAGTGTACAGCTTAGGAAAAAAAAAACCCATAAATGTCTAGAAAAAAAAAAAAAAAAAAAAATATATATATATATATATATATATATATATATATACACACACCATATTGTCAAAAGTATTGGGACTCCTGTCTTTACACACACATGAACTTTAACCACTTGCCTTCCAGGCACTTAACCCCCTTCCCGCCCAATCCATTTTTCAGCTTTCAGTGCTCTCGCACTTTGAATGACAATTACGCGGTCATGCTACACTATACCCACATTTTTTATCATTTTTTTCACACAAATAGAACTTTCTTTTGGTGATATTTAATCACTGCTGGGTTTTTTATTTTTTATTAAAAAAAAAGACCAAAAAATGTTTTTTACTTTTTTTCTGTCAGTAAATTTTGTAACAAAGTAATTTTTCACCTTCACTGATGTATGCTGATGAGGCGGCACTGATGGGCACTGATAGGCTGAACTGGTGGGTGTTGATGAGGTGGCACTTATGGGCACTGATGAGGCGGCACTTATGGGCACTGATTAGGTGGCACTGATGAGGAGGCACTAATATGCCACATTTATGGGCACTGATAGGTGGCACTGATATGTGACACTGATGATCACTGATAGGCGGCACTGATGGGCACTGTTAGGTAGCACTGATGGGCACTAATAGGCGGCACTGGTGGGCACTAATAGGCGGCACTGGTGGGCACTGATAGGTGGCACGGATAGGCGATACTGATGGGTGCCATTGTTGGGTGACACTGATGGGTATTATTGATGGCTGGGCATTGATTGACAGCAGTGACGGGCATTGATGGGCAGCACTGATAGGTAGCACTGATTTCCAGCACTGACTGGCATCGCTAATGGGCACTGATTGGTGGCACTTGTGAGCAGTGGTAGGCACTGATTGCTGCCACTGGTAGGCACTGATAGCTGGCATTGGTGGGCAATGGTGGGCACTGATTGGTGACACTGTGTTGCACTATTGTAATCAGAGCACTGATGATCAGTGCCCTGATTACATTCCTAGCTGTCCCCTGTGAGGAGATGCCGCTGATCGGCTCTCCTCTCCTCACACTCTGTCATTTGACAGTGGGCGGGCGGCAAGCAGTCAATGACACCCCAGTCTTAGTCAATATTGAGTTGGCCCACCCTTTGCAGCTATAACAGTTTCAACTCTTCTGGGAAGGCTGTCCACAAGGTTTAGGAGTGTGTCTATGGGAATGTTTGACCATTCTTCATGAGGTGCATTTATGAGCTCAGGCACTGATGTTGGACGAGAAGGCCTGGCTCACAGTCTCCACTCTTATTCATCCCAACTCAATATTGAACACTACAGACTAAGACTGGAATGCCATTTAAGTTCATGTGCGTGTATACTTTTGACAGTATAGTACATACAGTATCTCACAAAAGTGAGTACACCCCTCACATTTTTGTAAATATTTTATTCTATCTTTTCATGTGACAACACTGAAGACATTGCACTTTACTACAATGTAAAGTAGTGATTGTACAGCGTGTATAACAGTGTAAATTTGCTGTCCCCTCAAAATAACTCAACACACAGCCATTAATGTCTAAACCACTGGCAACAAAAGTGAGTACACCTCTAAGTGAAAATGTCCAAATTGGGCTCAATTAGCCATTTTCCTTCCCCGGTGTCATGTGACTCATTAGTGTTATAAGGTCTCGGGTTTGAATGGGGAGCAGGTGTGTTAAATTTGGTCTTATCGCTCTCACTCTCTCATACTGGTCACTGGAATGGCACCTTATGGCAAAGAACTCTGAGGATCTGAAAAAAGGAATCATTGCTCTATATAAAGATGGCCTAGGCTATATTAAATGTAGGTTAGTACTTTTTATTAAAATATTTTACTGGTATTCTGCACTTGGAGATTTATTTATATTGCATGTGAGTTTACCACGGAGGGGCGTGGGGCAGATTAACGAATTTTAAAGTATCCATTGTCATTGTTGAGAAGTTTGTGTTTGTGATACCAGAAGTGTGACTAGACCTGTAGGGGTCTTTCCCTGAGGTGGGAGGCTGGTGCATACTATGGTCACGGATGGTGAAAGTCTTCCACTTTGAGAGAATTGGAAAATCATTTTGCGTGTGCACTTTGGATGGTGACATCACTATATGAACATTTCTTGCACTTAAGTTTTGCACGGAGCACTTTACAATTTTTCTGGAACTTTATTCATGTGGAAAACACATATAACATACATACATTGTTTGTTTATTATATTATTTGGTTTAGCATTTGCACTTTATTATATCATTAGTCATTGGGTGATATTTGCAATTTATTCATAATTTGCACAGCACATTCTCAGTTATTTATTGAACTTTTGTTATGCACTTTATTTGCGTATTGAGGAAGCGCTACATGATTTATTCATTATAATTTAAAAAAGCTTTTTTTTTCCTACGTTAGATATATATGAAGCGAGAGTGTATTGGTGTAAAAGGAATGAGTGGGTGTGAGATGTACAGAAGAATGAGTGTAATACATGGGTACAATGTATTAATAGATGTATCGATTTAATAAGAAATTAAATGTGTCAATAGATAAACAGAGGCTAATACAACATAGGAACTGACCAATGATTGGATGAGGATAATAGAAGGTAATCTGACCACCCATGCCCTCAGGGTATGGGATCGGTCAAATGCCATGTATGCCCTGGCGCCCCCGGGGTCTCCATTGGCTCCTCTAGGAGGGTTCAGGTGGTTTCCCCCTGGAGAGCAGGTAGCCTTTTTTGGGACTTGGGCCGCTGACGGCAACTATAGCTGTGGCAAATTTATAGACAAGGGTAAGCTGATACCCCTAGATGTTTTGAGGGATAGATACGGACGCTTTCCAATGGACTGGTGGAGATACAAGCAGCTTCACCACTTCACCACGAACCTGGGCGCTACGTTAAGAGACATAGAATCTCTTACGTCGCTTGAAAAGGTGTTTATGGCAGAGGAGCCCACTCCCCACTTAGTTTCTGAACTTTATCGGCTTCTGGGGGCAGTTTCTGGCCCCATCCGACCAGTTTTTATGAGGGAGTGGGAACGTGATCTGGGGGTCGATTTTACACCAAGCCAACGATCGCTAGTGTGCCGATTGGCACACTCCAGCTCCATTGATTCCCGGACACAGGAAACCAACTACAAACTTTTGACTCGTTGGTATCGGGTGCCGGCAGCGTTGGCCCGCATCTACCCCTCGGTCACGGACCTTTGTTGGCGGGGTTGTGGCCAGAAAGGCACTCTCTTACATATTTGGTGGGATTGCCCTGTAATACACACATTTTGGGTCGACATTCACGCCTTTATTAAAAATGCACTGCAGATCGAGATCCCTTTCACCCCATCGCTCTTTCTCCTGCACCTCCCCGCCCCTCCTCTGAGCCGCTATACGAAGAGTGTACTCCCCCACCTCTTAAATGCCGCTAAGCGTCTAGTACCTATATACTGGAAACGCTCACAGACTCCTACCATTACTGAGTGGCTCAAGAGGGTGGAAGATATTAGGGAGGCGGAGGAGTGGGTGGCGCGGTGCAGGGACAGAAGTGACCGTTTCGGTAGGATCTGGGCCTTGTGGCAGCGGCATACTGCTGGCACGGGCCCTATGCCATCTAGCTTGGATGTTGCGCTGTTGGAGCTAGCAGAGCCTTCACTGAAGCTGAAGAGGCCAGTGAGCGGTGACGTACATACCTGAACATGACTTTTTGCCGAGCCAATCGCAGTGTGATGACCTGTATCCTCCCTTCCTCTTGCAGAGTCTCAGGGTCCTGGGGGGGTGATTTGCCCCCAGGGGCGACGCAGCCTCTGTGGCCCGTTGATGGGGCCCACGCCTTCGGCCACTGTCTCCTGGGCATTCTGACGGGCGACTGGTGCCGTGGGAGACTTGGGCGGGGTTCCGGGTGATGCTTCCCCCCCTGACGGAGTTATGCTGGAGGCTTGAGGCCCCACTCCGGGGGGGGCGTTGGCCGGGGCCCTGCTGAGGGCCGTGGGCGTTTTGCCCCAATTCGGGTATTGACAGCTGGTGGGGGGTGTGTGCCTTGAGCTGGGCCTCTGATGGGGGTCCCCCCTTGATGTGAATCGCACTGGAAGGGCCTGTGTTTGTTTTTTCCCTTCCCCCCTCAAATGTTCTATCCTGTTATAGGGTTACTGTTTTTCCCCTTCTGTCTTGATTTTCCCTGATGTTTTGCACAATGTTAGATCTGTTTAACGTGGTCAATTACTCAGGATAGTGATACATTGTCGATTGTATTGTGCACTATATGTTTTGTTATGTTCTACAGAAACTAAAATAAAAATAAAGATTATATAAAAAAAATAGAAGGTAATCTATATATAGTAATAGTTAATAAGTGGATGTGTAAATGTTGTATAAAAATTTGTAAAAAATGTTTTGTTAAATAAAGATTATAAAAAAAAAAAGCTAATATCTGAGGGGATCACCGCTATAAGAGGACGGTTCTTATATATTCTATTTAGGGGACGGGAACCATTGGGCAGGTGTGCATATCATGTGTGGACCCTGTGGGGGTCCATATTAGAGCTGCACAATTAATCGTCAAGAATTGTTATTGCGATCTTGACTGAAGTGTTTCACAATTCTTTCTATACAAATAATTCTCTCTGCTCTTCTGAAGCCACAACCAGGGCCGTCTTTAAGGCAGGACAAAAGGGGCAGCTGCCCTGGGCCCTGCCTCATACTTGCCAACTATCCTGGTTTAAATTCCTTCGTCCCTCGAGGTTTTAGTCCTGTGCTGTGTCCTGATATCTCAGTGTGAAGTGCTGCTACTACCAGCTCTGCCATATTGTTGTGTACAGATGACTCACCTGCAGACCCTGTATTTACATGTAAATACCGGCATTCATATGTAAATAGCGGTGGCTGGCAGCATTGATATGTATATCATGCCCCCCTGAGGTCATAGCCACAGTAAACTCTAGCAACCAATCAACAAGCAGAAATCATGTGCTGTAACCTCTAAAAACGAATCAGTGAGTCGTAATGTGTGCTGTAACCTCTAGCAACCAGTCAGTGAGTGGTAATGATACACTGTAACCTCTGGCAACCAATTGCAATAGCTGCCTAATCTGATTCAGTAAACTGATTTTGAGTCTAGCTGCTATTTATTGTATGTCTCAGAGCAGGTGGAGAGAGAAACTGCATGGACGGGGGGGGGGACGAGCTACCTCGAGCTACCTCGCAGGGGACAGGGAGGGGGGTGGGACGAGCGCCGTCAGATTAGGTACAGTGAGAATCTCCTGTTTACTTGGCAGCCTCTGTAATAGGAAGCTGCTGCATTGAAGGCAATGGTGAGGCTGCAGATGGGCACTGACCCTTATTTTGCTTCAAAGTTCCTTATTTAAAATGTAAGTTTTTTCCTGAAACTTCCCTCTTAAAATTAATGTGCGTGTTATACACCTGTGCGTGTTATACGCCGATAAATATGGTATATATTTTTTAGCATCCTAGAGAATAAAATGGCGGATGTTGCAATATTGTCACACTGTATTTGTGCAGCAGTCATTCAAATGCAATTTTTTTGAAAAAATTACTTTAATGAATAAAAAAAACCCAGTAAAGTTAGTCCGTTCTTTTTGTATAATGGGAAAGATTTTACGTCGCGAGAAACGTGATCTTTTTATTCTAAGCCAAAAAATTGTGATTCTCGTGAAAAATCGTGATTCTCATTTTGGCCAGAATCGAACAGCTCTTATATATATATAGTTCAGAAGGGTGAGGTGCACGTTGGTCAGAGTACCAAGTGCAAGCAATCAACCCCTCCTAAAGGCTTATATTATAGAAAACGACAAAAAAGGGATTGTTGCACAAAAATGTTTTAATGAAAAATATAATCAAAATATAATCAAAACAATATAATAATAATAATAATAATATATATATATATATATATATATATATATATATATATATATATATATATATACATATAAAATGACAAAAATGGATTTCTGCACAAAAATGTTTTATTGAAAAATATAATCAAAGTGTCCAAAATATATAGGCCATCATCGTATCATTAACGATGATGGCCTATATATTTTGGATATTTTGATTATATTTTTCATTAAAACATTTTTGTGCAGCAATCTGTTTTTGTTGTTTTATATATATATATATATATATATATATATATATATATATATATATATATATATATATATATATAACTATATATATATATATATATTATTAATATTTTTATTATTTTTTTTTTTTACCTAGAGAGAAAGAGGATTTTTTTTTTTTTTGCAAGCTGTACTAAATAAAAGCTTTAACAAATACAACATGTGCGAGAGCAAATTGTCTTAGGCCTCGTTCACACTTGTGTTGCCCTCAAGGAGTGATGCGCGGTAAAACACCTTTTTAAAGGGCATTTGACAGGCAGCTAAGAGGTGTTATGTCACCTCCTCACCACGTTTTAACTCTGTAAGGCCAGTACCACTGCATCGCAACTGCATTTTGTACCGCGGTCCTGTGGTTTTTAAGTAAATGTATCTAAATGCAAAACCAAAAATGTAATAAATAAAAAAAATAAAAATAAAATAAAATAGCTGCATTCATTTTCCTGGATATTTTCCTGTATTTTCCTGGTACTCCTGCACATAACACACTCCCTGTCCTATGTGGCTATGCTCACTCCCCGTACTGTACCTATGAAGGGAACCTTGGTTATAAACCGAGGATTGGATTACAATTGTCTTCCTTTCTTCGGGCTGGGAAATTAGTACTTTACAAAAATAGTTTGGCTAGATAAGAAGATAACATTGTTTAATATATCAGTTAAATTCAGAGGAAGTTATAAGGACACTGCATTTCTGGCAGAATAAACAGATATTTTCTGTTCTTATTAAAAATTGTCTGAGGCTGAAAAATACCACTTTGGTCAGGAAGGTGTGTTGTGTGTATCTTGTGTAGTCAAGGACATATACACTATATTGTCAAAAGTATTGGGACACCTGCCTTTACACGCACATTAATTATTATTTTTTTACCACATCAGCTAATCATTTCAAGAGACTTATTCAACTTTACGTTCATTAACTGTCTCCTTCTCGGTTTTGCATCAGTGTGGTATTTTTGACAGAGTTTGTTTATTTTTAATTTAAATATTAAAATCTTATTCACTGGCAGTTCTTTATTTCTATCTTTTAAAAAATTTCCTTCTTTCACTACCCATTTAACCCATCTTCCTGCCTACTTCCCTCCCATCCACCCCCTGGGATGCCTGCCTTTACACGCACATGAATTTTTGCACTGCATTTCGTTTGCAAGCATTTCTTGCTTTGTGCACTGGTCCAGATCATTTGATGGAGGGGGGATTATGGTGTGGGGTTGTTTTTCAGGGGTTGGGTTTGGCCCCTTAGTTCCAGTGAAGGCGTCAGCAAACCAAGACATTTTGGACAATTTCATTCTCCCAACTTTGTGGGAACAGTTTGGGGATGGCTCCTTCCTGTTCCAACATGACTGAGTACCAGTGCACAAAGCAAGGTCCATAAAGACATGGATGAGCGAGTTTGGGTTGGAGGAACATGACTGGTCTGCACAGAGTCCTGCCCTCAACCCGATAGAACACCTTTGGGATGAATTAGAGCAGAGACTGCGAGCCAGGCCTTCTTGTCCAACATCAGCGCCTGACAACACAAATGCGCTTCTGGAAGAATGATCAAACATTCCCATAGACACACTCCTAAACCTTCCTAGAAGAGTTGAAGCTGTTATAGCTGCAATGCGTGGGCCAACTCAATATTGAACCCTACGGACTAAAACTAGGATGCCATTAAAGTACATGTGCGATAGGAGATAGAAATGAGATAGGAATGCGGGATACCTACTAACAAACATATGTAGGCATAGGACACACCCCCTGTCACATCCCCTTAAAGGGGAATTAACTAAAAAAGGTTAATTAAACCCACAAGGGCTTTTTTTTACCACTACTATTCCTATTTACAATAGGAAATGTACAAATGTACAAATGCAGCAATTTAGAAATTGGATGAAAGGTTTAGCACTGGGAAACACTTTTTGAAAGATAAAAAGTGCATTTAATATACAACTATATGGATCAGACCAAAATGAGGGACAAGTGAGGAGGAAAGAGGGACAGAGGGACATTGCTCCAAATCAGGGACAGTTGGGACCTATGGTGTGCGTGTAAAGGCAGGCGTACCAATACTTTTGACAATACAGTGTATTACACTGTTTTGATTGTTCTTAGAAGAGGCAGCTCAATGGTGAGACATTGTATGGTGGCAGCTCTGCAAGTAAGGACTACTGTTCTGTTCTCTTTACTAAAACTGTGACGTGCGCAATCTGGTGCAGCGCTGCATAGAAACCAATCAGCTTCCATGTGTTATTTGTCAAAGCTTAACTGACGAGCTGAAGTTAGAACCTCATTGGCTACCATGAATGGTTGCACTAGATTTTGAGTGCACTCGTTTTAGTAAATCTCCCCCCATGGCCTATTTTACAGATTTATCTATGTTGCTGTGTAGTTTTGTGCTATGTAGACATGTGCACACTGAAATATTTTGTTTCAGAATTTCGTTTTCGTCCGAAAAATTAATTTATTTAGTTACTCCCGAAATTCGTTTTTTTATTTATTTTGTTTTGTTAAAAAATGCATTAGACCGAAAATCCAAAATAATTAAGGTCGAATCTGTCATTCAAGGCTAATGGTGTCTGTTGAAAGTTCTAAGAAGATTAGACGGAGCAGAAAAACTGTACGACGTCGCAATCGTACATTTCCGGTCTAATGTTCTGCCTACAAGCTATAGTAGAATTCTAATGTTGTATGACACTAGTAATAATTATATTTATGAACTATTATTACTAGTCAACCAACATTAGCATTCTTCTATAGCCTATGGGCGGAGCATTTGACCATAAATGTCCGCTCTCAGCGACTGCTTTGTCGAATCTTCATGTCAAATCTTTTCTCTCTATGTAGAATAATCTTGGACTAATAGAGTTAGGTTAGGCACATTCGACCTTTTTAGCTATTGTCTCTATAATGTCGAATCTTTTCTCTCTGTGTCGAATCTTTTCTCTCTATGTTTAATCTTTTCTCTCTATGTTGAATCTTTTCTCTCTATGTTGAATCTTTTCTCTCTATGTCAAATCTTTTCTCTCTGTGTCGAATCTTTTCTCTCTACGTTGAATCTTTTCTATGTCGAATCTTTTCTCTCTATGTAGAATAATCTTGGACTAATAGAGCTAAGGTTAGGCACATTCAACCTTTTTTTGCTAATGTCTCTATAATGTTGAATCTTTTCTCTCTATGTCAAATCTTTTCTCTCTATGTAGAATAATCTTGGACTAATAGAGTTAAGGTTAGGCACATTCGACCACAGGTTAGATGGACACAGATCACTATTGTCAGCGTCATGTCGAATCTCCTATCTATATCGATCTGTTGTCACAAAGAAAATGAAAATAAAGCATTTGTTTATGTCGGATCTTTCGGTTTTCAGATTCTGCACGTTCGTTATCGTTTGTTAAAACGATAACGAAAATACTAGGGCTGTGAAAATTAAAGATTAATTCCTTGATTAATCGTTAATTGTTTTGATCGATCAAATTTTTTTCGATCGATCAAAATTCTTTTGACCGGTACTCACCTCTCCGCCGACTTCCCGGGTCTTCAGGGAGTTCTGCCGGAGATCCGGTGACATCTCCGGACACCTCCCCCTTCCCCAAGTGCCTCCGTCTTCTAACGAAGGGAAGGGGGGAGGAGTCCGGTGACATTGAAGTTTCTGATTGAACGTAACGTGTACGGGGGAGGAGCTACGCATGACCCCCCCACTGCTGCCCTACGGAACTAACACGATTGTCGGCTTTACATGCTGTGTCATCTTTATGTGTGTAGTTTGTGTTTGAACACAAAAATTAAATCTTATTCTTAAGCGGTGAGCACTTTGATCTTTTCTTTCTACCCACGACCTGAGATTGTGAGAAAAGTTTATGGTCCGTGTTAACCCTTTTGATACCCGCATGCATGACTACCTGTTTGCACAGGGGTCCATGCCATAAGGTGAGAGTGATTCGTTAGACCGGAGGTGGAGGGATTGTCACGCTACTGTGGAAAAAAATTACTTATGTCAGTGCTACAGTTTGAATTTAAAACGTTTGTGTGAACTGTGAAGTTAAGTCATGGATTGTGAAAACGAAGTAGTGTCAGGTGATTATATATAGTGTATACCACATTTACCACTGACTTATGCAGAGTTGCAATGCAAGGAGATCAGCTTAAAGTAGTTGGATCTGTATGGGCATTATAATTAATCAAAATTAGTCGATTAATCGATTTAAAAAAAATATTGATTAATCGAACACAAAATTTTTGATCAGTAACAGCCCTAGAAAATACCCAAAATTCGGATGATAATGCATTTGGACGAAAACAAATGCATACAGTGGTGTGAAAAAGTGTTTGCCCCCTTCCTCGTTTCCTGTTCCTTTGCATGTTTGTCACACTTAAGTGTTTCAGAACATCAAACCAATTTAAACAATAGTCAAGGACAACACAAGTAAACACAAAATGCAATTTGTAAATGAAGGTGTTTATTATTAAAGGTGAAAAAAAATTCAAACCATCATGGCCCTGTGTGAAAAAGTGATTGCCCCCTAAACCTAATAACTGGTTGGGCCACCCTTAGCAGCAACAACTGCAACCAAGCGTTTGCGATAACGTGCAATGAGGCTTTTACAGCGTCCTGGAGGAATTTTGGCCCACTCATCTTTGCAGAATTGTCCTAATTCAGTTACATTAGAGGGTTTTTGAGCATGAACGGCCTTTTTAAGGTCATACCACAACATCTCAATAGGATTCAGGTCAGGACTTTGGCTAGGCCACTCCAAAGTCTTCATTTTGTTTTTCTTCAGCCATTCGGTGGTGGACTTGCTGGTGTGTTTAGGATCATTGTCCTGCTGCAGAACCCAAGTTCGTTTCAGCTTGAGTACACGAACAGATGGTCGGACATTCTCCTTCAGGATCTCTTGGTAGACAGCAGAATTCATAGTTCCTTTTATCACGGCAAGTCTTCCAGGTCCTGAAGCAGCAAAACAGCCCCAGACCATCACACTACCACCACCATATTTTACTGTTGGTATAATGTTCTTTTTATGAAATGCAGTGTTCATTCTACACCAGATATACTTGGACACACACCTTCCAAAGAGTTCCACTTTTGTCTCATCGGTCCACAGAATGTTGTCCCAAAAGTCTTGGGGATCATCAAGATGTGTTGTGGAGAAATTGAGACGAGCTTTGATGTTCTTTTTGCTCAGCAGTGGTTTTCTCTTTGGAACTCTGCCATGCAGGCCATTTTTGTCCAGTCTTTTCCTGATGGTGGAGGCATGAACGCTGACCTTAACTGAGGCAAGTGAGGCCTGCAGTTCCTTGGACGTTGTTGTGGGGTCTTTTGTGACCTCTTGGATGAGTCGTCGCTGCGCTCTTGGGGTAATTTTGGGCGGCCGGCCACTCCTGGGAAGGTTCACCACTGTTCCATGTCTTCGCCATTTGTGGATAATGGCTCTCACTGTGGTTCGCTGGATTCCCAAAGCTTTGGAAATGGCTTTATAACCCTTTCCAGACTGATAGATCTCAATTACTTTCTTTCTCAATTGTTCCTGAATTTCTTTGGGTCTCGGCATGATGTGTAGCTTTTAAGGATCTTCTGGTGGACCTTACTGTGTCAAGCAGCTCCTATTTAAGTGATGCATTGATTGTGAACAGGTGTGGCAATAATCAGGCCTGGGTGTGGCTAGAGAAATTGAACTCAGGTGTGGACAACCACAGTTATAGTATGTTTTAACAAGGGGGGGAATCACTTTTTCACACAGGGCCATGATGGTTTGGATTTTTTTTCACCTTTAATAATAAACACCTTCATTTACAAATTGCATTTTGTGTTTACTTGTGTTGTCCTTGACTATTGTTTAAATTGGTTTGATGTTCCGAAACACGTAAGTGTGACAAACATGCAAAGGAACAGGAAATGAGGAAGGGGGCAAACACTTTTTCACACCACTGTATGTCTATGTAGTGGACAAGTCGTTTTTTGCCAGTACAAAGC
This sequence comes from Lithobates pipiens, assembly GCF_037356315.1. Classification (NCBI taxonomy): domain Eukaryota; kingdom Metazoa; phylum Chordata; class Amphibia; order Anura; family Ranidae; genus Lithobates; species Lithobates pipiens. Next base: position 78,509,229 of record NW_027507784.1, on the reverse strand, counting down.
TGCATGGACATTTTTACCTTGTACAAAAGACCCTGTTGTGAGTCTGTTTGCCCCCAAGAGATGGCCAAAGCAAGACTGATGGAAAAAAAAAAAAAACTTCTAAACTATGACACGCTTCAGAATAAGGATGGAGGCAGATCTGTGATGTGGATCACCTAGAATATATTATTCCCTGACTCATTGTCTGATTTGATGCAATCTCCATAATAATGAAATATATAAAAACACCACTTGTATGTGATTGCAATGCTGCAGTTTAACTTGCCGCATATAGTCTTACTGAATTATTTTTTATGGAACATTTTCATGATTTTTTTTTATTAAAAAACAATATCTCTTTTTCCTTCGACTGACGGTAACCTTGAAGCGTGCTGGAATATAGCAACACGGAATAATGGCTCAGTAACAAAAGCGCCGAGTTCATATCAATAAACATGGCACAAAACAGGGGACGGGCGCTCAGTGTTAATATTAGTGTTCTCAGGAAATCTAAGATTTTTTTTTTCCCCCGAGTTCTTTCCTCCAAGAGAACCTACATAACCCTCATTTTTTTTTCATAGGAGACTTGAAAAAGTGAATTTTCTTTTTTTAAGACATGCAAAAACAGGATGTGCAGTCCTAACAGAATTTGATTATGTAACCCATAATTTAATTCAGATATGTATTCAGTAAAAAAACATTGAATTTTAGCTAAATCCAAAAGCAAAAACGTCAATATATTGCAGGGTAAAAATATGTAGATACGGTGGCAGCATTTGTTTTCTTTTGTTTTTCTGGCTTTTATCTTCCTTTATTTTCAACTGGTGATTCGGTTAATAACACACTTCATGGCCTTGGGGGAAAGCGCTTTTTTTTATCAAACTGTACCCAGGGCTTTTTTTCAGAAGGAACATGGGGGAACGCAGTTCCGGCACCTCCAACACTGAATGTATGTAATGGAAAGTGGTGCTGGGGTGTGCTTCAGGGTCTATTGATGCTGGCTGCTGAAAGGGATCTATTTTTCCAGGGGGGGGTATTATTGCTGGGGGGGGGTCAGTTGTTGCTGGGAGGGATTTACTGTTGAGGGAGGGATCTATTTTTCCAGGGGGGGGGGGTATTGTTGCTGGTGGGGAGTCGGGGGGTCAGTTGTTGCTGGGAGGGATTTACTGTTGAGGGAGGGGTCTATTGATGCTGGCTGCCAGTAGATTGGCTGTTGCTGCCAGGAGTCTAATGTAGCTTGGTGGGTATTTTGTTGTGAGTGATCCATTGTTGCTGGGGGGAGTCGATTGTTTCTGAGGAAGCGAGGGTCTATTGTTGCTTGCTGCAGGGGATCTATTTGACTGCTTTTCTTGTTATCATTAACACATTTCATAGAAATTACTTAGTACCACAAATGTTACTTGGTTCTGTATTCTCTAAAAGTGGCAGTACTGGGAGGTGGGTATGGGGTGGAACCAAGGAACGGTGCTCGGAGGTGGGTAGGGGGCGTGGACAAGGGGTGGCTTGGAAAGGGGGAGTTCCTGTGCCTATTCTCTGAGAAAAAAAGCCTGACTGTACCTATGGTGGAGCAGCGTTTTCACCCTAAAACAGAAAGTGTGTCAGAACTACAGAATGCGTCGCCTTTTCATCATTCCCAGACATAGCAAGAAGGTCCTTTGGTTTAGGGCCTGTATCTGGAGTTCCTTTTTATGCTTTTCTTTGCTTGGATAATATTATTTTGTGTTACTGACAGCTCATGAAAGTGTCTTCATCTTGCAGGTCCATGGGGTCAATGCGTAGGTGAATGCGGACCAAGTGGGCTACAGAGTCGGTCGGTTTGGTGCGTCCATGGGGACAGTTGGGTTACCCATATCTCAAACTGTAACCCAGAGGAGGAACCAGCAAGCCAGCAGAACTGCTTTAAAATTTGCAGCTGGCACAGAGAACTCTATGAGTGGGAGACTACAGAATGGGACCAGTGCGTTCTTGTACCTTATCCGCACACTGGGGTTAAATCTAAAAGCTCAGAATGTGTCACAGCCCAACGTGGACTACAGCAAAGACAAGTGAATTGTGTCCACAAGAACAATAGATCCATAACATCTCAAGAAATCTGTGAGTACTTTACTCCACGACCTACAGAAGAACAATCGTGTCTGGTACCATGTCCACAAGATTGTATTGTTTCGGAATTCTCACCATGGTCTACGTGCAATAAAAACTGTGGGAAACATCTGCAGCACAGGACTCGTTTTGTCATTTCTCCATCTTTGTATGGCGGCTCAGATTGCCCAAATCTCACGGAATGGAGGCCTTGTGCATTCTATGGTTTCTGCTCCTTTGGAGAAGAAGAACACATGTACAGTCTTAAGGTTGGACCTTGGAGCGAGTGTAGGTTGCCTCATCTGAAGGAAATAAGTTTTAGTGGAAGGACCATGTTGGATTTTGGCTCAGATTCTGGTGAAAGAAGTACTTTCAAGCAGGAGAGCCATCTATCACAAGAAAGATTCGATAGATGGGAAACAGAGATTGGTTACCAAACGCGCCAAGTACAGTGCATGCGTAGTGATGGGAAGAGTGCTTTGCTAAGGTAAGAATAATGTTTCCATAGCTTATATATAGTATGTCTGGCAGCTGTCATTTATTAAAGTCTGGAGAAGTTTAAGAAACTAAATGAAACATCAATTTAATATGCTCTTTGGCAAAAGACAGACAAATCAATCATGATTACATGTGTTGTTATTGTTGGTAGGGGTGTACAGCTAGCATGTTTCTGGGGAATTAAAGTGTTTTCTTAATCAAAGCTGTTTCTCAGAAACCTTTGTTCTTGCAGCAAGATAAAGTTATCTAAAACCTTTAAATTAAAAGAAAATTTGTTTTTCTAGGTAAGCTTGTTAGGGTTCATGTTGGCAGATATTCTAATCAATCAGTATTTTCCATTCATATGCATGCAGCTCTGATTGAATGGAGATTTCAGCATTTGAAAAGAAAACGCTGTTTGACCTGCTTTGCCTGCAGTTAAAATGCCACATGTGTCAATCAAATTCAGCCACTTGTGCCCATCATATGCAGCCACTTGTGCCCAGTATATGCAGCCACTTGTGCCCAGTATATGCAGCCACTTGTGCCCATCAAATACAGCCAGGCTTGGCTGTCACTTCACTACCAATGATTCCAGCAATGGGACATCATTTCTCCCAACAACACCAACGGTGGTTCACTATTCCTCCCACTGGCACTAATGAGTCTTAGTAATTTCCCTTCAGCAATTTCCTTTTGGGATTAATAAAGTATTCTGAATCCGGAATCTGATGCAGCACAATTCCTCTCAATGACACCAACTATGGGCACTAGTCCTCCCACTGACACTAATGATGGGGCACAATTCTTCAGAATGACACTACTGATGGGACACTATTCCTCCTAATGACACCAACAACAATGGGGCACTATTCCCCCCACTGATGCCTACAATGTGGCACTATTTTCCCACTGACACCAACAATGGGGCACTATTCCTCCCACTGATACTAACAATGGGGCACTCTTCATCCCACTGACACCAACAATGGGGCACTATTCCTCCAACTGATACCAATGATGGGGCACTATTCCTCCCACTGACACCAGTGATGGGGCACTATTCCTTCTACTGATACCAATAATCTGGCACCTTTGCTTCCCACCGACGCCAAAAATGAGGCACTATAGCAAAATGACACCAACAGCGATGGGGCACTATTCCTCCCACTGACACTTGGTGGGGCACAATTCTTCCGATTAACACTAACGATGATGGGGCGCAGTTCCTCCTATTCCTTTAAATGAAGCTTTTCACACCTGAAAAAAAGCACATCAAAAACTGATCGGTGTGAAAGGGCCACAGAAGAACCTTCACCAGAAGTAATAGTTGTTAAATACCCCAGGGGATCCAGTGCAGATAGCACTTGTCCCCATTAAAATCTGTATGTCATTTTTTTTATTTCTTTCAATGCTATCTGTAGCTGCACCCCAGACAGTAGCCCTAATTTTGAGCATTTCTATGGTTTAGATAGAAGCAGCACTGAGGTCAAAACCCCCCTCTCCATTCTGCAGCCCTTCTTGTGCCCCCCTTTCCATTCTGCAGCCCTTCTTGTGCCCCCCTCTCCATTCTGCAGCCCTTCTTGTGCCCCCCTCTCCATTCTGCAGCCCTTTTTGTGCCCCCCTCTCCATTCTGCAGCCCTTCTTGTGCCCTCCTCTCCATTCTGCAATCCTTCTTGCCCATTAGTCCTGTGGCTTATTTATTCCCTGTGAACTGTGAAGGGACTTTTCCCCCAGTCCCCTCCAGCTTATTCAGAGATGACTACCGTGGTAGCTGGTGGATTGTATTCCAAATGACAGCAGCAGGAGAGCTGCGCTATTGTTCATAAAAACACAAGCCAATAGCAACATAAGCTGGCAGCTATTACACTATTCTCTTGCACACACCTCTCATCCTGTAAGGAAGGTCCACTCTCAGACATTTATTACAGGAAGAAGTGATCCCAGTAGAAGATTTCTCCTCTGTTCCTGTTCTTGTAGCATTCGAAATTTTGGATTTTCTGTCATTTTTATTCCCAGCAATGTTGGTAATCAGGCCATTTAAAGAGAATAAATCTCCCTAACAAGGACAGAGACAGCAATAAAAACTTGACAGTGGTTATAACCCTTCAGGACTCCAAAACTAAAAAAAAAAAAAGTTTTACTTTTAGTTATACTGTAAGTGTACTTCTGTATGATTTATTAAATTGTGCTAACTGTTAAATTTTCTAAATGCAGTAATCTGAAATAATTATTATATGTCAGTGCCTAGCAAATACACCAGCTGACACTTGGCAAGATTCTGAAATATTTTATCATTTAATAATAATTACATAAGCAATTTGTTAACATCATGCAATATAATCTCAAGTTCGAAAAGTTTGTGAATTTCAAAATGTATATGATTTTGACTTTTCTTCCCAGGAATCCTCTGTATTTCTAAATTATAATCCCTGTAATGTTCCCAATGTTGGGAAATTCAGCCAGCAAAAGATTCATGAGAGCTTTTGGTCAGAAAATACGACCGTGTGCATGCTCCATCGGACTTTTGATGGCCGAATTCCCGCCAGCAAAAAATTGAGAGCAGGTTCTCAATTTTTTAATCGGAAATTCCGATCGTCTGTAGCAAGTCCGACGTGCAAAATTCCTACGCATGCTAGAAAACAATTTGACGCATGCTCGAAGCATTGAACATTTTCTCGGCTCCTCGTAGCATTGTACATCACCGCGTTCTTGACGGTGGAAAGTTCAGCAAACTTTTGTGTGACCGTGTGTATGCAAGCCAAGCTTGAGCGGAATTCCGTCGGAAAAACCATCCAAGATTTTTCCGACGGAAAATCCGCTCGTGTGTACGCGACATTAGGATTTGTTGACTGATTGCAGTAAACCACAGTACATATACACATTGTGATTTTATTTTATCATTACAGTATCTGCACCCAGGACAATATGCCCCTACATTATCGATCTTGTATTATGCCAAAAGACTGTGAAGTGTCAGAATGGGGTGACTGGACTTCCTGTTCTAAGACGTGTCAGCTGGGAGGAACCGTGCTTGGACTACGAAGTAGAAGGAGGATTGTTAAACGTATGGCCATTGGAGAGAGGAAGCCATGTCCAGAGCTCGAAGAGACGGAGGCTTGTAATATTGGACGCCAGTCACCATGTCTTGGGTAGGTGACCATTCATGTTTAGGTCTTTATCATTTATAACATCATAAAGGCTTTGGGCATTTGACCAGTAATTGATCTCCTTCTACCCTGCATGTGACCTGCTTTCAGCTGGGTTTCATTCTTGTAGAGTTGTATGGGAATGCATAACCCAACAGAAGTGAACAAAATTTAGACCCCTCTATAGTTTAAGGGGTTTTCCATTGTGTGTGTATTTTGGTTTAATCCAAAGGTAGGCAAACTTGGCATTCCAGCTGTGGGGAAATTGCAAATCCCATCATGCTTCTGTTTCTGGGAGTCATGCCTGTGGTTGTAAAGGTCTTGTAATGTCCCACCACTTCTGTGAGTGTCTGGTTAAAACTTTTAGGAGGAGTTTTCATTCTCCTTTGACTGTCCTATGAGGCTGAATTGGCTCAGTGCTGATTGGCTCTGCTCTGATCACGTGCACTCTACCAAGAAAAAAAACCCCTCTCTAGCAATACACACCAAACTGAGCATGTGCAGCGTGCCCCCAAGGCTCTGTATTATCAGCAGATGGATTGGGGACAGTAAAAGAAGGGGAGGATCAGCAAAAGACAGGATCAAACAGCCTTTTTACACAATGCAGAGGATGAACCCCTTAGGTTCCACAGTGAGTATAACAAGAATGCTTTGCTGCATACACAGAGTGATGTTATTGTTAACATTTTCTTTCATAAAATATAAAGGCTAAGTTCACATTTTTTTATCTAAATTCCAGCTTACCTATGTACCAATATACCATTAACTGCCTCCCACCCACCGTATAGACAAATGACGGTGGGCAGGGTGCTTCATTGTTCTGGGACTACGTCATATGACGTCGCCCCAGTCTCACCACGCTTGTGCGGCGATCATGGGCACGCTGTGTCACTGGGAAGCGGGACTTCACCTATGTCCAATCACAGCTGATCACATGTAAATAAGGAAATGCCGGTTATTGGCTCTCCTCACCTCACATTGATAGAGAGGAGAGCCAATCAGTGACATTTCCTCACAGGGGAGATCTATACAGATAATCATGGCACTGATCATCAGTGCTCTGATTATCAGTGAAGCCTCAACAGTGCCCATCAGTGACACCAATCTGTGTCCATCAGTGATGCATGTCAGTGCATGTCACCTTTCAGTGCCCATCAGTGCCTGCTCATCAGTGCCGCCTATCAGTGCTCATCAGTGCTACATATCAGAGCTGCCTATCAGTGCACATCAGTGCTACATATTAATATATATATATACACATATACACACAAATATGTGTTTGAGCTTTGGGGTGCACACCCTAATGCAATAGGCTGCGCACACCTATGGAGGTGATCCACAGAAGTAAAACATACCCTAGTCTTTGATGCAGTAAGGCAGTGCATGATGGGATATGAATTATCCTGGAAGGTCACATGATCCCGTAGGAAGTGATGGGCTCAGACCCCTTTTTTTGTTTTGTTTTTTTGTTATTTGAACCAAGAGGTGAAGATTGAAGGCTGCCATGGACTAGGTGAGTGAGTGATAAGTATATTGGGATGGCGTGGGCAGAAAATACATTAGGGAAGGCTTCCATTTATGATTAGAAGTAAAATTGTGCCTGAAAAGATGATCTTAGCCTTTAAAGTAATTCTGAGTTGACAAACACATTTACCTAGTTTACAAACACTGAGATGTCAATGGCTGCAATCATTTCCATTCTCTAAGATCGTAATATACAGTATGTCTCAGGAGACTAATGTACCATAAGTGCCTGATAATGCATTTTATTCGCTCCATTAACCACAGCAAACATTGTTTCTGTTCCCCAAGGATGTGTTTATTGAAAGGTTAAGAGAGAGAATGAAGCAATTGTACTTATTGATTACAGATGAAAACTTGTTGTGTGAGACATTGAACAAACAGTTGGGCCTCAGCGCATGACGGGCCAATGTACGACGCCGTCCGCCTTATTCAATAAGGAATGCTAACTATTAAGTGTTGCTTATGAAGTGTAATGACCCCCCCCCCCCCCCCAGCAATTAGCATCCATCATGTATTGCTATGACTGCGGCAGCATAAATTCTGATTGGTTGCACTTAAGAATCAATGCTCATATTGAATACATTCTAATATAGAAAGGAAATGCCCTGGGAATGTGACATCATAAGGGGCGGGGTCACCATGTGACATCACCCGGTGACCCCACCCCTTATGCCTCTATAAGTCGCCGCACAACGCGTCCCTGGCATTACAGCCGGAGAGAGCGTTGTGTCAACATAGGAAGAAGAGAAGAAGGAAGAAGAAGGCGGTGGTGACGGCGAAAGAGAAGACCAGGGCAATGCTAGTAAAAGAGCTGGAAGAAGATAGTGGAGGAGCCCGGCAGAAGAACCGAAGAGCGTGGAGAAGTTGGAAGAAGACCCCCAAAGTCGGAAGAAGACCCCCCAAAAGTTGGAAGAAGACCCCCGGTCGGCGACGACGACGACGAACGAGAAAGCCAGGCTCCTCCGCTAGCAAAAGAGCGGCAAAAGAGCAGAAGATAGCAGAGGAGCCCAGCGAGAAGACCCCGGAAGTCGGAAGAAGACCCCCGGAGCTGGGTGGAGGCGGCCAATGGAGGCGGCAACATTGACTTCCTTTCCTAGTCCCGTCGTACCTGAAGTCATGTTCAAAACGGACTTGACTCCATGTGTGGGCAAGTCCGTTCATTTGAAAAGTCCGGCGGACTATCACACAGACGAGCGGATTTTCCGTCGGAATCTGGTCCGCCGGATAGTCCGATCATGTGTACACAGCATAAAAGAAGACAGGGCAAAGATGTCAGAAGTAGCAAGTGGTCTCACAGATATCACATTGCTTAACGGTACATAATTATAGGGAACTCTAGTTCCACTTAAAGAACAAAGTTGCCGAAAATTTGTTATAGGCTATACTGGTCTTTTTGTGTCTCCAGCCTACGACTGTCCCAATACATGCCTCCGGTCTCCAAAACTGTAGCATGCTTGCAGTCTCCATCCATCTCCTGCAGTATTTGTGCAGCCTCTGACCATCTCCTGTTGCATGTATACAGTCTCTGATAGGTTTCTGTAACTTTACTATCAGTGAATATTATATGTGGCCCTTTGATGATATTAGGGACACTTGAGGCCTCCTTTATCAAGAAAGTTGACCACCATTGGCCATACAATTAGGGTTTACATTTACTTTAATGACCCGTTATTGACTCCTTTTGCATGGACAGTATACAGTCTCTGCCTTCTGTAGCCTTTAATTTTAGCAAATATTATGTGTGGTCCTTTGGAGTATATTTACTAATGTACTTTTTTTACCTAAAGTCAATCAATTGTGATTCATTATAATAGATGTATGTAGCACCCTCTAGGTGTAAATAGGTTTAGTTGTTAGACCTCTTTCACACTGGGGCGCTTTCAGGCGCTATAATGCAAAAAATATCGCATGCAAAGCTACCTGAAAGAGCCGCCCGAGGGCTTTGTTTGAAGTCTCAAGGGCTTTTACACTGGAGTGGTGCACTGGCAGCAGCAGGATGCTAAAAAAAGTCCTGCTAGCAGCATCTTTGGAGCGGTGAAGGAATAGTATATAAACAGCTCCTTGACCGCTCCTGCCCATTGAAATCAATGGGGCTGTGTGGCTATACCGCCGGCATAGCACTGCTGCAGCAGCGCTGTGCAGTGGTTTTAACACTTTCTTGGCCTCTAGAAGGGGTTAAAAGCGCCGCGTTAGTGGCCGAATAGCGCCATGAAATTGACAGTAAAGCGGTGCTTTACCGCAGACACACCCAGTGTGAAAGTGTGAAAGGGGCCTTAGTGTAGGAAAATTTCAGCTTGGATGAGGGCCAGGCTTGAGTTGTGAATCTGGGTCAGGGTTTAGTGACTCAGGGGCTAGATGACTCATGCTAACAGCTCTTCTCTTCCCCCTATTTTCTGGAACATTGGAGAATGTTCTAGACAGCCAGGGGTGCCTGTCAGGAATATTTATGGTCCTCAGCCAACCCCCAGTAAAGGGCTGGCAGGGAACAGGCCACCTCATAAATAGTCATTAGTAATGCCAGCAGGGCCAGTCAGGTAGAAGATGGAGATGGAGTGCTAAGAAGGCTGTTGGAGGCCCTCGCAGGGCACCCCCTAGTCTGGGGGGGGGGGCTGACATCGGGCCTTGGGCTCGGGTACTGGAAGATTCCCCTACAACACGTAGAGAAAACCCTTCCTGGAGGCATGGGAACAAGGAGAGAGGACAGCGGGAGCAGGTCAGCACTAAGGATGAGCCGAACACCCCCGGTTCGGTTCGTACCAGAACCTGCGAACAGACCTAAATTCACGTGAACTTTAGAACCCTATTAAAGTCTATGGGATTCCAATGTTCAAAATCTAAAGTGCTCATTTTAAAGGCTAATATGCAAGTTACTGTCCTAAAAAGTGTTTGGGGACCTGGGTCCTGCGCCAGGGGACATGTATCAATGCAAAAAAAAGTTTTAAAAATTGAAGTTTTTTTCGGGAGCAGTGATTTTAATAATGATTAAAGTGAAACAATAAAAGTGTAATATTCCTTTAAATTTCATACCTGGGGGGTGTCTATAGTATGCCTGTGAAGGGACACATGTTTCCCGTGCTTAGAACTGTCCCTGCACAAAGTGTCATTTCTGCAGGAAAAAAAGTAATTTAAAATCACTCGCGGCTATAATGAATTGTCAGCGCCCGTAATACAGAGAACACTCATTGAAAGTCTTTGATAAAAAAGAAAAAAAAAAAAGTGTGGGGTTCCCCCAAATTCAATTACCAGGCCCTTCAGGTCTGGTATGGATATTAAGGGGAACCCCACGTCAAATTAAAAAAAACAATTGACGTGGGGTTCCCCCTAAAAATCCATACCAGACCATTTATATGAGCATGCAACCTGGCAGGCCGCAGGAAAAGAGGGGGGGGGACGAGAGAGCGCCCCCCCCTCCTGAACCATACCAGGCCACATGCCCTCAACATTGGGAGGATGCTTTGGGGTCCCCCCCAAAGCACCATGTCCCCATGTTGATGGGGGACAAGGGCCTCATCCCCACAACCCTGACCGGTGGTTGTGGGGGTCTGTGGGCAGGGGGCTTATCACAATCTGTAAGCCCCCTTTAACAAGGGGATCCCAGATCCCGGCCTCCCCGTTTGAAATGGTAAGGGGGGTACAAAAGTACCCCTACCATTTCACAAAGAAAGTGTAAAAAATTGTTAAATAAGACAAACACACTTTTGAAAAAGTCATTTATTAAAAAGAAAAAAAAGAAAAAAATATTCCAGCGGTGGTAATCCACTCTTGCTATCCAGCGACGAATGATCATCTCTCCGGGGTCCAGCGATGGCCATTAGAAACTACATACATGCAACAGGAGATGGTCAGAGGCAGCAAAGTTACTGCAGGAGATGGATAGGCACTGCAAACATGCTATGGTTTTGGAGACTGGAGACACATTACATGAGAATGCTAGAGCTCTCTAGAGCTATTACAGCCCCCAGGGCCACCTTTAGAAAATGTGGGGCATCATACAGATTGCCTGATAGGGCCTCTCACCAGGGGTTCTTTGGATTTGCACAGCTGCAGTATTTGCTGGGTTGTATTGGCAGTTCAAGTAAAGGTTTCATTAGATTGGATGGATAAAATCCCACATCCCAAAAATACCCCAAAACCTTCATAACATGTGCAAACATAAGCACTGCTTACCTTCCTTTACCTTGTCTTCGCGCAATTTTTCATTTATTATATGTTTTAATTATTTATGAAAGTTCTGTGTGGTCCTTTGGTGGTATCAGCAACACTTGAGGCCCTCTATATCAAGACAGTTGGTCACCACTGGTCATACAATTAGGGTTTACATCTACTTCAATGACCCACTAATAAATGTTTTTAGGTCCAAGGAGTACATTAGTAAATGTACTCCAAAGGACCACACTTAGTATTCGCTGAACTGTAGTTATATAGTGCTATAGAAGGCCATCAGAGACTGTATACATGAAACAGGAGATGGTCAGAGACTACAAACATACTGCGGGAGATGGACGGACACTGAGAACATACTATACTTCTGGAAACTGGAGACATGTATCAGGACAATTGTAATGTGGACTAGAGACACATTACATAAGACTGCTAGAGGTCACTGCTATTACAGCCCCCAGGGCCAATATTAGAAATTGTGGGGCCCCATGCGGCCTGTCTGACAGGGCCTCCCACCAGGGGTTCCTGGAATTTGCACGGCTGCAATATTTGCTGGATTGTATTGGCAGTTCAAGAAATGGTTTCACTGGATTTGGTGCCATAACATCCCATATCCCCAAAATACCCTAAAACCTTTATAACATACCCAAACATAGGCACTGCTTACCTTTCCTCACCTTGTCTTCATGCAATGTTTCATTTATTTCCAATTTACATTTTAATTTATTTTCATTGTAGTAAACAGTCCTCGAACTGCACTCCATCATAAAAGCCACTTAAAAATGATATATTCAGAGTTACCTGCCAGGGCTGATATTTTGTAATAATTAGCGAGATCTGCAAGCACATTTTTTATTTTTACACCAAAAGCCAATTACCACGATGGCGGCAGTGAAATACGCTGGAGATGAAGACGTCTCATAGGTGACATTTTGTATGACATTCCCTCTAATGATTTCTGGCGTTATCTGATGTCTTCATGAGGTTACACAATGTTAAATGACTTCATTATTGAAGAAATCTCTATTATATGGAAGAAAGGAAAGAGTTGTTTCGGATACGGGTAGATGTGTAAAGCTACCAGAGGTTCATGTGTCAACTTTGGGGGTGGATGATGGTGGGTGGTTAGTCTCCATTTTTTTTTTATATATATTTATCTGTAAATCCAGTTGAGAAAATTTTCACAGTAGGTTGTCTGTGGATTGGTTTTCAGTGTCAAGCCTGGTACTCCTGGGTTTCGGTATTGAAAAAAAATGTTCCCTATAACCTGTGGTCCCTATTATTGACCTGACCCTTAGGTTCACCCTAATGCCGTGTACACACGATCGGAATTCCGGCCAGAAAAAGACAGATGAGAGCTTTTCATCGGAAAATGCGACCGTGTGTATGCTCTATCGGAATTTAGCTGTCTGAATTTCCGCCAGCCAAAAATTGATAGCATGTTCTCAATTTTCCCGACGGAAAAACGTTCTTTTGGAAATTCCGATTGTGTGTATGCAATTTTGACATGCCATAAATCACGCATGCTCAGATTCAACTACGAGACGGAAGCTGTTGGCTACTGGCTATTGAACTTCCCTTTTCTAGCCCTGTCGTACGTGTTGTACGTCACCGCGTTCTAAACGATCGAAATTTGGTGTGACCGTGTGTAGGCAAGACAGCTTGAGCGGAATTCCGTCGGAATTCCATCGGGAAAACCATCAGAGCTTTTTCGGACGAGAATTCCGATCGTGTGTACGCGGCATTACACTTAAAGTGTAAGTTCAGCTTTACAAAAAAGTACACTATGTTGTCTCATATGGGTATAGCAGTATAGCTTCATTTACATAATTTTTATTTTTTTTCAGCGAGGGCAGCATGGTGGCATAGTGGTTAGCACTTCCATCTGGCAGTACTAGGATTATTGGTTGGAATCCCAACCACAGCGTTTGGGATTGCATGTTCTCCTCATGCCTTGCTGAGTTTCCATTGGGTACTCCGGTTTCCTCCCACACTCCAAAGACATGATGGTAGGTTAATTGGCTCCTGTCTAAATTGGCCCTACTATGTGTATGTATGACTGTGAGCTTGGGACATTCAATTGTAAGTTCTTTGAAGGCAGGAACTGATGTAAATGTACAATGTGTACGTAAAGCACTGCATTAATTGTTGGCTCTATGTAAGTACTTGTAATAAATAAATAGTTTTATTGTGCAGTCACGTGACGCAAAGCCTTCTGCATTTTTCTTCTTCCTGATACCTGTAGGCGTGTCACTTTCCAAAGTGGGCGATATGTCCTTTTATCGCACATAGCAGGGATATACACACCATGTTATGTATGCAGCTTTCCATTTGGCTGGTGTTGCATTACAGTTGATGTTTAATAGCAAGGCTTGTGCTGGGAGCAACTGTCAATCAAGAGAGCATGGATGGGTGGGGGGATGTGACTGCCAATCTGATCAAGGGAGGTGAGGGCACACTTCAGCAGGGGCCAGGGAAGGCAGCGCACGTGGAGGTTACCACATAGCCTGCACCAAACCGCATTCACTTTCCAGATCGGTGGCAACCTCCCTTCTACTGGGTGGCACCTTTTATCTTTGGTGTGACAGCTACTGCTATTGCACAGTGCTCCAACAAGCCCATTCTCTTCTACCCCTCACCCCAACCACTCACAGGCAACACGAAAAACACTCCATGCATGTGCAACTGTCCACCAACCCCCAAATTCTAGAAAGCAAGTAAATGGCCACACGTGCCAGCTATGGGCAATGGGACCCAGGGTATTGGGGGGGGGGCAGGGTATAGGCATGCCAGAGCATCATGGTAGTACATCCATCTATGTCATATGTTAGCAACAGGGAATGGGGGGGCAGTTCTTCATCTTTGCCCTGGATGCTGAATGATCTTGTCCCGCCACAGGACATCTTGTATCTGTAAGCCCTTGTACACACGGTCGGACATTCCGACAGCAAAATCCGTCGGATTTTGTCTGACGTTTTTTTTACGAAACTGGTGCTGCATACACACGGTCGAACAAAGTTGTTGGAAAATCCGATCGTTCGTAGCGTGATGACGTTATTTAGTTACGACAGGATTATGTTCAGGCTAGTAGCCAATAGCTTTGGTCTAGGAATTTGATCTGAGCATGCGTGGCACTTTGTCCTATCGGAATTCTCTACAAACGATCGGACAAAGTCTGATCGGATCATGTTGTCTGAAAAATTTTATATCCAGCTCTCAAACTTTGTTGGTCGGACATTCCGACTGAAAAAGTCAGATGAAGCCCACACACAGTCGGATTATCCAACAACATGGTCCGATCGGACATTTTCCGTCGGAATGTCCGACCGTGTGTACAAGGCCTAAAGGAGGAAGCAGTGATCCACAAACCAACCACGCCAGTGTAGATCTGCTTCTGTGCTTGGCAAGGTCAGAATGAAAAGGAGGACAGGCAGGACTACCAGGTATTTTTGAGAAAAGTCTAAAAAAAAAACAGACACTGGTTATCTTACATTACTTATAATCACATATACATACAGTGCCTTGAAAAAGTATTCATACCCCTTGCAATGTTCCACATTTTGCCATGCTACAACCAAAAATGTAAATGTATTTAATGGGATTTTATGTGACAGACAAACACAAAGTGGCACATAATTGTAAAGTAGAAGGAAAATCATAAATGATTTGAATTTTTTTTACAAATAAGTATCTGAAAAGTGTGGCGTGCATTTGTATTCAGCCCCCTTTACTTTGATACCCCTAACTAAAATCTATTGGAACCAATTGCCTTCAGAAGTCACTTAATTAGTAAATAGAGCCCACCTGTGTGCATTGTGCAATTTAATCTCTGTATAAAGAGATTCAGAGCAGGTGGCGCTCTGCCGCAGCGACAATGCAGGTGGAGTAGGAAATTGAGAGGAAACTTTTCCTCTATGGTTTCCTTTGTCATAGGGCGGTAGCATCCAATTGGATGCTGGCACCCCATGTGATTTTGGCGGTCATCTTGGGTCAGGCTGGGTCTATTTAGGACCCTGGCTCCCTGATTTGGCACGCATTTTGCAGTGTGGGGACAGTATACCCGTCTGTCAGGGCCAGTCAGGGAAAGGTTTTGGAGGAGTAGGGAAAGTTCAAGGACATGTTATACTGAATGGAAACCTCCCCATTTGGTTATGAACCGTCCAGGCTGTATTCTACTCCCAGAGGCAGACACTGTTGGCTTCCATGAGACTTCTATCTATTGACACATCGCTGTTATGCTTTGTGACTGTTCCCTGTCGGGTTGCCTTCTCACCATGCCTGTTGTGTATTGCTGGACTTCCGTTATAATACATTCCTGATTTTGCGCCTGGACTCTGAGTGTTTTCTGTCAGCCGCACCTCGCTACACCTACCCACAAGTAGTATCCCATCCTAGAATCCTTCCATCACATCAGAAGCCTTATTCTCCCTATTATGCCGTGTACACACGGTCAGACTTTCCGACAGAAAAAGTCAGATTGAATCATTTCATCGGATATTCCGATCGTGTGTGGGCTTCAGCAGACTTTTTTTTCGAAAATTCTGACGGACCTAGAAATAGAACATGTTTTAAATCTTTCCAACTGAATCAATTCCTATCAGGAAAACCGTTTGTCTGTATGCTGTTCCGACGGACAAAAAAACGACCCAAGGGCAGCTATTGGCTACTGGCTATTGATCTTCCTTTTTCTAGTCCCGTTGTACGTGCTGTACGTCATCGTGTTCTAAACAATCGGACTTTGGTGTGATCGTGTGTAGGCAAGTCTGTTTCAGTGGAACTCCATCGGAAAAACCGTCAGAGTTTATTCTGACGGAAAAACTGTATCTGGTCAGAGTCCCACCTATACCATAACTCCCAACTTTCTGAGATGGGAATAAGGGTTACCTATTAGCAACATTTTATAGGCATAGGACACCCCCCTGTATCGCCCTCCTTAAAGGAGAATTGTACAAAAAAAATTATTGATTTAACCCACAAGTGCTTTTTTTTACCACTACTATTCCATTATATTGGCCTTTAACAATTTAGAAATTGGAAGAAAGGTTTAGCCCTGTAAAACACTTTTATAGATAAATATTTCATTTTCTATACAACTATATAGATCAGTCCAAAATGATGGACAAATGAGGAGGAAAGAGGGACAGAGGGACTTTGTTCTAAATCAGGGACAGTCCATGAAAATCAGGTACAGTCTCTCAAAATCAGGGACAGTTGGGAGCTATGCTATACATCAGGATCACAGACCTCTCTTCCCATCAGTTCCCCACCTTGCTCTGTCCTCTTCTGCATTCTGCTTGCCCTGGGTTATCTCTATGCTTTGCCATGGTGTGGATGGGACACCAAGCATTCTGTCCCTAGATCTTCATTGGTTGGTATGGTCCTGGTAGCCTGCCTACACCATGGCAGTACATGATGTTAATCCAAAGTGTCCCATGTTCACAACACCCCA
This sequence comes from Lithobates pipiens, assembly GCF_037356315.1. Classification (NCBI taxonomy): domain Eukaryota; kingdom Metazoa; phylum Chordata; class Amphibia; order Anura; family Ranidae; genus Lithobates; species Lithobates pipiens. The sequence goes on along the minus strand of NW_027507784.1, from coordinate 78,492,408 downwards.
AGGGATCCCAAAGGGCACCCAGGAATAGAAACACAAATCAACATGACAGCTAGACTACTGACCTTCACAGTAAGAGGTGAGCAGTGACCACCCATGTGTTCCCTCTTCTTCTTCCTTTTCCATTTAAAAATATTCCAGGTGAACCTGATATCATATTATCCGTGTTTACTGCTTGATGACTTTTATCTCCTCTCATATTCTCCTTTGATTCCTCAATGTGGCACTTTTTTCTTCCATCGCCGCGAGTAAAGAAGAAGAAAGCGCAGTGACTAATGGAGTGCATTGCTTCTGTCAGCGTTAGTACATTTGCCTTAAATTACAGTCATTACCCTATCATCAGATTGAGCTGTTTTCTTACTTAATGACATCCCGCTGCTTGCGACTTGGGCAGCCTGCAGGTTTTACTAAAAGAAAACCTCTCTGGTAATACTGTAATTATATGTTTGTATTAATGTTTCTGTATTTCTGAGTTATTTACCAGGAAGGAGAAGAAAAACACAAATGGTGCTGCTAAATTATTAATTCGCGCCATGTGATTTCTCTGCGCATAGAGTCACCTACACCTCTTAGACTGCCAGAGCGAAGGAGACATCTGTCATCGGAAGAGGCTAATGTGGCAGTGCTGTCTGTCGCTTCTGATCCTGTAATCATCTCTTTGGGGATATTATTATCTTTATAATGTTTATTTATAAACGATTTCTCTATGGGCCGAATGAATCTTTATTAATTGAAGGTCCTGACAGCGGCTCGGAGCAAACAAAGGCAGGAAAGGAGAAGAATGCACTCCATATGTATCAGCTGAAATTAGGTGTAATGTCATATCAGTCATGTCTCGGAGGGATTACACTTCATTTAACACAGAGTTTCACTTTAACTGCTTTCACCTGCACATCCTTTATGGAGCAGAACAAATTTTACATTCCTGCTATTGACCTCTTTATTTGGTGATAACTTACTTGAAACCAAACTCTGGGAATTAGACTAAATCCACCCTTATAGTGGGTAGCCCTGTATTGCAAGGGTTAAATCCTCCTTTAGTCTAGGGGTAGAGGCGTAACTAGAACCTTCAGGGCCCCAGTGCAAGAAACCATAAAGGGCTCTCCTAAGGCCCTTTCCATCGGTCCCGGGACCCTTCCCTCTGAGTCCAAGGGCCCTTCCCTCTGGGCTGGGGCCCTTCCAAATGGTTTTGAGGCCATTTACTCCCATTGCAAGGTCCTTTATAAGCCCTGGTTCCCACTGTGACACATAGGGGGTTATTTACGAAAGGCTAATCCACTTTGCACTACAAGTGCACTTGGAAGTACAGTCGCTCTAAATCTAAGGCGTAGATCTGAAATGAGTGGAAGCGCTGCTGATTTTATCATCCAATCGTGTGCAAGCTAAAATGCTGTTTTTTATTTTCCCATGTCCCATGCAAGTTGCAGGACTTTGGGGTAGCAGCAGTGTAACCCGAGCCTTATGGTCCCGTAGTGGCCCCCCCCCCCCCCATGGTGGCGGAAGGCCAGGGCCCAGAAGTACATGCAACCTTTGCAACCCTGGAAGTTCCACCATAGGGTGTGGGAATACAATGTACTGTATTTATCGGCGTATAACACACACTTTTTTCCCCCTGAAATCAGGGGTGCGTGTTATACTCCGATTTCTAAGCCTTTTTGCCGTTCTTGGCGGGTTCCGGGTATTTTTCGGCCGCATTTGGCCGTTCTCGGCTATCTTTGGCCACACTCGGTCATTCTCGGTGGCTTTCGGAAAGCCGAAAGCCGCCGAGAACGGCCCACTGTGGCCGAAAATAGCCGAGAACGGGCGAAGATAGCTGAGAACGGCCGAGTGCGGCCGAAAATACCCGGAAGCCGCCGAGAACGGCCGAGAACTACTGAGCGCCGCCGAGATACACAGGACATCCACTCTGTATCTTAGTGGCGCCATTTTTAAATGGTAAACACACAGACAAGGCTGCAAACAGCTGACAAGGATAAATGGATGGCTGCAAATGACAATAACAAGGCTAAATGGATGGCTGCAAATTACACTGACAAGTCTAAATGCAAGGCTGCAAATGACACGGACAAGGCTGCATAGATGGGCATTTAAATGTAAGTTTTTTTCCTTAAACTTCCCTCTTAAAAGTTTTTTTCTTTTAAATTCCCTCCTAAACTTGGGGTGCGTGTTATACGCCGATAAATACAGTAATACTTACCATATCCCTTCATCTGGCAGGCTACAGTGTTATTTTTTGCAAAAAAAACTCCAGGCTATGGATGGTACCTTGGCATCATCAGATACAATGCAGTCTATTAACCCTGTGGAGGAGACAAGCAGGTGGCCTTGGAGAATGGGAGTGCCTTGGAGAGGCAGCAGCGTTGGACCCATTGCATGGATAGAGGGAACTTGCTGGAACCAGATATAAGGTAAGTATTATATCTTGTCCCAGCATTCCTAGACTAAATGAACATTTAACCCTTGCAGTGGGGCCTGTACGTTTTGCTTAATTCCCAGAAATCCACTTTAAAGCATCACATACTTTGTGGAGATTGAGCTGAAGTTGGGTCTTCTTTTGCACTACTTGTCCAACACCCATGGTAGTGGTGACAGGAGATGTGAGGGCACAGAGTGGCACGAGGGCCACTTTTGTGGGCAGCATCAACTGTTGGCTTCAAGGCATAACACAGATGATTCTGCACCTCCAGATAGGGATCAGAGGCAGAAACGTGGTGGCACCTGATCAGGAGCAAAGACAGAACATGAGCTATAGGCCATCAACAGCTGAGCAAGGAAGTGCAGAATCATAAGGCAAGAGACAGTGCCAGGATACAGGTCAAGGTCAACAGACAATAGAGAAGTACAGGAACATAAGGTAGAGTCGGGATACAAGCCGAGGTCAGTTCACAGCCAGGCAGTGAGGTACCAATCAGGAAGCAGGATACAAAGTCCAAGCACAGGCCAACATGACAACAGGCAGACAGGAATCCAAAGGCATGTAAATAGCAAGCCGGGTCATATACAGTAGGTATCAAGTGTCCCCACAGTGTCTGTTTAGAGGGGCGTAATGCGGCATGGCCAGCCCTTACCCAAGTAGGGAGGCTTCCAGGAGGGATGGTGTGTCCCTGCACTTTCCCTACTTATTTGGAACCCCTCCCTACCACTAATACTGTCCCTGACAGACAGGTGACTTGTCCCTACATTACCCACATGTGAGATGCGTGCCAAACCTGGGAGGCAGGGTCTTAAATAGACTCTGAATGTCCCAAGATTGCCTCCACAACCACGTCGGGCGCCAGCATCCAATCTGATAGCTCCTACAGTGACCCAGGAAACCATAGAGGAACATGTTCTTCTTGACTTCCTCTCCCTCTGCAATGCCACTGTGGTTTGAGGACCACTTGCAGCGGAGAAAGCAGACTGCACCTGCCTACAAGCAGACCAGCCACTCCGCACAGGACCCAGAAGTCAGTGGACATAACTGAAGTAGCGGTGACTACTACAGTGATTTCTAGGTTCCTGAGAAATCCCACAGGTATGATATAAATACTGTAGTTACACTATATTACCAAAAGTATTGGGACACCTGTTTTTACACGCACATGAACTTTACCGGCATCCCAGTCTTATGCCGCGTACACACAATCGGAATTCTCGTCGGAAGAAGCTCTGATGGTTTTCCCAACAGAATTCCGCTCAAGCTGTCTTGCCTACACATGGTCACACCAAATTCCGATAGCTTAGAACGTGGTGACGTACAACACGTACGACGGGACTAGAAAAAGGAAGTTCAATAGCTTCTGTCTCGTAGTTGAATCTGAGCATGCGTGATTTTTGGCATGTCGGAATTGCATACACATGATCGGAATTTCCGATAGAAAGTTTTTCCGTCTGGAAAATTGAGAACATGCTATCAGTTTTTGGCTGGCGGAAATTCAGACAGCTAAATTCCGATGGAGCATACACACGGTCGCATTTTCCAATGAAATACTCTCTCTGTCTTTTTCTGGCTGGAATTCCAATCGTGTGTACGTGGCATTAGTCCGTAAGGTTAAATATTGAGTTGGCCCGCCCTTTGCAGCTATAACAGCTTCAACTCTAATGGGAAGGCTGTCAACAAGGTTTAGGAGTGTGTCTATGGGAATGTTTGACCATTCTTCCAGAAGTGAATTTGAGGGGACAATTTTGGATTTTGGACAATTTCATGCTCCCAACTTTTTACTGGAACAATTTGGAGATGGCCCCTTCCTGTTTCAACAAGACTGCGCACAAGTGCACAAAGCAAGGTCCATAAAGACATGAATGAGCAAGTTTGGGGTGGAGGAACTTGAGTGGCCTACACAGAGTTCTGACCTAAACCCGATAGAACACCTTTGGGATAAATTAGAGCGGTGACTGCAAGCCAGGCCTTCTTGTACATTGGTTCAAGCTGGTCCAATACATTTATATATAAAATGTCCAATTCTTCTTTAAAGAAAATTCTGATGATGGAAGGAATTTTTTATTTTATCTATTTGGTTTTTGGTTGAAGTAGTGTCTATTTTCAACCTGAGTGAATATGTAACCATAAAGGTTTTCTTGCACAAAAACTGGGGCTTTACGTTCTCCTGGGAGTCCCACAGGTAGCTTTGTTCATGAGATGGCGCTACCCCTGGTTAGATGAATAGAAACTTGGAGCACGGGGATCGTGACTTGTAGACTTTACTTGGAAGCTATTATCAACGTGAGACTTCACTTGAAAGCTGTTACTGGCTCAGCAAGAACTGAGAGGTGTAAAACATGTGTGGCTATTAGTAGTGTAAAGAACCACTTTGCAAACAATGAAACAGCTCAAGTTATAAAAATATTTGTGAGACTTCAGTCCTGCTGTGGTTGTAATAAAACAAATGTAGATGAAATGTTTAATTCTCAGCCAGATGTACAGAATATTTGACTTTGTGCTCCTAATCATCTTCCATGTATGTTAAGCCCCATACACAGTATTCGATTTTCTGCAGATTTTTGTCTTCAGATTTACCAAAACCATGTAGTACAAGGGCCAGCCTGTTTGCATTCAAATTGAAACTCTGAGCCCTTGTACACACTGTCGGAGATTTCGACAGAATGTGTCCTATCGGACAGTTTTGTCGGATATTCCGACTGTGTGTGGTCTGCATCGGACTGTTTCTGTCGGAATATCCGACGGACCAAGTTTTCCAACTTGCCGGTAAAACATTTCCTGACAAAATACTCCTATCGGACATACTCCAATCATGTGTAGCCTACTCCGACGGACAAAGTGCCACGCATGCTCAGATCAAATTCCTAGACCAAAGCTATTGGCTACTAGCGTGAATGTAGTCCCGTCGTAACGAAATAACGTCATCACGTTATGTACAATCGGATTTTCCGACAACTTAGTCCGACCGTGTGTATGCAACATCACTTCCGGACCTCTTCCGGAATTAATCCGTTGGAATTACTCCGACGGATTTGGTTGTCGGAATCTCCGACCGTGTGTACAAGGGCTTAAGGTTTGACCTCATATTATATGGTTTTGGTGAATCAGAAGACAAAAATCTGCAGAAAATCTAATAGTGTGTATGGGGTCTTAGTTGTAATCTCATACATAAATAATATTGGAGTAGGCATACGCTGGCTGTATTTCCCGCTCTGCAGTGCAACACAGAAGTTGTCCTTTGCTGTTTCTTCTTGCAATACAGGCCTGTGGGATTGCTTTACCAAAGGCAAAACTGCTGTGAACCTTGCAAGAGAAGTTTCACTTTACAAGGAAATTTGCCCCAGAGCTTACTAATTAAAGTGATTGTAAAGGTATTTAAAAAAACAAAAACAAACATATCATACTTACCTCCACTGTGCAGCTTGTTTTTCACAGAGTGGCCCCGAACCTGCTCTTCTGGGGTCCCCCGGCGGCTTTCGAGGCTCCTCCCCACATCAGATAACCCCCTGGGAGAAGCTCTCTCCCAGGGGGTTACCTTGCGGCCGTGGTCCCGAGTCCAGCATTCAGCGTCCATAGCTGCCGAATGTATGATTCAGCTCCGCCCCCCAGTTCCCACGTCATTGGATTTGATTGACAGCAGCGGGAGCCAATGGCCGCGCTGCTATCAATCTGTCCAATCTAGAGCCTAGAGCCCGTGGAGAGAGAGACAGTGCATCCCCGCCGACTGAATGAAGGGGTTCAAGTAAGTAAAATGGAGGGGCTGGGGGGGGGGGGGGGGACTGGCGACTGCCAGGTGTTTTTTCACCTTAATGCATAGGATGCATTAAGGTGAAAAAACAAAAACCTTTACAACCCCTTTAGGGGAAACTCTGCTGACTTTCATCATTCAATCATGTGCAAGCTAAAATGCTGCTTCTTTATTTTCCTTGCATATGACTGGTTATTCTTTATAAAGGGAAACTTCACCACATTCACCAAACTTTGGGGTAACTTCCCTTGCAATGTAAACAGCCTATTTGCATAGCCCCCAACTGTCCCTGATTTGGAGGGACTGTCCCTGATTTGGAGCAATGTCCATCTGTCCCTCTTTCCTCCTCATCTGTCCCTCATTTTGGTCTGATCTATAAAACTGTATATAAATAAAATGCACTTTTTATCTTTCAAAAAGTATTTGCCAGTGCTAAACATTTCATCCAATTTCTAAATTGCTACATTTGTGAATTTCAAAAGCCAAAAAATAAACAGTAGTGGTAAAAAAAAAACTTATGGGTTTAACTAATAATTTTTTTGGTATACTTCTCCTTTAAAGGGAGTGACAGGGGGTGTGTCCTTTGTCTACATACTTTTGCTAATAGGTTTCCTTTGTTCCCTTCTCAAAAAGTTGAGAGGTATGCATTTGTCTTTAGTAAATCAACCCCTACGTGTCAGTTGATTGACTGAAAACAATGCTCTCCCCGTGGGGCTGACATCTCATCCTGACAGTTTTTAAAAAGCAAAACGCATGTATACGTTTTTTTGGGTCTTTGTCTTTGGTTTATTACCCAGCACCACTCCTGGTGCAGAATGCCACACAGCTGCTTTTACGGTCTCCAGCAAGACACCACACAGCACTATGGAGGGACTCCTTGTCCTGGTCCCCTAGCACCAGACTTGTTGTGTTGTAGCACCATTGTTTTGTGTTGGATAGAGTAGGGAAGTGTTAGGACCTCTGTTGAGTTTTTATTGCTGCCTATGTCACAGTTGGGGAGAGTTACCTAATTTATTTATTCTGATGAACATTATCATTGAGACAGGAAGTAATGGATAATCCAAAATGTCTACGTTTTCACCTGAGCAAGACATGAGAGTAAGGGCCAGTTCACACCAATGCACTGGTGGGAACTAGAGCCATTGGAATACATGAAAAACACTGTGCATGCATTTTTAATGCAGAAAAAAAGCACACTGAATTTCATCGGGTGTGAACTAGCGCTAAATTTTCCAATGAGTTCACCTGTTTTGATGTTACTAAACCCAGGACCCTGCATTCACTATATCTGGTCTCCCACTGTACACAGAACATGAAAATGCCATGGTTTTAGTAAATATAAACTGCTTCTCATCAGCAGTATATAGCAGTCTTGTGACTTCTATCAATGTCTGGTTAAAGCTTGTAGCAGGAGTTTTTTCGTTCCCCTCTTTCTGGCCTATGAGGCTGCAGGACCCCTGACCCTCTGTCTGGACAGTGTTGATTGGCTCTGTGCTGATCACAAAAAAAAAAACCTCTCTGGCAATACACATCAAACTGAGCATGTGCAGAGTTCCCCCCAAGGCTCTGTTGTATCAGGAGATGGATTGGGGACTGTGGAAGAACGATAGGATCAGAGAAGACATGTTTAAACAGCCTTTTTACACAATGCGGAGGATTAGCCCCTTAGGTTGCAGTGAGTATAACAAGCATACTTTACTGCATATTAGACTTGTGCAGACTGAAATATTTAATTTTGGAATTTCATTTTTGGCCGAAAAATACATTTATTTAGTTACTCCCGAAATTCGTTTTTATTTATTTAGTTTTTCATGGAACCGTGCGTCAGAGGGGGGCGGATTCACGGGGTGGCCTCGCCCTCCATTATAAAAGAACTGCCAGAAGAAGACAAGCGTCACACAGCGGGAGCCTCCCATTGTGCAGAGCAGCCTGAGAACAAAGAAGAGACGCTGCGGAGGAAGATGCCGGACGAGAACAAGAAGAAGTGGATCGGGGGAAGAAGAGGATCAGAGAAAGAAGAAGAGGGAGGAAGAAACCGAAGGATGAAGAAAGGAAGAAGGAAGAAGACCATAAGAAAGAAGATGAAAGAAGACTTTAATAAATGAATTGTCAAAGACCGTCTCCTGTCATTTTTACCACTTTTTTGTCACTTTTTGGTGGAATGGTAGGGGTACTTTTTTACCCCCTTACCATTTCACACAGGTGGAGGCCGGGATCTGGGGGTCCCCTAGTTAAAGGGGGCCTCAAGATTCTGATAAGCCCCCCGCCTGCAGACCCCCACAACCACCAGCCAGGGTTGTGGGGATGAGGCCCTTGTCCTCATCAACATGGCTACCTCAAAGCACCCTCCCAATGTTGAGGGCATGGGGCCTGGTACGGCTCTTTTCCTGCGGCCTGCCAGGTTGCGTGCTCAGATAAGGGTCTGGTATGGATTTTGAGGGGGACCCCGCGCCATATTTTTTTTGCCATAGGGTTCCCCTTAAAATCCATGCCAGACCTGAAGGGCCTGGTATGGATTTTGAGGGGGGCCCCCACGCCATTTTTTTGGGGTGCGGGGTTCCCCTTAAAATCCATGCCAGACCTGGAGGGCCTGATGTGGATTTTGAGGGGGGCCCCCACGCCATTTATTTTTTTTGCACAGGGTTCCCCTTAATATCCATACCAGACCCGAAGGGCCTCGTATGCTCTTGAAGGGGAACCCACGCCATTTTTTTTTTACATTAAAGTCGTGTTGTAAGTCGCACTGTGATTCACACTCAAGTCGTGTCCAAGTTGCCTCCCAAAGTCATGCTGGAAGTCGTGTTGCCCCTGTGTGAATGAATGGACTGTTATGACACAAGTTCAATAGACACAGATTGTTATTATTAGAGTCACGTCGAATCTCCTATCTGTATCGAACTGTGTCAAAACAAAAATAAAGCATTTATTTATGCCGGATCTTTCGTTTTTTGGATTCTGTGCTTTCGTTATTGTTTCTCAAAACGATAACGAAAATACCTGAAATTTGGACGAAAACAAATGCACATGTCTACTGCATATACAGACTGATTTTACTGTTGTGGGTTTAGTAACACTTTAAATGAAATGTAGTCTTTTGAAATAGACTCACACAAGACAACCTAAATTATTTTAAACAGCAAAGATGCACACCTGTGTCATATTATTGTAACTTGGTTTGCAGGAACTGGTCCTCCTTTGAAACGGATGCTTCTGTCTCTCTTTCTCCCTCAGTTGTCCCTATTTTTTTGGTCTTATTAATATTTATTAACTATGAAAATTGTTTACTTCACCCAAATTTTCTTCCAACCTCTAATTGATTGCACTTGTTTGTCTTTATTATTTAATTATGAAAATTGTTTTTCTTTACCAAAATGTTCTTCCACCCTCTAATTGATTGCACTTCTTTGTAAAGCTTTATTATTTAATTCTGAAAATTGTTTTTCTTTACCAAAATTTTCTTCCATCCTCTAATTGATTGCACTTGTTTGTAAAGTGGTATCAATTAACTATCAAAACAGATTTTCTTTACCAAAATTTTCTTCCAATTTCAAAATACAGCTATCGAACCAATAATTTTTGCATATTAGTTTATCATAGTCCCCGAAAGGGGAAAGGGGAGATGGTAAGGGTGCATTTGTTGTCAATACAGGTTCTAGGTGTCCTTTCTTTTTGGAGGTGGGTTTTACATCCAGTGTTTTTTCTTTTATAAGGTTTTCCTGGAAGACCTCTGAGTGGACGGACTGCCAGGTCTCCCTGCTTACTAACCAGGACAACGTTCCCTTAGCAGATGAGCAGGTTCAGTGTGGAGGTGGAATACAGACCCGCAAAGTGTTTTGTGCGCAAACTGTCACAGAATCTGGACCATATGGACAAAAAGAAGGTCAGTGTTTTAAACTGAATTTCAAGTCATTCTTCCTGGTTACCTGTAGGATGCTAAAGAATCCCAAATCATTTTAGTTTAGTATACCCTTTTTATCACCTTGTGTAAATTTGATGGTAGTAACGCTCTACACTCAAAGAATTTAGAATGGTCCAGCTTCCTGGCTATCATCTTCATGTGTCCACATCTGGAGCTTAAAATTTAGTAAAAATATATTTTTTTTAAATCAGCATCAGGGATGGTACTTACAATAAATTAAAATGTGCCTTGTGCTGATGACTGCTCTGTTCATTGAAATCTTCAGTCCCTCAAAGCTGTGATCTTCTGGTGCTGTGGGGGCAAATATGAGAAACTGGACCAGTCATAGGCACTCATCAAACGTGAATAATTCATAGAAGCTATACTACCTTTTCCTGAAATGAAAAGCAAACTATGAATGGAGGACAGGCGTATAAAGGAAAGGTCCGGAGCTTCTATGAATGAGTCACGTTTCTGTGTATACGGCATAACATGTTTTGGACCCTGCAGTGGCTACCTGGGGCCAGTATGTTAACAATAGTGTGTAATGAGTGGATGCTGATTACAAACTGTTTACACGTCAGTCCTAAGCGAGTCATTCATGCATGCAGCAGTGGTGCACAACCAAAATAATCTTGGTCTTCATTGACTGAAATGACCTACTCATTCAGGGCCAACATGTAATCGGGGCAGTGGAAGTCCTTACAGTTCAGATGCAGCAAGGCCAACTTTTTATCCAGGACCTTACTGCTGGTAAGATCCTGTGTATGTCTTATACAGACAAGTACAGAAAGTCATAACCTCCCTGGCAGTTTTCCTGAGTGGGGCTTGCGGTTAAATTTTAGTACCATTAGCGGTAACCCCGAGCCACACTCAGGATTGCTTTGCAGGACCCTGGTGCAGGTTACGTACCTTGTCCCCAGGATCCTGCAATGTCCCCCCACTGTGTTTGCGGGCTGTCCCCTGCCCGATGTCCTGTGTGTCGGGCTCCATTCCCTGTGAGCGTCACGATGCATGGGGCGGAGCCTGGCGGCAAATTAAAAAAATAGAAAATTCATAACATCTTACAGATTACATTACTGTATGAAATCATTTCACATCCCTTTTGTCCCTAGTGCCTTGTCCAACGCCCTGCATGCAGTTTTATATTATATATACTGTTCTTTCTGCCTGGAAACTTGAGATTGTCCATAGCAACAAAAAGTGTCCCTTTACATCAAAGCTGGTTTTAGACCAGCTAGTAAACAGCGATAGTAAATTAGAACACATGCAGAATTGAGCGATAGTGAATCATGGGGAAATGTATTGTATTATTATTATTATTATATTATTTTTTTATAATTATTTATAGTTATTTATTATATTATAATTTATGATTTTGTGTTTCAAACTTTATGATACCTGGGATGCCTACTAGACTCTGGTTTGGACAGATTTAAGTGTGTTATTCCTAAGAATTACAGTTCTACAATAAAAAACGCCAAATGTCTATGAGAAATAATTGTACTGCTTTGAGACGCAAAAATCTGTCATAATTATCCCGCCAGGGTGGCTACGTGGTACCAGTAAAAAATTGGCATATTTTAAGGGGTACCTTAGATAGATGACCTGTTCTAGGGGTAACTTGTATGTTTTTGGCAGCCTGTATAAATACTACTAGTTTCAGTCCGAGTAGAGGGGGAAGGAAGTAGTCTCCTTAAAAGCAGTTTCTTCCCCTTGTTTACTGTGCTCAGTGTCATAGCTTTTTTTTACCTTAAAGTGTTACTAAATCCAGTAATATGAAAATAGTTCAAAGAACATACTCTGCGGCAGAATACCCCTAGCCCCCCCCCCCCTATACTTACCTGAGCCCTAACCGATCCAGCAACATGCATAAGAGCAGCGTCTCTCGCCGATGTCTCCCTCCTCATTGGACAGATTAAGAGCAGCAGGAATCATTGGCTCCCACTGCTGTCAATCAAAAACTGGGGGAGCAGGGGGCAGGGGCCAATGTCCTTTGTCTGCGTTAAAGGATGCAGCAGCGGGGCTCGGGAGCGAGCCCGCTTGGGTGCCCCCATGGAAAGCAGCTTTCTGTGGGGGCACCAGATGAAGAGGAGGATCCAAGAGCACTGGTGGGGGACCGCAGAAGAGTAGGGTCAGAGCATTGGAGGAGGGTCGTCGGCGGGAGTGGCGGCAAAGGAAGAAGAACGCTGGAAAAAGAAGACAGAAGAAGAGCAGAAGAAGAAGCAGGGGAAGTAGGGGAAGACCGCAGGAGGAAGATGCGGGAGAAGATGGAGGAAGAAGTGGAGAAGAAGATATTTAATAAAAGACTTGTCAAAAACGGTCTACTGTATTTTTTAACACTGCACTACTTTTTTTTTTAGTGAATGACTCATTCACATAGGGGGGCCGGGATCTGGGGGCCCCTTTGTTAAAAGGGGCTTCCAGATTCCGATAAGCCCCCTGCCTGCAGACCCCAACAACCACCGGGCAAGGGTTGTCGGGAAGAGGCCCTTGTCCCCATCAACATGGGGGCAAGGTACTTTGAGGTGGGGGGCGCAGAGCCCCCCGATCCAAAGCACCCATCCCCCCATGTTTAGGGCATGTGGCCTGGTATGGTTCAGTAGGTCGTCCCCTCCCTTTCCTGACCTTCTAGGCTGCATGCTCAGATAAGGGTCTGGTATGGATTTTGGGGGGACCCCATGCCATTTTTTTTATTTTGGTGTGTGGGGTACTCTCCGAATCCATACTAGACCAAAGGGCCTGGCATGGAACGTGTTGACATTTGTTGCATACGACGGGACTACGTAGAGGCTAGTAGCCAATAGCTTTGGTCTCGTAATTTGATCTGTTTGATCTGAGCATGCGTGGCACTTTGTGCGTCGGAATTCTCTACAAAGGACCGGAAAAAGTTTGATTGGATTTTTTTGTATGAAAATTTTAGATCCGATAGAGCCCAAACATGATCGGATTCCCACAATATAATCTGATCGGACCTTTTCCGTCTGAATTTCTGACCGTGTGTACAGGGCATAAAACCATTTCAGTACAATTTTGTTTTTAGAGAATTTTATGGCAACATTTTAATGCCAGAATTCAGGGGGCAAAACAAGTAAAATCTGGAAATCTCTGCATGACCTTTTGATACAAAAGTCTATTTAGGAAGGTGGCCACTGGGGAAGGTTGAGGTCACAATTGTTCTGGTACCAATGTATATTTATGGTTTCATATATTGCACAAGGATATCAGAAGATGTAACTAATGGACACTGTCTATTATTTAAAATATATTACATTCAAGTTTTTGATTTTCTATGATCGCATATGGAGATTTTTTTTATTGTGTTATGTTTTTATATTAATGTGATATACAATTTGTTGATTGATTTTATTCACATGGTACATGTTGTTTTATAGGAATGCAATTTATGATATATAGTAGGTGTATGGGTGTACAGCACAGGATTTGAAGCACTAGGATTGATTTATTTGCATTTAGCTTGGCATATTTCATAAATACACACTAAGTTTTATTAAACTTGGGACATTAGAGCCTGCTGTGTTACTACCTGAAAGGGAACCATACACAATGAGGATTTTTCATTAAAATGGTATTAAACCCTCATAAATTTTAGCTTAACATACTGAGCACAATAACATAACATTTCCCAATAAACTATTGTTACAATTCTTACCTCAGCACTTACTTACCTCAGCAGTTTACATCTTTCAATGCTGATGGCTTCTGATCTCCTAATGCTGCTTACCTGAACTTCTGGCCTTCAGTTAACAGTTGACAGTGCAGTCATAGCCAGTCTGTTAGCTTGGAGGCAGCAGGGGGAGAAGGTAGGAGGAGAGGAGTGCCTTGCCATCCTAGGCTATGGGGCTGTGAGTTTCTATTGATGCACATAGTGTAGGAAGACACAACTCTAGCCCGTGCATTCAAGGGGGATTCATAGGATGCTACAAGAGAAGCCACCCTGAAATAGGAAACATAGGACAGTGCCAGGTCATGGCACCAGCTTAAACTGGAACCAGTGGTGTAGCGTGGGTTGCTAGGGCCTGGGGTAAGGCAAATTTTGCGGACACTAACCCATGGACCACTAGCACTCCCTGACTTCCTCCCACCAGAATATATATATATATATATATATATATATATATATATATATATATATATATACACACACACATACATATATATAGAAATCCCCTCCAAGTTCAAAATCAGCAATCTAGAAGCAAAATCAGCACTTTAAGAGCCTGTAGGCTCCCCTCTGAGTCTTTGGGTCCACCATGTCCTCCTGCTCATCTTCTTGACTGCTCTGTTGGCTCAACTGACCACCATTAACCTGTCTTCCCCATATACAGAATGCCCAGTGGTACACAGGCACCACCTATGCTCTGTTCAATGGAACTAGCCTACCATGTTCCAGCACTGCTATTATTCTTCTGTCTCCATCTATTCAAAGATTACCACACCCTGGGAGAAGATGCTCTGCCAGCCTAGGCCATTAGTGGTGCCCCTGTGTACCAGTGTGTCCACATGCACTACAGCCCCCTGGGTGACACGCCAGGTACAGATTTCCTCTACAAGGCACGTGTAGCTCTCTCTGCTGGGAGCTGTCCACTCTGTTGCTGGTGCTGAACTGTGTTCAATCTCCTACTGTGTGGCTTTGCTCTTTTCAAATCTTTCATCCGTAAGAATTTTGCACCAACACCCCTGTGGCCCCATCCACACTACACTACTGGCTGGAAATAGACAAGGAGCTGCATACTCTGTAAGTGATAAAATCATCTGCTGAAAGTGCTTAAAACATAAGGGTTTAATATCACTTGAACTAGAGATCCCCTTAAAATCAGTGCAATCAGTGGCAACCAAGACAAAATAATTAGACTGGCATGTAAGAGGGTTTCCAGACTTGTCACACAATTATAAAGAAGGTCTCTGCATCATCACACCCGCACACAAAGTGGCAGACCTGAATGCGTCAATCTGCTGCCACTCACTACAAATCACTTTATATCATATTGAGCTCCCGTTTTCCTTTGAGGATGCAGACAATCTTTGTTAAAAGTAAAAAAATAAATAAAAAAAACCTGAAAAAAAACAAAACAGCATTATAGTTCTAGCTATGGAAAATCATTACATTCCATATAACTGTGAGGCTGGGGAAATCAAAAGCTCTAATGCACCGTGAAGAGTGTTTGAAATTAAAGAAAAATGTCCAAAGTCTGTTTACACTTTCATCCTTTTTACTAGATGTTTCAATTAAATTGAGATATATTAAAGTGTAACTGTGGCTTCACAAAAAAAATCCCTAATCCCCCCCCCCCACACACACACCCCTTACTCTGCCATCCTGCCATCAAAGTGTACAATTTAAGTATAGACATCAGCAGGTCTTTACCATGGTCAGTGTCAGGTAGTATTTACAGCCCGTGACATTGATGGCATCTACTGGATGTAGCACATACGCAGGCCTACATAATAATGGCATCCAGTTGTTTTATCACTTTTTTTACCACTTATGAAAATTATTATGCTGAAGATATGAAGATTCTGCAATGAACACACTAAAAAAGTGGTGCTGTAATCCTTCTGTACCATACAGTATATAGCATATATACAATATATTACCAAAAGTATTGGGACACAAGCCTTAACAAGCACATCAACTTTAATGGCATCCCAGTCTTAGTCTGTAGGGTTCAATATTGAGTTGGCTCACCCTTTGCAGCTATAACAGCTTCAACTCTTCTGATAAGGCCGTCCACAAGGTTTAATAGTATGTTTAACCACTCTTCCAGGAGCGCATTTGTGAGGTCAGGTACTGATGGTGGAAGACCTGGCTCGCAGTTGCCGCTCTAATTCATCCCAAATATGTTCTATCGGGTTGAGGTCAGGACTTTTTGCAGGCCAGTCAAGTTCCTCTACTCCAAACTCACTCATCCATGCCTTTTATAGATCTTGCTTTGTGCACTGGTGTGCAGTCATGTTGGAACAGGAAGGGGCCATTCCCAAATTGTTCCCACAAAGTTGGGTGCATGAAATTGTCCAAAATGTCTTGGTATGCTGACGTCTTAAGAGTTCCTCCTGGAACTAAGGGGCCAAGCCTAACCCCTGAAAAACAATTCCACACCATAATGTCCCTCCACCAAATGATTTGGACCAGTGCACAAAGCAAGATCCAAAAAGACATGGATGAGCAAGTTTGTGGTGGAGGAACTTGACTAGAACACCTTTCGGATGAATTAGAGCGGAGACTGTGAGCCAGGCCTTCTCATTCACTCCAGTGCCTGACCTCACAAATGCGTTTCTGGAAGGATAGTTAAACATTTCCATAGACACACTCCTAAACCTTGTGGACAGCCTTCCCAGAAGAGTTGAAGCTGTTATAGCTGCAAAGGGTTGGCCAACTTAATATTGAACTCTACGGACTAAGACTGGGATGCCATTAAAGAGGACGTAAAGGCTAAAAAAAACAAAAAAAAACACACCCTGCAAGGCAAAGGCATAATGAGCTAGTATGCATAGCATACTAGCTCATTATGAATAACTTACCTGAGAACGAAGCCCCAGAAGCGGTCCTCCGTCTTCATGTCCGCCGCTGCCATGGATCCTGGAGTGACTTCCGGGTCTCGCTGCTCCAGTGCTGTGATTCACCGGAGCAGTGATGACGTCACTCACACACATGCGCACGGGAGCCGACACTCGCGGCATATAGCCGCAATCTGCAGCCTGCCCAGTGCGCCTGCCTCCGGCGAGTCATTTGTCGGAGCCGCGATGACGTATAGGTTTAGGAGATATTTCTTGGACCTACAGATAAGCCTTAATCTAGGCTTACCTGTAGGTCAAAGTTGGTTGTAAGGGTTTACAACCACTTTAAAGTTCATGTGCGTGTAAAGGCAGGATCCAAAAAACTTTTGGTAATATAGTATTTAGGCATCCTCAGAATTCTAAAACCACCATTGTTTCAGAGGAAGTTAAAAAAGTAATAAAGTGAGTCCCAGTTTGCTCAGGAAACAAAGTCTTCCTAATTAGTCTGGAACAAAGTATTTTGAGATCAAACCTTGCTGACTGCATGAGACTTGTTAAAGTTGACCTTCACTCACTTTTAAGATATCATGTCATTCTTGGGGGGTAGTAAGCACCTTTTGCGGAAGGTACCTGCTCCCACTCCCAAATTCCTTACCTTGACAAGGAGGAGGTAGCCTTAGGTCCACCTTCCTCCTGCAGTCCCCTGGAATACATGTCCAATGTGCTAAGAGGCTTTAGGACAATTATTATTATAGAGGTTTTATATAGCGCCAACAGTTTGCGCAGCGCTTTACAACATGAGGCAATCTGCCTAGTCAGTGGATTTTGTGCATGCACAGTAGGTGAGCTTCTTGTGAGTGATCAGGAATTCACAGCCATCTCCCGAATCCAAGGAATCGCAGGAATGAAAAGAGCTGTGAAGACTCTGGGTTCCAGGACGACAGCACTGGACTTCTTGAACTTACTACATTTCTGGTATGTTTTGTTGACTTTTGCTTATTTGATAGCCAGGTGAAGTTCCTCTAAAATGTAAAGCAGGTAGGTAAGGTTAATTCAAAACAAGTCAATCTCTGGCTTATAGGTCATTGACTTTTAAAGAATATTTAACCCTTAGAAGAAAACCAATACAACCCATTTAAGATTATGAAACATCCTAACCCCTAATCCCCCACAAAAACATTTAAAGCTAAACTCTGCGTTCACCTTCACCCTTAGCCTCCCACCCTCTAAATTCTGTCTTTTTTAAACGTAAATGTATTTGGGTAGTCGTGGAATTTATGAGGGACACATAAATGAGAAAAACACTGCTTATATAATATCTAGGAGCTTTCCTTATTTTACTGATGCATAAGTGACATTTTGCGTTGACCTTTTAATACATGCTGTGGAGACATCTTAGTGTTAAAGTTGTTCTAAAGGCAGAAGTTCTTTTAAATCTTAATACATTCTATGCATTAAGATAAAAAAATCTTTTGTGTGCAGAAGCCCCCCTAATACTTACCTGAGCCCCATTTCGAGTCCAGCGATGTTGCACGAGAGTCTTGGCTGTCTGGGACTCTCCTTCCTCATTGTCTGGGATGGCAACGGGGGGTGTCATTGGCTCCCACTACTGTCAATTAAAGTCAGTGAGCCAATGAGGAGAGAGAGGGGGCAGGACTCCATATCTGAATGGACACACAGAGTAGGGGTTCGGCTCTGGGGGCCACCATAGCAAGCTGCTTGCTATGGGGGCACTCAGCAGGAGGGTGGGGTCCAGAGCATCGGCGAGGGACCCGAGAAGAGGAGAATCAGGGCTGCTCTGTGTAAACCGACTACACAGAGAAGGCAAGTATAACATGTTTGTTATTTTTAATTGAACAAAAATTAGACTTTAGTATCACTTTAACACTAAGTACATTTTCTGCAAGTACAAATAATACTTGTTGATCTATCCTTGTAAAATGAAATGTCCTTGTAAATTCCTGAGAATACAACTGAAATCTCAAACAATGTTCTCTTCCTTCCAATCTATCTTCTGTAAACCACAAATTCCATATTGCCATGTAATGGAGGTAAAGAGAAGAGGACATGTTTCTAGTGTGAATCAGGTGAGCAGCCAAGGGTGACAACGCGGCTGCTCCATAGATTCAGTGGAGAAGTGAATGTTTTAACCCTGGGACAGAAAGTGTATTATCAGCGGGATCATTAGGTAAAAAAAAAATAAGGGAAAAACCTCAAAAAATAAAATAAAAGCTAATGCATCCACCACATCTAAAAATTAGTTAAAAAAGCGACTGGGAAGGAAAGGGGCAAAGGATGAGGGTGAAAGATGCATTGTTCCATTGTTCAATTCCTTACTATTATCAATATTATTATTATACAGTATTTAAAGAGCGCCAACAGTTTGCACAGCACTTGGAAAAAATGGAGGGAGACAGTACAGTTACAATACAATTAAACACAAGAGGAATCAGAGGGCCCTGCTCATTAAAGCTTACAATCTAAAAGGAAAAGGCAAGTGATACAAAGGGCAGTAACTATGGGGGATGAGCTGATGATGAAAGTAAAAGTTCAGTTTATTAGTTAGAGGCGGGATAAGCCTCTCTGAAGAGGAGCGTTTTCTAGGATCACCTAAAGATGGAGAAAGTAGAAGATCTTCATACATTTGGAGTAAAGAGTTCTAGAGGATGGGAGAGGTTTTGGAGAAGTCCTGGAGGTAAGCATGGGAGGGGGTCACAAGCGTGGTTGGTGACATAGCTCAGGACGGAATTGTGGAAGCCCTTGTACACACGGTCGGAGAATCTGTCGGAATGAGTCTTATCGGACCGCGTCGTCAGATAATCGACTGTGTGTGGTATGCATCGGACTGATTCCGTCCGAATCTCCGTCCGATCCAAATTTCCAACATGTTGGAAATATTTCCCGACCAACTGGGCCGGACGGACCTAATCCGATCATGTGTAGAGCATTTTGATCAGACCAAGTGCCACGCATGCTCAGATCAAATTCCTACATCAAAGCTATTGGCTACTAGCCTGAATGTAGTCCCATCGTAACGAAATGACGTCATCACGTTCTGAAAGATCGGATTTTTCGCCAACTTGGCCCGACCGTGTGTATGCAACAGTTTCGGACACAATCCGTCGGACTAAATCCAACGGGCAAAATCCGACGGATTTGGTTGGCAAAATCTCCGACCGTGTGTACGTGGGCGAAGACTTTATAGGTTGTTTTGCTGGATGGCTTTGTATTCTGAACTTTATTTGTTAGATGAGCTGAAGCCAATGGAGGGATTGTAAGAAAGGATTATTTAATAAAATTATTTACTGTTTGTTTATTGTTTGCAGAATCTGGGTAGATGGTGGTTGTTTTTGGTTCCAGGCTAGAATCCCTTAGTTGTGTAGTTTAATTAGCATAGAAAAATATCAGTATAATATATAAGGCTATGCAGACTTTTTGCAGATAATGTTTTCATTTATTTTAACTGTGAAGTTGGGTCTGCTTCAATCGATTTCTTGGTCACTAACTGCTCTGATTGATCTCTATATGGTGATGTGTCTCTACACAGGGCCACCAGGCCAGAATATCTTATGAGTATTGGCCTTGGATAAAATTACCCCCTTGCCCCACAGCCCAGTCCTCCCCTGCTAGGGATAAAAAAGAGAAAATAACAGCAAATTGAGAAGTGGGAAAGTAAGAGAAGCAAAAAAAAAGGTGAGGGAGGCTGGAGAACGTGAGACATAATGATGTATTTTTTTGGCAGGGAGCTGTATTAGCCATTTGTAACATTGCCATCCAGAAAGAAGGATGAGTTCTACTTTTAATTCTCATTATAAATAATCAAGAGGTCCAAGGGGTTGATAGGGATTCCTTAGGGTTGGCACATTCTTTCATCTTTGTGATTTTTCAGAGAGGCAGTCAGTGGATATTCGTTCTATAATTTTTCTTGAGTAATTTTGAGCGAAGCTGTATAATCATCCACATTCATAAGATGTGAACTAGAAGGATAGAGTAGGTGGCGCATTTGATATTTGTCTTCCCACTAAGCCAAAGATTGTCCTATGGTGGTAATCCTCACTAAATCACGGTATACTTTGTGCTTGATTTGTAAAACTACAAATTCCATCCTCCCCCAGCAGTTAGAATGACCCCATGCTGGAGCTTTTAGTTCTGCCTCTAAGTTCTGGTTGCACTCACAAATACTGTATAGCAATTAGTGGTAGACTGTAAAGTAGTTTTGTTGAAGGCGTAATAATAACATTCTTCAAATTTCGAACTTGCCTTCCACTCCTTTCTGTACCTAAGCTTTGTAATTGGTTTACATTTTCTGAGCTTTTAAGATGCAAGTACCAATTTAATGCAGTCAAAGTGGCTTTAATTAAAATGGATGGCCACTGGAAAAACTATTAAAAACTGCCTCTATGATCCATTGAGCGTCTCCAAATCGAAACGCTCGGATTATTAGAGCGCCAGAAGAGCGATACATAATTTGCAATGTAAACACATCCGCAGCTTTCCATCTGAGAAATCGCCTAGTGGCTTCATTAAATTATTCACTGCGGTATCTCTGAATAGTTGTATTGTCAGATAAAAGGAATGTTCTGCCTAATATTCCCAGATAAGCTGAATTTCTACTTTTCCCGAAGCCTGTGTTGATTTAATAGAATATTTTGCAGCTGCCGTTTGTGGACGATTGTTATTCCAGGTTATCGAGGAAAGGAAATTGTTTTGACAAGCTGACGTTAATTAATTAAAATTCTTTACGTATAAAACATCGGGGTTAAACCTTGAAAAGGCAGGTGTCAAAGGAACGGTAGAATTATTTAAACAAATCTGGTCTAAAGGAACAGTAGGATAATTACTACATTAAAATGTATGTAGGCCTCCATAGGAAAAAAATAAAATCTTACGTGATCCCCGTTGTATAGTGTTTGGCCAGTCTTTTCCTTTTTAGGTGATCCAAATTTTAAGTGATTCCTGTCATCTAAAACTCAAGCTCCAGGCATTTCCGGTGATTGGCAATGCCAAAAAAAAAAAGAAACAACGCATATCTACTACCTGGATCCAACGATGCTTTGCATGTCAGTAGTGTGGACCAGTCTCCGCTTCTTGCCACAGCAGGCATGCATGTTGTCACGTGACAGCGCTGCCACGGTATGCAGGCCATGGAAAGGCAACGTCGTCATCTAACAACAGCAAAATGATGGGATGTCACCGGCGCTCCATTGCAAACATATTCACTCATTTATTAGTGCAGTGTCACATTAGCCAAATAAGCTAACATTTGGGGCTGCACAAGGTCCCTCAAGGCAAAACAACTACAATATGACACTTTGTCAAGGCCACTATGTCGTTTTCACCACTTGAAGACCGCAATACGTACTTTTACCTTAGTACTTCAAGTGGTTATACCGGGATGATGCTTACAGCTACAGGCCTCACCCTGATATTGTTTTTTACAGGGAGCGATCAGCTTTTTTGTAAAAGCCATTTGAGCAGCTAATTAGCCACTGGAAAAGAGAAGCATTTCAGTTACTGTTGAAGAAATGTCGAGTATTACATCTTGTACATTGATAAAAGGCTTGATTGGTCCTAGTGACCTTGGGTGCATTTATATTGTCGCACGTGGTGGAACACTTGTTATTATTTGGAGACGAGCACAATACAAGTCCTTGGGATTATTTTTTCACAGAGTATGCTGGACGGGCTATAAAGACTAATAGAACATTATTGTGGACTAGATTGGTTTTGTGTTTTTTTTTTCCAACCTTTTTATTTTTACATGTTTGCAACTTTTATGGTACTTACTCACACAAAGTATACGCACTTGGAAAATATATTTTTTGCACAATTTTAGTATTAGTTGTAACACATGGAATTGTGAATGTAGCCATATGTGATTTATATCTCTACCTTGCCATTTTTTAATTTTGAAGTTCTTTTAATCGATCACATGATATTATTAGCACTGGGTTTATTTTGAGCATTAAGTGGAAGAGGGTTAAGTTATTGAGCACATAGTGAGGTTTATGTCTATTTCGCTAAGTAACAGCTCCCAATGTAACCATTTTACATAATTAGCCACTGGATTGCTTTTACCAGCGCTTCTGTCCATCAGTGCCTCTCTGGGCTCCCCCTCCCACCGGAGAACTCGAAAGTGAAGCTAGCAGTTCCGCCGGCCTACCATAGAGGTTTTTGAGGACCGGAAGGTCACCGATCAGCTCTATGGCATGGGAGACCGGAAGCAACAAGCATTTTCATCTATTCCGGTTTTCCCAGAAGTAAACCGCACCATTTTTAAAAATTTAAGGCACCTGATCACACTGATCTTGGTTTGATCAAATGCTTTTAAGGGCAGAGTAGAGACCTCTTTATAAAGAGCACCTGTCACTGCCTGTTGCTGCGACAAGGGATGTTTACATTCCTTGTCACAGCAATAAAGTGATAAAAAATGTAAAGAAACAGTTTAAGAATAAAAAAAAGCAAAAAAAAAGTGTCTCAGTCCCCTCGTGCTCACGCGCAAAGGAGAACACACACGTTGGTCCCACACACATACTTAAAGGGCGATCGCACAGGTATTGCCACAAATGTCAGAGCGAGAGCAATAATTCTAGCTCCAAACCTCCTGTGTAATGACGTGTACACACAATCGGACTTAATAAACTTCTTATGCTGGGAAATTGTGCAGACTGTCAGACCCCATACACACTATTAGATTTTCTGCAGATTTTTTTCTTCAGATTTACAAAAACCATGTAGTGCAAGGGCCTGCCTGATTGCATACAAATTGAAACTCTTAGCCCTTTTACACACGGCCGAAGATTCCGACGGAATGTGTCCTATCGGACCGTGTTGTCGGATAATCCGACTGTGTGTGGTCTCCATCGGACTGTTTCCCTCGGAGTATCCGACGGACCAAGTTTTCCAACTTGTCCGTAACATTTTCAGACAAAATGCTCCAATCGGACAAACTCCGATCATGTGTAGCCTACTCCGACAGACAAAGTGCCACGCATGCTCAGATCAAATTCCTAGACCAAAGCTATTGGCTACTAGCTGGAACGTAGTCCCGTCGTAACGAGATAACGTCATCACGTTATATACAATCGGATTTTCCGTCAACTTTGTCCGACTGTGTGTATGCAACAGTTTCGGACAAAATCCATCGGACAAAATCCGTCGGACAAAATCCAACAGATTTGGTTGTCAGAATGTCCGACCGTGTGCACAAGGGCTAAGGTTTGACCTCATATTATATGGTTTTGGTAAATCTGAAGACAAAAATCTGCAGAAAATCTAATAGTATGTATGGGGCTTTAGGCTGATGTTAGATGGGCAATTCTACTATTAGAGACTAATGGGCAGCAATACAACAAGCCAAGAACTACACAGGCACCAGAGTTTATATGAAGTGGTATCTAAGTCCAGAAAGTAGATAATAGTAGGTAAACCTGGATGATACTTGAGCAAAGATGGTGCCACCCTTTTGGAGAGAAAAGCAGATAAAGGCATTGTTGGGGGGAGTACTATGATCTCTGTAAGAGGTAACAAATATCTGTAATTGTTACACTTAGACGCCTTTCTCACTAGGGCATTTTGCAGGTGCTATAGCGTTAAAAAGAGCACCTGCAAACTGCCCTAAAACATCTGCTACATTCACTCCAGTGTGAAAGCCTGAGGGATTACACACTGGAGCGGTGCGCTGGCAGAGCATCAGGAAAAAGGCTGCGGCGGCATTTTGCGGGCAGATTTAATACCTTTTCAGCCGCTAGCAGGGGTTTAGTCTGCCCCGCTAGCAGCCGAATAGCGCCACTAAAACAACGGTAATTGGCGCTAAAAATATCGCAGCTTTACCGCGGACGCTAGTGGTGGCACGGTGTGAAAGGGGTCTTAGCATGTATGCCACATGAAAAAATATATCCTAGGTCTGTCTTAACCAAAGTCTTGCACTGCATATTCCATTGCCTCCCGGCACCATGGGGTAATGGATAACTCCAGCAAACTTGATCATTTCAGTGCCATGCTGTGGAATATCAGCTCTGCTAGAAAGATGGTGATTCACTTTAAATTTGTCAAGGGAAGGGTAGTACGGAGCAGTCAATGTGACAAAACTGTAATAAAACTGTAACATTATCAGAGATAAGGCCCTGCAGACATAAATTATTAAAACTCACAGAGCCCTCAGAAATTATATTTGGCAGTTCGGATCCTCCCTTATAAAACCCGACCGGTAATATATTACTTGTTGGCATTTTCGGAATCATTTGCTTGCGAAATGCTCAAACATTTCTAAACTGTGGAAATAATTACGTTTGTACGACTTGCAAATTACCAGTTCATTTAAACTGCCATCCTTCCCAGGAGAGGAATCCCTTGGAGGAAGAATATATAACTTTATAACCCAATTCATTATCCCCAGCTGGTGAAAATGAAGTGAAAATGATTGCAAATGGCAGAATGCAAACTTTTGGCAGAAGAGTGATATTAAGCAGCGGAATAATTTAATTTGATCTCATCTGCTCGGTGTATCAGGGGGTTAGCATCTCTGCAGCTGAGTCTACGGCGTTGAGTGAAATAATTGTTTCTGGGGGGTCTAATTCTATGTTGTATTGGCTGTTATAGGTTGCCTGTAGAGTATAGGGCTCATGCACATGGCCGTAAAAAGTGCATCCGGAAAGTATTCAAAGCGCTTCACTTTTTCCACATTTTGTTATGTTACAGCCTTATTCCAAAATGGATTAAATTCATTATTTTCCTCAAAATTCTACAAACAATACGCCATAATGACAACGTGAAAGAAGTTTGTTTGAAATCTTTGCAGATTTAGTAAAAATAAAAAACTAAAAATAAAAAATACCATGTACATAAGTATTCACAGCCTTTGCTTAATAATTAGTTGAAGTACTTTTGGCACCAATTACAGCCTCAAGTCTTTTTGCGTATGATGCTACAAGCTTGGCACGCCTATTTTTAGGCATTTTCTCCCATTCTTCTTTGCAGGACCTCTCAAGCTCCATCAGGTTAGATAGGGAGCGTCGGTTCACAGACATTTTCAGATCTCTCTCGAGATATTTAATCGGGTTCAAGTCTGAGCTTTGCCTGGGCCACTTAAGGACATTCACAGAGCTGTCCTATAGCTACTCCTTTGTTATGTTGGCTGTGTGCTTAGGGTCGCTGTCTTGTTGGAAGAGGAACCTTCGTCCCAGTCTGAGGTCCAGAGCGCTCTTGAGCAGGTTTTCATCAAGGATGTCTCTGTACATTGCTGCATTCATCTTTCCCTCAATCCCACTAGTCTCCCAGTCCCTGACGCTGAAAAACATCCCCACAGAATGATGCTTCCACCACCATGCTTCACTGTAGGGATGGTATTGGCCAGGTAATGACCGATGCCTGCTTTCCTCCAGACATGATGCTTGCCATTCCGGCCAAAGAGTTCAATGTTTGTTTCATAAGCCCAGAGAATTTTGTTTCTCATGGTCTGAGAGTCCTTCAGGTACCTTTTGGCAAACTCCAGGTGGGCTGTCATGTGCCTTTTACTGAAGAGTGGCTTCCGTCTGGCGACTCTACCATACAGGCCTGATTGGTGGAGTGCTGCAGAGATGGTTGTTCTTCTGGAAGTTTCTCCCCTCTCCACAGAGAAATGCTGAAGCTCTGTCAGAGCGACAATCAGGTTCTTGGTCATCTACCTGACTAAGGCTCTTCTCCCCGATCGCTCAATTTGGCCGGGCGGCCCACTCTAGGAAGAGTCCTGGTGGTTCCAAACTTTTTTCATTTACTGATGATGGAGGCCACTGTACACACTGGGACCTTCAATGCTGCAGACATTTTTCTGTACCCTTCTCCAGAGCTGTGCCTCAGGGGAGGGCTGGGCCAGGGGGCAGGGATGCAATTGCCCCCTGGGCTGCTCTAAAATGCGGTGGCAAAGGCTGCTGTGTCGTCAGCTCAAAACCGCAACATGCACAGTTCTTGAGCTGGCCGAGTCCAGTACTGTGAGCCAGCGATGTCTTCATGTCAGGGCTGACAGTCTGTGTTACACAGCACAGCCCCGCCCAGCCCCTCCCTACTCCACACTATTGGCTGGCAGAGGCTGGACCTGCTCTCTGCTCAATCTGAGCAGTTGGCTGGAATCCAGTGAGGCTCCTGGGAGGCTGGGACCATCCAAGTAAGTGCGCTCCTCCTCTCTCCTCCTCTCTGCAGCCAAAGAGTTTTTTTCTAGCAGCCTGTGCCAGTACCTTGCCCTCCTAGGGCTAGGTGGTATGATGTGGGCTCTCACTGACATGCTGCAGTTTGGCTGCAGTGCTGGTGTACTGGCAGTCATCCTGCATGTTGCCCCTGGGACATAGAGGATGCACATTTTTACTGCATGTTCTGAAGGTGCACAAAACGTCCTGCATGCTGCATGTTTGGTGCACTTTCAGAACATGCAGCAACAATGAGTAACCTAAAAGAAGTCTGAGGGGGTGTGACACCCGCCAGTACACCCGCACTGCAGCCAAACCGCAGCACACTAGTGTGAGCCTAAATGCTGTATTCACTTGCAGCAGCCACTGCTACTCCTCTGAAAAGTGATCCATGCTCAGGTCACTTTTCAGAGGCATTTGACAGGCAGTGAATAGTTGATATCACATTTCATCCCTGCCTGCTTTAACCCCTCTAAATGCCAATCCCTGCAGGTAATGACACAGTTCACTTTGAACTCCACCTTATTTCCATTACTCTCTGTAGGTATTAGATGTGGTCTCACCTTTTTGTTTGCACATCTAATACCAAAGGGTACTTTCACACTGGGGCAATGTGGACGGTAGTGGTACAGCGCTGCTCGTTTTAGTGGCGCTTTACCATTGTTTTAGTGGCACTAGTGGGGCACTTTTAACCCCCACTAGTGGCCAAAGAAAGTGTTAAAAACGGCCGTGTTGCATTCATTTCAATGGGCTGGGCACCTCTCCCAAACCGCCCCAATAATGCTGCTTGCTGGACTTTTCAGAATGTCCTTCAAGCGCACCTCCCCAGTGGGAAACCTGGGGTGGCATAAGAAGTGCTTTACAGGTGCTATTTTTTAGCACTAAAACGCCTGTACAGCGCCTTCAGTGTTAAAGGACCCTAAAGAGAGTTCTGGAAATAAGGTGGAGTTCAAAGTGAATTTCTACACCTAAGTGCAGCCCCCCTTTCAGAAAATTTGAAGATATTATTAAACCCAGAGACCGGTTCAGCAGACATTTCAATCTATCTCTGTGCAGACTGGTTGTACAGAATTTGACTCCATCAACTGACAGTACAACCAGCGTGTCTTTATGTTTTTTAGCGATCAGTGCTGGCTGCTATAGCTGCCAGCAGTGATCACTGTATTCTGATGGCTTGGAAACTTTCACCTCAGAGCACACACCGACACACGGCTCTTACGGAAGCTTGGTAATTCAAGTTCTGGGCTTCCCTAACATTACAGCCCTGTGGGGCTGTGACCAAGTCTGGGCAAGAGCTGGGATATGACATTACTTACCTCATATCCCTGCCACTCCTAAACCTGCTCCACTGCAGCATCAGGCCCACAATGCCCTTAATCTGGCCGGTGCTCCGTCATGCGTCTGCATGTGCATTTCTTACTATCCGCAATTGAGACAGGAGGAACCTGCACCCTGGTGAATCTGGTGTTCATGCCGGGGAGACAGCAGGACTTGCGTGTTTAGCCTGCTGCGCTCACTGTGACTCTCAGCTACTCTGCTTGCTTGGCTTGCCCAGTGGTGTGGTGCTCACTCACCAGAGAAGCTCCGGACTCCACAGGTAGTGCTTTGTGTGGTGGCAGTGACAGCACAGTCTTTAGTTTTCATCTTCCTGCAGTCTCATTGGTCTGTGTACTCAGTGTGGGAAAGGGACAAGCTCTTTTTCTCAGTCTCTCTGGGGGCAATCATGCAGTCTCTTTCTGAGAGACTGCTCCACTTCACACTGTCTGTACAGAGACTGACTGCTTCACAATGCCTGCACAGAAAGTGACTGCTCTCTCTGTGCAGGCAGTGTGAAGGGGGGTCTGTGCAGGCAGTGTGAAGCAGGGTCTCTCTCTGTGCAGGCAGTGTGAAGCGGTCTCTCTCTGTGGAGGCAGTGTGAAGCGGGGTCTCTCTCTGTGCAGGCAGTGTGAATCGGTCTCTCTCTGTGGAGGCAGTGTGAACCGGGGCCTCTCTCTGTGCAGGCAGTGTGAAGCGGTCTCTCTCTGTGCAGGCAGTATGAAGCGGTCTCTCTCTGTGGAGGCAGTGTGAAGTAGTCTCTCTCTCTGTGCAGGCAGTGTCAAGCAGTCTCTCTCTCTTTGGGGCAAGGTGGAGCAGTCTCTCTCTCTCTCTGTACGGGGAATGTGGTGTAGATGGGTGGTGAGCTGATTCAGTGGTTCAATGGGCCACTTGACTGGACTTGCCCCCCAGGCCTAAGGCTGCCAGCCCTCCCCTGCTGTGCCTCATTACAATCCTGTCTCGGAGGTCTACAGACAATTCCTTGGACTTCATGGCTTGGTTTGTGCACAGACATGCACTGTATATAGACAGGTGTGTGCCTTTCCAAATCATGTCCAATCAACTGAAGACTCCAATCAACTGAAGACTCCAATCAAGTTATAGAAACATCTCAATGAAGGTCATTGGAAACAGGATGCACCTGACCTAAATTTTGAGGCTGGGTTCACACTATTGCGAATTGGATCTGGCATACACCACATCCAACTCGCAGAACATTTGAAAACATGTTATTTTCAATGGGTCTGGTTCACATATATGCATTGAATCCGCACTCCGCATTGCTCAAAATTTGTGTGCATTTTCTAGGCAGTGCAGTGCGAATTGCAGGCACATAATCTTCAATGGGAACGCATCTGATTCACAGATGTGTTCTGTTCCGCACAGGAATTCTATCCCCCTCCTGCTACACATCCCCCCTCTCCCTGGTCAGCTAATCTTCAGCTACAATGGATAGGAACCGCTGAATGAATCATTTTTATCTTTGCAGGGAAACCGGAGCTGCAATTCGCACTGGACAAGTGTGAATCTAGCCTTAATGTCATGGCAAAGGCTGTGAATACTTATGTACATAGGATTTTTTTCATTTTTTATTTTTAATACAATTGCAAAGATTTCAAGCAAACTTCTCTCACGTTGTCATCATGGGCTATTGTTTGTAGAATTGTGAGGAACATAATGAATTTTATCCATTTTGGAATAAGGCTGTAACATAACAAAATGTGGAAAAAGTGCAGCGCTGTGAATACTTTACAGATGCACTGTATATAAATATGGTAATTACTAGTATGCAGAATCTTGCTGACAGAAGCTAGCAACAAGATACTGAGTAAAAAGTGCTCTTTAAGCTGAACACAAGTAACGTTTGAGCAAGGTTTAAATGTGTGAAATATTAAAACCTGGGCTGGGACAAGGGGTGGGCAGGAGGGGGCAGTTACCCTGGGCTCAATCGTTTACTGTAGGATGGGGGCACCTTCCTTTTGTTCCAAGTATAACAGTAGTAGCGACAGCAGCAGTGATTTTAACAAGTGAGGGACTGCTTGGTGTAGGATCCCCTAAGCTTGCACATCATGAACGGGGGAGGGGAGCACAGTTTGAGATTCTTTCCTTGGAGGCTGGATGACCTTGTCCTGGCACTGATTACAGTGTAAATGGCCCCATTGTTGGGACATAGGCAGCTTCTTAAAGAAGCTGCCTGCGTCCTTCTCAAGGAAACTGTTTAGCATCCTCTTTTGCTTGGATACAGGTGTCTATTGCCGTCTAGCTTCCTCCATTGCTAGGATTCAGGCAGCTTTTTTAACCCCCCTGACGGTATTCCAGAGTCTGGCTCGGGGTGGAATTTTTATACCAAAAGTGGTAACCCCGAGCCAGACTCGGGACCGCATCGCTGGATCCAGGAGGACATTTACTTACCTTCTCCCTCGGATCCAGCAATATCCCCCCGCTGTACGAGCCGGCCGTGTCTCGCTCGATCTATCACGGAGCCGATCTCCGTTCCCTGCGAGCGTTGCGACGCACGGGGATGGAGATCGGCGCCAAATTCAAAAAGTGAAACACTCACTATACATACAGTATAATTTAATCTTACAGATTACATTGCTGTATGTAATAATTTCACATCCCCTTTGTCCCTAGTGGTCTGTCCAGTGTCCTGCATGCAGTTTTATATAATAAAAACTGTTCTTTATGCCTGGAAACTGGAGATTGTCCATAGCAACCAAAACTGTCCCTTTACATCAAAAATGGTTTTAGACCAGCTAGAAAACAGCGATAATAAATTGTAATCACTCGCAGAATTGAGCGATAGCGATTTGTGGGGAGATCCGTCATCAAATATTCAAAAGTAATGACAGTGACAATTCTGCAACTGAGCAAATTTCAGTGTTTTTGATTTGATTACATTATTGAATTTTTATTATTGTTATATTATTATTTGGAACAATTATTTATAATTATTTATTATATTATAATTTATGATTTCATTTTTCAAACTTTATCATACCTGGGATGTTTGCTAGACTCTGGTTTGGACAGATTTAAGAGAGTTATTGCTAAGAATTACAAGACTACAATATAAAACGCCAAATTTTCATGCAAAATAATTGTACTGCTTTTAGCACCTAAAATCCTGAAATAATCGTACCGCCAGGGAGGTAAAGGAAGCCACATACCATTTCTCTGTTGCTATGAAGCAGGCAGCTTCTTCTCAAGGAAGCTTTCTGGTGTCTTCTGTTCCTAGCGTCTATAGTCACCTAGCATTCTCCATTCCTAGGATGTTGGTAGTATCTTGAAAAAGTCAAGTATGGTCCATCCATTGCTAGGACACAGGTGGCCTCTTCTGCTGCCTAGTGCCCTCAATTACTAGGACACAGGTGACTTCTTAAGAAAAACAGCATCCTCTGTTGCAAAGATGCAGGTGTCTATTTCTGCCTAGCATCTTCCATTGCTTTGAAGCAGGCAGCTGTTGCTGCCTAGTGTCTTCCATTTCTAGGACACGTGTCTATTGTAACCTAGCATTCTCCATTCCTAAGAAGCTGGTGGCATCTTAAGAAAACCAACTAGCATCCTTCTATTGTGATGCAGGTGGCTTCTTTTGCCACCTAGTGTCCTCCGTTGCTAGGGGCAGTGACTTCTTCTGCCACCCAGCGTGAACAATAGAATGAGGACTTGAAAAGACTCAAAAAGCTCAAAAACCCAGAGAAATCTATGTTTGGTCTGATGTAAGCAGAATAATGGCTAAGTAGTTAGCACTTCCATTTGATAGCATTAAGGTTATTAATTCAAATCTCAACTATGCTATCTGCTTGGAGTTTGAGTGTTCTGCCAGTACCTCTATGGGTTTCCTCCGGGTACCTTGGTTTCCTCCCACACTCCAAAGATATTCTGGTAGGTTAATTGGCTCCTGTCCAAAATGACCCTACTATGTGTATGTATGAATGTGCATTAGGGATGGTAAGCTCCTTGAGGTCAGGGACTGATGTGAATGTACAGTGTATATGTAAAGTGCTTTGTAAATTGATTGCGCTATATAAATAGCTATATTAATAAAAAAAAAAAAAAAAAAATTCTATTGGACTGCAAATATGCTCTGTGGTCAGTGGTAGATAATGTTAGTAACAGGCAGAACCATTTGATTTTTTTTTGCTCATAGTTACACTTTTATATATATTTTCTTAGTTTAATTGAGCTTTAAAGGATGAATTGTACGTGTTATCATTGGTTAGCAACAGCATAACAACGTTATTAAAAAGAATTCAGAGGTCATGTCATGTTCAGCAACTTTGCTGTATTTCTTTGCTCTGTGATTCATCCCTTAAAGAACACCTGATTGTTTAATTCAGCAACTTATTGTACTTTAAAAGTGTTGGTCTTATATAAAATGCACACATTTACTTGTATTTAGTTTTAAACATATTGTATGGCTCTCACGGAATTACATTTTAAAATATGTGGCGTCATGGCTCTCTCAGCCAAAAAGGTTCCCTACCCCTGATGTAACAAACTACTAGCTTTTAAAAAGAAGCAATTTTCAGCAAACCTCTAAAGACGATGCATCCATTTCATGCTGCTAAAGCTGACTTTTGAAAGCCCCAGTCTGTACGTGCCCACACCATTTGTTTACAGCTCCTGGTGATGTGCCCTGTGCCTGCTGCTAGTTTCTGAGTTGAGAACCAGGGGCAGCGTATGTGTCGAGCGTGACGCCATTCACTGCAATTGCCCAGCCTCCAAAACCCTTCAATTCTCCTAATTATGGCAGGGAAGGGCTGCAAAGGCCAGGTATCTGCACTGAAGTCTATCCAACCCAATAAAAATAGGCTGCCTCCTGTCTTCTCTGAGAGTACTGTCGGGCGGGGAGCTGCCAACAAACAGTGATGATACACAAAACAAATCTTTCAGAAACTGTTTCAGCAGCATGAAAGGTAATTCATATTAGGCATATGCTCAAAAAAATGTATTTGGGCTAGTGACTGAAGATGCTCAGCATTACAGCCAAGCATCCTGCATTCTGAAGAATGAACAGCAATGGCAGGGCTCTATGATGCTTCTAGAAAAGGTTTATAACTACTGTATTTATCGGCATATAAAACACACAGGCGTATAACACGCACCTTCATTTTAGGAGGGAGGTTTCAGGAAAAAAAATCTCATTTTAAATAAAGAACTTTGAAGCAAAAAAGGGTCAGTGCCCATCAATGCAGCCTCACCATTGCCCATATGTAACCTGATCAATGCCATCTGCAGCCTCGCAATTGTCCATCAATGCAGTTTGATCAATGTCCATCTGCACCCTCGCAAATTGCCCATCAATGCAGCCTGATCAATGCCTATCTACAGCCTCACAATTGCCCATCAATGCAGCATGACCAATGCCCATCTGAAGCCTGTTCAATGCCCATCAATGCAGCCTCACCATTGCCCATATGTAACCTGATCAATGCCATCTGCAGCCTCGCAATTGTCCATCAATGCAGTTTGATCAATGTCCATCTGCAGCCTCGCAAATTGCCCATCAATGCAGCCTGATCAATGCCTATCTAAAGCCTCACAATTGCCCATCAATGCAGCATGATCAATGCTCATCTGAAGCCTGATCAATGCCCATCTGCAGCCTCACCTCAGATTACTTCTGCCTCGGAGGGGGCAGGGAGGGGGACTGTCAGATTACATACAGTGAGAATATCCTGTTTACTCAGCGGCCTCGTTAATACAAAGTCCCGCCTCCTGGACTGGCTTCTATGATAGACAGAACAGTGGTCCAATGCCGGCCCAGGAGACGGGACTTCCTATTACAGAGGCCGTTGGGTAAACAGGAGATTCTCGCTGTATGTAATCTGATGGCGCTCACCCCGTCCCTGCTCCCTTCTAGGCAGCCCAAATTGTAGTATCGGCATATAACAGGAGATTCTCGCTGTATGTAATCTGATGGCGCTCACCCCGTCCCTGCTCCCTTCTAGGCAGCCCAAATTGTAGTATCGGCATATAACACGCACACACTATTTGCACCCGATTTTCGGGTGAAAAAGTGAGTGTTTTACGCCAATAAATACAGTAGTTTAATGCCAGGATTGTAGTTACCATAATGTTTCTTGCAGGCCAATGCTAAAGGTGGAACAATTAAAGGGGAGCACCAAACCTCAACATTTTCAAATTGTTTCCTTATTTTGTTCAAAGTGGAAGAAATGCCTAACTATAACTATTCTTAAAAATACACCCGCCCCTTCCTGCCCATCCTGCCTAGCCTGTAGAAAAAAGATCTGTGGATTTTTATTCCGCCTCTCTTTGGTCACATACCCCTCAACATGGGCTCCCTTTTGTCATAGAGTGACCATGGCTGTGAATTCCTGGAACTGTGACATCACCCATAGGCTCTAGTGGCCCAGCCATTGTCACCACTCCCTTCTCTCCCTGACATGGTGGAGCCAAAGCTGTGGGATCACGTGACTGTTAGGTGTAGGCAGGTGCCTAAAAGGGAAATGTTCTGTGTAGTAAGCAAGTTTAGTCTCCCAGGTTAGAGTAGGGTTAAGTTCTGGATCACCTCCTTCCCAGGCTTTTTGGGTCCTGCCTTCCTTCTGGGGCCGCATATATATGGGGAAGGCAGGACATGGGGAGAGAGCTTCTGTTGTCCATGTCAAATGGAAAGATGTAGCCTTCGCCTGCAACCCAAAGGGAACTCACCAGACACAGAATAGTTAGTAAGGAGTTGGATTGTGTTGCGCTTTGAACTGTAATGTTCCTGCAGCATTCAGTTAAGTTCTAATAACTGTTCTTGAGCCTGGCCTGAAGTTATTCAAAAGGGGTGCATGGTAGTACATGGTGTATCAGAAGAGCAGGGCCTATAAAGCACACATGAGGTACAAGAGTAAGGCCACTACAATGGGTTAAACTCGAAAGGAAAGTCAGAGAATAGCCGTGTATCCATACTTTGCTGCACATCGGATGGTTATACTTTTAGAGCCGGCGGTCAGCTGTTCTGTAAAAGCAATCCTAGCAGCCAACTAGCTGCTGGACTTTTTTTACAAGCAGCGGGAGAGGACTTTTGTGGCTTGCTCTGGCTCTCCCGTCACACCGTGAGATCAATGCGACCAGCCGGCACATTAGCCAGCTGGTTGGACCGCCGCACAGAGCCATGATCGCCTTTGATTGGATCTCCACTATGATAACCTGAAAGCGATGACATGACATCACTTTCAGTTTGCCTGGATGTCGATGGCGCTGTATTGAAAAAATCGAAAGCATTCAAAAACACTGATCTTGGTGTTTTGAATGCTTTTAAGGGCAGAGGAGAGATTTAGGGTCTTATAGACCCAGGATCTCTCCATAAAGAGCACCTGTCACTGCCTATTACTGTCACAACAATGTTTACATTCCTTGTGACAGCAATAAAAGTGATAAAAAATTAAAGTAACAGTGTAAAAAAAGAATGTGCTCACAGGCAAATGTGAATGCGCACGTCAATCCTGCACGCAAGCCAACAGCAATTGTCCCACACATGTGAGGTATCACTGCAAACGTCAGATAGTGGGCAGTAATTCTAGTACCAGACCTCCTCTGCAAATCTAAAGCTGTAACCTGTAAAGGCTTTTAAAGCCTATAGATAGTTCAATTTAAGTCGTTTGTCACTGTTGCACAGGCTTGTGCAATTATAAAGCGTGACATGTTTGGTATCTATTTACTCGGCGTAACATCATCTTTTATGCCATACAAAAAAAGGAGTTACGTATTTTTTTTGCATTCAAATTGAAAAAAAAACATATTTTTTCCCCAAAAATTATGTTTGAAAAAACACTGCACAAATACCATTTGACATAAAAAAAATCAAAATCCACCAATTTATTCTCTAAGGCCTGTGCTTTAAAAATATATATATAATATTTGGGTGTTCTAAGTAATTTTCTAGCAAACAAATACTGATTGTTACATGTAAACAAAAACTACCGGAAAACAAGCCTCGTCTGGAAGTGGATGGTTGTCACGGATAACCATGAACTGGTGAGAATGAATATTAGCCAGTCAGCGAGGAACGGTGCCAGGCTGAGGTGACAGGTCCTCCGGTAGTAAGGTAGTATTCTGGCTCCCTCCCTAGTGAATGGTTCCTCCGAAAGTATCTGGGACTGAACTCGTGGTGCAGAGACCCCACAAACCCAGCCACATGATACGAGAGAGCTGAAGGAGTTTAAAGTGGTTCTAAAGGCAGAAGGTTTTTTTTTTTAATCTTAATACATTCTATACATTAAGATTAAAAAAAAACTTCTGTGTGTAGCAGCCCCCCACAGCCCCCCTCCTAATATTTACCTGAGCCCTCTCTCTATCCAGCGATGTTGCATAAGAGCCATGAAGTCTGGGGACTGTCCCTCCTCATTGACCACTGGCTCCCGCTGCTTTCAATCAAAGTCAGTTAGCCAATGAGGAGAGAGAGGGGGCGGGGCCAATCCACACCTCCATTTGTGAATGGACACACAGAGCAGCAGCAGCTAGGCTCAGATGCCCCCATAGCAAGCTGCTTACTGTGGGGGGGGCACTTGGCAGGTGAGAGGGGCCAGGGCCTCCGAGAAGAGGAGGATTGGGGGTGCTCTGTGCAAAACTACTGCACAGAGCAGGTAAGTATAACATGTTTGTTATTCTTAAACAAAAAAAAAAAAAACAAGACTTTAAAATCACTTTAACAAGTGCACACATGAGGTCCACGTTTAGTATACAACAGGACCCCATTCTGTCACTGGGAGTGAGATGGCAGAGTTACTTTGGTCTGATGGAGAGAGCATAGGCTCAGTGGCATCCCTCTTAAGTACTGCTCATCTCTAAGCACCATAATGTTGACTTACACATGAACATGGCCTTGCCTGGTCCTGGGCAATGATGAGCACACACACACGAGTGGATAGGTACCCACGTGCGTTCTGGTTGAGTATGCCCCACCCACATAGGTTTCCCCGCATCCAATTCACATGACATGCGAGTGTGACTGGCTCTCAATGGAGACGATTCACACTTGTCCAAGACGACTATGGGGCGACTATGGTCTGGATTGAAAAAAGGTCCGGCACGTGTTTGGGTCCGGTTCAGGTGTGAATTGAGACATAAAATTGGACCTGAACAGCCCCTACCCACCACCCAACCCCTAGCCTACCCTGCCCATAATTCCGCCCCTAAACACGCACTCATAAATTATCTCATGAAATGATACTGTTAAATGTTTATTGCGGGATTAAGTTAAAAAAATAAAAACAACTTTAACAATATTAACATAAGCATATTTCATTGATGAGACTGTGATAAATAAAATAAGGATAAAATAGGATTAGCTACTATAGGCACTGTACACATCATTACTTTCTTGTAAAGTAAATATTTTAATGCTATTGTAAATATAGCATTAAAAAATTAAAACCAATGAATGACACTTTCACTGATTTAGGATGCAGAGAGACTTGCAGCAGAACACTGCTAGGTGGTCTGAGCAACCAATCACCAGCTTGTTATTAGGTAAAGTAAACTTTGGCAGCTCCCGCCCAAACCCTTCCCCACCCTGCCCCCACCTCATCTAGTCCTTTGCTGACTAAAGTGCCGCTATTTTTAGCGGCGCTTTACCGACGTTTTAGCGGCGGTGTGCGGGCGCTAGCGGGGTGGTTTTAACCCCCGCTAGCGGCCGAAAAGGGGTTAAACCCGCCCTGCAGCGGCGCTTTGCCGGCGGTATTGCCGCGGTGTCCCATTGATTTCAATGGGTACGAGCGGTATAGGAGCGGTGAATACACCGCTCCTTCACCGCTGCAAAGATGCGGCTAGCAGGACTTTTTTCACCGTCCTGCCAGCGCATCGCTCCAGTGTGAAAGCCCTCCGGCTTTCACACTGGAGTTAAAGGGGCCGGTTTTTTTCAGGCGTTACACAGGCGCTATTTTTAGCGCTGTAACGCCTGAATACCGCCCCAGTGTGAAAGCAGCCTAAGAGAAAGATAGAGGGCGGAGGCTGGGAGGAGAATAGGCTCCTGTTCAACCACCCCCTTAGATGCGCCTCCACATTCGCCCTCAGCTTGGACATTTTTAGGGCTGGTTTACACTGCTTTTGTGTTCCGTGGTCAGTTGTATTACTGTTAGGCCCATTTATCCCAGGTAATCCAATCAGGGCCACCTGTCAGTTTTTCAGGAGAACCTGCTTGGATTGTCCGTGTATTCCTATTAGTGGTGCACCAAAATTAAAATTTTGGAACAAAGTCGAAAATTCAGGATACACTTTGCTGAAAACTGAAACCAAAATGGACAGTTTAAAAATATATATAAATATATATATATATATATATATATATATATATATATATATATATATATATATATATATATATATATATATATATATATATATATATATAAAATTGTATTATATTCCACTTTTTAATTATTAGTCTTGAAGCGATTTTGCGTTAAAAAAAGATGCAAGAAAAGCTCAAGAAGAATGAATCCTTTTAAATTCTTTGTCAAAATATTTTATTGTAAAGTTAAATAAAAGGACAAAACATTGTACAGGTAGCATATTATAGAGATAATAAAGTCATGAAGAAAAAGCTCGCTTACGCTTATATACGAAGAAAAAATCTAATAGTATATTCTGAAGGAAAATAAATGTCAAGAACAAAATAACGATGCTGTAAATGGTAAGTGTATAGTACTCAATGTATTATATATTAATATAGGAGTAATAATCATTTTTATAAAACATTATTTTTTTTTTTTTTTTATAAAAGACTATTTAAGTGAGTAAAATTAGAACTTCAAAAAATAATGGAAATCATAAAGAAAGTACATAAGAGAAGAAAAGAGAAAGAAGAAGTCGAGAAAGAAGAGTGGGGAAGTGAAAGAGTCCGCGAGGTCAGGCCATGGTCCAATACTGCAATTAGGGAATAAATGTTATACATTTCCTTATTCCATCTATATCTTACCACCATCCATGGTGGTATGGTATATGCAATCCAGGGCTGCCACATTTTTTAAAATTTAGGGATCATGTCCATTTCAATAGCTAACATTTTGGCATGTGTCCTTGTACTATTCATCCTATTCAATGCTTCCTTTTCGTCCAAGTTAGAAGATTTCCAGGCCCTTGCTAACGTGGTTTCAGGTTGATCAATGTTGTTGCAGGATCCAGATTAACTGTCTTAC
This sequence comes from Lithobates pipiens, assembly GCF_037356315.1. Classification (NCBI taxonomy): domain Eukaryota; kingdom Metazoa; phylum Chordata; class Amphibia; order Anura; family Ranidae; genus Lithobates; species Lithobates pipiens. Next base: position 78,453,203 of record NW_027507784.1, on the reverse strand, counting down.
CGAAGAGTTTAGATGCAATATTAAAAATTCCCTTCCAAAATATTTGAGCTTTTGGACATGACCACCAAATATGAAATTGTGTTTCCAAGTCAGAGCATCCCCGAAAACATTGTGCAGAATAGTTTTGTACATATTTAGCTACTCTGGCTGGTACGAGGTACAATTGTGTTAACACTTTGTAATTAGCCTCTAATGCCAATATGTTAGGGGATGCTGCTTTTGTTGTAGATCATATTTGATTCCATTCCAAACTATCCAGTTTCTGCTCCAAGTCCTTTTCCTATTTCTGGACATACAGTGGTTTGTCTATAGTTGTATGAACCAGAAAATGTATATATAAAATAGATATTGTACCTCTAGTATGTGGGTTGTTCTTACAAATAGCTTCAAAACTAGTCAATTGAGTTAGTGAGGTTGCAGTATTTAGTAGTGGTGTGAAAAAAAATGTATTTGGAGGTATCTAAGCAACTCCGATTGTGGTATGTTGTCGGGAAAGGGATATATGATGATGATTTTACAAATTTGTACATATGTATAACATTCCGAGCTGTCCATTCTCTGAAGGATTTAGGAGATACCCAAGCAGGATAGAATGCAGGTTTTTTGTAAAATTAAAGTAAAGGGTTATGCAGAGATTTTAGTTGACTTTTAATTTTAAATCTATCCCAAAGGGAAATGAAGTGCTTGCTAATTGGATTTTGTATCCCTTAAGGGTCTTTTGAGAAGATCCAGAGTAAGTTGGATATTGAAATGGGATCACATTTAGCCGCTTCAATTGATACCCAAAGCGGAGCTTCGTGTTGAGCATGGTATTTAGTTAGAGTTTCTATGTAAGCTGCCCTATAAAAATATGCAACGTTAGGACATCCTAGACCCCCATTTATTTTAGGAAGATAAAGTTTATGTTGCTGTATTCGTGGTTTGGAGTCCCACACAAATTACATTATTTTTGCTCTGTAGTATTCTGAAGTAATATGCTGGAATGGGAATTGGTAAAACTCTGAACAAGTATAATATTTTAGGTAATATTGTTATTTTAATGGCATTAATTATTTTCCGAGCCATGATAATGGGAGGTGAAACCATGAGTTCACAAATCCTTTTAAATTCCGGGTATGTCTTCACACTGGTTCGTTGCACTTCCATTGCAGTGTAAAGCACCTCCCCATTGAAAAGTATTGAAGACGTGGCAAAAACGGATCAAAAATGCACCTGTGTTGTGTTTTTTATGTGGTTTTTGGGTCACGTGACCTATGGAAATTTTGGCAAAATCATGGTAAAATGATGGCAAAATCATGTGTATTTTTTGGTGGCCATTATCGGCACCATTTTCCTGTCGGCAAAATGCAGATAATCCTATTTTCGGCAGTCGTTAAATCGGTGCATCCCTAATTCCTATGCATTGGCAAGCGTATCAGACTTGTGTCCATTTACACCTGCCTACCTCTAATCCATTCTTGTGTGCCCAAAAAAATAAAAACGCAAGGGGAGCCTTTTGAATTTTCATTCTTTATTGTTGGATTTTCTCATTTCCGAATTTCCGAAATTTGGGATTTTCGAATTTTGAATTTTCAAATTCTCAAATATTCGGTTTTTACGAATTTTTGAATATTCAAATTCACGAATATTTGGAAAAATTTATTTTTTTACGAATTTCAACAAATTTGTTTATTCGGAAATATCCAAATTAACTAATTTGTCGAAATTCATTAAAAAACGAATTCGGAACAAAAGGAATTGCACCTGTCTATGTAGGATGTCCGTGCCCCTGTCATGAAATATGGTTTGGACTTCCAACCCCTGCATTACTGCTGTGTCTTCTAATAATTTACAGGTGGGAGGAAGGAGCCACAGTGTGTGTTGGGAAACACAAGGTTCCAACGCTCCCAAAAGTGTTGTATGCCAAAGAGTCTTATGGAAGATGAGTGCCACACAGTCATAATAAGTCCAGTAGAAGTTTATTAGAAGTTAAATTCTACTCGATTCGTGCCTCAAAACTGACCCTTCATCAGGGCTTGGGTGTTGGCTGTAATAGAAGCTTATACTGGGCACACAATCACAAGACAACAGAAATGATTACATTAGTGATGTGGCCACCAGCTGGCAGATGTTTAATCAAAAGTAATAACCTTCTACTTGACTTATTATAAACATATGGTGCTCACACCTTTCACAATACATTTGGATTTCACCAGGGTTCTTAGGGATACCTCATGTAACAGAGAGCTGCCCTTTACTATCTTGATAGCAAACATCACCTATATTTTTGGATCCAGAGCACTTAAAACATTTTATGTTATATTAAAGTGGGGTGCCCTCTAAAAAAAAATTAAAAGTCAGCAGCTACAAATACTGCAGCTGCTTACTTTTAATAATCGGACACTTACCTGTCCCAGGGTCCAGCGATGCGGGTTAAACGAAGCCCCCCCTCGTTTCTCGCACCGCTCGCGGCGCCGTCATTCTTACCGTGGGCACCTGGCTGTGGCCTCACAGCCGGGCACCCACTGCACTGTGATATGCCACACAGTCATCTGGGACACGTGACAGGTCCCAGATCACTGTGAGGCGCGAGGGAAAGTGATGTCACCAGCCCGGGCAATGAAGAAGGCAGACTACGAGGCAGACTAAGAGGGACACCCTAGCAACAGGCATTTAGAGGTGAGTAAAACATTATTTTTTCCAATTCTTTTTATTTTTATTTTTATTAAGAATTAAAAAAATAAATTATTTTTTGGTGGCAACACCACTTTAAAGAGTCTTAAGGAGGCAGCGATGGAATGGAGCAAAGGTAGAAGACATGGGCTATTAGCTATTCTGTTACAAGAAGCTGGCATTGGGAATGTTTTTAAAGACCTAACAGGGTTACTGTAATTCAGTTATTTAGTTATACTTGTAGAGAGGCAAGAATTTCCATCAAAGTTTTTTGGGGGGTCATAAGCACATGTGTGATCTCAGCATATGGCTAGCAATCTTGGCCTGCATGTCTAATTGTTTCACATCAGTTTGCTATGTATCAACCGAGATGGCTGAAAAATTAATTTTGCAATTATTATGCGTCACTCCATACATATAATTGCCTGATGAAGATTGAGCATGGATTAGTCTATATTCCAATTAAAACCAAAGTTGCTTTCTTATTTTTTTTCCTATAATTATAAAGCTTTTCATTACAGTCATTTTATGCTTTGTTGGAAGGAAGTAGGACTTTGAAATGTATCTGAGCCCTTCTCGTCAAGCATGTAATTATTCACACTGTGCCAATGGCAGTGAGCGTGGATCTATTACTAATAACTCACTAAGGCTCTAGCTCTAGAGTTTTTCGGAAGCTTCCGGAAAGTATTTTCAAGCCGTTTGACAGTTTTGTTCTTTTGTTAGAGATGGAGGGAGCACCGAATTCCACTATATTGTGATAATACTGCCTAACAGCCTGCTGAATGATATTAAAGGGAATATTTTGTACCAGCTGTCTCAAGGCTGTTATTATGTAATTGCTACAAGGGAATAATCCTTTAATAGTGTTAGTGTTCTGCGGGAAATGTAGAGTTTAGTTTTTGCTGGATTTTTTTTTTTTTTCTAAGGGGGGGGGGGGGGGGGCTATAGTGGTTTTAGTTCAAATATACTTAAGGCAAAACGCCAGTATTTTACTTTAGTACTCTTTAGTACTCATTAATACTCATGCGCAATTTAAACATTTTCCCTGACGTACTTTTTAGCTTTGATCTCTCTTTGGGACTGGGAAACCATCACAACCATATCATCTCTATGAGGAGTGGAACCACTAGATCCTCTTTCTGAGTCTCTGCCCATCTATACCTGGTTGCTCTTTCAAGGGTAATAATGCAGGGAGAATTCAAACTTCACCTGGCGGGTTGCCCAACATTACTCTAGGGCACCACATTCATTTGTTTGGAGTTGCACCAAGGGATTGTTATCTGCCCAGACTTCAAACATGGCCCCTGTCATGTACTCAGCAAAGCATTTGTTGCCTGCCCACATCAAGACCAACAACTCCAGCTTTCGTTTTCAGAGTTCCTCTCAGTTGCATACAGGATTAAACTGGTGCAGGCAAAGACTCTCTCCTGGTCACCTCACACTTGTGAGGCTACAGCCCCTAAGCCCTGAATACTGCCATTGATTCTTACCTGGAATGGGAAGTGGAAGTCAACAAAGCCAGCAAGGAAGCCAACATCAGAAGCTGTTTCAAGTCAAACGCCTCCTGTTGTTCTGATCCCCATTCCACCTTAAGTGGCCACTCCTCCTGACCAACTCCATGTAGGTATTTATAAATCAGAGAATAATGAGCATAGTGCTTGATTAAACTCCACAAATACTTTGCTGGTCCCAGAAAGGCTCTGACTTCAGCCATTGTTGTTGGGTCCTGCATTTCTGTATGGTCTTTCATTTCTTTGGATTGGGCAGTACGCCTTGTTTGGAGAAGACATCTCCAAGGAACTCGATCTCATGCTTGAATAGATAGCACTTCTTGGCTTTTGAGCTTTGGCCCATACTGGGGCAGTTATGCCAACACTAACCTAAGTGTGCAAGAAGAAAATTTGGCATAAAACATTACTACACTCTGAATAGTTCAGAATACTATCCAGGTTCTTGTCCCCAAGGCAGTGTTCCATCACCCTCTGGAATATGGTGGGTGTGGTGTTCAGCCCAAAGGCATTCTTTTGAACTACCACAACCCAGTCTTCAGCCGGTTCACCTACTGGCGAAATTAAGTGTCGAGAAAAGGTCGACCTGTCCTATGGTGGGATTCCTCAATCATTGGAAGAGGATAGGAATTCCTTGCCAGGTAACAGCATTCAGACCCCTATGGTCCACACAAATGTGAAGAGGTCCATCCTTCTTACTTACTAAGACAATTGGAGATTCTAATGAGCTCTTACTCTCTTTTATTGTGTCAGGGCTGGGCTCTAAGCCCTTCCTTCTCTGTGCTCAGGTTGCTCAGCTGTCGGTTAATTGCCAGTGGCTCACCTGTTGACCATCTTCTGCTCATCTGTCAAGCCTACAGCCAGCCCCTTCTGGCTATTTAAACCACCTGGTTAATTTCTTCTATGCCTTCGCCTTGGTCAACATATCTAGAGACTCCCTACTGTGTTGCTGTTGAAGACTTGCCTGGCTGATGTCCCTTCTGGTTCCTGGTCCTGTGTGCTGATCTCTGGCTTCCTGATTTCCTGGCTTGTTCTGACTACCCAATTTGGCTACTGAACCCTGGCTATGTTTTGACTATGTTTATCAGTTGTACCATTTTTTACCATTTTATTAAAAGGTGTGATTTTATACTGCATTTTCTGTCTCCCTCAGTTTCATGGTTCCTGACAGATTGCCCCTTGTTGCATTATTTGTTCTAGCATCTGCTTGACTTGGTGGTAGAAGTGTGGAGCTATGCTTTGATATCTCCCAAATGGGAGGGCTCTATTCTGTGGGTATCTATGAGTACTGTTGGGATTGGTTGTGTGCTCCGGGTGGTTGGATGTTTTTCATTGTGATTGATAATAGATTAAAAACAAGGGAGATTTTGTAGCTTTTTTCTTTTTTTAATAAAGAATTTGTCAAATGATCAGGTGTCTTTATTTCTGGGTTACATTTTTTTAAATCAGTGTAGGTACTCTGTAATACATACTCATTCATTTGTGCGTGTGTGTGTTTGTGTGTGTTGGGGGGGGCCTTATTAAAGGAGGCTTCCAGATTATGATAAATCCCCCACTTGCAATCCCCCACAACCACTTGCAGGGGTTGTGGAGAAGGGGCCCTTGTCCTTATCAACACGGGGACAAAGTGTTTTGCCAGGGACGGAGAGTCACTTACTTCATTTATCCTTACATATTCTCATGAACACCATCCCTGCCTGTGAAATTCAAGGTAGCTACTGTAACACAGGCAAACAGCTGGTGGGATCCCCGGATGGAGGACAGAGGGCCACCCTACTGGAATTGTGCTTTCCACATATATAATGTATAATTAATATTTATTTATATATATATATATATATATATATATATATATATATATGCACTCTCTAGTGCGCTACTAGTGTCAGTGTAGGCAACAATATGTTCTTACTCGTAGTTAACTTGTCTTAATTGGGTCATGGGTTTACTTGCAGCCCTCTGGTGCTTCCCCCTGGTTCTAGAAGTTTGGAGAAAATTCAAGAAGTTGGTGGGAGGAAACCAAGAGGGTTGATCTGCATACTTAAAGTGGAGGGCCACCCTGAAAAAAAAAATACATTAAAAATTAGAAAAAAATCTTAAAAAAAAAAAATGAAAACATTTTTTTCTTTTACTTACCAGAAATGCCGGTTGCTAGGCACATCATCCTAATCTGCCTCTTCCTCCTCCGCGGAGATCTTCTTTCTTCTCTCCTCCATGCGGCGTCTTCTGGGTAATGGGTCGCGCTGTGTTCTGGGAACTGTGTGTCCCAGAACACAGCGCGTCCCATTCACAAAGCGATGCGTGTCTCGCGCATGCGCAGTAGGAAACAGGCAGTGAAGCCGCAAGGCTCCACTGCCTGTTTCCCTTAGAACGAATGGTGGCGCCGGGACCCAAGAGCCGAGGGACGGGTCGGCCTTGGGCGGCTGACATCGCGGTGCGCCTTGGACAGGTAAGTCGGCTTATTAAGTCAGCAGCTGCAGTGTTTGCAGCTGCTGACTTTTAAGGGAATTTGGCCAATCTCCAGGCAGTGGGCTTGGCAAGGGGACTGACCTTAATAAAGGATGAGCAGACCAGACCAGCAAGGGAAGTCAGGTGGAAGATGGAGTGCTGAGGAGACTGTCAGCGGCCTTAGAGGGGAACCCCTGGTCTGGGAGGCTCTGCCTCAGGCTGGCTTGGGAGTATCCTGGCAGCAGTATGGTTTGAAAAGGGTCTTGCATAAGAAGCAGTGGGGGCAAGAAGGACAGTGTGAGTACATCAGTACACCTAGGGATTTACAAGGGGAGAGTCTGCCACATGTAGCAAGCCTTATTGGAAGACAGCGTTGTGCTTAATCTTTCCTTTCCCTTGCCCTGGGAGATCTTTGGAGCAGCTAGGTGGGCTGGTAGTTCCTGCAGATAGTAGCGCTGGGATCACTGTCTACAGTGGAGTTGGAGATACTAAGGTATGTGGCCTAAAACACTTTGTGCTACTTTCTATGAGACTGAGAGTTCCTAGTCCTTAACCCCCCTAGTGGTAATCCCGAGTCTGGCTCGGGCTGGGATTTTAATAACAGGAGTGGTAACCCCGAGCCAGACTCGGGATCGCATCGCTGGATGCAGGGGAGGACACAGGGAGAGTTTCTTACCCTGTCCCCTGGATCCAGCGATGTCCTTCGCGCTGTGTGAGCAAGCTGTCCTCCGCTCGATTCACAGTGCCGAGTGCCGCCGAGCTCCGTTCCCTGCGACGTTACGGCGCACGGGAGCGTAGAGCGGCGGCAAATTCAAAAAAGTAAAAACACACAAAACACACACAGCACTGTAATCTTACAGATTACAGTACTGTATTAAAAAATACACACCCTCTTTGTCCCTAGTGGTCTGTGCAGTGCCCTGCATGCACTTTTATATTATAAATACTGTTTTTTCTGCCTGTTTGGAGATTGTCCATAGCAACCAAAAAGTGTCCCTTTTTCAGTGTTTTAGGATTTTATTACATTATTGAATAATTTTTATTATTATTTATTATATTATAAACTTTATCATACCTGGGATGTCTGCTAGACTCTGGTTTGAACAGATTTAAGAGAGTTATTCCTAAGAATTACAGGACTACAATATAAAACGCCAAATTTCCATGCAAAATAATTGTACCTCTTTCAGCACCTAAATCCAGACTGAATCATACCGCCAGGGAGGTTAAGGGGCTTTTTGTATCTTTGATTATAAAAGACGGTCAGCATTCAGGAAGAGCACAGTTCTGGAGCGTTTACATGGGGGGAAGTTGTCCCTGTTATGGTTGCAATCAAGTTGGGCATCCCTTATATTCAATTCCCCACCCAAGTTATTAACCCTAATAAACAACAAAAACCAAGCTTAAAGACTGTTCCCTGTGTCTGGATAAAAGTGGATATATATATATATATATATATATATATATATATATATATATATATATATATATATATATATATTTTATGAACAAATATGTAATTTCCTTTAGTTTAGAAAGTGTACAGCTATGTTGAAAACAGTATACTTATATGCTGAACTCTGCAAAGCTTGAATAGTTTGATAAATGTCTTGGAAGGTGGCCCTGGGGGAATCTGGGCTGGTCAATCAATAGCGGCTGCATAGACAGTGAATACCAAATTTTTACTGTATTGTAAGATGTTCAGACTGTTGTGTGGACTGTACAATGAGAGGTCCCAATTCACAACTTGATTGTTTTCTAGAACTTCCTATGTAGACAAAGCCACATTGTTTCTAATATAGAGAACAGAGGATTCTTCAAGCCGAAGTGTTTATTTTTTGTTTAAAATGAATTTATTGGATACCGAGCTCCTGTTTGTAAAGAACTACAATATGATAGAAAAATAGCACATTGCTGAACTCCAGACGGGTATAAATCACAAATTTTTGTAGCTCCATATGTATTAATACATAGTAGGGTAAGTACCTGAATTCGATTTTTGTATCAGCCCCTTGCCATCCCTGTACAGCAGAGCTCAGACTAAAGCCTCATATGCACGATCGGATTTTCCAACAGGAAATGTGTGATGACAGGTTGTTGGTGGAAAATCCGACCATTTATATGCCCCATCAGACAATTGTTGTCAGATTTTCCTGCCATCCAGCAACATTTTCCGCGGACAAATGTCTGTTGTTGGATTTTCCGACCATGTGCACACAAGTCTGTCGGACAAAAGTCTAAAGTACAAACACACATGCTCGGAAGCAAGGACGAGCTGGAAGCGGTCGGTCTTGTAAACTAGCGTTCATAATGGAGAATTAACATTCGTGACATGGCAAATTATGAAATCTCCAAATGCACTGCACAATTCTCTTCTTCTTTAATGGGTTAATAATGAAGCTGCTTTGCTGGTGATACTGATGGAGTTATTGCAAACACATTTTCAAAGGCTTTTTTTTCTAGTGATATCAAGAATAATATTATTACAGTATGCTTTTTTTAAATGTATTTTTTGGTGCAAGTTACCACAACACCACTATTCCGTAGCTTTTAAAATCAAAGATACAACTATGTTGGTGTCTCTTGTCAATTTTACATTGTATTTTTTTTTAAATGTAACTGCCTACTCCCAAATTGCCATTTGAAGTAAAACACATAGCCAAGTATTATTCTCCACAATTTTTTTTATTGTGCATTAAAAAAAAAAGAAAACAAATAAAATTAGACATGCTATCTGCCAATAGAACTTAACCAAAAACTGCATTCTATGCATCCAAAAATATAGAAATGATAACAAATCAAATCATTATTATTCAACCAAAAACTAAAATAAAAGCCTCATGCATGTGTCCTGCTTCTTAATATAGGGGGTCAACAATGTTAAGAGTTGGGGAAAGCAGGGGTCTGTCGTCCGGAGAACATTCCGGAAAAACATCTGGATTATTCTCCTGGAGCTCCCGCAGCAAAGGCATATGACATAATTGGTGACGATTAATAAAGCAACCAATTTTTGGTCCAAGAAATCCTCCTCCTCCTGTTCCTGTAATGGACTTGGGTCAAAGCAATAACTCCAAGGCCAATAATAAATAACATGTTATCTCTTCTGATTTATCTGGTTGACAAACAGCCATTCAGGAATGAACTGAAAAGCACGAAATGAAAAGCGCTAAATGAAAAGCGCAAACAGAAAAGCACAAAATGAAAAGCATGAAATGAAAAGCGCTAAATGAAAAGTGCAAAATGAAAAGCACCCATCAACACTCACCAAACTTCTGCTTAAATGAAATTAGCAGAAGTAGCCCAAAGGGTGGCACTAAAGAGCTGAAAAACCACGTAGTATGTCACTACATTCGTGTTTGTTGGCCTCCTTCAGAAAAAGGTTTTGTCTGCGAAAAATCTGATTGTGTGTACGAGGCTTAAGAGGCAGGACAAGGAGTCAAATCATATGCATTGTAGTTCAAGTTGATAGGAGGAGAAAGCAGACTGAATGATGAGTGAAAGATGATTGGGATCCTTCTTTGTGTGCCTGCCTGACATGGACACTTCCTATTGGATGGGCTGCAATGGGCTCTCCGGATGGAGGAAAAGGTGGAATTCAGTGGGGAGAAGTGGAGGGGGCCAGCAGGCTGAGGTGGGCATCATATAACTGGATCGGTGTTCTCCCCACCATGAAACAGCAGTTCTGTGGGACCTGGTTGGGGGTCTTAGGTGAGTATATCTAACTTTAAAAGGTGACATGGAAGAAAGACTAATAGAATAAGTTAGAGGTGAGTGGGAGATCCAGTTAAAAAATAAATTGTTTTTGCCTGGAATGGGGTTTTAACTGTGGCTTTAAAATCAGGTCTCCTGCCCTGCCAGAGAGGTCTGTGCTGTGTGGCAGAGCTGTATAAATCATAACAATTATAAATCTGGTGGTGGGTAAAATAGCAGCTTATATGTAGTTCATCTGTGTATTTCATAGTTTGTTTGGAGCCCAGTTTTAAAAATGAAGAGTTGCTAAATGAGTAATTAAATCAATGCTAAATTGAAAATCAAAATCTGTGCTAAATCAAAACATTGGGTCCATTTATAAAAAAAATAGCTATGTGAATGTCTCAAGCATTTGCACTACTCTCATGAATAATTTCCACAATTTGTCTACTATAATTATTTTTTATCATTGTCACCTCCATCTAGTGGCCATAATGTGATATTTTCCTGATCTGAATATTTCAGGAAAATCCAGCATTATGGCCACTAGATGGAGCCGATGATCAAAGGAAATAATCATATTAGACAAATCACAGGGATTATTCCTCATGGCTGTGCAAATGCTTTATACATTCACTCAGCTATTTTTTTATTTTTAATTAATAGGCTCCTTTAAAGCTCCCAGTACAAAGAAGGGAGTGCTCAAATTAGTGCTTTTTTATTGTCGGTAAGCTAGTTTTAATTTATGTATTTTTTTTGTTGTTTTTCTAATGTATCAAGCAGGATTACACAGTGTAGATTTGTTTTGTTTTTTTACCTAACGAAATATGTGTAGGATCACTGTCTGAGGAATTTCTGACTAAAAAGCATAGAATGTTTTACCAACTCCCCTTATGGTGGTGGGAAAAAATATGGTTGACCTTATATTTATTAGAAATGACTAAAAATAGTAAGTGTCCTTCTGAAGAGAGTGTGAAGGAAACCTACAGATACACAGACTTTTCTGCGGCACTATGGGTTGGATTTACTAAAAGCAAATAAACAGTGCACTCTGCAAGAGCAGTTGCTCCAGAGCTTCGTAAATGTGGTAAAGCTCTGCAGACGTCCATCAGCCAATCATGCGCTAGCAAAAATGCTGTTTTTTTTATTTTGCTTGCATGTGATTGGGTATGCTTTGCAAAGTGAAGCTTCATCTCATTTACTAAACTCTGGAGCAATTGCAATTGCAGAGTGCACAATCTATTTGCCTTTAGTAAATCAAGCCCTTTATCTTTCAATTGGTAGATATACCCTGAAAAATGGGCATAGACATGTTTAACCACTTGCCGACCGGCCGCAATACATATACTGTGGCAGTTTGGCTCTATTGCACGAAACGACTTACCTGTATGTCATTTGGTGCAATAGCCAGCGGGGGTGCGCTGATTGGCCAGAGGGGGAGCCAATCAGTGGGTCCGCTGGACACGATGTCCGCCAGCCACCCGCGATTGCTCCCCAGAGACACAGAACTGTGATCTGACGATGTAAACAAGGCAGATTGCCATTCTCACAGGAATGAGCAGAGTGATGTCTCTGTTCATACAGTGAGTCCACCCCCACACACAGTAAGAAAGCATCCTCTAGGGACACACTTAACCCTCTGATCGCCCCTGGTGTAAACCCCTTCCCTGCCAGTGTCATTAATACAGTAACAGTGCACATTTTTAGCACTGATCACTGTAATAATGTCACTGGTTCCCCCAAAAAGTGTCAAAAGTGTCCCTCAGGTGTTTGATTTGTCTGTTGCAAAGTCGCAGTCCCGCTAAAAATTGATGATCGCCGCCATTACTAGTGAAAAAATAAATAAAATAAAAATGCATTAAAAATATCCCATAGTTTATAGATGTGATAACTTTTGCGCAAACCAATCAATATATGCTTATTGGGAATTTTTTTTTTACCAAAAATATGTAGCAGAATATATACCGTATTGGCCTAAATTGGTGAAGAAATTTAGATTTTTTTACATATTTTTTTTATTGGGTATGATTTATAACAGAAAATAAACAATATATATAGATATATATTTTTTTAAATTATTTATTAATTTTTTTAGTTTTTAGCGCAAAAAAAAAAACGTAGATGTGATCAAATACCACCAAAATAAATTTGTGGGAAAAAAAGGACATTGATTTTATTTGGGTACAGCGTCACACAACTGCGCAATTGTCAGTTAAAATAACACAGTGCCGTATCGCAAAAAATGGCCTGTCGTCAAGGGGGTAAAACCTTCCGGTGCTGAAGTGGTTAAGCAGGGTTCATAATCACTCAGCACTTTTCAAACTTCTTCCTATCCTTTGAATATATGTATATTTATTTGTGCACACTTGTGTTTTATTTATTTGGTCGGGTGGGAGGCTGCACATTTTCTAAAAAAATTATGAACAGAAAAACAGTCTGAGGTTTCGGTAAATAGATCTTACTGATGGAGCCTCCAAGATATATAGGAAGCCAAGGGCTGACGTAGTCCACCAGGCTCCATCTATATTGGGTGAACTGAGCACCTAAAAATTGCCCGTGATCAGCTTGAAAATGATATACATGTGCCAATGTACATTCTGTATAATATTTGTTGTGCTATGTTATTTAGTCTACAGGCCAGTGGATCCCGAGTTTTGTGAAGGACCACCACCATCCACTACTCAACTCTGCAACGTCCAGTGTCTCACCGACTGCATGCTGTCTCCGTGGACTGACTGGGGACCTTGTATCCATGAAAACTGCCAGGATCCTCATGGGAGGAAAGGTATTTTAGATCACATTACTTTTATACAGTGATTCCTACTAAATGATAACTCCACTATCTCCCAGATTGTAAACTTTAATGGGCAAGGCCCTCTGATTCCTCCTGTATTGAATAGTATTGTAACTGTACTGTCCACCCTCATGTTGTAAAGTGCTGCATGTACTGTTAGCCCTGTAGAAATCCTTATAATAATAATAATAAACGAACTACTGATCCAAATGAAAATTGCAGTGCCGCTTTGAGCTGAGACAGAGATCTCCCCAGCAGTACATTGAAAGGAAGCTGGCGTCAGTGCACTGTTTAGAAGTGTGTGAGCATTATAAAGAGAAGAAAAGACACTGCTCACTAGGGATGAGCCGAACACCCCCCTGTTCGGTTCGCACCAGAACCTGCGAACAGACCTAAACTTCGTGTGAACTTTAGAACCCTATTAAAGTCTATGGGACTCGAACGTTCACAATCTAAAGTGCTAATTTTAAAGGATAATATGCAGGTTACTGTCCTAAAAAGTGTTTGGGGACCCGGGTCCTGCCCCAGGGGACATGGATCAATGCAAAAAGAAGTTTTAAAAACGGCAGTTTTTTCAGGAGCAGTGATTTTAATAATGATTAAAGTGAAACAATAAAAGTGTAATATTCCTTTAAATTTCATAGCTGGGGGGTACCTATAGTATGCCTGTGAAGGGGCGCATGTTTCTGGGGCTTAGAACTGTCCCTGCACAAAGTGTCATTTGTGCAGGAAAAAAAGTCTTTTAAAATCACTTGCGGCTAAATTGTCGGCTCCCCGTAATACAGAGAACACTCAGTGAGTGTTTTCTGTATTAGCCGACAATTCATTCATTCATTGATAAAAAAAAAAAAAAAAAGCGTGGGGGTTCCCCTAAATTCAATTACCAGGCCCTTCAGGTCTGACATGGATATTAAGGGGAACCCTGTGTCAAATAAAAAAAAAAAAATTGACGTGGGGGTCCCCCTAAATATCCATACCAGACCCTTCAGGTCTGATATGGATATTAAGGGGAACCCCGCATCAAATTTTAAAAAAAAATTGACGTGGGGGTCCCCCTAAAAATCCATATCAGACCCTTTATCCGAGCACGCAACCTGGCAGGCCGCAGGAAAAGAGGGGGGGACGAGAGAGCGGCCCCCCCTCCCTCCTGAACCGTACCAGGCCACATACCTTCAACATTGGGAGGATGCTTTGGGGGTCTGTGACCCCTCAAAGCACCTTGTCCCCATGTTGATGAGGACAAGGGCCTCATCCTCACAACCCTGGCCGTTGGTTGTGAGGGTCTGCGGGCGGGGGGCTTATCAGAATCTGGAAGCCCCCTTTAACAAGGGGACCCCCAGATCCCGCCCCCCCCCCCCTGTTTGAAATGGTAAGGGGGTACTTGTACCCCTACCATTTCACAAAGAAAGTCTCAAAATGGTTAAATAAGACAAACACACTTTTGAAAAATTCCTTTATTAAAAATGAAAAAAATAAAAAAAAGATTCCAGCGGTGCTAATCCACTCTTGCTATCCAGCGATGAATCTCCGGGGGCCAACGATGGATGATCATATCCAGCGACGGGGGATCTCTCAGTCCAGCGCTGTCCATGCATCCGTCTTCTGTCTCCACTCCGGAGACACTGCAGAGATCCCAGCGTTGACGTTTCTTATATTAGGAGGGCGGGGCCACCCGTCTCCTGACCCCGCCCCTCTGACGCTGGAGAGGGAAGCCAGGGGTTCCCCAGTGACGTGTGGGTGACCCCGCCCCCTCTTATGTAACGCAGGTTTCCGTTACAGGGGGCGGGGTCACCCATACGTCACTGGGGAACCCCTGGCTCACTTCACCAGCGTCAGAGGGGGCGGGGCCAGGTGACGGGTGGCCCCGCCCTCCTAATATAAGAAACGTCAGCGCTGGGATCTCCGCAGTGTCTCCGCAATGGAGACAGAAGAAGGATGTATGGACAGCGCTGGACTGAGAGATCCCCCGTCGCTGGATATGATCATCCATCGCTGGACCCCGGAGATCCGTCGCTGGATAGCAAGAGTGGATTAGCACCGCTGGAATCTTTTTTTTATTTTTTTCATTTTTAATAAAGAAATTTTTCAAAAGTGTGTTTGTCTTATTTAACCATTTTGACACTTTCTTTGTGAAATGGTAGGGGTACTTTTGTACCCCCTTACCATTTCAAACAGGGGGGGGGCGGGATCTGGGGGTCCCCTTGTTAAAGGGGGCTTCCAGATTCTGATAAGCCCCCCGCCCGCAGACCCTCACAACCAACGGCCAGGGTTGTGAGGATGAGGCCCTTGTCCTCATCAACATGGGGACAAGGTGCTTTGAGGGGTCACAGACCCCCAAAGCATCCTCCCAATGTTGAGGGTATGTGGCCTGGTACGGTTCAGGAGGGAGGGGGGGCCGCTCTCTCGTCCCCCCCTCTTTTCCTGCAGCCTGCCAGGTTGCGTGCTCGGATAAAGGGTCTGATATGGATTTTTAGGGGGACCCCCCACGTCAATTTTTTTTTAAATTTGATGCGGGGTTCCCCTTATTATCCATATCAGACCTGAAGGGTCTGGTATGAATATTTAGGGGGACCCCCACGTCAATTTTTTTTTTTTATTTGACACGGGGTTCCCCCTAATATCCATGTCAGACCTGAAGGGCCTGGTAATTGAATTTAGGGGAACCCCCACGCTTTATTTTTTATTTTTTAATCAATGAATGAATTGTCGGCTAATACAGAGAACACTCATTGAGTGTTCTCTGTATTACGGAGACCCGACAATTTAGCAAGTGATTTTAAAAGACTTTTTTTCCTGCACAAATGACACTTTGTGCAGGGACAGTTCTAAGCACCAGAAACATGCGCCCCTTCACAGGCATACTATAGATACCCCCCAGCTACGAAATTTAAAGGAATATTACACTTTTATTGTTTCACTTTAATCATTATTAAAATCACTGCTCCTGAAAAAACGGCCGCTTTTAAAACTTTTTTTTGCATTGATCCATGTCCCCTGGGTCAGGACCCAGGTCCCCAAACACTTTTTAGGACAGTAACCTGCATATTACCATTTAAAATGAGCACTTTAGATTTCTCCCATAGACTTGTATAGGGTGTTCCGGCTTTTCGAATTTGCTGCGAACAGCCCAAATTGTTCACTGTTCGCTGAACAGGCGAACAGGCAATGTTCGAGTCGCTCATCCCTACTGCTCACCAACCCAATGCATCGGTATGAAGATGAATGTGGCCGCAGCCAGCACTGAGTCTGATACCAAACCTTGGTAAGCAGGGCGAAACATGTCAGGAGGGCATGACTGGAGCGGTGCTGGCTGAGGCCATATTCATCTTTATACTAACGCACTGCATTGGTAAGCGGCGCCTTTTCTTCTCTTTTTCTTTTGATAATGCACTATAATCTGTCGGTAAACATTTGCTGGTACTGGCCTTCAGTTTAAAGAAGTTGTCCACCTAGACTTGTAATTTATTGTATTCATTCAAAGAAAGCTTATAAAAAGTGACATTGGTAGCTTTCTTTACCTTAGCTTTGAGAGACATTTTCAGCTTTAAAGGGATTGTAAAGTAAATTTTAATTTTTTTAAATAACAAACATGTTATACTTACCTCCACTGTGCAGCTCGTTTTGCACAGAGTGGCCCCCGAACCTGCTCTTCTGGGGTCCCTCGGCGGCGGTCTCTGCTTCCTCCAGCAGGTACTTCTCACGTTCATGCGAGCTCCCTCGCATGGTGAGAAGCACCTGCGGGCACACTCCCGTGATACAGACGGCGGCTATAGCCGCTTGCTGTATCACACGGCCCCGCCCCCCCCGGCGTGCCGCATCATTGGATGTGATTGACAGCAGCGCGAGCCAATGGCTGCTCTGCCTTCAATCCATCCACTCCAGCCAATCAGCGGCCAGGCTGAGCAGCGAAGAGGACGGCGGAGGCGAGCGCGGGACTTTCGAGGGGTGAGATAAGTAAAACGGGGGGACTGGGGGTGCCGGCAGTGTGAGATGTTTTTTCACCTTCAGCTGAAAAAACATTTACCTTTACAACCCCTTTAAAGGTTTTAATACAGTCTAAAGTTTAAATATTGATGATTGAACATTTCCAGAATAGACACTGTCTCAAATCCCTGGTAATGCTAAAAGAGAGGGGGGAGAAAAGAGACAAGTCTCTTTAAAGAATAATGGGATTTTAATTGAGAAAATTGAGAAAATTAAAATGAACTCAATTAAAATCCCATTATTCTTTAAAGAGACTTGTCTCTTTTCTCCCCCCTCTCTTTTTACAGTCTAAAGTTTCTCATGGGCTATGCTGCCCAATCATCATCCGGTGGAACTACTTCTTACCAGGGCTGGTGCTACCACTAGGCAAACTAGGTGGCCGCCTAGGGTGCCCTGCTGCCTAGGGCACCCGGCCACTAGTTTTCCTACTCTCTTCTCTCTGCAACAAGCAACTAAGTCTCAGCATCAGCAGGCAGCCGCCACTCTGTTCACATGTAGTGTCAGAGGCCCAGCAGTGGTGGAGGACTGTGTCTGTGTCCCGACTCCTGCAGCAAGCAAACATTCATTGAATGGCACTGGTAGGCTGCATTTGATGGGTGCTGGTGAGGCTACTTTTGATGGGCGCTGTTGAGGCTGAATTTGATGGGCGCTGTTGAGGCTGAATTTGATGGGCGCTGGTGAGGCTGCATTTGATGGGCGCTGGTGAGGCTGCATTTGATGGGCGCTGGTGAGGCTGAATTTGATGGGCGCTGGTGAGGCTGCATTTGATGGGCACTGGTGAGGCTGCATTTGATGGGTGCTTTATTAAAAAGGTGGGATTTACATGGGCAGGGAAAAGGGGCGGAGTCAGTCAAGGGGGGGGGGTGGCACAATGAGATTTCGCCTAGGGTGTCAAAAATCCTTGCACCAGCTCTGCTTCTTACTTATTAAATGTACCAACTTCTGAGCACTCTCTCTACGTGCAACTCTTCCACAGTTTGGTTGACCAGTTGCATGCTAACATTCTGCTTACACTTTACACATACTGTTCCTCATATTCAGTTAGATCAGCAAAATTTGATTGGATATAAATCAAAATGGATTGTTTAGGTAGGCCCAGTCACTACATACAGTAGCTATTGGTAAATGTTTCCAAACTAATAAATCAGATCTAAGTGTAGCGCAGACCCTCTGACTGGTCCCACCATCTTGTCCCAGGTCCACTTTTCCCACCGTGTAAGAGAAGTCAGGCACATAGCAGAATCCAGGGGTCTGGCTCAATAAGTAGACTATGGGTTGCTTTTTCTGAATTTATTGCAGACTAAGTTGGTTAGGGCATAATGAGCAGTGGGATAATCCATAATGCTGAACAAAAACAGGACATCCTCTCTTAGCAACTACTTTTTCTTGAAAAGTCTGTTAGCAAAGTGGACAGTTCTGGGCACCAAAGCAATGTGCCACGCTGAGCGAACCTCAGTCCCAGCACAGCAAGGGGTTAATAAACAGCATTCACCCAGATCCTACTCTCTAGTCTATATTCACAAGTTCTTGGGTGCCCTTCTCAAGATCAAAGACCGCTATGTATTGGACTCTCCAGATTGGATCTTAAGTGAAACCCCCCTTCTTTGGCTTGCAGTCTCTCTGAAGATAGGGCCATGGCCTCAGGGTAGCTGGGGGCTTTATTGGGCTCCTAGAAAAGGTGCAGGATCACTTTGTAGGGCTTCAGTTCTCCAGGCTGGTTGCTTCTCTTGCTGGACAATAACCTAGACTGATCCAGCCCCAGGCTAATTATGTTCTCTCCAGCCACCTTCTGAGCACACCCCATCAGGGATTGGCAGGGACCTCATAAATATTCAGGCCGTTCACTCAGACTGCTTCACTCCTATGTTGTAGTGCAACAAAAAAAGGGACTAAATTTACCGGACAGCCTCACACCTAACTAGGAGGGTGCTACCTAAGAAAATAGTAACGGTTGCTTGGTCAGTTTTATTACCAGCACCAGAAGCTCCTTATAATTTTTGATGGTCAACCAGGAAATTGTTACTCAATTTTCTTGGTTATGGACTCTACTGCTATTTAGATACATTCAACTATTTTATTGCTAGTTCATGTTACATGTTATATTGTAGCTCTGATGAAGGACACCCTTTAGAACCCCCAATGCCAATTGATATTTTAATGGATTCTGTGAAAAATAAAACTATATCTGGGCTTCTACACTTTTTTAGCTTTCTCTCTTTCTGTATTTCTAATGCATCATGTATCAGGCTGGACATCAACCTGGCAGGTTGTCAGGCAGCATGGTCTTCAATGGTTCGCCTGAATAAGAAATATACCATTAATTTGCAATCAATAGATGGGCACCCCTGTTAATCTCTCACCCTTCAACAGAAAGGAGTTGCTTTCTCAGATCCTCTCTTTTATAGATGACAATAACTGTACATGTAGAAACAGTTTTCCTTTTTTAATATTGTCTGAGGATATCATTTCAGTACTAATCGTTTAAGGTTTATGCCTTTGTTTCTATTTCATAAAATTTTTATGCACATTGTCAGTCCCATTTTGCGCTCTATTAATCCTATTTGCATTATTTAGTAACAATCGTTGTTGCTTTAGGTTTCAAATTTCGAAGAAGACATGTTTTACTGAAGTCAGAAAACATCGAAAGGAGCTGTCCGCATTTGGTGGAATCAGTTCCTTGTGATGATCCTGTGTGTTATAAGTGGGCCATATCAGGGCAGCTACACTGTGTTCCTGAGAATGGGGACTGCGGCCATGGAAGGTACCACATAAACAGCACCTGCAGGGGGCAGAATGGTAAGCTTGCTTGTGATTTTCTATTTTACGTCAATCTTCTGGAGCAATGACATTGGCACTTTCTGATGGTTTGACCACAGCTGTTGGTGTGCTTTTGAACCCAAACTATCAAATTATGGCCTGTTTATTTATGGCTTGTTTCATAACACCTCAAAATATGCAATTTCTAGTATAGAGTGTAATAAATCTGGAAATCCATCAAAAATAAAATCTGATAGCCTTACTTTCACTTTGAGAAAAGGGTTTTGTTTTTTGTTGATGTTCGTATAACTATGGCGCAGAAACCGTTGCCTACTCCAACACCTCTGCACACACCGTTCTTTGTGTATTATTATTTTTGTTCACATTATTAGTATTATTGATCTCCTGAAAACAGCATAGCACATTATTAAAGAAGAAAGACCTTTGATTTAAACATTTTCTGTTTTCTCTCTGACATCAAAGTTGCTTAGATGCCTAATTATAATTTATTAACATTGTTTTGTCAGTTTCTGAAGCTGGAATTTCTACTAAAATATAAAAGAGTACGATCTCATAAAGAGAAAACTGTTTTTTTTTTGGGGATGGATTAAAGTTTATCTATAGCTCAATCTTTTTTTAGGTTTGGATAGAGTATATAAGTGTTAAAACACCTGTGAGTTTATGTTTTAGAGAAGCACAGAAGAGTGACGGCAGAAAAATAACACGATGGTCCATCAAACCTATCCCAATTTTAATATAACTATCAAGTGATATTGAGGATATTATACTCATGTGGTAGGGGCTTTTCTAATGACTTGCTCCAGTCGAAGTTGTATTTAAGGGCATGGCAGTCCACTTTTATTAAATAAACACAGACACAGACATCATTTGCCCACGCAGAGGTTCTTCCACATCATTAGTAACAAATTAAAATTACAGAGCCACTTGACGCACTACTGCTCATCTTACCAGTCCCTTTGCCTGTGTTATCCAGCTCTACATGTTCCCTTGGTTTCCTTAGTTGCAGCGCTCTGCTGTACAGCCCAATCCTGGCCTCTGGATAGGGGTTCACCTGACAATCCGATAGGAGCCCACCCACTCCTGAAATGAAACCTCCTGTCTCCTGGCTGGGGCTCCTCTGACCCCTTGGTGAGACCTCCTGTCTCTTGGCTCCTGGTTGTGGCTCCTCTAACCCTTGGGTGAGACCTTCTGCCTCCTGACTCTGGGCTGGGGCATCTCTGATCCCTGGGTGAGACCTCCTGTGTCTTCACTCCTGGCTAGGGCACCTCTGGCCCCTGGGTGGGGACTCCTGTCTTTTGACTCCTGGCTAGGGCTCCTCTAACCCCTGGGTGTGACCTCCTGTCTCTTGGCTCCTGGTTGTGGCTCCTCTAACCCTTGGGTGAGACCTTCTGTTTCCCACACTGGGATCTGTCTCCAAATCAGAAGCTCTGATCTTTCCTCAGGTTTGAGTACGTAACAACCCCACCTACCCGTGTACTCAGACAGGCTGCAGGCACCTGGTAAAATCCAGATACAGGACAGACGTTTCCAATCCAGAACTACAAAATCCAGAGAAACCAAAAACACATCTTTCTCCACTCAGAAGCGATAATCCGGAACAAACCCTTAATGCAAATCCTGTGTCATTCTCTCCTCCATTTTCACAGTGACAGGGTTCCACTTTGTCACAATATATATACAGATACAATGATTTTTTTTTCAGGGAATATGAGCAGATACTCCCCCGTTCTGGGTCACCCCTTGGCTTTGTCCCCTAACTTCGAGCACTGTCCCATGGATCCACACCTACCCCATTTCCCAGTACCAGCCTCTTTAAGAAAATACAAAACCAAGTATCATTTTGTGGTGCTAAGTAATTTTTGGGGAATTTGGTAATAACAAGAAAAGCAGTAAAATATATCCTGTGCAGCCAGCAACATTAGATCCCCCAAGCAACAATAGATCCCACCGGCAGCAGTAGACCTCCCCACCAACAATAGATCCACCTCAACAATAAACCCCCCTAACAAAAACAGATCTCCCAGCAACATACGACCCCTCCCTCAACAGTAGATTCCTCACAGCAACAATTGCCCCCCCCCCCCCCCCCAAGCAACATATGAGCCCACAACAATGCATCTCACCTGCAACAATAGACATTCCCCACAACAATAGTTCCCCCCCAGCGATGATAGCATAGTTACCCCAGCAATCAGCATTAATAGAACCTCCCGCACACCCTAGCACCCCTTGCTATGACATACATTCAGCATGAGGTGCCTCAGATTCCCACTGAAAATAAATAAATATATAAATATGAATATATATATATATATATATATATATATATATATATATATATAATTTTTTTTTCTATAAACATACAGTAGGATAGCTATCTCTATTACATTGGCTAAAATTACAAGTTCACTTTCTGTCTCTGCAAAAGGAAATCTCCCAATTGAGGGTAATTCCAACCTTTACCAATTTTCCCCAGAACAGATATCACATTACAAAATTTCCCATTATGTCTTGTTTTAGGTGCAACCCTAAAACATTAGCTTTCCCTTCATTTTCTTTCTTGATGACAGTGGTCACCAGTACAAACAGAGGAGTGAATCACCCCAATGGGGACACAGACAGCAATATAAAAATTTTTTGCAAAGGATTTAACCCTTCCCCCTTCTATTTAAAAAAAAAAACATATTGCATTTTACTAGATGACCTTAGATGCAGATTACCTTAGATGAGATGGCTGTATTTTTTTTTATCTTTTTTCCCCCTTAATTTAACAGGGTGATCATGCGTGTAATATTTCCTCTGCCCCTAGGTAGCTACACTCACTTCTCCACTGTATCTTTGGAGAAAGCCATAATTGTCATCCAGGCTGGACTTCAAATACCCTTTCATCATCTTCATCAGTGATTCTCAACCAGAGTTCTGTGGAACCCTAGGGTTCCTCCAGAGGTTGCTAGGGGTTCCTTCAGCATTGGGCAATTTCTACCTCTCAGATAAGTTCCCACTGACACCATTGATCTTTTTAGCTACCTGTAAGGAGGTAATTCTTCCCAATGAGCACAAGTGTAAGGACCATTCCTCTCACTGACCATCACACTAATGTATCATAAGTCGAAGATTTCTAATTTTTAGCAGGGGTTCCCAGAGACCGGAGAACTATGTCAAGGGTTCCTCTGAGTTGAAAAGGTTGAGAAAGGCTGATCTTCATAATATTGGGGGCAGAAGGGCTAATAATGTACAGAAAAAAAGATACGATTATTTTTGTGTCCAGTTCAGCTCATGGGAATTAATACGATTATTGATTGATTATCAACATTTCTGTCAAGACAAACGGGTGTACTTCCATAAAATGTTCTTATCCTGAAAATTTCAATGAATGCAACCACCACATCTAAGCACTGTTAAGCTGCAAAATATAAAATTTTGTTCTTGAATTTAGATCTCTTAGCCCTTGTACACACGGTTGGAGATTCCAACAACCAAATGCGTCGAGTAATTCCGATGGATTAATTCTGGAAGAGGTCGGGAAGTGATGTTGCATACACACGGTCGGACTAAGTTGTCGGAAAATCCGATTGTACATAACGTGATGACGTTATTTCGTTACGACGGGACTACGTTCAGGCTAGTAGCCAATAGCTTTGGTCTAGGAATTTGATCTGAGCATGCGTGGCACTTTGTCCGTCGGAGTATGCTACACATGATCGGAGTATGTCCGATCTGAGCATTTTGTCGGAAAATTTTACCGGCAAGTTGGAAAACTTGGTCCGTCGGATGTTCCGACGGAAACAGTCCGATGCAGACCACACACAGTCGGAATATCCGACAAAACGGTGTGATAGGAAACATTCCGTTGGAATCTCCGACCGTGTGTACAAGGGCTTAAAGGTTAAAATTGCTGTCAGATTTTTGTTTTCCATTGGGGAGATTTCCTTTCACTTTTGGCAATAATCCGACCATGGAATAATAGATGAGAGGATTTTGCTACTATTTAATTTTCACTGCCAAGCAAAGAACTCACATAAAAGGCAGGAAAATATCAGTTAGGGCCATGTTTAGGATGTACTTTGTGGACTTGGAAACCAGACAAAAATATGTATATTAGATGATTTTATTGTAACAAAAGGTGTCCCGTACCAAGGACATCAAAAAGTACTTTGTATAGAAATAGCTCTTTTTATATTCTCATCAAAAAAAACAGCAACACGGCATAAAATGGAAAAAAAGTACAACATTTTAAGCCCACTAGCTGTTTTTTTATGCCAGGTAAGAATGAAAAACAGCAACACATGTTTAGCTACCAACTGTTTGCATATAGTTGCCGGGCAGGAGCCTCCTTGTTCCAGCAGAATGCACCCCTTATGGGCGCCAGGCCAGGCCGCTCACTGTTATGATCTGTGGTTGCTGTGTCCACTGACATACAGCAATATGAGCATTTCTTATATGAACCTTTGCTTGTCTTTATCCAGCCCTTGGGACACCATTCCTCCCACTGATATGATGCACTATTCTTCCCAATGAAACCAAAGACGAGGCACCGTTGCTTTCACTGACACCAACTATTCCCTGTACTGACGTCAGCGATTAGGCACTGCTCCTTCAACCAACACCATTGGCACTATTTCTCCCAATGACACCATTGAGTGGAACTATTCCTTCCACTGAAGCCAATAATGAGGCACCATTGCTTTCACTGACATCAATGACAATGAGCACAGTGACCAGGGTTGCCAACCGTTAGTAAATTTACAGACAGTTTGTGAAAATCTGTGATTTTTTACAACTGTCTGTAAATATCGAGGGATTATAATTTATCATACTGTGTTGACCTTTTAGGTGTAAAACCAGGCAAATTACTTCTTATGAGTATAGTATTTTCAGTGTTTCCATATTGTGTTTATACTGTTTAGATATAGGTTGTCTTCATTTTTAATAGGAGTTCTGTCATGTTTTATGTTGTCAGCAAAAAATGTGCTCCGTCAGTACATTTTCCATGTTTTGTCAGTAACAAATGCTGTAGGAGGTTGGCAACTTTGACTATGACTCCCACTGACACCAATGATAGGGTGCTAATCTTTCCACTGACACAAACAGTAGGGCACTATTCTTGCCCCTGAAATTTACCATGGGCCACTATTCCTCCCACTGACACCAATGATGGGGCACTATTCCTCCCACTGACACTTACTATGGGACACTATTCCTCCCACTGACACCAATGATGGAACACTATTCCTCCCACTGACACCAACAATCTGGCACTATTCTTCCCACTGATACCAATGATGGAACACTATTCCTCCCACTGACACCAACATACAGGCACTGTTCCTCCCACTGACAACAATGATGGAACACTATTCCTCCTACTGATACCAATGATGGAACACTATTCTTCCCACTGACACCAATAATTGGACACTATTCCCCTCCACTGACATCAGCAATGAGACACCACTCTTCCAAATGACACCAATGATCTGGCACTATTCTTTCCACTAACACCAGTGATGGGGCACTATTCCTATGACCAATACCTGATCCTTCTCCTTCCACTGACCACGGCACTATTTAATTTTCTTACTCCCACAGACCACCAAGCCTAAAATATTTTTTTAATCCCAGTGGCACGGGGTGTTTTCTACTGCCCACAGTCTGGCCCCCTAAGATCTGACAGACCTTAATCTGGCCCTTTGAGTAGAAAGTTTGGAGCCCCCTGGTCTAGAAGGTTGGCATCTTTAAGATTTCAGTTGTTGGTGGTTTCATAGCTGATAAAAATGCTGATTTTCTTCCAAGGCTTAAATAGGTCATTATTAATATAGACAAATTCCAGTTTTGGCCCTGTGTACTTGTTCTTTTGGATTATATAAGGTTAATGTTTAAATCATATTTCCCATATCTGAATCCACAGCTCCGTGGTGCAGAACAGATTGTGATTAACGATTGTCCTGGGAATCAGCGTGTTGCTTATTATGGTGGCAAGGGTTTCAGATATCTGTAATAAAAGTGAATTACATCCAGCGGGCTGGCGGGCTGCTTGTTCACGTAGGCATGGCGTTTTTATGTCTCACGCGGCTCACTGCATAAAATCTGGAACTTTTGATGGCAACACTAAATATATTTTCATAAGATTTGAATGTTTTTTTTCTTACAATAAAAAATTCTCACCGAGTAATTGTGATCCTGGGAATTGTGCAATCTTTTGTTTAATATTTGCCTCTTCTCCAGGCCAGGGCTGGCGGGGGGGAAGTTTTTCTTCCCTAAACCCCACAGTGTGCTCTTGCTTTTACTACTCAGAGTTGGCAAATGGCAATAAATGTAGAAATACACTCAGCCTGAAAACAGAGTCAATGTATTTGGTAATAGATGTCACTAGCCTGTAAATGCATATCAAGCAGCTAATCGACTTATATACACTATATTGCCAAAAGTATTGTGACACCTGCCTTTCCACTACATGAACTTTAATGGCATCCCAGTCTTAGTCCGTAGGGTTCAATACTGAGTTGGCCCACCCTTTGCAGACACAACAACCTCAACTCTTTTGGGATGGCTGTCCACAAGGTTTAGGAGTGTGTCTATGGAAATGTTTGACCATTCCTCCAGAAACACATTTGTGAGGTTGGACAAGAAGGCCTTTCTCTCAGTCTTCACTCAAATTTATCGGGTTGAGGTCAAGACTCCGTGCAGGCCAGTCAAGTTCCTCCACCCCAAACTCGCTCATCCATGTCTTTATGGACCTTGCTTTCTGCACTGGTGCGCAGTCATGTTGGAACAGGAAGGGGCCATCCCCAAACTGTTCCCACAGTGTCTTGGTATGCTGACACCTTAAGAGTTCCCTTCTTTGGAACTAAAGGGCCAAGACTAAACCCTGAAAAACAACCCCACGACCTAAAGCAACCACCAAACCCAGACGCGCCCATCGGATTGCCAGACAGAGAAGCGTGATTCGTCACTCCAGAGAACAGGTCTCCACTGCTCTAGAGTCCAGTGGCAGCGAGCTTTACACCACTGCATCCGACGCTTTGCATTGCACTTGGTGATCTAAGGCTTGGATGCAGCTGCTCGGCCATGGAAAACAATTATTATTATTATTATTATTATACACGATTTATATAGCGCCAACAGTTTACGCAGTGCTTTACAATCTATGGGGGGGGGGCAACACAATTACAGTATAGTTCAATACGAAAAGGTACAGGAGGGCCCAGCTCGTAGAGCTTACATTTTAAAGGGAGGGGGTGGTGGTACAAAAGGTAATAGCTGCAGAGAATGACTTGATGGGGGGTGTTTCGGGGACAGTTGTTAGGTGGGTATGGGATTCCATAAAGCTCTCTATGCACTGTTGCTGTGCTAATCTCAAGGCCACACAAAGTTTGGAGGTCTGTAGCTATTGACTCACAAATGCAAACAGTTGGCGACTTCTGTGTACTGTGCACTTCAGCATCCGCTGACCCCGCTCTGTCATTTTACATGGCTGAGCTGCTTTTGTTTCCAGTTCCTTTCCCTTTGTTATAATACCACTAACAGTTGACCGTGGAATATATAGTAATTAGGAAATTTCATGCATGGACTTATTGCACAGGTGTCAACCTATCATGGTACCACACTTGAATTCACTGAGCTCCCCAGAGCGACCCATTCTTTCACAAATGTTTGTAGAAGCAGTCTGCATGCCTAGGTGCTTGATTTTAAACACTTGTGGCCATGGATGTGATTTGAACCCCTGAATCCAATGATTTGGAAGGGTGTCCCAATACTTTTGGCAATATAGTATAACACTTTAAAGAGAAGTATTTGTGGGTGGGGCAATACACTACTTGGGTATTGAATGGGTCACTAAACCATAAATACATAACAAGCAACATAATTGATTTATATGGAGCAAGAGAAATATTCCTGGGTGGGACAATTTACTACTTGTGACTTGAATTGGCTACAGATGTGTAAATACTTAACAAGCAGCTCATCGATTTATATATAGGAGAAGTATTTATCAATAAGGCAGTTCATGGCTTGTATGTTAAATTGGCCACTGATATCTAAATATGTAACAAGCAGCTCATCAATTTAGATGTAGCAATAAAAATATTTGTAGGTGGAGTAATTCAATACTATTTAATTCCACAACACTTGAACCAGAACATTCTGGTCCTAGGGGGACCTCAGCATTGTTATCTTTCAGAGAAAGAAGAGTTGGCCTTGAGTGCAAAGGATCCCAACATATTAGAGGCCAACAAAAAAGGGTTATATTTACATAAGAGAGGGTTAGTGTTAGGGTTATAAGAAGGTTTAGTATTAGCATTACAGGGAGGATTAGTGTTATGCCTTGTACACACAACTGGATTTTCCAACAACAAATGCTGGATGTGAGCTTGTTGGCGGAAAGTCCAACCGTGTGTATGCTCCATCAAACATTTGTTGTCAGACTTTCTGCCAACAAATGTTGGCTAGCAGGTTCTCAAATTTTCTGCCAACAAATTTTTGTTGTTGGACTTTCCGATCGTGTCTACACAAGTCCGTCGCACAAAAGTCCATGCATGCTTGGAATCAAGTATGAACCGGAAGCGCTCGGTCTTGTAAAACTAGCGTTCGTAATGGAGATATCACATATGTCTTGTACTTCACTACATTCGTAACTGTTGGCCAACATTTGTGTGACCGTGTGTATGCAAGACAAGTTGGAGCCAACAACCTTAGAATAAAAATCCATGGTTTTGTTGTCGGAAAGTCTGATCGTGTGTACGGGGCATTAGGGTTACAGTGTGGGCTAGTATTAAAATTATAAGTAAGTTAGGAATACATTAAAATATTAAGACGTCACATTTTTTAAAATAACAAACACATTATACCTACTTGCTCTGTGCAATAGTTTTGTAAAGAGCAGCCCCAATCCTCTTTTTGGATCCCCAACCAGGGTACGAGGTACTCATGCAGGTTCACTCCCAAGCCCCGCTGTCTGCATCCATAGACACAGACAGCGGGGCTTAGCCCTTCCCCCTGTTCCCTCATCATAGGATTTGATTGACAGCAGCGGTAACCAATGGCTCCCACTGCTATCAATCTGCCCTGTAAGGAGGAAGAGAGTAAAGAGAGCTACTGCTCTTGTGCACAGCATTGGAATCGGGATTGGGCTCAGGTAAGTATAGGAAGAGAGGGGGGTGTGGCTGTGGGGGGATCCTCATTACAAACTTACCTACTTTGTGCAATGATACTGCAAAGAGAAACCCTGATCCTCTTCTTCTCGAGTCCCCTGCTGGCACTCCAGGCTCCTCCTCTTCTTAGTGTGCTACATTAAGAAGCTACTTCCTATTTTGGCATAACTGTGGGCTTGCTCCCAAGCCGTACTGCCTGCATCTCTAGACACAGAAAGAGAGCTCCCTGGGGTAACTCATAAAGGGAATAAAAACTCAAGCATGTCACACTGTAAATGGGTGTCCTCGCCAGCACGGATCCCGGTCTAAATCCACCAGGGATGGATAGCTGTGGCCCAAGCTGTTGGAGACGCTGGAGGCTCCCAGGGCTTCCTTAGTCCATGGAACGCAGGGCCCCGCGGACGTGCTGTAATAACCGGACGTGATGCAAGAATGTGGCTACACGTTTGAGGAAGGAGTGCATATTCCCAAAGGCTTTAAAACATTCTTGTATCACGTGATGGCCTTACCGCTAGGCCCTGCAGTCCATGGACTCAAGAACCCCTAGGAGCCTCCGGCACCTGTAACAGCCTGGACCTCAGCTATCCATCGCTGGTGGATTGAGAGCGGGACAAGGGCACCCATTTATAGTGTGACATGCTTGAGTTTGTATTCCCTTTGTGAGTTACTTTATTAACCATAATAAAGTGTTTTTCATTGCCACACTTAGTTGGCGCTTATCTCTTCCCCCTCCTGTGCCTTTCAGGGCTGCTTCTTGCTTCTTGGACTGAGCTGCCAGGACAGTGGGAATTTTCCCATATGGACTTTATTATCTTTGGACATTTAGCCATCTATGGACTTTAGCCCCACCTAGCCCCCTTTTTATTGAGCCAATTTTATTTGTTTTTTTAAACAGTTACACACCCTGGGAATGTAAATGTACCATTAGATGTTCTTTCAACCAAACCATCAAATGGCTGGTGTCATAACTGATCACATGTGCAGCACCATGGCAGGTGAAGATCAAACAGTGGACAAGATGGCAGCTTCCTTGGCTTAAAATGATAGAACGGTTTCGTTTACAAGACCAAAAGGAACCAAATAAGTAAAACTGCTTGAGTTTACATACACTAAATGTGCACCTTGCAAGAGAAAAAGATAAATACGTACCTGTCCCCCTGGCTATGCTACTAAATGACGCAGTAGTAGTGTGGAAAGCCAGCAGGTGAAACCAAGGTGTTCATTTATGGGGGGAGGCATGCAGCACACCTGGAAGCTTATTAGATGTTGAAGATTCATAGTTCTTGAAAAAAATGAAGATCAGATTGCTGGATAGGTGTGTATTTATCATCTTTTTGCAGGGTGATTTTAATGTTCTTTTGATGGCGACAAAGTCCCCTTAAGATTAGCAATGCAATAATAATTAACAGTACATAGCTGTGGAAAACACAGTGTACTTTGAGTAAATATAGTTGTCCAACCCAGCCCTTCATATAAAATTTATATTGTAGATTTATATTGCAGAAACACAAAGTACACATTGTCTGTTTTCTCTTTACTGGAATCCATTTTTAAAAATGTTATCAATGTTGATCAGTTGTAATTATAACCGCTAAAGTCATTTCCTTTGCAATTTCCTAAGTACAATTGATCTTTTCTGTCTGAAATGAACCATGATGGGCGAGGGGTTGAATTACCAATATTACCAAATAGACTAGGAAGGGAAATTCATGTCCCTGAAATCTGTCTCTAAAAGCTATCTCTCTCTGCAGGCTAGCACAAATTCTCCCTCCTCTCCCTCTACTTGGCATCACTTTTACTACCAGCTCCCTCCGAGAATAAATATTATCCAGAGACTCAATCAGAAGGAGAAATATTCAAATAAAGTACCGAGTGACACAAATACATCCCTAGAAAGATGTGGATTGCAGGAAGCTTCCATCGCCATCCTTGATAGGTTCATAAATCACAGATGTGCTATTATTGTACTTGAGTTTCTAAATTACTTTCCTTTTCTCACTTAGCCCCATCTTTATGTCACCCCTGAACTCTTATTTATTATGCTATCAGTGAAATAAGCTCACCTGAGGGATGAAACGCTGTGCTGCTTGATTATATTTATGTATATTGAAGGCTGGGAGTTGCAATCTGCCTTTATAGACATGCTGTGTATAGGTAGGTGTGATAGCTTTCCTGTGTCCTGTGCCCTTGACTCGTGGCTGGCACCAATAACTGGTGCTGCTGGGGAAGGTTCCACATACCTGTGGCCCCCAAAGCGGTGGATTGTTTAGCCATCTCCCGCACCAGGGTGCATTTCATTGGTTACAGAATTGGTGGTCAACTCAATTGATATGAGTTCCTCAAGTTTGGCCCCCCACTTCACCAAAGGGCTTCACATACAATTCAGTGAATATTAATTATCAGAGACAGCAGACACACAGTAGGATATAGTCAATGACTATGGGAATGATACAAGAGATGGTCAGAGACTGGGGACATAACACAGGAGATGGTCAGAGATTTCAGTATGATACAAGAGATGGTCAGAGACTGTGAACTTGCTATAGAAGTCGTTGGAGACTGGAGGCCTATTTCAGGAGACAGTCATGGACTGAAGACATATTAAAAAAGGCTGCTAGAAATCACTACTATAACAGGCAATAGAGAAACAAAGATTTGTTTCTGTAGGGTTCCCGAGGACAGCACAAAAAGAGTCAAAGGAGCACATACGGCTCCCGTCCTGAAGGTTGGGCACCAGGGTCTACAGGCTAGACACCAGACCCCTGAGACCCATGTATGACATAAAGCTGAGCCATTTACCACCAGGCACCTTCCTCCATCAAGCCACTGTATAGGGAAGCAGCAAGGTGGAACTGGGAATTTACCTTCTACGCTAGTACTGATAGGATATGTTGGGATGGTGGCCCTGATTGAAGATACATCACCATTTAGACTTCAATTAGAACTAGGGTTACTCCAAAAGTTTCTAGGGGTTCCTTGAGCAATGCCTGCCCCTCATATAAGTTCCCACTGACACCATTGATCTTTTTAGCTATCTGTAATGGAGTAATTCTTCCCAATGGCCACAGGTGTAAGGAGCATTCTTCCTACTGACCATTACTTTAACCCTTTCATGACTAAGCCTATTTTTGGAATTTGGTGTTTACAAGTTAAAATCCATATTTTTTGCTAGAAAATTACTTGGAACCCCCAAACATTAGATATATTTTTTTAGCAGAGACTCTAGAGAATAAAACGGCGATTGTTGCAATATTTTATGTCACACGATATTTGCGCAGTGGTGTTTTAAACGCAACTTTTTGGGAAAAGGGACACTTTCACGAAAAAAAAAAAAAAAAACAGTAAAATTAGCCCAATTTTTTTGCGTAATGTGAAAGATAATGTTACGCCGAGTAAATAGATACCAAACATGTCACACTTTATAATTGCGCGCACTTGTAGATTGACGACAAAGTACGGTACCTAAAAATCTCAATAGGCGACGCTTTAAATTTTTTTTACGGTTACCAGGTTAGCGTTACAGAGGAGGTCTAGTGCTAGAAGTATTGCTCTCGCTCTGACGATCGCGGCGATACCTCACATGTGTGATTTGAACACCGTTTACATACGTGGGCGCGACTTCCGTATGCGTTTTCTTTGCTTTGCGAGCTCGCGGGGACGGCGGGCGCTTTAAAAAAAATTTTTTATTTTTTTATTTATTTTAAAATGACTAAATTGTTTTAAAAAAAATAAAATAAATTGATCACTTTTATTGCTGTCACAAGGAATGTAAACATCCCTCGTGACAGTAATAGGTGGTGACAGGTCCTCTTTATGGAGGGATCGGGGGTCTAAAAGACCCCCCACCCCTCCTTTACACTTCAATGTATTCAGATCGCCGAAAACGACGATTCTGAATACCGGATATTTTTTGAAAACCGGCGCCATTGGCAGCCGAGTAAACGGGAAGTGACGTCATGACGTCACTTCCGTGTTTACGATGAGGAGACTGGAACGAAGCCGATTACGGCTTCGTTCCAGTTCCTCCGCAGCAGCCGGAGGCGTCGGATTGCGAATCGGTACTCCCGATCGAGCGGGAGCACCGGTAACAGCGGCGAGAGGCGGCGGGAGGGGGGGACGTCCCCTCCCGCTCCTCCGGCATAACAGCCGAGCGGCTTTTAGCCGCATCGGTTGTTATGCCTGGATAGCCAATCGCCTGCTGCAAAAAACGGTACCGGGATGATGCCTGCAGGTGCGGGCATCATCCCGGTATAACCCCCGGAAGCCGAGTACGCAGATCTGCGTACGCTCGGCGGGAAAGGGTTAATGTACAGTATCATGAGTTATAGATATAGTCATTTTTAGCAGGGGTTCCCTGAGACCAAACCCTGCTAAAAATGACTATATCTATAACATGATATTGTACATCAAAGTAATGGTCAGTAGGAAGAATGCTCCTTACACCTGTGGTCATCGGGAAGAATTACTGATTCTTCTGTGTTGAAAGGATTTAAAAAAGTTGGTTTAGAGTGAGACCTGCAGGGTGTTATATAGTTAGTAAGGTTGAATAAAGACACCAGTCCATCCAGTTCAACCTGAGTGAGTGTCTACAATTGTCCCTATCCCTGTACATTGCACACTCACATCATTCCCTACCCTCAAGGAGCCCACAATCCAAGGTCCCCATTCATATACTAGGGCCAATTTGGGACAGAAGCCAATTAACCTACCTGCATGTCTTTGGAGTGTGGGGGGAAACTGGAGTACCCGGAGGAAACCCACGAAGGCACAGGGAGAACTTGCAAACTCCAGGCAGGTAGTGCCGTGGTTGGGATTAAAACCAGCAACCCTGTTTACTGCTAGGTGAGAGTGCTACCCACTACACCACTGTGCTGCCCTATGGCTAGCTTTACCCCATTCAGACCTACAATTACAGTCTGAGAGAGGGAAGTCTTCCTGACACCAACTTCCTTTTATCTTACGTGGCCAAATTCAAGGGCCCCAAAGGGCCCCAATGGAAGATGATGCTTAAAGGTGTTAAAATATGTATCACAATAAACCATGTACCTGTTGGGAACACCAACCTTTTACCATGCCCTTCAATCAGTAAGGAACCATAGCACTCTTTTCACAGTACACTTTCTTTAGCTGAAATACATTTCATCTCTATCACAAAAGAGCTACAACATTCTTCCACCAATCCCCAATGCACTGAAGGCGGAAGAGGTAAATTAGGGACTTTAGATGTACCACAAAGAGGACATATATCAAAAAGTTAATAAAATGTCCAACATTATTATTGTGTAATTAAAAACATCATTAAAATCACAAAAAAATAATAGCCATATATGCACGTATGTAGTTGATGCATATACAGTATATCACTTTAACCACTTCAGCCCTGGAAAAATTTACCCCTTTAATGACCAGGTCATTTTTTACAATACAGCATGGTGTCGCTCTAACTGACAGTTGTGCGGTCGTGCAACATTGTACCCAAAGAAAATTGATGTTCTTTTTTTCACACAAATAGAGCTTTTTTTTGGTGGTATTTGATCACTTGTGATTTTTATTTGTTTGCGCTATAAACAAAAAAACTGACAAATTTAAAAAAAACTATATTTTTTATTTTCTGCTTAAATACATCACATGCACTGATCACTCTATAAATGGCAGAGAAGGGGTTAACACTAGGGGTGATCAAAAGATTAAGTGTCCTCTAGGGAGGTGCTTTCTAACTCTCAGGGGAACGGACTAACTGGGAACAGCTGATCTCTCTCTCCTCCCCTGTCAGAATGGGGATCAGCCTTGTTTACATAGGCAGATCCCCGTTCTGCCTCTCTTTAGCGCAATCGCAGGTGGCCAGTGGACATCGAGTGCACGCCCACAGTAAAACATGCACAGACCAACCTACAGGTACACCGGTTTGTGCAGCTAAGCCACCTTGTCGCAGTATATATGTGGAAGTATGTGGGCAAGTGGTTAATATGACATAATGGATTGATGCGTTTTGCGTTAGTCTCGCTCCTTCAGGATCCATGCCTTTATGTAAACAAGGAATACCAATCTACAAAAATAAATTGATATTGAATAAAAAAGGAATAAACATGTCATATTTCCTAAATATGCATATATATTTAAGCTATATGGCATATGTATTGATTACTGTTTATTCATTTACTGTTATCATTTTTTGTAGATTGATGCTGGTTGTATAAATAAGGGGGTACATCCTGAAAAAGTGAGACAATTGCAAAATGTGTCGATCCATTATGCCATATTGAAGTGATATACTGTACACTATATTACCAAAAGTATTGGGAAACCTGCCTTTTTTTACACGTGTATGAACTTTAATGGCATCCCAGTCTTAGCCCTTGTACACGCGGTTGGAGAATCCGTCGGAATGTGTCCTATCGGACCGTGTCGTCGGATAATCCAACTGTGTGTGGTATGCATTGGACTGATTCCGTCTGAATATCCGTCGGACCCAATTTTCCAACATGTTGGAAATATTTCCCGACCAACTGGGCCGGTCGGACATACTCCGATCATGTGTGGCGAATTTTGATTGGACCAAGTGCCACGCATGCTCAGATCAAATTCCTACATCAAAGCTATTGGCTACTAGCCTGAATGTAGTCCCATCGTAACGAAATTACGTCATCACGTTCTGAAAGATCGGATTTTTCGACAACTTAGTCCGACCGTGTGTATGCAACAGTTTCGGATAAGATCCGACTGACAAAATCCGACGGACAAACTCGACGGATTTGGTTGTCGAAATCTCCGACCGTGTGTACAGGGGCTTAGTCTGTAGGGTTCAATATTGAGTTGACCCACCCTTTGCAGCTAAAACAGCTTTGACTCTTCTGGGAAGGCTGTCCACAAGGTTTAAGAGTGTGTCTATGGGAATGTTTGACCATTCTTCCAGAAGTGCATTTCTAAGGTCAGGCAGTGATGTTGGACGAGAAAGCCTGGCTCACAGTCTCCACTCTAATTCATCCCAGAGGTGTTCTATTGGGTTGAGGTCAGGCCAGTCAAGTTCCTCCCCCTCAAAATAGCTCATCCATGTCTTTTACGGACCTTGTTTGTGCATTGGCACAGCAAGGAAAATGTAAAAATCAAATCAAACATTAATTTCATGGTAATAAATAATAACACACAAGTGCATGGGCTTCCTTGCTGCCACTGTCATTTATATGTAGATAAAGGTTACATCAGCCCAAAACAAATTAGGCATTTGTGTCAAGCCTGCAGCTAAAAAACCCACAATTCTATATGCAACCAGTGTGCAAATGGTCATCATCACGTGATGTCTTAGCCCTTGTACACATGGTTGGACATTTCAACAACCAAATCCGTCGGATTTTGTCTGTCGGATTTTGTCCGTCGGATCTTGTCCGAAACTGTTGCATACACACGGTTGGACAAAGTTGTCGAAAAATCCAATCTTTCAGAATGTGATGACGTTATTTTGTTACGACGGGACTACGTTCAGGCTAGTAGCCAATAGCTTTGATGTAGGAATTTGATCTGAGCATGCGTGGGACTTTGTCCGATCGGAATCCTCTACACATGATCAGAGTATGTCCTATCGGACCAGTTTGTTGGAAAATATTTCCAGCAAGTTTGAAAATTTGGTCTGACGGATATTCACACGGAAACAGTCCGATGCAGACCACACACAGTTGGATTATCCAACAACACGGTCCGATAGGACACATTCCGACGGATTCTCCGACCGTGTGTACAAGGGCTTAAACCCCTACAGTGGAAGAATGCTTTAACACCAGGCACAGCTCCTAATGCTTAGTCTATTAAAAAAAAAAAGAAATGAATAATGCCAGTGACTAAGCGTGTCAATAATTTGGTTCTTTGCAGTCCCAGGAGATCTGACCAATATAAAACTGCTGAAAGAGAAAAAGAAAATGCTGGGAAAAAAAAGCAATTTTTTTTTAAAGTGAATTATTTATCACCTCCAATTATATTTTAAAGGTCTTGAGATACTGCAAGCCAAAACATGCCTATTCTACACCTTTCCTTGTTTAGTTTCTGAAATTAAAAGAGGATCGTCAAGGGTCCATCTATCTCTTATATCACAGGAGCATGCAGATTTTTACTTTATGTCCTCAGCATACAATCCTAGTGACGTTGGTTAGGAAATAAAATCTTTGGAGAAAGTGGTAATTTAACAGAGCTGAGTTCTGTTTTTTTTTTTTTTTTCAAATAACAATTTTAATTGATCTTTTTTTCCAAAAACAAAGAAAAAGAACATTCAAGAATATAAGCACTTCCTAATAAGTAGGGAGCACTCATAATGCAGGAAATACATTTCGAGACAGCCACAACAGTGGAAGCTCTAATATCCAAACTGAAAAATTCTCAAAAACAATTTAAGTTGCAGGTTCTCAGTTAAAACGCACTATAAACAAAAAAAGAGCTACAGCGTCTTAAACAGCTGACGTACAGCTATGACCGCTTGCACAGCTGTGCCAACCTGGTCGGTAAGGGGTTAATCCTAGAATACAAGGCATCTGAGGAAGAAGGGGAGCGTTTTTTTTTTTTTTTCAATTAAAAGCTATAAGACAGCATATTAAGGATATGGCGCAGAAGCTTCTTGCAGGGTTTATAAATGTTCCTGAGGGGATAGGCCCAACAGGAAAAATGTAGGTGTCATTGGAATAGATACCTCAAAGAGGCGACCCAGTAGTTGTTGTACTGAGTGCCAAAAAGGGGTAAGCAGCAGACAGTTCCAATACATATGGAAGAGGGTACCCCTATATCCGTGGCAAAACCAACAACGGTAAGAACTAGTAGGAGAGATGGCGTGGAGTACATCCGGGGTCAGGAAACCAAAAATAGAGAATTTTATATTCTTTTTCCTTGTGCACAGGGAGCTCTTAGCAGCTTGAAACCAGATCACCTGCCACGCCTCCAGAGGAATAGGCATTCAATATCCGGTATATGTCAGAGATCAGACCCTTCCATGGGGTGCCTTCTAAGGTCAGACGTTCAAAGGCGGTCAGAGAGGAGAATTACAAAGCTGGAGTTATGGTTTGGGCATAATGGCGAATCTGCAGATATCCATAAAACACCTGGTGAGGCAGATCAAATTTAGCCTGAAGTTCAGTAAATGGCAATAGCTTATGAGACCTAGGATCCACCAAATGGCCTAAATGGAATAAAATCCTCGCCGCCCCAGAAGAGGACATCAGAAACGCAAGACTGTCTGGCACTTTTGGGGTTATAGAGAAAAAAAGGTCAGCAGTGATGCTTCAGATTTAAGAACATATTAGCGGAATAATATGCGCCAGGCCTTCCTAAGCTGGGCCAAGGTCCCCAGCAATCTTCCACAAAAGATTGTTGGGGTGAATGGATGCTAACCAAAGTTTCTCAATTTCAGTCCATTTGTTATAGGAATGCTGTGTAAACCAAGAGGCAACTGCACGTAACTGGGCTTTTTGATAATATCTTATAAGGTTGGGGAACGCTTGTCTGCCATCTGTTCGCGACGCCAGAAGTACCGAACGGGTTATTCTGTGTCACTTGTAGTGCCAAACAAATTGCAGGAGATCTGCTTGCATTTGTGTGTGCTTGGGGGACGGGAATAGGTAGTGTTTGGAACTGGTACAGGAGCTTGGGAAGGAGGGACATCTTAACAGAAGCAATACGTCTTAGTAGGGAAATATGATGCTTCTTCCATTGTTGTATGGTTGATCTAATCTGCTTATAGACAGGGGGAAAGTTTTCTTTATACAGTGTGGTGAAAGTTGGAGTAATATGAACCCACAAATATTTTAGAGCCGTGGATTTCAACGAGTAAGGGAAACAAGTCCTTAAATGTCTGACTTCGTCTGCGGGTATGTTAATGGGGAGGACCTCTGACTTAGACACGTTAATGGTCAAGTTCAGCATGCAGGTTCGGTAGGGAAACCCTAGGATGGGTCAGGGTAAGAATAGTGAGATTTTGAATTCCCTCCCTCTAACCAATATGCCCTGAATGTCTGAGCTGCTACAAATAGATGCAGCTAGAGAGAATCAACACATAGTTATAGGTGAAGGTGAGAGCGGACAACCCTGATGGGTACTTCTAGTCACTCGGAAAGAGGAGGAGAGGGCATAAGGAGTTTTCATTTGAGACGTTGGACTGGCTGAGGAACTTCTTTAAACTATGTTTGTTATTTTATCCAACAATAATTTTCTGATCAACGTTTTCGGTTTACATACATACAGTTTGCTTACCCTGGCAAAAATTGAGAAATGTTGGCATTAATATTGAAAATATGACTGATCATGCCATAAAACAGTATTTTTAAAATTTAAGGATAGTAATCATATGAAGCCATTTATTTTTAAATCATAATGAAAACAGAAATCTCCCAAATGGCCCCTGAAATGTTTCCATACCCTAGAATGTTTGGCCTTGTTACAGACACACAAGGTGACCCAACCCACAAGGTTAAAATTACAAATAAAGGTTAATTTCCACATCTGTGGCTTTTTAAATTTAAATTGTGTCTGTGTATAAATAGTCAATGATTGTGTTAGTTTTCATATGGATGCACTCGGGAAGACTAGATGCTGAGCCATGGAGAGCAGAAAGGAACTGTCAAAAGACCCGTGTAACAATGTAATGGAACTTAGATGGAAAAGGATATAAAAAGATATCCAAGGCTATGAATATTTCAGCTATTACTGCTCAATTAGTTATTAAGCAATGGAAAATCTGGGGATCCCTTTGTACCAAGCCAGGATCAGGTAGACCAAGAAAGATTGCCATCACATATGCCAAAAAATGAGCTGCATGGTTGAGTTGCCAGAAAGAAACCTTTACTGTGCCAATGTCACAAAAAAGTCAGCTACAATATGCCCAACACCTTGACACGCCTCACAGCTTTTGGCCCACTGTCTGGAGTGATGAGATCAAATGGAGCTTTATGGTCACAACCATAAGCGCTATGCTTGGAGAGGACTCAACAAGGCCTATAGCGACATCGCCATCACCAACATTTATTGTAAGATAAAGGTAGGTCTACTCAAAAACACCATATCAAGCTCATCAAGATATCAGAGTTAGTCAGTCCACTCCGCATGCTCCTGGATTTGGGAGGACATCACCTGGATCCAAACTGGTTTACACATTTTGAGGGTAGTACCTTCTTCAGAGCCAAACCATACAAGTCTTTACAGCTTAGCAAAGTATATGCAACTGAACATGGCATGAGAATCTTCATGGTGGTATCCTCCCAAGCCCAGGATCATGTAGCGTGGCCAGACTAACTGATACCTTGATTAGCTTTGCTTGATACTGTGTTTGTGAGTAGACTTATTTTTATCTTACAATAAATGTTACATTTTGCTAATGCGCTAGACTGGTGTGCCCTCACCCTGTTGTGTTTTTTAGAACAATGTAATTGCACCCACAGCAGATCACAAGGCAAGTGCATTTTAAACATGGTACCAGAATAGCGCATGGAACGAGCCTTTCCTGCACCAAGTTCTTTTTTAGGAAAGCGTTAACCACTAAAAACAGATGAAATGAGCAGAAAAAATGCATAGTAAAATGTTAGCTTCCTCACATTACAGCTGAGTTCCCATCAGTGCAGTTATCAGGATTCTTCCATTTCGTCAGTTAGAAATGCTGTAAATATTGAATGCAATACAGTGCCAGGATGGAACATAATCCGTTGTCAGCATGAAGACACACAGCTAGAGATGAGGGAATATAGCGAGATCTGTGCGTCCTTCCCAATTAACCAGGCAACCAATTCCCACATTTGAATTTTTTAATACTCTTTTAAAGCACATCAGTGCAAAATACAATAAAAATAAAAATACGCATACATCTCTGCACCCTACAAATACAGAATAATACCTGTGGATCTGTTAGAATAACACATTTAATTTCCACTTGTGGAATGGCACCATGTGGAAGATTTATTAAAATGGAAGCGTGCAAAATCTGATTCAGCTGTGCATGGCAGCCAATCTGCTTCTAAATTTTGCTTGTTCAGTTAAGCTTTGACAATAAAACCTGGAAGCTGATTGGTTTCTATGCAGAGCTGCACCAGATTTTGCATGCTCCAGTTTTAGTAAATCCCACCACCCATATGCCTTTTTGTGGACTTAAGCCTTGTACACACAATCAGATTGTTGGCCGACAAAACAGTGGACTTTTGTCCGAAGGACGTGGCCCAAACTTGTCTTGCATACACATGGCAAGGAATTTTTCGGCCAACAAACATGAACGTACTGACGTACTATGTGTTTTTTCAGCTCTTTTGCGCCACCCTTTAAGCTCCTTCTGCCAATTTTGTGTTAGTAGAAGTTTGGTGAGTGTTGATTCGCGCTTTTCAATTTGCGCTTTTCAGTTAGTTTCTGAACGGCCGTTCGTCAACCAGACATGTTGCGGAAACGGAGGAGATAACGTGTTATTTATTATCGGCCTTGGAGTTATTGCTTTGACATTATTTTTTTGGTTGAATAATGATTTGATTGGTATATTTTCTATATCTTTGGATGCATAGAATGCACTTTTTGGTTAAGTTCTATTGGCAGATAGCATGTCTAATTTTATTTGTTTTCTTTTTTTAATGCACAATAAAAAATTGTGTAGAATAATACTTGGCTGTGTGTTTACTTCAAATGACAGTTTGGGAGTAGGCAGTTACATTTAAAAAAATACAATGTAAAATTAACAAGGGACACCAACATAGTTGTATATTTGAGCTTAATAACTATGGGATAATGGTGTTGTGGTAACTTGCCCAAAAAAAATAAAAAAAGTATAATAATATTATTCTTGATATCACTAGAAAAAAAAAAGCCTTTAAAAATGTGTTTGCAATAACTCCATCGGTATCACCAGCAAAGCAGCATCATTATTATCCCATTAAAGAAGAAGAGAATATGCGCTGCATTTGGAGATTTCATAATTTGCAATGTCACAAATTGTAATTCTCCATTATAAACGCTAGTTTACAAGACCCTTAAGATTTAGAGTTATGCATGCTGTACTGTAATTTTTGGCATCTTCCAATTCAGCATTTTCTGTAGAATTTTTGCTGAATAACATAACCATTCTTTTGGTAAAACATTGGAAGCCCTGCTGAACGACTCTTAATATTATTAACAAATACTGGCTTAAAACCTCTCTCAGCACTTGTCCTAAAAATACCATTTACAGGCTTTCTGAATACATTTGTACAAACATCATTTTGTTCATATAGCTGAGAATGTTCTGTTACCAAATCTACCTGTATAGATTTAAATTGTAACGTTTTAAAAAATGGGCAATATTTGTCATATAATTCTCCTGAATTAAAGAAGAAGTAAACCCTGATGGGTTTACTTTCTGGTCTACAGAATTTTGATAATACTTTCTTTAAACACATGTGCACTATACCGTCACTAATGTCCAATCCTGGAATTAATCTAGTGAATGCATAGGTTTCTTTATTAAAGCTGAAGGCAAGTTTATATTGACAGCTTTTAACTAATGATATAGAAAAATGACAATTGCCGATTTCCAGTACAGAAAATACTATGACCTTGGCATCCAGGTATGACATTAAATTAGGAACAATAGGTTTGTTATTTTAATGCATTTATTCGGTGATCTTAAATCAACTGATAAAGAATACTGACAAAGTTAACGAGCACTTCTCCCTGGCATACTCTGTTTTTCTGTTTTTTTTTCTAACCCAACAGAAGCGTAGATGCACAGTGAGGGGTAGCATAGAGACTGGACTATAATAAAAAAAGAATTAAAGAGATAATAAAGAATAATAGAAGCGGAGAAAGCAGTAGGAATGACAACACGTAGACGTGCGGCACTACAACCAGCTGCAGGTGGAAGTAGGAATTCGGCAAGTATATTACGGGCCTACCTGACTCCGCCAAAGGGAGAACGATTGACAACCCGAAACCAGGAAGGGAGACGGGGGAGCTTGGAGATGGCAGGTGGGCATACAAAGGTGGGACGAGGA
This sequence comes from Lithobates pipiens, assembly GCF_037356315.1. Classification (NCBI taxonomy): domain Eukaryota; kingdom Metazoa; phylum Chordata; class Amphibia; order Anura; family Ranidae; genus Lithobates; species Lithobates pipiens. Next base: position 78,410,227 of record NW_027507784.1, on the reverse strand, counting down.
GCATCAACACTGGACCAAAATGAGCCATTGGGGTATGGTCGGGGGTTACAAACCACAAGTAGAGAAGAGCGGAGAGTAAGTGGAAACTATTTGGAGGGAAGGCAAAGAGAAGGAATACAAACACCAGGAGGCATGAAAGAGGACTGGAGGGGCGGTGGAGTAAGGGGAGAAAAAAAAAAAGACTCTCAATAATGGAAGGAACCCCAATAGACCAGGGCCTGGACTCACAAAGACCTACCGCTAAAGAAAGAGTAGCTGTCAGCGAAGAGGAAGGAACCCAAGGTATAACTGATGAGGGAGGTAATATACCCGAGGAAGAGCAAAAAGAAAAAAGGGTGAGAGACAAAGACCATAAAGGACCTAATGGTGATACACCAAGGAAAGAAATGGTAAAAAAGAGTCTGGAAAACCCTAGTAGGAAAGAGCAAAATAAAAGAGGTTCTGAGGGGGAAGAGACGGAAAGTATAAATATAGAATGGGACTTAAGAGAGCATATAAAGGCCCTCCCTACGAAGGCGGATATTCAACAATTAATAGCAACAGTAGAGAAATCATGTAAATTAGCGGTAGAGGAATTAAAGGAAGAGGTGGTGACAATAGGTAATAGAATGGAAGGAATTGAAAATACCCAAGAAGAGATGGCACAGGCGGTAGCAGAGGCCCAAGACACTATTAAATACCATGAGGAAGTAATGAATAATTATAGAGATCAAATGGATGAATTTGAGAACAGGGATCGGCGACAGAATATACGCATACGAGGTCTACCGGAAAAATATCATAGCAGTGATCTGCCAACAGTAGTCCAAAAGCTATTCTGTCAAATTATGGGAACAGCTGCGCCGGAATTTATTGAAATGGACAGAGTTCATCGTGTTACCTCCTTCAGCACCCCAAACAAAGAGAAGCCCAGGGATGTGATATGCAAATTGCATAAGTATACAATAAAGGAAACAATAATCAGAATTGCACGAGACACCCCTACAATTGAATATGAAGGAGATCATATCCTTCTGTTCCCTGACATATCCCGTCGCACACTAATGCAGCGAAGAATGGTCCGACCATTGTTGGAAGTTCTACAGGCAGCAAATATTAGGTACCGATGGGGGTACCCCTTCCGTTTAATAGCATCAAGGAATGGGAAAACAGCAGCACTCCGTACTAAAGATGACTTAAAAGAGTTTTTAGAAATATTAGAACTCCCATTCGTAGATTTCCAGGACTGGAGAACCACTAACGTCAAGACATTAATTCAACGTCCGGAGCCATGGTCCCAAGTAGGAGGGAAAGGCTAACGAAAGAAGATAGCATATTTTAGCATAAAAGAACTGTAAGAAGGGAAGAGAAAAGAGACTTAGGAAGAAATAGAAATAAGTAAAGTCAAGAGGGAGGAGGGGGAAGTTTGGGTCGGTACTCAAACTCTCACTTAAATTTACAGCAGGTTTTTTTTTTTTTTTTTTTTTTTCTTCAATTAGGCGGGTCCCGTGGAAAGGGACTGACCAAACCTGCAATATGCAGGAAGGGGGGAGGGCTCGGGAGGAGCTGGGAGTAACCAAACGGGCTCACCCTATCATTAGTTGGCACATTTTACTAAGTAAAGTGTTAAGTTGTGGATGTGGTCGGAATGGAATTTTTCTCTTTTTTTCTTTTTTTTTTTTTTTTTTTCTCTCCTTCTTTTTTCCGGAGTTTTTTACAGGTGTACATGGGAATGGGGAGAAGAGACACTCAGCAGCAGATTAAGAATGGTATACAATTACTCAGAGTAAAGAAATGGCTAAAGTATTAAAAATAATGACTTATAATGTAAGGGGATTGTGCTCACCTCAAAAAAGGGGACGTCTCTGGCAGGAATTAAATCACCAAGCTGTAGACATAGTGTTTCTACAGGAAACACACTTCACATCAGGATCCACACCAAGGCTACCGTTATTCCCATATAACCAATGGTTTCATGCAGTATCACCAATTGCGAGAGCAAGAGGAGTATCGATAGCCTTTGGGAATACGTGCCCTTTGATATCCACAGTGGTGAACACAGACCCAGAAGGGCGGTTCCTGTTTATTAAAGGAACATTGCAGGGACAAAGGTACACATTTGCTTCAATATATGCACCAAACACACGCACAGTTGATTTTTTAGGAAAAACATTAAGAGTGTTAGAAAAATTTAGGGAAGGGTTTTTGATTCTGGGAGGGGATTTTAATGTTATAGTTGACACTAAATTAGACACAACAACAGGGAAAACACCTTTATCATTTAGAGCACTTAAACAGGTAAAAAAACTATTTCAATCCTTACATTTGGTAGATAGCTGGAGGGCACTAAATGGAGAAAAAAAAAATTATAGTTACTATTCAAAGAGCCACAACACCTATTCCAGGTTGGACTGGATCCTGGTAGATCAGTACTACCTAGAATACGTAAAAGCAGTAAATATAAAGTCAATAACGATCTCAGATCATGCCCCGGTGGTGGCAGTGATCTCCCTTACACACGCAGGTCATAAGGAACGAACATGGAGATTAAATGAGTCACTATTAGACGATAAAAAAATAATAGAGGACCTTCAACATAAACTAGAGGAATATTTTGTATTAAATACATCAGAGGAAGTATCAGAGCAAACTGTGTGGGAAGCCCACAAAGCGGTAATTAGAGGAGAATTAATAGCTCACGGGACACGAGTAAAGAAGGAAAAAAGAAAAGAGATAGAAGATCAGTTAGAAAGAATAAAGGAACTAGAGAATAAACATAAGAGCAATCGCGAACCAGAAGATGCCAGGCAGTTGGGAATTATGAGGGAGGAGCTCACCAAGTGTCTTGACAGAAGGGTCAGGGATAAATATAGGTTTATAGCACACAGATTCTATGGACATGGGAATAAATGCGGCCGATTATTGGCTAGACAACTAGAAAAAAAGAGGGAATCATCCCATGTACATGAAATCAGAGTGAATAATAAACAAGTAAAAGATACCAAATTAATAGCAAAGGAATTCCAACAATTTTATGAGAAGCTATATAATATTCAACCCATTCCGGAGCAGGTGGAAGATAGGGGGAGGATAGAAGAGATGAAAGATTATATTAATGGTTCCACAATATCAATACTCCCCGATAGGATAATAGAAAAATTAGAAGAGCCAATAACTAAAGAGGAAATAAGAAAAGCAATAGAGAACCTGCCGAGGGGGAAAAGCCCAGGACCCGATGGGTTAACTAATGCATATTATAAAAAGTTTGTTCAAATACTAGAAACACCATTATGCAGATATTTCAACAAAATCTCTGCCTTTAGTACAATGTCCCCAGAAGCACTGCTAGCATATATAACGGTCTTACCGAAACAGGGGAAAGATCCACAGGAATGTGCCAACTATAGACCCATATCATTGCTCAATTCAGATACTAAATTATTAGCCAAAATCATAGCCACCAGAATACAAGAAGAGGTAACACAACTGGTCCATCGCGACCAAACAGGCTTCATGAAAGGTAGAGAAACCAAAGACAACACCATCCGAGCTCTACATATACTTCATTGGATGCAAAATGGCCCAGATAGAGTGCCCAGGACAATTCTATCAATGGATGCCGAAAAGGCATTTGATAGAGTTGACTGGGACTTTATGAAAGAAGTCCTGAGAGCAATAGGTATGGGAGACCGATTGATGGGATGGATAGCAGCCCTATATGCAAAACCTAGGGCAAGAGTGAAAGTAAACGGTACTCTATCAGGATGCTTTGAAATACGAAACGGCACAAGACAGGGATGTCCCCTGTCCCCAATATTGTTTGCCTTAACTCTTGAACCATTTCTGTGCAGGGTGAGAAATAACAAGGGAATAAAAGGAATAAGAATAGGAACTGAAGAGCACAAGGTATCAGCATATGCCGATGACCTACTATTTTATCTTTCAGAACCACAGGGATCAATAATGGCATTGATGGAGGAAGTTCAGAGATATGGAAGAATGTCGAACTTTAAAATAAACATGGAAAAATCTATACTATTACCCTGTCATGTCCCACTATCAATGTCAATATTGATGAAGAATAATCTGCCATTTAGATGGGAAAAGAAATCATTATATTATTTGGGAGTACATATAACGGCAGAGGTTAAATCTTTATACGAATTGAATTATGAAACCTTAATAACAGAAATATCCAAAGATTTAAACAGGTGGAAGGATTGCCCACTGACATGGTTCGGGAGGATAAATACTCTGAAAATGAATATATTACCCAGAATTATATATATTATAAACACGGTCCCGATAGCAGTGCCTCAGATCTTTTTCAAGAGAATACGCAAAATGTTTATATCTTTCATATGGAAGGAGAAAAATCCTAGGATAGCATATGACATCCTGCGCAGAAATAAGAAGGAAGGAGGAATAGGGCTCCCAGATGTTCTTATGTATTACAAGGCAATGGCTATGGTACGGATATTAAATTGGAGCCATGACTCCTTAAATAAAGCATGGGTATCAGTGGAAGAAAGTATGGCGGGTAGAAATCTAGCAGGGGCCCCATGGATACAGGCTACGAAAAGAGCATTATCAAAGTGGACATCACCATTAACACGGAGTACGTAAGCAGTGTGGGACAGAATGAATAAAAATGAAAAATACGCTCCACGTACATCACCACTAGCTCCATTAGGGGGATACCCATGGTTTCCACCAGGGGAAGAAAAGGGAGCACTAGGCTCCTGGGGGTCAGGGGGGAATACAAGGTGTTTAAGATATGCTCCACTGGGAAGTTTACTCCCACTGACAGAATTAATATCAGCACAAGGAGACATACATATGTCGAGATGGAGATATTATCAAATGAGAGATTTTTTCAATAAACTAGAACCCCAAGTAAGACCCCTGAGTTCCCTTACGACATACGAGAAGATGTGTCTGAAATTAGAAAAACCATGTAATTTATTATCTCAGATGTATAAAATAGTATTAAGTGAACAAAGCAGCACAACCCCTTACTTTATAAGAGAGTGGGAGAAGGAACTAAGATGCACAATAAAACCAACACAAGTAAAAAAAATCATGGAAATGACACATGTGACATCAATAAGTGCAGCAATACAAGAAATGTCATATAAGTTTATAACCAGATGGTATCGAACACCAGCTAGAATAGCAGAGATATACCCAACAGCGGATGGGCATTGCTGGAGAGGATGTCAGGATAAGGGGACATATCTTCACTTATGGTGGGAATGCCCAAAAATTAAGAATTTTTGGGAAGGAATAGCTAGATGGATAGGGAGGATAACAACAAAACCTATAGAAATGACACCCCTACAATACTTATTTCATGGTACAGAAGGATCCATCAAATTATATAAAAAAGGTGTCACACCACATTTGTTGAATGCAGCCAAATTATTAATACCTAGATATTGGAGGCAGACAGCATGTCCCACACTATTGGAATGGAAGGGAGAGGTAGATAAAATAATGGAAGCTGAAAAATGGATATACAGTATAAAAGAACAACAGGAAAAACATAAAAATATGTGGGCAGGCTGGAAGCACTATTCTCGAGAAATAGAGTAAGAATAGGCCATGTCAGATTAAAAATTTAGATAATCCCACCTAAACCCCCCCTAGAGATCTCCAAGAGGAGAGGGGGGAAGGGAAGGAGAGAGTATTTAAGAAGTTGCTGAGTAAGCTCGTATCCCCTAAAGGTGCACCGTGGAAGGGGTAAGGGGGAAGGGAGGGGAGAGGGAAGGAAGGGGAAAGGGGGAAATGAGAACCGAACCACAACCGTTAAATGTTGTTGTTTTGTTGTATTGTTATTGTTTGTAGTATGTTTTAAGATAAATGGGAAGTGGAAAAAGGATTGGAAAGGGCTTGGGGAGGGGGGAGTGGGGAAGAGCGGAGATGACCATATGCGGAGACATTAATATAAATGTCACAATCACAAAAAAAATTTATCTTTTTTTTTTTTTTTTTTTCGCCTCTCTTTCTTGCACAAAGTATAAATAACGCACTAAAGGAAGGCTATAGAAAGAGAAAGGATAAACACAAAAACTTTTCTCTCTTTTTTTTTTTTTGTTGTTTCTCCACAGAACATCTCCGCTACAACAAACCCCCCCCTCTAGAGCCACCATATAATGTTATCATGGATATGTAAAGGAATGTATGATTGTGAAGATACTGGGGTATATGTGTAAACCCCAAATGTCTTAAGATTGAAAGTATTGGTTCGCTGTATTTGTTATAAGAAAAATAATAAAGAAGATTTAACAAAAAAAAAAACTGATAAAGAATACAAATCATCAGCATTCTTGATAGGAAAAATACAATTATTTATCACTGATTGTGCTTTCTTTAATATTCCTTGTTGTAAAAATGATTGTACAATTTCAAAAACTGGGCCTATTGATTCTTGTAGAAACTTATATTGAATTTGGGGCTTAGGATCTTTTCCCTCAATTTCTATTTCAATATCTTTAAACAAACCTGTATCAATTTTGGTCTGACTCCAAAGACTTTTATGTGATCGAACCAATTGTTCCAATACGAGATTGGTTCCTGTATGTGGCCAATTATAATCTGAAGACATGTCAGTGACTGCTGTACAAATACTTTAACATTACTGTAGATGGAAGGATCTAGTAACACAGATTTGGGCCTAGATGAATCTTTCCATATAGTAGAATTACTTAAATCAATAATCAAATTTAATTTTAGTAATCACATCTCTGCCTAGAATATTCTTTACATTTTGACAACACCATATGCCGATATTCGTTTTCAAAAGTCCTGGAATTTCAAAAGTCACATCAGAAATTTTACTTGCAACTATATTTTCTTTTCCACTGAAACCAATTAAATTACATTTTGGAGAATTAATATTCACAGGTAATTTGTGCTTAGTTAAACTGAGTTTAGCTCCTAAATCTATTAACCATTTAGTTTTCCTACTATTTAATAAACCATGTAACCAGGGTCTTCCACCTTCACCTTTTAAAATTTGGAGCAACATAATTTAATGTTGGAGAAGTCAATACTTTTTTTAATCCCGATTTTGGCAATGGAAGTAATCCATCTCTCTCATTGACAAAATTGTTTGTCATATTGATTAAACTGTCATTAACAGTATACTGATCTGTTTGACTTTTGAGGCATAAGGCAAATCAATCAACCTATTTTATGGACACGGATGAACAAATTGCTCAGAAATTTCCTAATTTTCTAATTCTAATGTTTTTCTTTGTGAATCTAATTTATAGATTAAAAATTATTTCTGAACATTGCCACATTTCTTACAATGTAAGCAAATTCTATTTCCCGTCTGCTCTGAAACTTTGGTTCTGCCTGTAACATGTATCTCGCCATATATGGATGTGGCCATACAAGTGGAAACTCTCTGATAGCCATTTTGCTTTTGTCTAAACTTTGTGTGCATACTGCATCTTTATTCATTCATTTTGTTTTAAGCAAAACTTCATGATCCTGGTCTTCAATCTCTGTAGACCGCATATCTGGAACAAAAGACTTCTGTTTAGAGTCTGCTCTATCATTAATCTCTAAACTCTTGCTTGACTGTGCTTTAGAATTTACACAAATCCTTTTTGCATTATTCTGTAATTCAGACAACTGAATATCTTTTATTTGAATTGTACTTTGCAAATCTATTCGCCCTGTCAAAATCAGATAATTAGCAAATACACTGTTATCCTGCTGAGTCTTTGTTTTCCCTTTTGTACAAACAACATTCCTTTTAGGAACTCCTAATATCAGTATGTCCAAAACTTTAACCTCCCTGGCAGTATTCCAGAGTCTGGCTCGGGGTAAGATTTCATTACCATAAGCGGTATTGCCGAGCCAGACTTGGGATCCCATCGCAGGATCCATGTAGGGGGTTACTTACCTTGTCCCCTGGATCCAGCGATGTCTCCCCGCTGTGATCTGCGAGCCGTCCTTTGCTCAATCTGTCATATCACCGGGCTCCATTCCCTATGAGCGTTGCAACGGGATGGAGTTCGGCGCCAAATTCAAAAAGTAAAAAACACAGTATAGATACAGTATACTGTAATCTTACAGATTACAATACTGTATCAAATAATTACACATCCCCTTTGTCCCTAGTGGTCTGTCCAGTGTCCTGCATGCAGTTTTATATTATATATACTGTTCTTTATGCCAAGAAACTGGAGATTGTCCATAGCAACCAAAAAATGTCCTTTTACATCAAAACTGGTTATAGACCAGCTAGAAAACAGCGATAATAAATTAGAATCGATTGCAGAATTGAGCGATAGTAATTCGTGGGGAAATTCGTCATCAAACACTAAAAATAATGACAGCGACAATTCTGCAACTCAGCATATTTCAGTGTTTTTGATTTGATTACATTATTGAATATTTTTTATTATTATTATATTATTATTTCTTATAATTATTTATAGTTATATATATATATATATATATATATATATATATATATATATATATATATATATATATATAGTTATATATAATTATATTATTATTTATGATTTCATATTTAAAATTTTATCATACCCAGGATGTCTATTTGACTCTTGTTTGGACAGATTTAAGTGAATTATTTCTAAGAATTACAGGCCTACAATATAAAATGCCAAATTTCCATGCAAAATAATGGTACCGCTTTCAGCACCTAAAATATGAAATAATCATACCACCAGGGAGGTTAACTAACTTTATCACATTTCTAATCTGTTTGCTGAATCTCTTAAAAGTACATTTAGATGTGTGTATCTTAATATTAGCCTGTAAGCATTCATTGAACATGTAACACCATAATTCATCATCTTCAACAAATGTTGACAGATTTTTGAATTTTAATTTACTCTCACTAGATAATTCATCAATACAATTCATTACTTACCAATTTAGGACAGCCTTCCTTCATATAACATGCGTTTCCTCTCTTGGTGAGAAATTACGTCATCAAGAAACAGAGTTTTCTTGCATGTGAGCAAACATCTCACCAATTTTGATGATTCTATGATTCCAGGTTCATTCGATGATGCCGAAAGTTCATTTGCTGTTTCTATTCCTCCTGGAAGCTTGACTGCATAATCAATGCTTCTCTTGCTTATATTCCCTCTCTTCAAGCGGAAGGAGAAATAATTAAAATTTTTTCGATGTTTGGACAAAATGAAACTGGCTCCACACTGTTAAAATACCGTTATTTCTGTATTATTACCAATATTTTTTAAATTATATTGATGAGGAAAATTCCAAGAAAATCTGTTCAATTCTGTGTAAAAACTCAAAAATGTATTTAATAATCAAATAGCGAAATATTACAAGAACAATATCAAAATGTAAAATGTAAAAATAACATCCAAAATGTAAGATTGAATCAGATGTGTGTGTGTGTGTGTGTGTGTGTGTGTAGCTGTGGCAGCTTCCTTCAATGTCTGCCCAACTGTCCTTATGTTCCTAGCTTTTCCTCTAAAAAGCTGACCTCCACTTTATCTTTAAAAGGACAGGTTTAAGGTTTCCATATGTCTTGCCGTACAGAAAACCGTGGACTTTAACCCCTTAAACGTAATGGTGTGAGTTGCTTAGTCTCCATGCATTGACATTCCTGAGGCGTGGGCAAGAACAATGTATAAAACTATTTTAAGTATAGGATATAAATTCTTTAACATCTAAATCAAATACTACATAAGTGAGTATGTATATTATATTTATTGAAAACCCAATGTTCTTATTAATATCCTAATCAATAAATACTGTAGTATAAAGAACGTATAATCTTAAAACATAAAACTTTTGTAATCTTAAAACATAAACTTTTACAACTTAAATGTGAAACCTTCCTTCTCCTGTGATGGGGGGAGGTAAGAACCAATTATTACCAAATGTGAGCTCTCCAAAGAAATGCTTACCATGTATTCTTTCACAAGTATAAAAGTCTATATCATTTCACTTTTTCCATAACTAATATATATATATATATATATATATATATAAAACTAACCCTGCCTTCATCTCTTTCCTCCCTCTAATTTCCCTCTCTTTTCCCTCCATATAAATATAAATCAGGTGTGCGCAGACCCAGCCTGGGGTCCTAGGGGGCCTGGGTGACGGTGTCAGTAGGAGGAATAGTACACAATTGTTGGTGTCAGTGGGAGAATAGTGCCCCATTATTTGATGTCAGTGGTGAGAATAGTGCCTCATTATTAGTATCAGTAAGAAGAGTTATACCCCATCATTGGTATCAGTATGAAGAATGATGCCCCATAGTTGGTGTCAGTAGGAAGAATAGTGTCCCATCACTGGAGTCATTAGAAAGAACTGTACCCCATCATTGGTGTCAGTAGGAAGAATATTACCCCATTATTGGTGTCAGTAGGAAGAATAGTACCCCATCATTGGTGTCAGTAGGAATAATAAAACCCCATCATTGGTGTCAGTAGGAAGAATAGTATCCCATCATTGCTGTCAGTAGGAAGAATAGTACCCCATCATTGGTGTCAGTGGGAACAATAGTGTCCCATCACTGGAGTCATTAGAAAGAATTGTACCCCATCATTGTTGTCAGTGGGAAGAATAGTACCCCATCATTGGTGTGAGTAGGAAGAATAGTGTCCCATCATTGGTGTCAGTAGGAAAAATAAAACCCCATCATTGGTGTCAGTAGGAAGAATAGTACCCCATCACTGGTGTCAGTAGGAAGAATAAAACCCCATTATTGGTGTCAGTAAGAAGAATAGTATCCCATCATTGGTGTCAGTAGGAAGAATAGTTCCCCATCATTGGTGTCAGTAGGAAGAATAGTTCCCCATCATTGGTGTCAGTAGGAAGAATAGTGTCCCGTCACTGGAGTCAATAGAAAGAATTGTACCCCATCATCAGTGTCGGTAGGAAGAATAGTGTCCCATCCTTGGTGTCAGTAGGAAGAATAGTACTCCATCACTGGTGTCAGTAGGAAGAATAAAACACCATCATTGGTGTCGGTAGGAAGAATAGTACCCCCTCATTGGTGTCAGTGGGTAGAATAGTACCGCATCATTGGTGTCTTTAGGAAGAATAGTGCCTCATTATTGACATCATTAGGAAGAATAGTGCCACACCAGTTAGTGTCAGTGGGAGAAACAGTGTCTCGTATCAGTGGGAGGAACAGTGCCCCAAGGGCCGGATAAAGGCAAGCAAAGGGCCACATCTGGCCCCCGGGCCACAGTTTGGAGATCACTGGAGTAGAGCAAGGAAGCTTTAAAATCTGAGCAAAGTTTTTAATGTTAAATATGAAGAGTTTAAAAAAATGAAAACATAGGAGAGTCACTGATTTGGTGTAAGTCCTCAAAAATAAATGCAACTGAAAGAAAGCAATTTGATAAAAGGAAAATTGACGCTTCAATCTATTTAACAGCATGTCTGCAATAATGTTTTTGCATAGTGTAGCAGAGCGGCTGTTATTGATGTAACTTCTGTTCTATGTTATTGCTCTGACATCTGCAGGGAAGTGTTACAACTATTTTGTAACGGAGAAAAGATGTATAGAGAGAAAAGCTAGCAGACCTTGTTCACAAAGGCAGCCAGGCGGAGATAAAAGCAGGCGGTGGAGCCACGATCTTACCGTCCTTTGGCCACCCACCTAAACACAGAAACACGGCTGCTCAGAGATAAACACAATGGTGTTGATTTACTAAAACTGGAGGGAGCAAAATCTGGTGCAGCTGTGCATAGAAACCAATCCACTTCCAGATGTTATTGTCAAAGCTTAATTGAACAAGTTGAAGTTAGAACTGATTGGCTACCATGCACTGCAGTATCAGATTTTACACTCTCCAGTCTTAGTAAATCAACCTCATTTCGTGGCCATAAAAAAAGAAAAAATGTATTGAGATTTGGTGGATGCTACCACCACCAAAGTGAATGGGGCTGTGAAGCATCTGCCCTGCAGCCGGTGTAATGCAGCGGGTTGGAATTTTGGATTTTGGCAGTTATAACAGACAGTAAGGAGGTAACATATTACCTTCTCACCACCTATCAAACGCTCTCTGAAAAGTGATCCACTATGGTGTACTTTTCAGAGGGGCTGCAATGGGAATGAGCTCTAATGCCGCGTACACACGACCGGACGGAATCCGTCGGATATTACGATCGTGTATGGGCTCCAGCGGACTTTTCTTCCCAAAAGTCAGACGAAAACCGACACTAGGGCCAGGGGTGGACTGACAACTCATGGGGCAATAGGAGATTATGGGGCCCCTGGGCAATAGGAGAAGATTATGGGGCCCCCAGGCAATAGGAGATTATGGGCCCCCAGGCAATAAATTATGGGGCCACACAGTATACACACACACACATGCAGTATACACACACAGACACACAATATACACACACAGTATACACACACAGAATACACATACACACACTGAAAAGGTACTGGAGAGGCGGGGCAGCTATAATCTTGAGATTTTTTTTTAAAAACACAGATTTTTACATGCTGTCCCTGGCTTTGTTGAGGCTGTCAACCCTGATGGGGCCCCATAGGGGCATGGCGCCCTTGGGCAGTGCCCGAGTGACCCAATGGTCAGTCCGCCCCTGACTAGGGCAGCTATTGGCTACTGGCTATGAACTTCCTTATTCTAGTGCGATCGTACGTCATCACCTTCAAATCCGTCAGACTTTGGTTTGCTTGTGTGTGGCCAAGTCCATTCATTCGGAAAGTCTGTCAGGACTCCGCCGAAAGTCCGTCGAGAAGACTGTCAGACCTAGTCTGTCGAAAAGTCCGGTCGTGTGTATGTGGCATTAGAAGGAAAAAATATGGCATGTGCTAAGTGTATATGTGAAAGGTGACTATAGGAGGGGCCCCTTGTATCTAGTGGAAATAGTTGACATGGCAGGGGTCTGCACGAAAGGGACAGCATACCTGCCATGATATGTGTCAGCTATATTAACACTAATACATTTGTAACCAATATGGCTTTGCCTGACTTTTTTCCATTTGGTGTTCTCCTCCTAAGCGGAGTTGAATGGTCTCTACATTTGCTTTGATTTTAGCTTCTTCTCATCTAAAGTACAGTTTTATACTGTGTAATGTAAGCCAACCACTCTCTATGGATAAGCAAAACTGAGCAAAACTGGGAATTTGAATTTCCCCCAAATTTTACATTTAATTTTAACGCTGAAATGGTTAAATGAAGAGAAATACGAGCACTGTAATGCCTTTAGACCCCTTTCACACGGAGACACTTTTAAGGCGCTTTCACGCTAAAAACAAGCACCTGAAAAGCTCAGGAAAACCTATTTCCATTAAAATCAATGAAAGCTTTCACACTGGGGCAGGGTGGTGAAAAAACGCCCCTCTCCATTGAAATGAACGGAAAGCTCTTCAAAAGTGCCTGAAAAGTTCTTGAAAAGCGCTCAGTGTTTTGCTGCCAGTTTAGAAGCGCCTCAGTGTGAAAGGTGCCTTACTGTACAAAAAATCCCTATAAACACCCTCCAGGGCTGGTCACATGACCAAATAATTGGGTATACAGTTGTGTAACCAGTATTAACCACTTACCTACCACGCACTTTCACCCCCTTCCTGCCCAGGCCAATTTTCAGCTTTCAGCGCTGTCACACTTTGAATGATAATTGTGCAGTCATGTAACACTGAACTCAAATAAAATGTTTTTTGTAGTTTCTGTTATATAATTTTGTAAATGCATAATTTTTCTTCTTCACTGTTGTGCGTTGATGTGGCTGCACTGATATGCTGCACTGATGGGTACTGATGAGGAGGCACTAATGAGGCTGCAGTGATAGGCGGCACTGATGGCACTGATATATGACACTGATTGGTGGCACTGATGAGGAGGCACTAATTAGGCAGCACTAATAGGCATTGCAAGGCACTGGTGAGGAGGCATTAATGAGGCTGCACTGATATGTGGCACTGAGGGGCACTGATGAGGAGGCACTAATGAAGCTGCAGCACTGATGGGTGGCACTGATGGGTAGCACTGATAGGCTGCACTAATGGCACTGATATGCGGCACTGATGGGCAGCAGTAATGAGGCACTAATGAGATGGCACTGATAGGTGGCACTGATGAGGAGGCACTAATAAGGCAGCACTGGTGGGCACTGTTGGGGCTGCACTGATAATCTGGACACTGATGATCAGTGCCCTGCTTGTCAGTGCAGATGTCCCCTGTGTGTCAGCATAAGGAGAGGATTGTTGAAAACCGGCAATCCTGTTTACATTGTGATCAGCTGTGATTGGACACAGCTGATCATGTGGTAAAGAGACACCATTATTGGCTCTTTACCCCGATCTGTAATGATCTGTATCTGAAGGTTGCAGCAATCACAGATCAGTTCCAATGCGCGCTGCGAGGGGGGGGGGGGGGGGGCGCACAGGTAGTGCGAGCACAGGAGGAAATCATATGACGCCATCCCGGCAAAGTGCAGCTGCGCTGTAGCTGCAATTTAGATATAGAGTGGTCACAAAGGGGTAAAGTAGTATTAAGCCCTCAGCCTTTTTTCAGTTTAACCCTCAAGATCCCCTGATCCGTTTTGTGGACAGTTCCAATTCTTCCACTTCATGTATCTGTTGGAAGTAGTGCAGACACGGGGCTTGCAGCTTTTAATTGAAAGCTTCAAAATATAACATGATGCAAGTGACCTGTAACATTATGACATTTGTTATTTATTTATTTTTTAATCAAGGATATTAGTGTGAATTTAAATATAATTATTTTGTTTATTGTAGAAATTAATATTCTTTGATATTTGTCCTGAAGAAGTGGAATTGTCAAAAGGAACACGTCAAGGCATCTAGACATCTAGCAGGTGTCAAACTGGCGGGCCCTCCAGCTGTTGTGGAACTACAAATCTAATGAGGCATTGCAAGGTTGACAGTTACAAGCATGACTTCCACAGGCAGAGGCATGATGGGACAGAAACAGCTGGAGGGTCGCCAGTTTGCCACCCCTGGTCTAATACATTTGATGTACATCCGTCAATGTGTGTTTATTTCACAAGTACTGTATAACATTGTCCTTGTTTCTATAAGACTCGGTTCACACTGGGGCGACTTGTCAGGTGACTTAGCCGCCTGACAAGTCGCACTCCATTCTGTACAATGGAACCGTTCTAATAGGAATGACTCAAGACGCTCCGACTTAGAAAAAGGTTCCTCTACTAATTTGGGGGCGACTTGCATTGACTTCTATACAGAAGTCATTTTGCAAGTCGCCGCTGAAGTCATGTGCAGGTCGCCTGAGGCAGTCGTGCTGCCCCAGTGTGAACCGGCTCTAAGATGTGCTTACAAGCCCTTTATTGGGTTCTTGAACAAAGTGTTTTTTTTTTTATTTAACTCTTTGTTACCTTCTTTTAAGTGAATTCTTTTATACTGATTGAATAGAATTGATTGTGGTTTTGTAAACATTTTTCCAATGATGTTGACTACCACTATGCCTTAAGGGCTCGTTCACACTTTCTTTAATCTCTGAAGAGATCTGACAGGCAGCGAGGAGGCAAGATAATGCAAAATAATACCACGCCACCACCTGCTTTAACCCCTTGATCGCTGCACTAGCACACCGCAACTGTGTACATCGCATATGGTTGCAAGGCACTTGCAGAACATACACATTCCCATGCTTGGCAAGCATAGTGACAGGGGGTATAATTCATAGTTTCATAGTTAGTAAGGTTGAATAAAGACACCAGTCCATCCAGTTCAACCTGAGTGTCTACAATTGTCCCTATCCCTGTACATTACACACTCACATTGGTCCCTACCCTCAAGGAGCCCACAATCCAAGGTCCCCGTTCATATACTACTGCCAATTTTGCACAGAAGCCAATTAACCTACCTACATGTCTTTGGTTTGTGGGAGGAAACCGGAGTACCCAGCGGAAACCCACGCAGGCACAGGGAGAACATGCAAACTCCAGGCAGGTAGAGTCGTGGTTGGGATTCGAACCAGCGACCCTTCTTACTGCTAGGTGAGAGTGCTAACCACTACACCACTGTGCCGCCCAAAATTCCTGCTGTGGCATCCCAGATAGCAATGAATTGTGCTGCAAGTTTAAAAATGACTTGCTAAGCTATTGCTAGACTTGCCGGGCTTCACAAGTTTGTTGCACAATTGCAGCAAGTCCGCATTGCAGGACTCCAGATCAACTTTCTCTGCAAACATTCTGCAAGTCTGCTGCAATTTCTGGTTCATTTATGTTGTGCAATAGTCATCCCACCATGGGGGCGCTGTGGCTGATTTTTCATGCTGTAGACTTGCAGAGCTCTTGCTGTAGACTCACCACTGCAACTTTGCTCTTGCTGGAGACTTGCCACGCAAATTTGCTACAAATTGCATAAGTGTCAACTAGAAATAGCCACATTAAACAAACGCAGATTAAGTCAGTTGATGTGTTTCAGCTTATAATGCCTTTGTCATAACTTCAGCCCATCAGTGCTGCCTACCAGTGCCTAGCAGTGCCCATCAGTGCCACCTATCAGCCCATCAGTGGCATCTATCAGAGCTGCCTATTAGTGCCCATCAGTGCTGCCTATCAGTGCCCACCAGTGCTGCCTCATAAGTGTCACCTATCAGTGCCTCCTCATCAGTGTCACCTATCAGTGCTGCCTATCAGTGCCATCCACCAGTGCCCATCAGTGCCACCTATCAGTGCCCATTGGTGGCATCTATCAGTGCTGCCTATTAGTGCCCATCAGTGCTGCCTATCAATGCACATCAGTGCCGCCTATCAGTGCCCACCAGTGCTGCCTCATAAGTGCCACCTATCAGTGCCTCTTCATCAGTGTCACCTATCAGTGCTGCCTATCAGTGCCGTCTACCAGTGCCTATCAGTGCTATCGGTGCAGCCTCATCAGTGCCACCTCATCAGTGACCACCAGTGCCGCCTCATAAGTTCCCATCAGTGCCACCTATCAGTGCCCATCAGGGCACCCCATCAGTGCACATCAGTACAGCCTAATTAGTGCACATCAGTGAAGGAGAAAAGTTACCTGTTTGCAAAATTTCATAATAAACTATAAAAAATAGTTGTTTTTTTAACATTTTCGGTCTTTTTTCATTTGTTTAACTGAAAATAAAAACATAAAACTGTGGGAATAAATACCACTTAAAGCAAAAGAAAGCTCTATTTGTGTGGAAAAAAAATGATAAAAGTGTTGTTTGGGTACAGTGTTGCATGACCACTCAACTGTCATTTAAAGTGTGACAGCGCTGAAATTTGGCCTGGGTAGGTAGGGGGTAAAAGTGCCCAGTAGGCAAGTGGTTAAGACTGTTTCCAATCCTTGCTTGGGTCTGGAGCGTCTGTCTTTCCTATAATATGAACAATTTATGTATTTGTGGGTGAAAGCTGCAGATCCCAGACATAATTACCACTCCATAGCAGCATAAGAATGAAGCAAACATGACCCAGCTGCAATGCATATTTCTTGGCTGTGCCGGCTGGCATCCACACGAGTTATCATCTTCTGCATTTGGCAATAATCCGAGCGTGGAATAATAGATGAGAGGATTGTGCTTCTGTTTTATTCTCACTGCCAAGCAAAGTTCTCATATAAAAAGCAGAAAAATATCATTTATGACCATGTTTAGGATGTGCTTTGTGGACTTGGAGACCAGACAAAAATATGTATAATAGATGATTTTATTCATTTGTTGGGAGTGCTTGAATTAAATATGGGAAAAAAAAAAAAAGCTGCGATTTACCTTCTACAGCAGGCGGCCAGTGCCGCGGTAATGTTTTATGTATTAATGGGATTAATAAATGTTCTGAATAATGAAGAAGTAAAATGCAAAAATGGGAGATATTTTATTATCATATATATTTTTATTTTTATTTTAACCACCACGATGGGAATTACAAATGAGCGAAAAATTCATTCGGCAAGCGGTGGCGGCGGGATCCTGAAAACAGTTCAGTTTTTAAAGTGTGTGTTTAAATGTTGGATAACAAAGCAAATAAGACTGTGAGATGTAGATTGTAAGCTCTTATGAGCAGGGCCCTCTGATTCCTCTTGTACCAAATTGTAATGTAACTGTAATGTCTGCCCTCATGTTTTAAAGCGCTGCGCAAACTGTTGGCGCTATATAAAAACTGTATAATAATAATAATCCTGCACTTTACCCACACATCTACACCCTCCCACTTCTATGTACATTAACCACTTCAATATTCTACTCAATATATTCTATTGTCTTCCCGATTCTCCTGCCGGCCAATCCCGGCTCAGGATAGCGGATCCTGAGAACCGATTAGCCGAGAGGAGAAACGATCCTATTGGTCTCCGAGGAGGAGGGGGGAGACCCAGGGGAAGCCGTGGAAGGAGGAGATGCAGGGTGAAGCTGACACATGGAGGAAGCCTGTGTCCTAGATGGGGTAAGTGTGGGGACCGATTGACCGATTGGGGGGGAGGGTTATGTCAGATGGATTGCCGCAACCCCCCAAAAAAATATACCAACAGCCTCCACTGCCCCAAATGCAGTACGTGATGCAGAAGTACCAGTTGAAGTGCGTTTTCTAAAGTAGTGCATGTGCTAATTTTCGTCCTTTGCAGTGCAATTTCAGCCCAATCAGAATGAATGAGCTCAAATTGCACCACACTGAACTGCATGTGAATTTCACAGGAATGTGCTGCATAAGGCTTCTTTCACATTGAAAGTGTCGGCCGTTAGCATCGCTTTACCGCTGCTTAAGTGACGCTTTTGCATTTCTTTTCAGCTGATAGCGGGGAGCTTTTAATCCCAAAGAAGATGTTAAAACCCCATGTTGCTGCGCTTTCGGGACGCTTTTCAGGCACTTCGGAAGCGCTGCCCATCCATTGCAATGGGCAGGGGGATTTTGGGAGCGGTGTATACTCCGCTCCCAAACTGCCCCAAAAATGCTGCTTGCGAGACTTTTTCTAACATCCCGCAAGCGCATTGTGAAAGCACCCTTTGCAATGAATAGGAGGCAGTTTTGAGGAGCTATTTCTAGTGTTAAAATGCTTGAAAACAGCCTCAGTGTGAAAGGGGTCTACGAGCTGGGGGGAGGAGAACCAGCAGCACACTGAGCTTCCCAGTGAATGGCTGTGCAGTGGGGGGGGGGGGGGTCAGGACAAGTCTGATCATTGGAGAAGAGTACACTGAGTTCTCAGCATAGCTAAAGAACTGCACACACCGCGTTCTCCTGCTTAGTATGGTCAGTTTTTAATAGGAAAGCAGAGGGACTGGCAGGAACTCCGGGGATTCCACATAAAGGAAGCAATACAAAGAGTACAGGAGACTTTCTCATACAAGTACATGGGACAGCAGCCACATATCAGGAATATGAAGTGTTGGGGTATAAACACTTCAGGTAAAGAACACCTTTAATGAGAGAAAGAGCATCGCTAACCTCCTTTGTAAAATACTAGTTGCAGAGTCATTTTTTGGTTTACTTTCTGAGTCGTAGACCTGAAAGGAACATGCAGTCAGATCTCCTAATTTCCAAGTTTGTGTCCTGAGCAGTGTCGGCCCGTCCATAGAGGACGCAGAGGGCGCTGCCTCCCCTATCAATGCACCTGCCCCCAGATCTACATATGGGAGGGGGGTGGGAGGGGCATCTGATTAGAGCTAGAGGCTCTAATAGGCTTCAATAAATGTGGTCTTGGAGAACAGACCATTACTCTCTGAGCCCAGCCGGTTGTGGGACCATAGCGAATGAATTTTCGCTATTATCACACTAAAATTCCTCCCCGCCAATCAGGAGGCAGGTCTGAGAGACCCTATCCTATTGAATGCCTAGTGCTTTGGTGGAAGAGGAGACACATAGCGGAGGAAGCTGGACTAGCGGACAACGGAGCTGCCGCAGCAGCTGCCTGCACTCCAAGAGAGGAGACCACAGCCCCCCCCCACACAAGCGGGTAAGTGCCAGACCACCCCGGGGGTGGGGGGGAGCTGCGTTTCTGTTTCAGTGCCGCACCGCCAGGGGGGGGCGATGTTTGTTTGCCACCCCCCCTAAGGATCCACCAGCTGCCACTGGTCCTAAGAGAGCTTTAGAGCCAGGGGCTCTGCATCTCAGCCAGACAATTAGCATCTCAGCCAGGCACTTAGCATTTCAGAAGGAAGTCAGCAAAAGTAGCCACCATATTTCTTCCATGACAGGTTTCTTTTCAAACTGAAATGTAGTTATTGTAAGGAAAAAGCGAAACGGAGGTCCAGAGCAGATATCTCTGGGAAAAGTGTCTGCTAATAATGGAGGCTTTAAATCTGGCTGAGTACTTATCTGCAGACCTCTGAAAAGAAGCGTCATAAATTGCTGCACGACGATATAAGGGACAGTTTGACCCTCGGCGCGGTGACACCGGCCGTCTGCTCATGTAATAAATAAGACCATTAGAAACAGAAAGAAGAAACAAGGTTTAAAAAGCGGCTTGTGTTTTATTTCTCTCTTCGTGCTTCTAAAGCTAAACCTGGAGAGGAGAGCTTTTTTTTTTTTTTAATGGTTTCCTCTGTGGTTTTCCAAGTGGGGAAAATCACTTCACTCTATTTTCATGAGAGAGAAAATTGCTCCATTTAGCTGCACCTTACCAACGCCATACAGAAAATTTTTTGTAAACCTAGCGGTACATTTAAAGAGAACCTGTCCTTTCCTTCTTCAATAATAGGAGCGGACAACACAACGTTACTTTTCTTTCTGGTGCAGTTAAATCTCCAATGCCATCTCCAACTTACTGTAAAGAAATCAACTTTTGTCTGTTACCCACCAAATATTTGCAGGTAAAAAGACAGAAAATTCAAAAATGTTAAATGCTTACTTGCAGTCTTTTTCCTTTCCTTGAACAAAAATGTATTCACGTGCAGCCTTCCTTAAACTAATATCTACTATCTGCTTATTAACATTACTAATATATACTGTATATATATATATATATATATATATATATATATATATATATATATTTATATATTTATATAGAGTTGGATCTTCTGCGAATATATATAATGTATATATACCCATAAATAGACAAAAAGTGCAGCGCTGGGTAATAAACTAATAATGCAAGTGATTATGCATAAAAACCGTGATCATACAAAGGAGTATTCTAAATAATTAAGTGATCAAAAAAAAAATCATAATAGTCCATATGCATGGGCGTCCACAGGTAGAGGCAAGGGGGGGTCAAGTGCCCCCCCCCCCCCAGAATTGGCAATGTGTCTGCACAAACACTGGTGTCCTTGAGCAGTCCTTGCAGGCACAGCGGGGAAGAGAGGGGTGTCAAATTGGGAGCCGCACTATGCTCATAACACTCAGGAGAAGCTCTTCAGAAACTTGCCGAGCTGTCACACTACCCCATGTTCTGACCTCTGATACAGCTGCACACTGAACTGAGGCTGTGCTTGCTCCTTCTCTGTAGCTGCAGCCATACCAGACAGGAGAAGGACGACCATCCCAGACATGAGAAGGATGACCCTCCCAGACAGGAGAAGGACGACCCTCCCAGACATGAGAAGGATGACCCTCCCAGACAGGAGAAGGACGACCCTCCCAGACAGGAGAAGGACGACCCTCCCAGACATGAGAAGGATGCTCCTCCCAGACAGGAGAAGGACGACCCTCCCAGACAGGAGAAGGACGACCATCCCAGACAGGAGAAGGACGACCCTCCCAGACAGGAGAAGGATGACCCTCCCAGACAGGAGAAGGACGACCCTCCCAGACAGGAGAAGGACGACCCTCCCAGACAGGATAAGGACGCTCCTCCCAGACAGGAGAAGGACGCTCCTCCCAGACAGGAGAAGGACGATACTCCCAGACAGGAGAAGGACGATCCTCCCAGACAGGAGAAGGACGATCCTCCCAGACAGGAGAAGGATGCTCCTCCCAGACAGGAGAAGGGCGATACTCCCAGACAGGAGAAGGACGATACTCCCAGACAGGAGAAGGATGACCCTCCCAGACAGGAGAAGGACGATCCTCCCAGACAGGAGAAGGACGATACTCCCAGACAGGAGAAGGACGATACTCCCAGACAGGAGAAGGATGCTCCTCCCAGACAGGAGAAGGATGACCCTTCCAGACAGGAGAAGGACGACCCTCCCAGACAGGAGAAGGATGCTCCTCCCAGACAGGAGAAGGACGATACTCCCAGACAGGAGAAGGACAACCCTCCCAGACAGGAGAAGGACGATCCTCCCAGACAGGAGAAGGACGATACTCCCAGAGAGGAGGAGGATGCTCCTCCCAGACAGGAGAAGGATGACCCTCCCAGACAGGAGAAGGACGACCCTCCCAGACAGGAGAAGGACGATCCTCCCAGACAGGAGAAGGATGCTCCTCCCAGACAGGAGAAGGACGATACTCCCAGACAGGAGAAGGACGATCCTCCCAGACAGGAGAAGGATGCTCCTCCCAGACAGGAGAAGGACGATACTCCCAGACAGGAGAAGGATGACCCTCCCACACAGGAGAAGGACAACCCTCCCAGACAGGAGAAGGACGATACTCCCAGACAGGAGAAGGATGATACTCCCAGACAGGAGAAGGATGACCCTCCCAGACAGGAGAAGGACGACCCTCCCAGACATGAGAAGGACGATCCTCCCAGACAGGAGAAGGACGATCCTCCCAGACAGGAGAAGGACGCTCCTCCCAGACAGGAGAAGGACGCTCCTCCCAGACAGGAGAAGGACGCTCCTCCCAGACAGGAGAAGGACGCTTCTCCCAGACAGGAGAAAGACGCTCCTCCCAGACAGGAGAGGGACGATACTCCCAGACAGGAGAAGGATGACCCTTCCAGACAGGAGAAGGATGATCCTCCCAGACAGGAGAAGGATGATTCTCCCAGACAGGAGAAGGACGACCCTCCCAGACAAGAGAAGGATGACCCTCCCAAACAGGAGAAGGACAACCCTCCCAGACAGGGGAAGGACGACCATCCCAGACAGGAGAAGGACGCTCCTCCCAGACAGGAGAGGGACGATACTCCCAGACAGGAGAAGGATGACCCTTCCAGACAGGAGAAGGACGATCCTCCCAGACAGGAGAAGGATGATTCTCCCAGACAGGAGAAGGACGCTCCTCCCAGACAGGAGAAAGACGCTCCTCCCAGACAGGAGAGGGACGATACTCCCAGACAGGAGAAGGATGACCCTTCCAGACAGGAGAAGGACGATCCTCCCAGACAGGAGAAGGACGACCCTCCCAGACAGGAGAAGGACGACCCTCCCAGACAGGAGAAGGACGACCCTCCCAGACAGGAGAAGGACAACCCTCCCAGCAAGGGGAAGGACGACCGTCCCAGACAGGAGAAAGACGCTCCTCCCAGACAGGAGAGGGACGATACTCCCAGACAGGAGAAGGATGACCCTTCCAGACAGGAGAAGGACGATCCTCCCAGACAGGAGAAGGATGATTCTCCCAGACAGGAGAAGGACGATCCTCCCAGACAGGAGAAGGATGATTCTCCCAGACAGGAGAAGGACGACCCTCCCAGACAGGAGAAGGACGACCCTCCCAGACAGGGGAAGGACGACCGTCCCAGACATGAGAAGGACGATCCTCCCAGGTTTGGCTGCTGTCCAAGTCAGAGTGATCACAGTCAGAGCAGCAGTGAGGGTGGATGGAGCAGGAAGATAAAGCTCACTCAGCAACCACTGTCCAGCCCAACAGACACCAGAGCTCACCCTAGGCCAGCTAAGAAGTTCCTGAACCCATGGAAGCTGCCATTAAGGTGAAGTGCTAAATGATATGTGTAGAACAAGCTGGGTTAGTGTCAGCTTGTTCTGTGTCATGGTCTGTCTGTAATCAGCACTTGCAGATTACTGTTTAATTATCAGTATCCAGCAACTCTGATAAGACTCCAGACCAGGACAATTCTACTACTTCCCAGGCTCATTACAAATCTGTTATGGACATATTTAAGGCTACATGTTTTGATTGCAAAGGAGGTGAGCATCTGCAAGAATTCATTTCTGATCAAGCATGTGATCAGTTACATATTAT
Organism: Lithobates pipiens; assembly: GCF_037356315.1. NCBI lineage: Eukaryota > Metazoa > Chordata > Amphibia > Anura > Ranidae > Lithobates > Lithobates pipiens. Next base: position 78,386,266 of record NW_027507784.1, on the reverse strand, counting down.
TTAAGGTCAGTTACAAATGCCTAAACACCTTTCACTCAGTATAAATCATTTTGGGCATTCTGTATGTAGCTGTTAATATTTTACAAGAAATCTGTATTTCAGGCTAACTAAAGACCCACAAATCTTGGCCCTGGTCACCGTATAACCTTGTCCCGACACTGGCAGCGCTGCAAGGTCAGTGTCACTGGACACAACAGGAGACAGTAGCATTTGTATGGCCACAATAGGAGTTATACAATATGGACAGAATATCATCTTTATGCTATTGTGCCCATATAGAGGCACACCAGCATCTATATGGGCACAAGAACATAAAGATGCTATTGTGTCCATATACATTTTAATCTCTACTGGCTTAAGCCAATGCTGCACCATGCAGGTGTAGTTTTTCTTTGTAATTGATTTATTGCCTAATTGTACTGTATGTTTATTTATACCATCACTTGCTGTGGTCGCTCGCAGCATATTTGCATGGTTTTGCATGTGGCTCAGATAGCCATGGCAAAACCAGGTTCACTCTGCCAAATGTGGCAGTGGAATGGAGGAGGGTGCAAACAAGTGGAGCTTCCCCTTTTGGGTGGAGCTCTGCTTTAACACTGCCACAAGCCACCAATAGGGAGGGTAGATTGAAAGTAGAATTCCAGCTTCCGCTAGCCTTAAAAACTGCCTCCTGTCCCCTTACCCCTAACACCTATGCAGACTAACCTATTTTCAGACCGATCTGTTTCCAATCTGGTCATGTTATCTCACCTGTGTGATCCAGTAGCGTATGCAGGGGAGAGGAGGGAGCACCAATAACAACTGTGAGATGGGAACCTATGGGTGACATCACCTCATCAGGCTTTATCAGCTGTCACCAAGTACTTTCTCCATTGCAGCCACTGTTGACTGACACAGTTAAGATCACACGACCAGACCTTAAAATTATGCCCCCCCCCCCCCCCCCGCCCTGAAAAAAAAATCTGCAGATCCCCATGTCCATATGTGTTAATATGTTCAATCCATGAGCAACGAACACGTGTATCAAACGTAAAAACAGTTCATGGGTGAAATAATCCAACAAAGAAGTGTTCACAAACAAAATCCAAATAATACGTTTCCACCACTAGTGCAGCCCGTCACCTAGGAATAAGCAATGGAGGCTTACCAAAATGCCAGTGGCCACCCTTGTTCAGGGGGCTTGGTAGAACAGCAAGCTTGCTGTTGAAGTACCACCCACTGTACTCACAGGTAACCGGCCAACGTCTGTGGAAAGTGGTTTCAAAGGCGCTTCTGTCAGGAGATGATCACTGCGCACCAATGGACGTTTCCTTCCACCAGTGGGATGTGGTCATCCAATGGATTTCCGCAAAAAGTTATGAGGATAAAAAAAGACTCCAATAGTGCAGAGATACCTTTGACTAATTTATTTAAAAAAGGTACCAACAGGTTCACAATGCATAAAAACATTCCTTGCAAGGATAAAAAGATAAAAAAAACTCTGCTAATCTCCAAAAAAGTGATTTGCGCACTCTCACTGCGTGTATGCGCAACGTCCCTACAGCCGTTTCGTCACAGCTAACATCATCAGGGGTGATCAGCACAGGGCCAATCATCACTGTCCAGACAGAGGGTCAGGAGTAATGCAACCTCATAGGACAGTCAGAGTAGAATGAAATCTCATCTTACCATTTTTACGAGGAACTGATAGAAGTCAAAAGACTGCCATATACTGCTGATGAGAAATTTAGCGGTTTATATTTACAAAAATAATTACATTTCTATGTTCTGTGTACTGTGGGAGACCACATATAGTGAATGCAGTTTCTGGGTTTAGTAACACTTGCCAGCCATGAGCGATCGTGGGCATGAGAGGCAGAACAGGGGCATGTGTGTGTAAACACACAAATCCCTGTTCTGTTCTGTGAGGAAAGAGAGATCGTGAGTTCCTAATAGCTAGGAACCATGATCTGTCATTTCCTCTAGGTCAGTCCCCTCCCCCTTCAGTTAGAAACACACACAGGGAACACAGTTAAATCCTTGCTCGCCCCCTAGTGTTAACCCCTTCCTTGCCTGTGACATTTTTACTGTAATCAGTGCATTCTTATAGCACAGATCGCTGTATAAATGCCAATGGTCCCAAAAATGTGTCAAAAGTGTCTGCCATAATGTCGCAGTCCCAATAAAAATTGCAGATCGCCGCCATTACTAGTAAAAAGAATAATAATAAAAATGCTATAAATCTATCCCCTATTTTGTAGACGCTATAAGTTTTGCGCAAACCAATCAATATACGCTTATTGCGATTTTTTTTAACCAAAAATATGTAGACGAATACATATCAGCCTAAACTATGAAAAAATGTGCTTTTTTTAAAAAAAAAATGGGGATATTTATTATAGCAAAAAGTACAAAATATTGTGTTTTTTTTTTCAAAATTGTCGCTCTTTTTTTGTTTATAGCGCAAAAAAACACAGAGGTGACCAAATATCCCAAAAAGAAAGCTCTATTTGTGGGAAAAAGGATGTCAATTTTGTTTGGGTGCAGCATCGCACGACCGCGTAATTGTCAGTTAAAGCGACGCAGTGCCGAAACGCAAAAAATGGCCCGATCATGCAGCAGCCAAATCTTCTGGGGCTGAAGCGGTTATAAATAAAATAAGTCCTGAGCTGGTAGGCTGTGTTTCCTGTTTTAATACATTCTTTAAATTGGGTGCAGGCTCCCAGAAGCCAGGAAACCTACTCTTCCATGGACAGCAAGAGAACGTCAAAAAAGCTAGGAGCTAAAATATGTTAATGCTCATTGGCTGGCTGTCCATCCCTGACAGCTGGAACAGTCAAAAGTCTTGTGTCTACGGGAGCATTGCGCGCACCCTGTCCAACTTTTCTTAAGCTTGGCATGCAGGCATTGATTTTCCATGAGATTCATCTAGCTGCATGAATTGGCCTGATGTCTAAAAAAAAATCATTCAATGTAACACAAACAGTAACGATCACTCGCATTGATCACTTTTCTTTGAATATAAAAAGTGTATTGGAAAAAAATAAAGAAATCAAAAGTGATCAATTCAGGAACAATTGATTATTATGTGTATCAAACATTTGAACTTTCTAACCCATCAAATCTTTTTTGTCTCCGCTTCACTTCCATAGAACTGGTATAAAGTGACCACATTGCTGTTTCAAAAGCAAAATTGCTAAATTTGATTTGGATATAAAAAAAAAAAAAACATTCCCCTCTTAGTGATCTATGTACATTACAAGGATTATAACAACCTTTGTTGCAGATTCCTACCTTTTGTCAGTCTGAAATAATCCCTGTGTTGTTTGTCTGTGCCTCTGTACTGAGTGGGTCTAATGGGAGGGGTTTCATAATTATCAGTCAGCTGTGGCAGCTGCAGAGCACTAATGAGGAAAGCTGCTGGGCCTGCATCCAGGGCTCAAGTCCTGCGGGAACGCATGGGAACGGAGTTCCTGTACTTTTTCCACAGCAGGAACTCAGTTCCCATTAGCAGCCTTGTCCTGCAAGACTTTGAAGTATGCGAGCTGTGTGGCAGGTGCTACACCAGCAGCCGCCGACACAGCTCTCAATAGTAAGTGTCGCACACCAGGGAAGGACTGACCATTCAGGCATTGCCAGTATGGGGCCCCATGACAGCTTCCGCTTCGATCTACCTGTGAATCACAGATAGCTGATCAGTAGATCAGGTCTAGGTCTAGCTGACAGGTAGATCAGCTATTCTGCTCACAGGACATGCAGGGAGAGAGGTGAGCTGAGAGAGGAACATCAGTTTGGGGTGGTAAGCTGAGCACAATACCTGGCAAAGTTTAAAGCCAGGAGGGAAGTTTATGTGGAAATATGTGAAGGGTTGGAATAGCAGCGAGTGTGTGTTGGAGCCCTGCAGACTTTGCAGCCCCCCCAAGCTAACATACATCTCCTAAGCAGGAACACATCACATCACGTCTCCCCAAGCATTCTGTCCAGATAATGTGCAGTTCATTTATGACCTTTCCATTTAACCCTGTGTTATCCAAACTCTGTTCAATGAAAAGTGTAAACTCACCACATAAACACTCTATATACAAAATAACATTCCCCAATAAAGATCAGAACATGATGTTCACATTTGCATGGAAGCACAATTCAATGAATGCTGATTATTCAGAGAATTACTGTATTTATGTTTATTGAGGATTGTTTTTTTTTTTTTTATGTACTAACAGTTAAGCTTCATACACACAATACGAAAACTGGATGAAAAATACCACTTTTGAAGTGTTCTTTCATATGAGCGTATAGTTTTTTATTTTTTGGTGGGGGAATGGATCTTGGGTGGGAGTTCCCAAACTTTTTTCCCCATGGCTTGACCCCTGCCTGCATCCCTTTAGACATGTTTCTATTGGAAATATCTCACCGAAAATCTAATTTTTGTTGCAGGGGATGCCTGAAATCTGACTTGCATCTTAGGCAGGCTTCTGGGAAAATTGGTGAGCCAATCACACAAGCAGGAAATGATGTTTCTGGGGAGTGATCAGTACACATTCTGTGTGCAGAACAACTCCATGTAGCCATATTGCATTTATTGAAAATTATAGCAGCTGCAGATTGAAAAGGAAAGGTAATTTTTATTAACATTCAATTACAATATGACTTGAGTCGCGATTGTACACACTGTATAATTTTTTCTTTATTTGCTATTTTTACCCCCACGAATGTGGAGTTACCTTTTAACCACTTGCCAACCAGCCGCCGCAGATATATCTTGTGCGAATCGCCATACAGGTACAGCGCTTTGTGTAATAGCTATAGCAGGCACGCATGCGCATCCTGCGCGTCGCTGGAGCCGATACGCACAGCTGGCAGCAGCAGTGTCCGGCGGTCAACCGCGATCGCTCCACAGAGAGCCAGAACAGGGATCTGCCATTGTAAACAAAGCAGATCCTCATTCTGACGGGGGAGTGGAGAGTGATCGTCTGTTCCTAGTGATCAGGAACAGCAATCTCTCTGTACTCCCAGTCAGTCCCCTCCCACCACAGTTAGTGAACACTTAACCCCTTGATCTCCCCCTAGTGTTAACCCCTTCCCTACCAATGTAATTCATACAGTAATCAGTGGCTATTTTTAGCTCTGATTGCTGTATAAATATCAATGGTCCCAAAAAAGTGTCAAAAGTGTCCAACCTGTCCACCGAAATGTCGCAGTCCCGCTAAAAATCGCTGATCACCGCCATTACTAGTGAACAAAATAATAATAATAAAAATGCCTTAAATCTATCCCCTATTTTGTAGACACTATAACTTTTGCGCAAACCAATTAATATACGCTTATTGCGATTTTTTGTACCAAAAATATGTAGAAGAATACATATTGGCCTAAACTGATGAAGACTTTTTTTTTGGGATATTTATTATAGCAAAAGGTAAAATATATATATATATATTTTTTTTCAAAATTGACAATTGTCTTTTTTTGTTTATAGCGCAAAAAATAAAAACCACAGAGGTGATCAAATACCACCAAAAGAAAGCTCTATTTGTTGGAAAAAAAGATCATCAATTTTGTTTGGGTACAGCGTCGCACAACTGCGCAATTGTCAGTTAAAACAACGCAGTGCCGTACGGCGCACACTGCTCCTACCTGCATGGCTGTCATCCCAGAAGGAAGCCTCTTCTAAAGATGATGCACAAGAAAGCCTGCAAACAGTTTGCTGAAGACAGGCAGACTAAGGGCATGGATTACTGGAACCATGTCCTGTGGCCTGAGACCAAGATAAACTTATTTGGTTCAGATGGTGTCAGGCGTGTGTGGCGGCAATCATGTGAGGAGTACAAAGGCAAGTGTGTTTTGCCTACAGTCAAGCATGGTGGTGGGAGTGTCATGGTCTGGGGCTGCATGAGTGCTGCTGGCACTGGGGAGCTACAGTTCATTGAGGAAACCATGAATGCCAACATGTACTGTGACATACTGACGCAGAGCATGATCCCCTCCCTTCGGAGGCTGGGCCGCAGGGCAGTATTCCAACATGATAACAACCCCAAACACACCTCCAAGATGACCACTGCCTTGCTAAAGAATCTGAGGGTAAAGGTGATGGACTGACCAAGCATGTCTCCAGACCTAAACCCTGTTGAGCATCTGTGGGGCATCCTTAAATGGATGGTGGAGGAGCGCAAGGTCTCTTACATCCACCAGCTCCGTGATGTCCTCATGGAGGAGTGGAAGAGGACTCCAGTGGCAACCTGTGAAGCTCTGGTGAACTCCATGCCCAAGAGGGTTAAGGCAGTGCTGGGAAATAATGGTGAAAATAATGAATTCGGATGTTTTCACTTAGGGATGTACTCACTTTTGTTGCCAGCGGTTTAGACATTAATGGCTGTGTGTTGAGTTATTTCGAGGGGACAGCAAATTTACACTGTTATACAAGCTGTACACTCACTACTTTACATTGTAGCAAAGTGTAATTTCTTCAGTGTTGTCACATGAAAAGATAGATGAAAATATTTACAAAAATGTGAGGGGTGTACTCACTTTTGTGAGATACTGTATGTGAGAAATGTCAGAATTTTCTGGGAGCTAAAGTTGTTAATAACCTAATCATCTTCCTCCTTCATCGCTCTCTAATTTGGCTTAAGCACTTGTCGACCACAAAACGTATATACAGTATATGTTGCGGTCTGCAAGTGGTTTACCAGGATTATGGCTGAAGATAACAGCCATAACCCTGTTACTGTTTTTTTCAGCAGAAGGCCGACTTTCTCATGAAACCGTTCTGTGCGGGTCATGAGCCGATGAGCCGGTTTCTGAAGTAGCAGGAGGGAGACGTCCCTCCCCTCCCGCTGCTCACTGGGACTTCTCGGGCTTACTGTTACTGTCGCTTCACCCAAGAAATGATCAAATAGCGCGGCAGTCTGGTCCCATAGGCGATCAAAGAGTTGACACTCTTTGATCGTTTCTATGGCATTGGAGGACTGGAGCAACGCCATGATGTCACTTCCAGTCCAGGTTGAAAGAAAGAAATATATAAATTAAAGCAAAAGATCCCAAAAAACTTTTCTTTTTTTTAACTTTTGCTTTTAAATGTAAGGAAGAGATTTGGGGTCTTTTTGACCCCAGATCTCTCCTTAAAGAGGACCTGTCATCCTTATTTCTATTACAAGGAATGTAAACATTCCTTGTAATAGGAATAAAATTGATAAAAAAAAATGTAAACGGACAGTGCTAAAATAAAAAATAAATAGTACAATAAATAATAAATAAATAAAATTTTAAGCGCCCCCATCCCTCCATGCTCGTGCGCAGAATCGAACACATACGCAAGTCATGCGCGAATATGTAAACGGCATTCGAACCCCACATGTGAAGTATCACAGCGACTGTTAGAGTGAGAGCAATAGTTCTAACACCAGACCTCCCCAAAACAGGTAACCTGTAAAGGCCTTTAAAGCGTTGCTTTTAATTGCTTGTGTAATTTTAAAGCATGAAAGGTTAGGTACCGTATTTATCGGCGTATAACACGCACCCTTTTCCCCTTAAAATTAGGGGAAAATCGCGGGTGCGTGTTATACACCAATCCTCCACCGTTTTGAGCCTCTGGGCGGCGTTCAGCCGCCTTCGGCTCTTCTCGCCGGCTAAAAGCTGATGAGAATGGCCGAAGGTGGCTGAAAGCTGACGAGAACAGCCGAAGGCGGCCGAAAGAATGGCTGAAGGTGGCTGAGAACTACTGAGCGCCGCTGAGATACACAGGACATCCGGCTCTGTATCTCAGCGGCGCCATTTAAAAAAAAAAAGCTGCAAATAAAACTGACAAGGGTACATGACAAAGCTGCAATGATGGACAAGGCTGCCTGACAAAGCTGCATGACAAGGCTGCAGATGGACACTGATAAGGCTGCATTGATGGGCATTTAAATGTAATTTTTTTTTTCCTTAAACTTCCCTCCTAAAAGTTTTTTTCCCTAAAAATCCCTCCTAAACTTGGGGTGTGTGTTATACGCCTATAAATACGATATCTATTTCAGCGTAGCATCAGCTTTCACATTATACAAAAAAAGGGAGTATTGAGCTTTTTATTGTTTTTTTTTTATTCATTAAAGTGTATTCTTTTCCCCCAAAAAATTGCATTTGCAAAACCGCCGCGCAAATACTGTGTGACATAAAAAATTCCAACGATCGCCATTTTATTCCCTAGGGTCTCTGCTAAAAAAATTATAATGATTGGGGGTTAAAAGTAATTTTCTAGTCTGGTCGATATGTGTTTAAACATGGATGCTCAGGTTAGTCCAGCCAATGTATATAAGGGATTGCTAGCCTCTGGCCCATCCTATGATGCCTTCATGATCAACAGCCTTCACGTGTCAATGGCCATCTGCAGGCAAATGGCCAAGAATGGAAAAATGGACTCCATCATAAGAAAAAGAAAATGTCTTCCCTATTTGGCTGAAAATAAAAACAAAATCTCAGCAGGCTCATTTCTGTATTTCTGTACCTAAATTAACAACCCATTTAGAAATTCAGTCCACAGCCTCTTCTCATTGTAACCGGTAACTACATAGCTCCAGCTCGAATGCTTCCATTCACATTATAGTAATTAAGGAAATGGCAGTATAATTAGCGAGCTGCTCATTATTTTATCTTTACCGGCTATGAATGTGATGTGTAAGCCCACGGCAGAGGTAGAAGAGGTCCTCTCTTCTCTTTATAGAAGGGACAATCGCTTTGAACGTCTTGCTAGATAAAGACAGAGAATGGCTCAGACATTAGACACATTGTAGCTGCATGAAAAGACGAGCCCAACGCGGCTAATGGGAGGATAGAAAATTGTTATCCAGAATGAGCGTAAGACACTTCCAAAAGGAACACATTATCATATATTATAAATGTTTAGTGTACAAAGGAATCTAAAACAATGGGCAACAGTTCTCAAAATGAGGAAGGACCTGCCATGTGATTATATGCTGGCCATTGCAAACAATTGGATTTTAATTATAATTAGATAGTGCTGGCATATGTGCTGCTTATATAACCAATCACATTATCTCCTTCGCCATAGGAGCTTACACTCTAAAATCTCTAATCCTAGCGCCAGTTTGGAAAGAGGTTTAATAATGATGGCTTTGTCTTTGGATGTTGGGTAGAATATTTTTTGTGCACATCTCAGTATTTTAGTTTACACAATATTGATGAATTTGTTGTATGCAGAGCCATTCTTCATCGGTCCCTGATGCACAAGAGCTTACAATTTAACAGTCACGCACATTTCAGGCTAATTTGGATAGAAGCTGACTAACCTGCTAGCCTGCTTCCAGATTGTGGCAGAACAGAGACTGCAAGCAAAAGCATCCCTGGTGGCAAGTGAACCTAAAACTCTATTAACAGAAGGCTGCTTGTTGCACGTGCCGAAGACCAGAAAAACAACAGATTGCGAATAGGCAGAAACACAAACAGGCAAACAGTCCTCTCCAATCATTGTAGAACTACAAACAAAAGCATGTCTAATTAGAGATTATTTATATTATTATAATTATTATTAATATTGTATATAATTATATTTGATAGGATAATAAGTAACTATAATGCCTTTATTAAAGCCCAAATAATAAATTTGTCTTATGCAACTCAGAGCACATCAAACAAAAGATGTGCAAACTCTTATGACTTGTTTTCTTTAAAATAACAGCCACAACCTGAGTAGAAAAGCCCGTCACCTGCCAACATTTTTTGCTTTTGTTTTTTCCATTTATCATTATTCACTCTCCAGCATATATATTTTCCCCCCTATACAAGTCCATATGTACGTATGGACATGTATACTTTTACATTGTCTCCCTCTTGTCTAGCAATACCATCTGTGTATACATGTATTATCCTTCCCCTCTGATGACACAACTTCCTATCATTTACATGTTCACTGGACATCCAATCAGTGCCCTTCAATTGTACTAGTATCACCCTTGACCCCTCCAGCACATTGTGTCCAAGTGTCCAATCTTTATTTTAAATTTCCACAAAGCCCACAATATTTTTCCTTTTAGTATAGTGCCATCCCAGTATGAAGCATCATATTTTGCTTATACCCAGTTCTGCTACGCCTTGTAGTCCCACCACTGTACAAAGAGCTTGCTACCATGCGTAGGGTGTTAGCTTGAGAAAAAGGCTTGGTTGGCCCTGAAACGCATAGGTATGTCCTCTGACATCACTTCTGGACTGCTCTGTGTTCCATGGACATGTTGCCACCATCTTCGTGCTCCCTACTTTCTCCATCCGACTTGAGAACAGGCCAGACATCAGGACGCTTCAGGCTGCCCGTTTTTGCGACAAGCAACCCTCTTCTACACGCATGATCCAACCGTCGACTTTCAGTGTAGATACAACGCTATTTGTTATTCTATTTATGAATGCTATCTACTTACCCAGTGTGTTTATCCTGGACTGAGGAAGCCTGCTGTGCTGAAGCTGTTCACCAGAAACCCTTTCTTTGTTGAAGAGTCAGTATTAACAGTTTTCATGTGAGTTGCCATTTGTCTTTGACTCTAATAACGATGTAATGTACTACACTTCGAGCGTGCCTTCCTGTAACAGATTGAACACCTTTGGAAATGTATCTGGAATGTATATAGCTGATTTCAACTCAAGGTTCAGTTTGACTTTAAAGCTGAATGCCAGGCTAGTAGGGAAAAAATACTTGTATGTGAATTGTCCTACCAGGTAAGAATTCTGTTCAGTAAATTTTCTGATCCAGATAGCACAACCAAGTGCTGGACCTTCTTACAGACCACGCTGCAACTAAGCAATACGATCAGGCCCAAGACCCCAATCTGTAATAAAACCATAGTAAACTTGTTCTTCTAGTAAGTCTGAAACTCTATATGCAAGCTCATTATATACAGTACATCTGAGTCAGGGGGTTGACAAAGTTGTGTGTATATGTAGGCATGTAGCATTTTTGCAATGTTCCTTTTGCATACCTCCCATTTTTTTTGAGACAGGAACGAGGTACACCTATTAGCATAAGTATGTAGGCATAGGACTCACCCTTTCGATGCTTCCCTAAAGAAAAATTATACAAAAAAATTATTAGTTGGACCCACAAGTGCTTTTTTTTACCATTACTATACCTTTATACTGCCTTTGAAAATTACAAATACAGCAATTTAAAAATTGTATGAAAGGTTTAGCACCGTGAAACAGGCTTTGAAAGATTAAAAAGTGTATTTTTATACAGCTTGTATAACAGTGTAAATTTACTGTCCCCTCAAAATAACTCAAAACACAGCCATTATTGTCTAAACGGCTGGCAACAAAAGTGAGTACACCCCTAAGTGAAAATATCCAAATTGGACCCAAAGTGTCAATATTTTGTGTGGCCACCATTATTTTCCAAAACTGCTTTAACCCTCTTGGGCATGGAGTTCACCAGAGCTTCACAGGTTGCCAGTGGAGCCCTCTTCCACTCTTCAATGATGACATCATGGAACTGGTGGATGTTAGAGACCTTCCAACATCCGTTTGAGGATGCCCCACAGATGCTCAATGGGATTTAGGTCTGGAGACATGCTTGGCCACTCCATCACCTTTACCCTCAGCTTCTTTAGCAAGGCAGTGGTTGTTTTGAAGGTGTGTTTGGGGTTATTATCATGTTGGAATACTGCCCTTTGGCCCAGTCTCTGAAGGGAGGGGATTATGCTATGCTTCAGTTTGTCACAGTACATGTTGGCATTCATGGTTCCCTCAATGAACTGTAGCTCCTCAGTGCCGACAGCACTCATGCAGCCCCAGATCATGACACTCCCACCACCATGCTTGACTGTAGGCAACCAAGAAATAGTAATAAGATGGCGCAAAGATCAAACACCGTCCAAAACAACGTCCTTGACTGTAGGCAAGACACAGTTTTTGTACCCCTCACCTGATTTCCCCCACACATTTGAGCCAAATAAGTTTATCTTTGGTCTCATCAGACCACAGGACATGGTTCCAGTAATCCATGTTCCTAGTCTGCTTGTCTTCAGCAAACTGTTTTTTTTCGGCTTTCTTGTGCATAATCTTTAGAAGAGACTTCCTTCTGGGAGGACAGTCATGCAGCCCAATTTGACATACACAGAAGGTGTATGGTTTGAGAACTGACAAGTGTCCTGACAAGTGTCCTGCCAGAACATCTTGTATATGTATATGGGGGGGGGGACCAAGGGAGACTCTGAGAAAGAAGAGATCTAGAAGAGATAAGGACCTAGGTTGAAGTTTTTAGAACCATTTTATTGGAGATGTCTTGGTCTGCTCCTCGCCCTACTTCCAAAGGTGGAAAAAAGTGACTGGTAGCCATTTCTGTACATCCAGAGCAGAGAACCACACCTGAAATTGAATGTTCCTGGGACTTTACTGACTAAGTAAGTGGGATTAGAACGTTCATAATATAGTTGCTGGTGAGTTGAAGATCAATATTTAGTAATAACTGTTAAAAGTGCTAATATGTATATAAGAGGTCTGTATCGAAAGTACTGCAAAAGTGTGCATTACATTTTTATTAACTTACATAGGTCATTCAAATGTCATATGTTGGTAGAGTAACTTTTCATCTGTAGTTCTTTTTCTTCTTTTTTTCATTGCAAGTAAATAATGGATTCTAAGCAGAAGCAACGTGTCATCATTGAGTTCTTGATGAAGGAGGGGTGGGTGTAAGGTGTCCGTCATACACAGAAGGCTACAGAATGTTTATGTCACCATTGACAAGAGCAGTGTCTTGTCATTAGTGACTCTTGTCAATGGTGTCATCCTTGGGACATCATTGACGGACACCCTACATCCCTCCTTAAACAAGAACTCAACAATGGCATATTGCTTCTGCTTATAATGCATTATTTATTTGCAACAAATAAGAAGAAGAGTTAATATAGAGGAAGAGTTAGTCTACCAACATGTGACCTTTGAGCAACCTATGTCTAGCACCCTCTAGTGTGCTACTAGTGTAAGAGTAGGCAAACTGTACCCTGACACATGTGTAAACCTGTGAGTCTTTGAATCTGGGTCAGGGTTATTAGAGTTTACAGCAGCATGACCCATACAGACAGCTCTCTGGTGCCTCCCCCTGGTTCTAGAATGTTGGCAAGTGTTCTGGAAGCTGGAGAGCAGAGGCTAGGAGGGGCTATTCTGTATATTTGGGGGCCTTAGGCAATTCTCAAGAAGTGGGCCTGGCAGGGGACTAAGTGAGCCCCTAAATATGGATGAGTCATGCCAGCAGGGGAGTTGGTGGAAGATGGAGATACAGTGGTGAGGAGGCTGGCTGTGGTCCTTGAAGCAAATCCCCTAGTCTGGGGGGGGGGGGTGCTCTGCCTTGGGCTGGAACTCAGGTGCTGACTTGGAAGGATCCTACCACTGAAGAGGCTTGGAAGGAGTCTTCCCTGAGAGGCAGCAGGAGCAAGGAGGACAGTGTGAGTACAGCAGCATGGTGCAGAGACTTACAGTGAAAGAGACTGCCACTTGTAGCAGGTCTCTCTTGAAGACAGTGGTGTGTTTAAGTCTTTTATAGCCTTGCCCTGGAAGATCTACAGAGTATGTCAGGTAGACTGATGAGGAGTGGCAGTCAGGTAGACTGGTGAAGAGAAGCGGCAGCCAGGTGGCCTGGTAAAGAGGCAGCCAGATGGGCTAGCTGGGACCAGTGTCTAAAAGGGAGTGGAGGTGCTCCAGGATGCAGTTCACACCACAGTGTGCTACTTACTAAGGGTTCCTAACCTGTAAGGGGCTGTTGCTAAATCTAATAGAGACTGTTAGCCTGTACAGAAGAATCAATTGAAGATGTACAGAAGAAGCAATCAGAGTTATACATAGGGAGGAAGTTGTCCCTGGTTTTTGTCACTTTCAAGTTGGGCATCCCATAATTCCTATCCCCATCCAAGTTATTATCCCTCAATAAAACAAAGCTCAAAAACTGATCCCTGTGTGTTAGATGAATGCTGAAATGTTATGTGCCTGGCTGTGCAGTAGTGGGGGAATCATGTCACTTGTAGCCCCTACGGGGGTGGTGCTATATATGTCAGTCAATGAAAAAGGTATGCCAGCTTTTGCATTACTTTTGGTACAGTTCTCTTATTTACTATTCATTATAACTGCACAAAGAACCCCTCGTACTCAGATTTGACATACTGTAGTCAGCTGTGCTTTCACCTTCGTTTAGTCCCAGTATTAGACTTACAGCAACTGAGTGTAACTGTACAGAGAAATACAGTACTGTTTGCAAATGTAAGGGCAAATGGCAGTACTTTTGCTAGTTGTATATACAATACATTTTTTATGAATACATTACCAGATTCAAATGCATTTTTATGACCTCCCTGGACTTCAACGTTTGTAATATAATTTCTAATTCACCCTTTTGTATGCATTTTATTACAGTTTTCAAGCAAAGTGGAATGTAAATTGTAATTAAATTATAGTTAATAGAAGATATCTTATACAGTAAAACTTTGGATTGTGAGTATAATTCGTTCCAGAAACATGCTTGTAATCCAAAGCACTTGTATATCAAAGAAAATTTCCTCTATAATAAATAATGCAAGCTCAAATGATTCGTTCCACAACCATTTATTCATCAGTCCTTCTGTTTATAGTCCATATAAAAAGATTATAGCCATGTGATAGGTTGTGTAACAATAAAATGCCCATCCACAAATGGAAGCCTCCAGAAGGGGATTAGAAGCAAAATCCAGCAGGAGCTACAGAGTATAAAAGAGAAGAGAGGCACCTGTAAGTGTAGCAATAGGTTGCTAAATGTTGTACCCAGGGCTTTTTTTCTCAGAGAATAAGTGCAGGAACTCCCCCTTTCTGAGTCACCCCATCTTCCCTACCTCCAAGCACCGTTCCATGGTTCCACCGTCTACCCACCTCCCAATAACAATAGACATCCAGCAGCAACAACAGATCTCCCAGCGGTCAGCATTAATAGACCCCTCCCTCAACAATAGATCCCTCCCAGCAACAATTGACCACCCAGAAACATAAGACCCCTGCCCCCCCTCCCCAGCAACAAAAGACCCTCCAGCAGACCCCAGCACCCCTTGCCATTACATACATTCAGTGCTGGAGGTGCCAGAACGGCTTTCCCCCACGTTCCCGCTGAAAAAATGTCCTGGTTGTACCTTCATTAAATGTAACCATATTGCTACACTTAGAGGCAACTCTCTTCTCTTTTATACTCAGTTGTGACATGACGCTACTTGTATATCAAAACATCACTTGTATATCAAGTCAAAATGTATTAAAAATGTTGCTTGCCTTGCAAAATGTTTTCAAACCAAGTTACTCTAAAACCAAGATTTTTCTGTATTCTTATGTTTGGTTCTCAAGCTTGTAACCTCATAGGAAGACCACTGAATGTATCTGGAGAACATTTTCAGTCTATCCTTGGTGAAACGTCAAACAACTTGGGACAATTCTGCATTTCACAATACAAAACAGTTGGGGTCTAATAGTAGAGAAAATGAAATTCTGCACATCCAGCAGTGAAATCAAACATATGCTACAAATGCCTAGAAGGGAAAAACGATCAATACTTTAATCCATTAAAATGGCGAGTAATTCATAAAACTTAAGCCCAGCCAAAACATTTTTTTTTTACAGTTTGAATATTGTGGGGAAGAAACAGAACCCCTCTCTACTTTTTCCTGCTTTCCAGGGTTCTATTAAGGAGATTCCATCCCAGTCTCTCTCATGGTGACAACCATTTCTCCATACAGAAAGGGAGGAAAAATCTGAAATAGGGACTCAGACAGCTATAAAATGCTGAATTAGGATGGGGAAGGTCTGGACTCCAAGACTGGAGAATTCTGAATACATTTATAAGATTGTGGCAGCTCTCTGTTGTCCGGTTGACATTCCTGGGAACATAGACGTGTGAAGGAGGTGTACTAGACATGTGCAATTAGTTTCGTTCCAACAAATGTGTTAATTTCAGAAATATTAGAATTAATGAAAACTTGTTTAGTAAACTTTTCTGAATATTCGTAAATTTGAATGTTCGAAAATTTGTAAATTAGAAAAAAATTGTCAATTCGTAAATTAGAAAAAAAATTGTCAATTACAAAAGTGTCGTAAATTCGAAAATATTTGTAAATTCGAAAAAAAAATCAGAAATTTGAAAATATGAAATGATTACTAACTAATAATAACTTAACCATTACTAACTATTAAAATCTAGGTATTGGAATTTCCTGTCAAATTTGTCTGTTAGTGAAGGTAACAAATACAAAGTTATGAATTATCCAAAGTAACGAATGTTGTATCTAAACATATGGAACGTAATGAATTATTAATAAATTACAATAATAATAATGAAAATGTTTTATTATTATTATTATTATTATTATTAATAATAGTATTTATTATAAATTTGTTCCATTCCATTCGTTTAGATACAACATTCGTTATTTGGCATAATTCAACTTCAGGTAAATTCGTTACTCTCACTAATAGCCAAATTTGTAAGAAAATTACCTATGATTTAATAGTTAATGTATTATTAGTTTTTATTTCAGATTTTCAAATTTTCAGGTTTTCGGATTTTGGAATTTACTAATTTCAGAAACGAACTGAAAAGCGCAAAATGAAAAGTGGGAATCAACACTCACCAAACTTCTACTAACATGATATTAGCAGAACGAAAACATCCAGATTATTCTTCTGGAGCTCCCGCACCAAAGGCTTATGACATAACTGGTCATGATTACTAAAGCATCCAATTTTTGGTCCTCCTCTTCCTGGACTGGACTTGGGTCAAAGCAATAACTCCAAGGCCAATAATAAATAACACTTTATGTCCTCTGATTCTGCAACAGAAAAGACAATGGGAAGTGAAAAGAGCAAACTGAAAAGCACTTAATGGAAAGCGCAAAATGAAAAGCGCGATTCAACACTCGCCAAACTTCTACTGACATGAAATTAGCAGAAGGAGCCCAAAGGGTGGCTCTACAGAGCTGAAAAACCACATAGTATGTCATTACATTTGTGTTTGTTGGCAGACAATTCCTTGCCGTTTGTATGCAAGAAAAGTTCCTGGCCAACGCCCTTCGGACAAAAGTCTGAGGTTTCGTCTGCGGAAAATCTGATCGTGTGTACAAGGCTTTATCCGTTATTTTGGACAATTCATAACTTTGGATAAATTCATAATTGTTACTCTCACTAACAGCCAAATTTGAAAGGAAATTCCAATACCTATGATTTAATAGTTAGTAATAGTTAAGGTATTATTCGTTATTATTTCAGATTTTCAAATTTTAAGGTTTTTTAGATTTTGGATTTACCGAATTTCCTAATTTTCTAATTTATGAATTTACGAATTTTCAAATATTCAAATTTACAAAAATTCGGAAAAATTAGTTAAAAGGGTTTTTCGTTAATTTGGATATTTCCGAATTAAAGAATTTAACAAAATTTGTTAAAAAAGCTAATTCGTAACTAAAAGAATTGCACGTCTAATTCTGTCTGTCTGACAAGTTGCACCAAAAGTAATGGTGCACTCCATCAGCACTTAGGGGCGACGTCTTTCAGCCCATCATTCTCATAGGTTATCTACCCACCCGTGGCCAGTTATGACAGTCAGCATTTACAATATGTTATGAGATGTTAATGACAGTATTAAGAATCAACACATTTTTTGTTGAGCGGTTGTGTATGTGTGTTTTGACATTCCATACGGCATGTTTTTATTTTCATTTTTCCATTGTGTGTAATAATAGCTTGTGTGTGGATAACGAGCTGTCACTTTTGACATTCAGCTGGAGTCTGGCGCTTAAATCAGCTCTGTTCACAATCTTCTGTCTTATTTCCCTACTGATGTCGGGCGTTCTCTGCGGAGCCCTGAAGAAATGGCAGCATATGTCTGCGCAGTATGGTTAGTGTGTATATGTAGAATAGAAGGGGAAACACTCTGCCCTTTATATGTCTTTTTAACTCTGTCTGTTTTCTTTTGACGGGTGTTTTTTTAAGCTTATTTATTTAACAGTACAATACTCTATTAGGATTAAAGTAGGCCTGTCAGGGAGGAAATACGAAGGCAGTACTGAAAGTAATGCAAAAGTCGGCATAACTTTTTAATTAACTTACATAGGTTGTTCAGACTCCACATTCTGGTGGATTAAAGCCTCATACACACGATCGGATTTTTGTGTGATGACGGGCTGTTGGCGGGAAATCCGACTGTTTGTACGCTCCAGCAGACAATTGTTGGCCAACTTTCCGTGGACAAATGTGGACAAATGTTGGATGGCAGGTTTATAAATTTTCCGCAGACAAATGTCTGTTGTTGGATTTTCCGAGCGTGTGTACACAACTCCATCGGACAAAAGTCCAAAGTACAAACACGCATGCTCGAGCCAGAAGCGGTCGGTCTTGTAAATTAACGTTCGTAATGGAGAATTAACTTTCATGGCGTGGCAAATTATGAAATCTCGAAATGCAGCGCATTTTCTCTTCTTCTTTAACCCCCCCCCCCCGGCGGTATTCCCGAGTCTGGCTCGGGGTAGAATTTCAGTACCATAAGAGGTAGCCCTGAGCCAGATTCGGGATCGCATTGCAGGATACAGGTAGAGTTACTTACCTTGTCCCCTGGATCCTGTGATGTACTCCCCGCTGTGTGTGCGAGCCGTCCTCCACTCGATTCACACAGTGCCCGAGTGCCGCTGAGCTCCGTTCCCTGCGACATTACGACGCACAGGAGCGGAGATCGGCGCCAAATTCAAAAAAGTAAAAACACACAATACACATACAGTACTGTAATCTTACAGATTACAGTACTGTATAAAAAATGACACATCCCCTTTGTCCCTAATGGTCTGTCCAGTGCCCTACATGCAGTTTTATATTATAAATATTATACTGTTTTTTTTCTGCCTGGAATTCGGAGATTGTCCATAGCAACCAAAAAGTGTCCCTTTATGTCAAAAGTGGTTATAGACCAGCTAGAAAACAGTGATAATAAATTATAATCACTTGCAGAATTTGATTGATAGTGATTTCTGGGGAAATTCGTCATCAAACACTAAATCTAATGACAGCGACAATTCTGCAACTGAGCACATTTCAGTGTTTTTGATTTGATTACATTATTGAATATTTTTTATTATTTTTATTATATTATTATTTGTTATAATTACTTATAGTTATTTATTATATTATAATTTATGATTTTGTGTTTCAAACTACTATCATACCCGGGATGAGTTATTCCAAAGAATTGCAGGACTACAATATAAAACACCAAATTTCCATGCAAAATAATGGCACCACTTTCAGCACCTAAAATCAGAAATAATCATACTGCCAACGAGGTTAATGGGATAATAATGAAGCTTCTTTTTCTGGTCATACATTTTTTTCTTGTGATATCAAGAATAATATTACTATGCTTGTTTGCTTTTTTTTTTTTTTTTTGGTGCAAGTTACCACAACACCATTATCCCGTAGTTTTTAAGATCAAAGATACAACTATGTTGGTGTCCCTTGTTTATTTTACATTGTATTTTTTAAAATGAAACTGCCTACAGCCAAACTGTCATTTGAAGTAAAACACATAGCCAAGTATTATTCTACACAATTTTTTTTATTGTGATTTAAAAAAAGAAAACAAATACAATTATACATGCTATCTGCCAATAGAACTTAACCAAAAAGTGCATTCTATGCATCCAAAAATATAGAAAATATACCAAATCAAATCATTATTATTCAACCAAAAAATAAAATAAAAGCCTCATGCATGTGTCCTGCTTCTTAATATAGGGGGTCAACAATGCCAAGAGTTGGTGAAAGCAGGGGTCCGTCATCCGGAGATAATTCTGAAAATCATCCGGATTATTCTCCTGGAGCTCCCGTAGCAAAGGCATATGACATAATTGGTCATGATTAAGAAAGCAACCAATTTTTGGTCCAAGAACTCCTCCTCCTCCTGTTCCTGCACTGAACTTGGGTCAAAGCAATAACTCAAAGGCCAATAATAAATTACATGTTATCTCCTCCGATTCCGCAACATGGCTGGTTGACGAATGGCCGTTCAGAAACAAACTGAAAAGCACAAAATGAAAAGCGGGAAGCAACACTCACCAAACTTCTACTAACATGATATTAGCAGAAGGAGCTCAAAGGGTGACGCTAAAGAGCTGAAAAACCACGTAGTACGTCGTTCCTGGTAGCTTCACCTTTGTTTCTGATTAAATCTTTGGCAGTTAGTTTGCGTCTTTTTTTCTCAACATGTTTTTTTGCAACCCCGTTGGCTATCTGCAACAAATGTTTGATGGTTCTTTGATCACTCCTCAATATCTTAGCAATTTCAAGAGTGCTGCATCCCTCTGAAAGACTTTTTACAATTCTTGACTTTTTAAAATCAGTTAATCTCTTTTTTGGCCCATTTTGCCTGAGGAAAATAAGCTAATAATTATGCACACCTTGATATAGGGTGTTGATCTCCTTAGGCCAAACCCTTCCTCATTACACAAATACACATCACCTGATCTGCTTAAATCCAATAAGCATTCAAGTTTATACAGCTTGGAGTCAGACAATATGCATAAATATGATGATTTGGTCAAAATACTCACTTGCCTAATAATTGTGCACACAGTATATAGTAAATCTTCTTTTTCCTTGTAGGTAAATATTAGATTCTAACAATTGGATTTTCCACAGATAAAACCTCTGACTTTTGTCCGAAAGCATGTGCCTGGATTTAGTCTTGCATACAAACGGCCAACAAACACGAATGTAGTGACGTACTATGTGTTTTTTCATCTCTTTAGTGCCACCCTTTGGGCTCCTTCTGCTAACTTCATGTTTGTAGAAGTTTGGTGAGTGTTGATTTGTGCTTTTCAGTTTGTGCTTTCCAGTTTGTTTCTGAACGGCCATTCGTTAACCAGACATGTTGCGGAATCAGAGGAGATAACATTTTATTTATTATTGGCCTTGGAGTTATTGCTTTGACCTAAGTCCAGTCCAGGAACAGGAGGAGGAGAATTTCTTGGACCAAAAATTGGTTGCTTTATTTATCATGACCAATTATGTCATATGCCTTTGCTGCGGGAGCTCCAGCAGAATAATCCAGATGATTTTCGGAATTATCTCCGGATGACGGACCCCTGCTTTGACCAATTTTTGGCATTGCCTACCCCCTATATTAAGAAGCAGGACACATACATGAGGCTTTTATTTTATTTTTTGGTTGAATAATAATGATTTTATTAGTTATATTTTCTATATTTTTGGATGCATTGAATGCACTTTTGTTTAAGTTCTATTGGCAGGTAGCATGTCTAATTGTATTTTTTTTCTTTTTTTAATGCATAATAAAAAAAATTGTTACATTTAAAAAAATAAAATGTAAAATTGACAAGGGACACCAACATAATTGTATCTTTGATCTCAAAAACTACGGGATAATGGTGTTGTGGTAACTTGCCCAAAAAATAAAAAATAATTAATATTATTCTTGATCACTGGAAAAAAAAACGCCTTTGAAAATGTGTTTGCAATAACTCGATCAGTGTCACCAGCAAAGCAGCTTCATTATTATCCCATTAATTAAAAGAATTGTGCGCTGCATTTTGAGATTTCATAATTTGCCGTATCACGAATGTCAATTCTCCATTACGAACACTAGTTTACAAGACCGACAGCTTCTGGCTCGTCCTTGCTCCCTAGCATGTTTGTTTGTACTTTGGACTTTTGGCAGATGGATTTGTGTACACACATTTGGAAAATCCGACAACAGACATTTGTCCACGGAAAATTTTAAAGCCTGCCATCCGGCATTTGTCTGCGGAAAATCTGACAACAATTCTCCGATGGAGCATACAAACGGTCAAATTTTCCGTCAACAGCCTGTCATCACACATTTCCCATCAGAAAATCTGATTGTGTGTACGTACGTAGCTTAGCAGGGATTTCTTCTCATTTTCTGTTATGCCTACATAACAAACAGTGAAGGAGATTACTTTAATAAGACAGAAAAAAATCATGTAGTTATCCTGTACCCTATTCAAAATTGAAAAAAGTTTTGTTATACAGAAATATTTTAAAGCAATTGACTTCAATCGCTATAAATGTTTTTTTATCTTGCCAACTTTTAAAATGATTGCTATATTGTGTCCTGGAGTATTTGAACACTTGGAAATTAGGGTAAGGGCAAGGGTGTTAGACTATGTAATAGTGTTGGGTACTCACAGTTCATTTATGGCTGGCACAGAAATTCTCATGTGTTTGTTGTTATAGCTTGTGGAAGTATTTAATGTAAGTCAATGAAAGCTGTGTCCTTGCCCTTTCAATCTAAACAACTTCATTGTGGTTGTTTGGGTGGTCAGTATTTATGCCTTTGCTTCATAACAATCATGTATTTTTCTGACTGATGAAGGCATAATGGATTGCAGGGAAAAACTGTGTGGCCAGCTAAAGAGGGTCATGAAATTAAGAATCGAAATTCAGCTTCATCCTCATCTCATGTATTCACTTCTCCCTGAAATATCATTTCTCATTAGAGGGTAACTGGAAATGGAATCTATCAGAAAAAATATAATAGATTAGTGCCAAAAACAAAGGAAATCCAATTAGCACAGGCAACATGCTCTACCTGCATAACAAGAAGATGAACATCTTTAACAATAAACACCATTCTGGCCAAACACCTTGAGATAATGTAGCTTGCCTTCATTATTATAGAAATAATACCGAATTACAAAATAACTATGACACTTATGCCCATACGTTATGCCAGCGGTCTCCAAACAGCGGCTCATGGGCTGGATGCAGTCCTTTGCTTGCCTGTATGTGGCCCTTGTGGCACTGTTCTTCCAACTGATACCAACAATGAGTTGCCATCCCTCCCAGAGACACAAACCATGGAGAACTTTAGCTGCCTCTGACACCAGTGATGGGTCACCATTCCCTCTACTGACAACAGTGTTGGGGCACTATTCCTTCCACTGACACTAGCGATGGGGCATAATTCCTCCCACTGATATAATCGATTGGTCACTATTCCTCCCATTGACGCCAACAATTAGGCACTACTCCTCCATCCAATGCCAATGGTGGGACACTGCTCTTTCTTCTACTGACCACATGCACCATGTGTTTTTATTTTTTTTACTCTCACTGGCCACCAAGCCTGAGATATTGTTTACTCCCATCGGCCACAGTCCAGCCCTCCTAAAGTCTGAAGGAGGTTAAACTGGCTGTTTGTATAGAATGTGTGGAGACCCTTGCTTTATACTTTTATACCTTTAGTGACGATGTCCTTTAATATGTCCTTGAAGGTTTATTCAGGTTATGGTATAGCTAGAAGTAATTAGACTTGTGCACAACGGAAAATTTTGTTTCCTTTTCGGTTCGTTGTCATTCGTAAAATACATCATTTCGTTCTGTTATATTCCTTATGTTACGTTAATACGTTTTTGGATAATTCATTATTATTCGTAGAGTGTCGAATTAATTCGTTCGTATTCATTGAAATTCGCTATTTATGTATGTATAGACATTCATGATAATGATTCATAGTTTGGAAAGTCATTTGTTTATTAAATCTTTTAACACACAAAATGACAACGTCTCTTCTCCTCGGCTCAAATACAATACAACACCCTTCTCACTCAGTTCTCGGGAATGCACTTTGCCAGTAATCCATCCTCCGGCACAAAATTAATTAGCTGATTGGACTATAAGATTTACTTTGAGCTGACCTTTTGTTTCATTAGATCTTTAAAGAATTACCGAATCATGTCAAATTCATTCAAATTCATTCATTATATTTCTTTCGTATTCGTTGTTATTCGTAATTTTTTTATCGGCCGAATTTCGAATTTCGAATCATTACGAAACGAATTGCACAAGCCTAGTAATTAGTCACATACAATTGGGCTTGTATGGTAATGTGAATATGTTACAAAGATCATCCAAGCCAATTCATTGGAACTGATGAAGTGGTTTAGATAAGTTACAGAACATATTCAACATTACAGAACAAGTTCAGTTGAAGGTGACTAGCTACTACTACTACCTATGTCCTTAAAAAAAAAACTCTGGTTGAAGCTCACCTAGAATGATACCTACTCTCCTTACCGATTCAGCTTATGTTCATACTGCACATGCGTACAGGGGCTCCAGTAATTTCTATACTTTAAGGGACTTCTGTGCATGCGTGATATGAAGAGGAGCTGACTAGGTCCATGTCATAGAAAGATCACAGGATAAGTAAGGAAGATAGGTATTTTGCCTGGTGGACTGCACTTGATTGATTCTCTAAAGTTGAGGTTGTCCTTTATAGCTGAACTATAAGCTAGATATACAGTAGAAATGCATACATGTAGGTATTGTGTCTGTAATAGAATTAGTATCTCTATCTAGCCTTGGGATTTACTTGGAGTGGGGAGTTAAAGGCATTGGACCCTTAGGTGAATAGAACTTTCCTGTATGAATTTGGATTTGTTACAACTTTACTGTTGGTGAGCCACTGAGACAACCAAATATGTGGTCTAATTCCCTACACCGGGGAACTGTGGCAGTAACCACCTAAAGTAAATGTGATATGTAGAGCCTAAAAAATAGACGTGCCACACTAGAATTATAGAGTCCAATGAGTAGTATTTTGTTCCAAACTTATATTGAATAAATGAGCCAACATTTTTTGGGGACCTCGGGGCTTTAAAAGTGTTGATATGGATTCTGAGTGATGGTAAAAGTGTGTTGTAAATCTAGCCAAGGACTCTTGAGATTTACACAGCCTTGCCAGATAGCAGAGCTAGGATGGTGACCATACTTTTCTCAATTGCAATTAGATTATGCAGCGTGCTCAGATAGCAAGGATAACTTGCCACAAATTTGTGGCAGTGTTGAATTGTCTGTTAATTTGCTGCACATTTTCACAAATTGTGCACGTGCAGAGCACTGGAAGCACAAGTTCTAATTTACAGTTTTCCAATTTGTAGCAAATTTGCGTGGCAAGTCTCTGGCAAGAGCAAAGTTGCAGTGGTGAGTCTAGAGCAAGTGCTCTGCAAGTCTATAGCATGAAAATTCAGCCAACGTGACCCCTGTGGTTTTGATAACTATTGCACAACATAACTGAACCAGAACTTGCAGCAGACTTGCAAAAAGTTTGCAAAGAATGTTGATCTGGAGCCATGCAATGCAGACTTGCTGTAATTGTGTAAAAAACGTGTGAAGCCTGGCAAGTCTAGAAATAACCTCGCAAGTCATTTTCAAATGTGTAGCACAATTACTTGCTATCTGGGTGGTCACCTCCCTGACCTAAGCCTCTTATTGGACAGTAAAGGAGAAGCAACAGACACATGGCTCACCACTCTTCTCTCTCTCTTCCTGTCAGCACACTTTCATGCAGCAAACCCTGTTGGCTCATAATGTTACCTCTCCTGATCTGAGTTCTGTTGATTTCAAGTCAGAGTCAAGTACTTACATTAGCTGCATTTGATAATGAATTTAATGATTTTTAATTATCACATAATTGCATTAAATTATGTTTTTAAATAGCTGCTTTGGGTTCAGCTTTAATGGTGACCTGAGCAGTTAGCATGCCTGAAATCTACAGTCCTAGGTATCCCACAAGGCACTTAAATACATGAAATATTTTTATATTGTACTTTCACGACTTCTAAAATAACAACTTTACTGTACAATACAATATATAGTAAAGCAAATCTCCCCAACAGAGAAGCAAATGTCAATAACGCTTGACAGAGGCTCCTATTCTTGCCCACCCAAGGCAAAGCAAAACAAAAGCTGGATTAGGGCACTAAAGCCCAACTCTAGGAATTAGAAAAAAAAATGTACCCTTGTAGTGCCGAACCTTCCTTACACTGCAAGGGATAAGGGCTCGTTATGTTTAGGGGTGCCAGAATAGGGAGTAAATTCTTTCCTTATTCCGTGCTCCAACAGGGACCCTTCGTTGGTGTGACTTGTAACCTACAGCCTCCTCTCTAAGATGCTTCTGGCTGCAGTTGCACACTTGCCCCCATCACATACAATGGTTATAGCCCTGGATTGTATATAATGATGTCAAGGGACTGCCCACAGGTTAGAGCTTTGGGGAAAATGCTGTAGGTGGCACACTGGTATAGTGGGTAGCACTCTCGCCTAGCAGTAAAAAAGGTTGCTGGTTCAAATCCCAACCACGACACTACCTTCCTGGATTTTGCAGTGTGCCTGTGTGGGTTTCCTCCAGGTCCTCTGGTTTCCTTCCACACTCCAAAGACATGCTGGTAGGTTCATTGGCTTCTGTCCAAAATTTAACCTAGTATATGAATGATAGTTGAGGACCTTGTGGGCTTCTTGAGGGTAGGGACTAATGTGAGTGTGCGATGTATGTGTGGAGTAAAATGACGGCGCTATATGGGTACCTTAAATAAATAATAATATAATAAATGAGCACCTTAATGAGACACAATGTACAGGGATAGGGACAATGTAGACACACACCCACACTCACTCAGGTTGGACTGGTGTTTTTATTCAACCTTACTAACTATGTAGTGCTGGAGCTGACTAGAGGGGGAAGTAGGGTTTGTAACAATACTTGTCCCTGTACCCCTTAGACCACATCAGCCCACGGCCCGATTCCAGCCCTCCAAGCCATTTCATGTGGCTCTTGCAGCTGCAGCACTCCCCATGTCTCCACCCCCACCTTGTCTCAGCAGTCAACAGCAGAGTGGAGGACAGAACTCCTTATACGGATCCTGTGTCTCTCTCTGTGCAGCTGCAGCACCCCCTCAACTCAGCATTTAGCAGACTCCAGCAGTCTCTGGACATCTGCTTATAATTATTATGAGAATAATGCAATTCGATGCCAGTTGAAAAGATGGGCTGCACACTGCTGGTATTATCCACAAGAAACGTTATGGGAGACTAATCAGACTGATAACCATGGCAGAACCATATTTTGTCTGAGCAGTCTCCGAAAAAGTTTTTTGTGGATGATACCAGCTGTGCGCAATCCTCCTTTTCAGACTTGCATCATCTGCTACAGGAGTGTGAGTGGGCTCTGTGCCGGTCAGCACCTGCCCTTCACAAATTAGGTCTTAAGTTATTACTGAAACCAGTAATAATAATCGAATGTGGAAGCAATTATTTATTATGATAGAGTAGATACATTTATATAGTCTTACAGATACAATCGGTACTTTGAGGTCATTCATAATGCTGATGAAATTGAGTTTGACACTCCTGCCTTAGGCGTAACAAGTATTTTACCCTTGCAGTGTGAGGTTCCTAGTTGCAAAATTCGTTTTTCGTTTTTTTCCCCCTAACTCCCGGAGTTGGGTTTTAAAGTGCAAGGCAAGTCAAAACCACAAAAATTCTAAGCTTATTCTATCTGCCATGTAAAAGGAAAGATTTCTATACATACCTGTTTTGAAGTCGCTCCAGTCCGGTCATACGATCTCTGCAGTGGCCGGCTTTAGTGAAGAGGAGAGATCATCGCCAACGAGTACGGAGCCCGAGCGATGATGTCTACCACCTGCTTACCTTTGGGTATCCATATTTGGCTGTCCCTTATCTACACTGAAGTTGGTGCTGGGACCTGATCATGTGACCGGACCGGAGTGACTTCAGAATAGGTAAATACAGACCTCTTTCTCTTTACAGGGTAGATAGAATAGGTTTAGAATGGGGGGGGGGGGGAGTAGATTTAAGCTTAGTTAGGTTTTGACTTGCCTTGCTATTACAAGCAGTGGAAGGGGACACCCCCCGTAGCCTTCCACGGCACTCTCGGGCTCTCCCCGTCTCACCGGGAGACCCGAGCGACCAGCTGGCACGGCTAGCCGGACAGCCAGGCAAAGCTGGGATTTTCTTTGTTCGGCTTTTCATAATAGTAAACCGGAAGCAATGACATGCCATCACTTCTGGTTTACTAGGAAACCATCAGTACCCAAAATTGGAATTTTTAACGCTTTTAAGTGGAGAGTAGTGGAATTTGGGGTCTTATAGACCCCAGCTCTCGCCATAAAATGTACCTGTCAAATGTCTATTGCTGTCACAAGGATGTTTACATAAACGTGATAAAAAAAAAAAAATGAAAGCAACCGTAATTTTTTTTTTAAACTGATAGTTAAAAAAAAAACTGAAAATGTGCCCACCAGTGCTCGCACGCAAAGGCAAATGGGAGTGTCGGTCCCGCACGCATGCAAACAACGATCGTGAGGTATCACAGCGAACATCAGATCATGGGCAGTAATTATAGTACCAGATCTCCTCTGTAAATCTAAAATAGTAACCTGTAAAGGCCTTTAACCAGTTGAGATCCGCGCTATAGCCAAATGACAGCTACAGCGCGGACCTCCTATTGACGTCGTCCCGTGCATGAGCGGCCTGCGCGGCCCGCGCTCTGTGATCGGCGAGTCTATGAGACTCGCCTGATCACGGATCCGAGCAAGGGGTCGATCCCGACCCCTTACCACGTGATCAGCTGTCAGTCAATGACAGCTGATCATGTGATACAACGGAGCCGGTAATCGGCTATTATTCCTCCTCGCGCTGACAGCGCGAGGAGAAAAAAAAGAGCCGATCACCGGCGGCCGTGATCGGGACATCAGTCCCGATGACGGCCAGCCCTGCCAGTGCCCACCTGCCCCCTGCCAGTGCCACCCATCAATAAATAAGTGCCCCCGTCAGTGCCACCCAGCAGTGCCCATAGTGCCACTCAGCAGTGCCCACAGTGCCACCCAGCAGTGCCCACAGTGCCACCCATCAGTGCCCGCAATCTGCCTCAACAATGGTGCTGCACTCCAGTGCCACATATCCGTGCCCATTAGTGTCATCTACCAGTGCCCATCAGTGCCCAGCAGTGCCACCTATCAGAGCCACCTATCAGTGCCACCTATCACTGCCCATTAGTCCCATCTATCAGTGGTACCTATCAGTGCCCCTTAGTGCAACCCATCTGTGCCACCCATTCGTGCCACCCATCCGTGCCATCTTATCTGTGCCCATCAGTGCCGCCTTATCTGTGCCCATCAGTACTACCTTATCTGTGCCTATCGGTGCCACCTTAACTATGCCTATTGGTGCCACCTTAACTATGCCTATCAGTGCCCACCAGTGCAGCCTATCAGTGCCCACCAGTGCAGCCTATCAGTGCCGCCTCATCAGCGCACTTCAATGAAGGAGAAAAATGACCTGTTTGCAAAATTTTATAACAAACTATTAAACATGATTTTTTTATTTTTTTTATTTTGCATCTTTTTTTGTTTGTTTAGCAAAAAATAAAACTCCCAACTGTAATTAAATACCACCAAAAGAAAGCTCTATTTGTGGGAAAAAAATGATAAAAATGTCATTTGGGTACAGTGTTGTATGCCCGCGCAATTGTCATTCAAAGTGCATCAGCGCTGAAAGCTGAAAATTGCTCTGGGCAGGAGGGGGGTTTAAGTGCCCAGTAAGCAAGTGGTTAAAGTGTCAACTATGGATAGTAAAATTTACGTCGTTTGTCGCCGCTTCACCGGCATGCAGAATTTTAAAGTGGCTAGGATATTTTTAGCGGCGCTTTACCGTCGTTTTAGCGGCGGTCTGTGGGCGCTAGCGGGGTGGTTTTAACCCCCGCTAGCGGCCGAAAAGGGGTTAAACCCGCCCGCAAAGCGCCGCTGCAGCGGCGCTTTGCTGGCGGTATTGCCGCGGTGTCCCATTGATTTCAATGGGTAGGAGCGGTTTAGGAGCGGTGAATACACCGCTCCTTCACCGCTGCAAAGATGCGGCTAGCAGGACTTTTTTCACCGTCCTGCCAGCGCATCGCTCCAGTGTGAAAGCCCTCCGGCTTTCACACTGGAGTTAAAGGGGCCAGTTTTTTTCAGGCGTTACACAGGCGCTATTTTTAGCGCTGTAACGCCTGAATACCGCCCCAGTGTGAAAGCAGCCTAAGTCTCCAGGACTTTTCTCTTTATCTCTCCAATTGTCTGTAGAAGTCTTTCTCCTCCACCCATTACATTGGTCATTGATATACTGTTTTTCCTGTGTTATCATGAAGCTCCTGCTTTACACCAACGCATCCATAACTGCTAATGTATCAAGGAGAGAAGACTGGAAAAAAATAACATGCACACAACCCTATGTATAGTTTTGTGCAGCCATAGATAGGAAAGGATGTATGATCTTAAATTGTCAGGAAGGTCCTTTAATTGAAAACATTTTCAGGCATTCTTTAAAACATTGTCTCCAATCTGTTCTCTGGTCTTGAGCTAGGAATTAATTTGACAGTCTTAGAATAAGGCACTGAATGTCTCCAGCCTAGATACAAATGAAGATTAGCACTACAAACATATGCTATGTTGCGATAGTCTTGCTGAATACAAGGCTCGGAAAATTGGAGTATTTTTCTTGTCATTGTTTTATCTACATTAAGGATTAAGAACAGGTGTGCCTCCTGGAGAAGATCCAACAACACAAGCACCTTATTTTAATTATTACTTTTAAAGAAAATTCTAATACAAAGTCCTGAAAAAAATAGAATTTAAAAAAATATAATAGTAGGGTGATTCACAGGTAAAATTGTCACATTGACTATTGAAGTGGGTGGATCTAAAGTTATTTTCCTTCATTCATTTATTTTTTAAAGTTCTAAATAGATTAGAGAGGTTTAGAAGCCATGCCAGGTTTTATTGCTTATGAAGAAATAGCCAGTACGCCAGGGATAAAGCCTCAATCGTTTAGGCTTGGTTCACACTTCTATGCGTTTCACTGTGCAGGTGGTTGCAGCTGCGGGAATTTGTGTGGATCCCGAGGCAGCACCACCTGCACAGGTGGTGCCGCCTCGGCCTAAATGGCCTAAAGTTCAAGTCCAAAAATACACTATTTTGCAAAAAGTATTGGGATGCCTGCCTTTACACACACATTAACTTTAATGGTTTTCCAGTCTTAGTCCATAGGGTTCAATATTAAGTTGGCCCACCCTTTGCAGCTATAATAGCTTCAGCTCTTCTGGGAAGGCCGTCCACAAGGTTTAGGAGTGTGTCTATGGGAATGATTGACCATTCTTCCAGAAGCTCATTTGTGAGGTCAGGCACTGATGTTGAATGAGAATTCGCTCAAAAGGTGTTCTATCGGATTTGGGTCAGGACTCCAGCAGGACTGTGCAGGCTGGTCAAGCTGCTCCACCCCAAACTTGCTCTCCCATGTCTTTATGGACATTGCTTTGTGCACTGGTCCAAATCATTTGGTTACATAGTTACATAGTAGGCGATGTTGAAAAAAGACACAAGTCCGTCAAGTTCAACCTATCTGTGTGATTATATGTCAGTATTACATTGTATATCCCTGTATGTTGTGGTTGTTCAGGTGCTTATCTAATTGTTTTTTTTAATTATCGATGCTCCCCGCTGATACCACTACCTGTGGAAGGGAATTCCACATCCTTACCACTCAGTTACAGTAAAGAACCCTTTATGCAGTTTAAGGTTAAACTACGTTTCTTCTAATTTTAGTGAATGGCCACGTGTCTTATTCAATTCCCTTACATGGAAAAGTTTTATCCCTAGTGTGGGGTCACCAGTACGTATTAGTACATTGAAATCATATCCCCTCTCAAGCATTTCTTCTCCAGAGAGAATACGTTCAGTGCTCACAACCTTTCCTCATAGCTAATATCCTCCAGACCCTTTATTAGTTTGTGTCCCTTCTCTGGACTCTCTCCAGTTCCAGTACACCCTTCCTGAGGACTGGTGCCCAGAACTGAACAGCATAATCCAGAGTCTTGTAGAGTGGGAGGATTATCATTTTATCTCTGGAGTTAATCCCCCTTTTAATGGATGCCAATATTCTATTTGCTTTGCTTGCAGCAGCTTGGCATTACATGCCATTTCTGAGCCTTTCATCTACTAGGACCCCCAGGTCCTTTTCCATCTTAGATTGCCCTCAGAGGTTCTCCCCTCCAGTGTATAGATTGCATTCATATTTTTGCCACCTAAATACATTAGTTTACATTTTTCTACATTAAGGCTGCTTTCACAATGGGACAGGTGGGCGTTGACAGTAAAACGCTGCTAGTTTTGGCGCTTTACTGTAATTTTAGCGGCGCTATTCAGCCGAATAAAGAGTTAAATGCTCCCATGTTGCGCCCCAGTGTAAAAGCCCTCTGGTATTCACACTGGGACTGCAGAGGAGGTGTTTTTCAAGTGTTTTTCAGGCGCTTTACAGGCACTATTTTTAGCCCAAAAACACCTGAAAAATGCCTCAGTGTGAAAGTGGTCACATGTAGTTGCCCACCCCATTAATTTGTTCAGACCTTCTTGCAAGGTTTTCACATCCTGCGGAGAAGTTATTGCCCTGCTTAGCTTAGTATTGTCCGCAAATATAGAGATTGAGCTGTTTACCCCATCCTCCAGGTCATCTATGAATAAATTAAATAGGATTGGTCCCAGGACAGAACACTGGGGGACCCCACTTTTCACCCCAGACCATTCCGATTACTCCCTATTTATCACCACCCTCTGAACTCACGCTTGTAGCCAGTTTTCAATCCATGAACTCACCCTATGGTCCATGCCAACTGACCTTACTTTGTACAGTAAACGTTCATGGGGAACTGTATCAAATGCTTTTGCAAAATCCAGATACACCACATCTATGGGCTTTCCTTTATCTAGATGGCAGCTCACCTCCTCATAGAAGGTTAATAGATTGGTTTGGCAAGAACGATTCTTCATGATTCCATACTGATTACTGCTAATGATACCGTTGTTATTACTAAAATCTTGTATATAGTCCCTC
Source organism: Lithobates pipiens (assembly GCF_037356315.1). Classification (NCBI taxonomy): domain Eukaryota; kingdom Metazoa; phylum Chordata; class Amphibia; order Anura; family Ranidae; genus Lithobates; species Lithobates pipiens. Next base: position 78,353,554 of record NW_027507784.1, on the reverse strand, counting down.
ATCATCCCCTCCAAGAGCTTGCATACAATTGATGTTAGGCTAACTGGTCTCTAATTCCCAGGGATGTATCTTGGCTCTTTTTTAAATATTGGTTCTACGTTGGCTTTTCTCCAATCAGCTGATACCATTCCAGTCAGTAGACTGTTTGTAAAAATTAGGAACAATGGTCTGGCAATTATTTGACTGAGTTCCTTAAGGACCCTCGGGTGCAAGCCGGTCCCGGTGACATATTAATGTTAGGTTTTTCAAATCTATTTCTAATTCTGTCTTCTGTTAACCATGAGGGTGCTTCCTGTGACATGTCATGAGGTTAAACATTGCAGTTTAGTTTACTGAAGTCCCCTGATTCCCTCTTGAAGACCAAGTAGAAGAATAAATTCAACACCTTCGCCATCTCTCTATCCTCAGTAACCAGATTCCCTTCATCATGGTGGAGGGGGGATTATGGTGTGAGGATGTTTTTCAGGGGTTGGGCTTGGTCCCTTAGTTCCAGTGGAAAGAACTCTTAAGGCGTCAGCATACCAAGACATTTTGGTCAATTTTATGCTCTGAACTTTGTGAGAACAGCTTGGGGATGGCCCCTTTCTGTTCCAACATTACTGCACACTAGTGCACAAAGCAATGTCCATAAAGACATAGATGAGCAAGTTTGGGGTGGGAGGATGCACAGAGTCCTGACCTCAACCCAATAGAACAACTTTGGGATGAATTCGAGCAGAGACTGCGAGCCAGGCCTTCCTGTCTAACATCAGTGCCTGACCTCACAAATGCGCTTCTGGAAGAATGGTCAAACATTCCCATAGAAACCCTCCTAAACCTTGTGAACAGCCTTCCCAGAAGACTTCTTCTTATAGCTGCAAAGGGTGGGCCAACTCAATATTGAACCCTACAGACTGGGATGCCATTAAAATTCATGTGCGTGTAAAGGAAAGTGTCCCAATACTTTTGGTTATATAGTGTAAACACACACACCCACCCACACAGGTTGAAATGGATTGACTGGTGTATTTATTCAACCTTACCAACTATGTAATTAATTATTTAACTATGTTGGTACTAAAACAAAGGATAAGGATCACATAAGGAATGATGGGGGTTTCAGAAACAAGTGAAGGTCTGAGCTATAAAAGTAACAAGACAGCCATTCAAATCTAATTGGCATTTCCAAGATAAGGGTATCTAATATATATGTAAACTCAACAATAATCTTGCATAGAAGTAAAAAGTATCTCAAAGCGAAGGCAATCCAAAATTAAAGGAGGGTAGTTTTTATCAGCATTAGATATTGCATCTATTGTCTGTAAGCCAGCAGGGTCCTTGTAGTTTCAAGAAGCTTGAGCTTCAGAAGCTTGAGGGACAACACAGGAGCACAATTTGGAGACAAAGACAGAATGTTGTCACCCTACAACAGGATTCCAGGTAGTGCATGAGCAAGAAACATTATGGCAGTATCATCAAGTATTATTTTAATGATAAAAACTGCAGATTAAAAAAAAAATATTGAAAATGAGTTTCCTGTTCAACAATCTTATTTTCTTTTGTGTTTGTATTAGGGGAAGCTGTCTCTGCAGAGCTGTGTGTGGATGAGCCTCCTGTCCAGCTGGTGTGTAAAGTTCCCTGCAGTCTGGACTGCGTCATTAGTGAGTGGTCCGACTGGTCGCCGTGTTCCCGTTCCTGTTCCACAAAGAATGCAGAGGGGAAGCAGAGCAGGACCAGATCAATCCTGGCTTATCCTGGAGAAGGTAGGCTCATAGGTGTAGAGCCTTTTTACAATTATTAAGGCTAGGTTTAGATGTGATGCCTCCTCACTGCCTGTTTTAACCCTATTTATGCAGAAGAAATAAGCACTTGGTTGTTGGCAGTGGTTTCTCCATCTTTCATATTTAGGGGGGGGCACAGGGAAAAAGTAGGGGAGCCAACTATAAAATGTATATATATATATATATATATATATATATATATTTATTTATTTTTTATTTATTTATTTATATATACAGTGGCTGGAAAAATTATTCATTCCTTTAAATTTTCCAAATTTTGTCATGTTATGCAATTGACACCTGGGGCGGATCCTACAGTGGTGTGAAAAAGTGTTTGCCCCCTTCCTCATTTCCTGTTCCTTTGCATGTTTGTCACACTTAAGTGTTTCGGAACATCAAACCAATTTAAACAATGGTCAAGGACAACACAAGTAAACACAATATGCAATTTGTAAATGAAGGTGTTTATTATTAAAGGTGAAAAAAAATCCAAACCATCATGGCCCTGTGTGAAAAAGTGATTGCCCCCTAAACCTAATAACTGGTTGGGCCACCCTTAGCAGCAACAACTGCAACCAAGCCTTTGCGATAACGTGCAATGAGGCTTTTACAGCGTCCTGGAGGAATTTTGGCCCACTCATCTTTGCAGAATTGTCCTAATTCAGTTACATTAGAGGGTTTTCGAGCATGAACGGCCTTTTTAAGGTCATACCACAACATCTCTATAGGATTCAGGTCAGGACTTTGGCTAGGCCACTCCAAAGTCTTCATTTTGTTTTTCTTCAGCCATTCGGTGGTGGACTTGCTGGTGTGTTTAGGATCATTGTCCTGCTGCAGAACCCAAGTTCGTTTCAGCTTGAGTACACGAACAGATGGTCGGACATTCTCCTTCAGGATCTCTTGGTAGACAGCAGAATTCATAGTTCCTTTTATCACGGAAAGTCTTCCAGGTCCTGAAGCAGCAAAACAGCCCCAGACCATCACACTACCACCACCATATTTTACTGTTGGTATAATGTTCTTTTTATGAAATGCAGTGTTCCTTCTACGCCAGATATACTTGGACACACACCTTCCAAAGAGTTCCACTTTTGTCTCATCGGTCCACAGAATGTTGTCCCAAAAGTCTTGGGGATCATCAAGATGTGTTGTGGAGAAATTGAGACGAGCTTTGATGTTCTTTTTGCTCAGCAGTGGTTTTCTCCTTGGAACTCTGCCATGCAGGCCATTTTTGCCCAGTCTTTTCCTGATGGTGGAGGCATGAACGCTGACCTTAACTGAGGCAAGTGAGGCCTGCAGTTCCTTGGACATTGTTGTGGGGTCTTTTGTGACCTCTTGGATGAGTCGTCGCTGCGCTCTTGGGGTAATTTTGGGCGGCCGGCCACTCCTGGGAAGGTTCACCACTGTTTCATGTCTTCGCCATTTGTGGATAATGGCTCTCACTGTGGTTCGCTGGATTCCCAAAGCTTTGGAAATGGCTTTATAACCCTTTCCAGACTGATAGATCTCAATTACTTTGTTTCTCAATTGTTCCTGAATTTCTTTGGGTCTCGGCATGATGTGTAGCTTTTAAGGATCTTCTGGTGGACCTTACTGTGTCAAGCAGCTCCTATTTAAGTGATGCCTTGATTGTGAACAGGTGTGGCAATAATTAGGCCTGGGTGTGGCTAGAGAAATTGAACTCAGGTGTGGACAACCACAGTTATAGTATGTTTTAACAAGGGGGGCAATCACTTTTTCACACAGGGCCATGATGGTTTGGATTTTTTTTCACCTTTAATAATAAACACCTTCATTTACAAATTGCATTTTGTGTTTACTTGTGTTGTCCTTGACTATTGTTTAAATTGGTTTGATGTTCCGAAAGTGTGACACTTGACAATTAAGTGTGACAAACATGCAAAGGAACAGGAAATGAGGAAGGGGGCAAACACTTTTTCACACCACTGTATATCTGGCACAACCCCCCACCCCCAGGCAGACAGGCAGTGCACTGCACGTCGACGTCAACTGACGTTGCAGTAGTATACTGGCAGGTTTGGGTGATTTAGTGCCAGGTTAGGATATTATAGAGCCAGGTTAGGTGATTTACAGTAGTGCCAGGTTAAGTGATATAGTGCCAGATTAAGTGATATAGTGCCAGGTTAGGTGATATAGTGCCAGGCTAGGTGATATGGTGCCAGGTTATGGTGATATAGTGCCACATTAGAAGATATATTGCCAAGCTAAGTGATATAGAGCCAGGTTAGGTGATATAGTGCTCGGTTAGGTGATATAGAGCCAGGTTAGGGTGATATAGTGGCAGGTTAGATGATATAGCGCTAGGCTAGGTGATATAGAGCCAGGTTAGGTGATGGAGTGCCAGGTTAGGTGATATAGTGCCAGGTTAGGTGATATAGTGCCAGATAAGGTGATATACAGTGCCAGGTAAGGTGATATAGTGCCAGTTTAGGTGATATAGAGCCAGGTTAGGTGATATAGAGCCAGGTTAGGTGATATAGAGCCAAGTTAGGTGATATACAGTTCCAGGTTAGGTGATATAGTGCCAGGTTAGGTGATATACAATGCCAGGTTAGGTGATATACAATGCCAGGTTAGGTGATATACAATGCCAGGTTAGGTGATATAGTGGCAGGCTAGGTGATATAGTGCCAGGCTAGGTGATATAGTGTCTGGCTAGGTGATATAGTGCCAGGTTAGAAGATATAGTGCTAGGTGATATAGTGTCTGGTTAGGTGATATAGTGCCAGGTTAGACGATATAGTGCTAGGTGATATAGTGCCAGGTTAGGTAATATAGTGCCAGGTTATGTGATAAAGTTCCAGGTAAGTTTAATTAGTGTCAGGTTAGGTGATATAGAGCCAGGTTAGGTGATATAGAGCCAGGTCAGGTGATATAGTGCCAGGTCAGGTGATATAGAGCCAGGTTAGGTGATATAGTGCTTGGTTAGGTGATATAGAGCCAGGTTAGGGTGATATAGTGCCAGGTTAGGGCGATATAGTGCCAGGTTAGATGATATAGTGCTAGGCTAGGTGATATAGAGCCAGGTTAGGTGATGGAGTGCCAGGTTAGGTGATATAAAGTGCCAGGTTAGGTGATATAATGCCAGGCTAGGTGATATAGTGCCAGGTTAGGTGATATACAGTGCCAGGTTAGGTGATATAGTGCCAGGCTAGGTGATATAGTGTCCGGTTAGGTGATATAGTGCCAGATTATGTGATATAGTGCCAGGTTAGACGATATAGTGCTAGATGATATAGTGCCAGGCTAGGCAATATAGTCCCAGGTTATGTGATAAAGTGCCAGGTTAGGTTATATAAAGCCAGGTTAGGTGATATAGAGCCAGGTTAGGTGATATAGTGTCAGATTATTATTATTATATAGGATTTATATAGCGCCAACAGTTTACGCAGCGCTTAAATATAAAAGGGAGACAATACAGCTATAATACATTAAAATATAAAAGGATTAAGAGGGCCCTGCTCAGAAGAGCTTACAATCTATTAGGGTGTGGCAGGTGATAAAAAAGGTTGTAACTGTGGGGAATGAGCTGATGGAAATAGTAAAAGATTAGTTAGAGACGTGATAGGCTTTCCTGAAGAGATGAGTTTTCAGGGTTCGCCTCCTTTACAGAGCAGTCCCCAATACATTAATATAAAGTGGCGCTGTGATGTAAAGAGGGCTGCACTGTAAAGGGGCTCTGTAATGTAAAGGGGGGCTGTGATGTGAAGGTGACCTGAGGACACTGATATAAAGGGGGGACTGTGCTGTAAAGGGAGGTTGTGGTGTGAAGGGGGGCTGAGGACAGACTCTGGGAATATCCCGTCTCCTGGCCCATCCACCAAACCCCCCACTCTGTCCCTGGGAAAAATGGCTGCCATGAAACTGGTCCCTGGTGCCAAAAAGATTGGGGACCGCTGCTGTATACTATTGAGGACTAGGGATGAGCCGAACACCCCCCGGTTCGGTTCGCACCAGAACTTGCGAACGACCCCCGCGTTCGGTACGAACGTTAGAACCCCATTGAAGTCTATTTTGTTGCAGTTTGACATTTTTTTTCCCAAAAATATATTTTTGATCACTTTTATTTCTATTACAAGAAATGTAAACATCCCTTGTAATAGGAATATGGGATGACAGGTCCTCTTTACAGTGAAATCTGGGGGGTCAATATGATCCCACATCTCACCTCTAGGCTGGGAAGCCTGAAATAAAAAATTAAAAAAAAGATTCTGGCTTTGATCGTACTGGCGAGTTGGTAGAAGCACCAGAGGGCGGTGAGGGGTGGGGGTCGTCTATGGCTGGGTACTTCAGGGTATCACCGTGTATGGCTGGGTATCTCTGAGTATGGCTGGGTATGGCAATTTATGGCAGGGTATTACAGAGTATTGGCGGGGTATTGGCGGGGTACTACAGAGTAATAGCAGGGTACTGCAGAGTATTGGGGGTACTGCAGAGTAATGGCGGGTACTGCAGAGTATTGGGGGGTACTGCAGAGTAATGGGGGTTACTGCAGAGTAATGGGGGGTACTGCAGAGTAATGGCGGGGTACTGCAGAGTAATGGCAGGGTACTGCAGAGTATTGGGGGGTACTGCAGAGTAATGGGGGTTACTGCAGAGTAATGGGGGTACTGAAGAGTAATGGCAGGGTACTGCAGAGTAATGGCAGGGTACTGCACTGCAGAGTAATGGCAGGGGTACTGCACTGCAGAGTAATGGCGGGGTACTGCACTGCAGAGTAATGGCGGGGTACTGCACTGCAGAGTAATGGCGGGGTACTGCAGAGTAATGGCGGGGTACTGCAGAGTAATGGCAGGGTACTGCACTGCAGAGTAATGGCGGGGTACTGCACTGCAGAGTAATGGCGGGGTACTGCAGAGTAATGGCGGGGTACTGCAGAGTAATGGCAGGGTACTGCACTGCAGAGTAATGGCGGGGTACTGCACTGCAGAGTAATGGCGGGGTACTGCACTGCAGAGTAATGGCGGGGTACTGCAGAGTAATGGCGGGGTAATGCAGAGTATGCACTGGTGTTGCAGAGTATTGGCAGGGAATTGAGGGGTTAAATTCGGTGAGCAGCGATGTGGGCACTGCAGATGCAGCCCACATCGCTGCTGACACCGATCTCTTTCCCCTCCGCTGTACCGATCGGTACAGAAAGGGGAGGGAGGAACAGGCGTCATAACATGACGCCGGTTTGTTTCCAAGTGATCACTCCGTCATTTGACGGAGCAATCACGTGGTAAACGGCCGCTATGAGCGGCCGTTTACCGTGATGCGCCGGGTCCGTAGGACCCGGCGATCACGGATGCTCTCGAGTGCGCACACCTCGGGGCACGCGAGAGCAGAATTCTGGGAGGCCGTTAATTAACGGCCTCTCTGAGTTAAACAACCGCCCTGAAGCCGTTAATCGGCAATGGGCAGTTGTTAAGTGGTTAAAGCTAGATCACTAGCTATATAGGTGAGGTGAATATAGTGGTGTATACTGCAGTCAGGGCACAGACAACAACCACTACACAGCAGCAAGATAGGAAATCAGCCAAAAACGATTGGTGTGTACTGTGTTGAAGGTACACAGAACACCCACTGCTTCAGATGCAAAGTAACACACTACAGGAGGCCGCCTTAAAGGCGGCCTTATATAGTGTGGGGCGTGCACTACACAGTCTGAGCTATGATTGGCCACAGGCAGGATGCCTGTGGCCAATCATGGCTCTCCTCGCTGCCGGCGCTGCGATTGGCCAAGCATGCGGGGTCACAGTGCATGCTTGGCCAATCATCGGACAGCAATGCACTGCGCCAACGCAGTGCATTGTGGTCCGCGCGCGCGTCACTCGAATTTTGACGCGAACGGCCAAAACGTTCGGAATTCGCCGAACGCACGAACAGCCAATGTTCGAGTCGAACGTACGTTCGACTCGAACACGAAGCTCATCCCTATTGAGGACCCATTCACACCATTTAGATTGGGATGTCCCAATGCAATGACAGGGTAATCTGCTTTGTTCCTAGGATGTTTGTTCACACCAATGCATTGTAGTGATATGCACTGAGAACAAAAATCCAGCATGCAGTACCTTTTTCCAGTGCCCAATCACACACAGAGTTCTGTGTGTACAAACACACAGAACTGTGTACAGAGAACAGCGATCTAGCTGTTTCTTATCTCTGGAAAGTTAATAAAAGCAGCACACGTTACACACATTACACATTGATAGGCACACAATTAACCCCTTGATTGTCCCTTGATTTTATCCCCCCTTCCCAGTCAGTGTAATGTATACAGTGTCAGAATACAGCATTATCACTGGTCACTGTATTAGTGTCATTAGCAACCTCAATGTCAGTTAGTGACCCTCTCAGCCAGTGTCAGTTAGTGCCACACAGGGCCAGTTCTACCACTAGGCAAACTAGGCAGCCACCTAGGGCGCCCTGCTGCCTAGGGAACACCCGACCATTGGTGTTATTAATCTCTTCTCTCTGCAGCAAGCAACTAAGTCTCAGCATCAGCAGGCAGCCGCCGTTCCGTTCACACATACTGTCAGAGGCGCAGCGGTGGTGGAGGACTGTGTCTGTGTCCCAACTCCTGAATGAATGCAAACATTCATTGATGGGCGCTGGTAGGCTGCATTTGATGGGCGCTGGTGAGGCTGCATTTGATGAGCACTGATTAGGCTGCATTTGATGGGTGATGGTGAGGCTGCATTTGATGGTTGCTGGTGAAGCTGCATTTGATGGGTGCCAGTTGGGCTGCATTTGATGGGCGCTGGTGAGGCTGCATGGATGGGCGCTGGTGAGGCTGCATTTGGTGGGCGCTGGTGAGGCTACATGGATGAGCACTGGTGGGGCTGCATTTGGTGGGCGCTGGTGAGGTTGTATTTGATGGGCGCTGGTGAGGCTGTATTTGATGGGCGCTGGTGAGGCTGTATTTGATGGGCGCTGGTGAGGCTGCATGGATGGGTGCTGGTGAGGCTGCATTTGATGGTTGCTGATGGGGCTGCATTTGATGGGCACCGGTGAGGCTGCATGGATGAGCGCTGGTGAGGCTGCATGGATGAGCGCTGAGGAGGCTGAATTTGATGGGCGCTGGTAAGGCTGCATGGATGGGCGCTGGTGAGGCTGCATTTGATGGGCGCTGGTGGGGCTGCATTTAGTGGATGCTTCATTAAAAAGGCAGAGTATTTTTTTGGCAGGGCAAAGGGGGTGGAGTCAGGGGTGGAGCCAATGCGGCGGAAAAATTTGGTTTCTCCTAGGGTGTCAAAAATCCTTGCACCAGCCTTGGCTCCAGATTGCCCGCCTTCCTATCACAGTCCCCCTATAAGTTGCTGATCACTACCATTACAGTATAGTGGATATAGCTGCGTAAATTCCAGCATATATACCATATTTTGTAGACGCTATAACTGTCATAAAAAACAATTAATATACACTTATTATTTTTATTCTTTTTACCATGTAGCGGAATATATTTTGCCCTAATTTTATAAAGAAATTCGATTTTTCTTATTGGATATCTTTTCAGTCTTTTTAAATTCATATAATAAAAAATAATAAACTCAGTGGTGGTCAAATACCACCAAAAGAAAGCTCTATTTATGTGAAAAAAGTTATATAAATTTCATTTGTGTACAGTTTTGCATTACCACTAGGGATGAGCTTCTTGTTCGAGTCGAACGCATGTTCGACTCGAACATCGGTCGTTCGTGCGTTCGCCGAATTCCGAACGTTTGGGCCGTTCGCGGCAAAATTCGTGTGGCCCACAATGCACTGCGATGGCGCAATGCATTGCTGTCTCACGATTGGCCAAGCATGCACTGTGACCCCGCATGCTTGGCCAATCGCAGCGCCAGTAGCGGGAAGAGCAATGGTTGGCCACAGGCATCCTGCCTGTGGCCAATCATAGCTCAGACTGTGTAGTGCACGCCCCACACTATATAAAGCTGCCTTTCAGGCGGCCTCGTGTAGTGTTTGTTAGCATCTGAAGCAGTGGGTGTTCTGTGTACCTTCAACACAGTTACACACCAATCGTTTTTGGCTGATTTACTATTTTGCTCTTGTGTAGTGGTTACTGTCTGTGCCCTGACCGCAGTATACACCACTATATTCACCTCACCTATATAGCTAGTGATCTAGCTTTAATAATAGAGCTTGCAGTCAGTAGTGTTAGTGCGTGCTGTCTGCGTGCTCTGTACCCAGTACATACCACTATATACACCTACATAGCTGTTCTCTATTTGAGCCCGATTGTCATTTGCTGGAGTTATTGGAAGTTGTGTGTGCCTCCAGCACAGCACAGTATACATCTGTATATACCCCTTTAACTCTGCTGTTTTCTGGTTATTGTCTGCGTGCCCTGACCGCAGTATACACCGTGATATTCACCTCACCTATATAGCTAGTGGTCCATCTTTAACAATAGAGCTTGCAGTCAGCAGTGTCACTCAGGAGATAGTGCGTGCTGTGTGCCTGCTCTGTACCCAGTACATACCGCTATTATCCACCTACATAGCTGTTCTCTATTTGGGCCCGATTGCCATCTGCAGGAGTTATTGGAAGTTGTGTGTGCTTCCAGCACAGCACAGTATACATCTGTATATACCCCTTTAACTCTGCTGTTTTCTGGTTATTGTCTGCGTGCCCTGACCGCAGTATACACCGTGATATTCACCTCACCTATATAGCTAGTGGTCCATCTTTAACAATAGAGCTTGCAGTCAGCAGTGTCACTCAGGAGATAGTGCGTGCTGTGTGCCTGCTCTGTACCCAGTACATACCGCTATTATCCACCTACATAGCTGTTCTCTATTTGGGCCCGATTGACATCTGCTGGAGTTATTGGAAGTTGTGTGTGCTTCCAGCACAGCACAGTATACATCTGTATATACCCCTTTAACTCTGCTGTTCTATAAAAAAGGCATCTGCAGGAGTTAGTGGGTGTTGTGTGCCTCCAGCACAATATAAACTACCCAACTACTGTTTTACCCAACTCCCTTCAGGCCATTACCATGTCTGGAAGGCCAGCAAGGAGAGGCAGACAGGCGCGAGCCGATAAAAGAGGGCAAGCAGGCTCTGTGTCTAGAGACAACAGTGCTGGTCGGGGACGCGGTGCATTGTCATCAGCACGTGGCCATGGGACATGCTTGTCCTTCTTTTCTGCAGCTGGACATGTTGAACCGCAACATGCCAACGACTTGGTAGAGTGGATGACCAAGCCCTCTTCATCCTCCTCATCCTCTCTCACCCAGTCTCAGGGTAGTAGAAAAGCAGCTGCTAACACATCGTCGTCCCTCCTCTCAATGTCATCATCAGTGACTCCTTCCCTAGACCCACCACGTCCTCCTGAGGAGTCTCCTGAACTCTTTGAGCACAGTGTTGGGTACATGCTCCAGGAGGATGCCCAGTGTTTGGTGGGCTCTGATGATGACACTCAGCTAGAGGAAGGCAGTAGCGTGAGCACAGAGAGAGGGGATGCTCAAGAAGGACAGCAATCTGGCAGTCATGTTCCACAAGCTGCAGCATACTGCCAGGTTTGCTACAGCGATGAAGAGGGAGGGGATGATGAGGGCACTGACTCCACGTGGGTGCCTGGAAGGAGGGAGGAGGAGGAGGAGGAGGAGGAGGCACATGTCCAACGAGGCAGGATGCCCTCCGGGGGCCAGCTTAGGGGCAGCACACCGACTGAATCATACCGCAGAGCTCCGCCTGCGCAGAGCGCTTCCTCTGCGCGTTATTCTAAAAGTTCTTTGGTGTGGGCCTTTTTTGAGACGAGTGCATCAGATCGCACCGCTGCTATTTGCAACATATGTCTCAAGCGTATCTCACGTGGCCAAAACATCAGCCGCTTGGGCACCACATGCTTGACCAGACATATGTTGACCTGCCATGCAGCTCGTTGGCAAGCATACCTCAAAGACCCACACCAAAGAACAAAGCGGACCTTTCCTTGCTCCTCATCAGCTGGCATCTCCAACCCCACTAGACCTTCAGTCCTCTCTGAAACCTGCTCTGAGAGGAATGAAGGTGTAGAATTAGGTGTGTCACAGCCAAGTGCTTCCGGGAACTCTGCTAGTGGTACATCCACGTCCGATTATAGCAGACAAATGTCCCTGCCCCAGCTGCTGGACCGGCGGAAGAAATTTACTCCCAGCCATCCACATGCCCAGCGGTTGAATGCTAGCTTGGCTAAATTGCTAGCACTTCAACTGCTGCCTTTTCAGTTGGTAGACTCGGCCCCCTTCCGTGAGTTTGTACAATGTGCGGTTCCTCAGTGGCAGGTCCCCAAACGCCACTTTTTCTCACGGAAGGCAATTCCGGCTCTCTACCGGCATGTGGAAGGCAATGTCCTTGCCTCGCTGGACAGGGCGGTCAGCGGTAAGGTGCATATTACCGCTGACTCATGGTCCAGCAGGCATGGACAGGGACGTTACCTGTCTTTCACGGCCCATTGGGTCACTCTTCTGGCTGCTGGGAAGGATGCAGGACAAGGTGCAGTAGTATTGGAGGTTGTTCCGCCACCACGCCTCCAAAATGCTACTATTGGTTGTGACACACCTCTCTCCTCCACCCCCTCCTCTTCTTCTTCCTCCATGGCCTCTTCCAGTGCTCTGTCCTCAGAACCAGCGGTGCTCCGTAGGCGTTGCAGGGGCTACGCAAGTACGCAGGCAAAACGATGCCATGCCGTGCTTGCGCTGGTTTGTTTGGGGGACAGGAGCCACACTGGGGCGGATGTTTTGTCAGCTCTGCAGGGGCAGGCCGAGAGGTGGTTGACGCCACGCCAGCTTAAGCCAGGAATGGTGGTTTGCGACAATGGCACCAACCTCCTCTCCGCCCTCCGACAGGGACAACTGACCCATGTGCCCTGTGTAGCTCACGTCCTTAACCTGGTGGTGCAGCGGTTCTTGGGCAGGTACCCCGGCTTACAGGATGTCCTGAAACAGGCCAGGAGAGTCTGTGTGCATTTCCGCCGATCATTTAATGCCTGTGCTCGGCTGGCTGAGCTCCAAAAGGAGTTGAACCTGCCCAAGAACCGCCTTATATGTGACATGCCCACCAGATGGAACTCAACATTGGCCATGCTGCAGCGGCTGCACACGCAGCAGAGGGCCATCAATGAGTACCTGTGCGACTACGGCACCAGGACAGGGTCAGGAGAGCTTGGTTTTTTCTCACCACGCCAGTGGGGCATGATCAGGGATGCATGCACTGTCCTGTCACCGTTTGAGGAGGCCACAAGGATGGTGAGCAGTGACAGTGCATGCATCAGTGACACTATACCTCTTGTCCACCTCTTGGAGCATACGCTGCGTGGAATAATGGACAGGGCACTTGAGGCAGAACAGAGGCAGGAAGAGGAGGACTTCCTTGCCTCTCAAGGCCCCCTTTATCCAGACAGTGTTCCTGCTGTGCCACCCATCACACAGGAAGAGGGTGAGGAGGAGGAAGAGGAGGAGGAGGATGATTGTGTCAGCATGGAGGTGGAGGCTGGCACTCAGCATCAGCAGCAGCAGTCTTATAGGGATGATTTACAGTCCCAAGAAACACGTGGACTTGTACGTGGCTGGGAGGAGGTAGCTGCGGATCATGTTGTCCTTAGTGACCCAGAGGACTCCGGACCGAATGCCTCAGCTAACCTACGCTGCATGGCCTCCCTGATCCTGCAAAGCCTGCGGAAGGATCCTCGTATTCTTCGGATCAAGGAGAGGGACCATTACTGGCTGGCCACTCTCCTTGATCCACGGTACAAGGGTAAGGTTGCCGACCTTATCTTGCCATCGCAGAGGGAGCAGAGGATGAGACATCTCCGGGAGGCCTTGCAGAAAGCTCTGTGCAACGCGTTCCCAGAGACTGGGAGGTCACAAACTCCTGGTCCTGGACAACGTGTTGCTGAGGCATCAGTCAGAAGGAGCGGTGGAGAAGGTGGCCGTCTGACTGATGCTTTCAGACAATTTTTTAGTCCGCAGCCCCAAGGTATGATTGGTTCCAGCACCCATCGCCAGCGTCTAATTTACATGGTGCAGGAATACCTAGGGGCAAGGTCAGACTTGGACACCTTTCCCACTAAAAATCCTCTGGCTTACTGGGTCTTGAGGATGGATCACTGGCCAGAGCTTGCACAGTATGCAATTGAGCTACTGGCCTGTCCTGCATCCAGCGTTCTTTCGGAACGCACCTTCAGTGCTGCTGGTGGCTTCGTTACCGATCACAGGGTGCGCCTGTCCACCGAATCAGTTGATCGACTGACCTTCATCAAGATGAATCAGTCTTGGATCACCCACAGCTACCAAGCACCTGAAGCTGATGTAACCGAATAATTTTTTTTGAAATACCACATCCCTTCAAGACTGCCTATGCTGATGCTGAGTGACTGTCCTGTTATGTTGATTGTCTATCCTCTTCCTCCTCCGCTGATATGTTGGAAGAACATTTTTGGTTCTGGGTGATGCCAGCAGCCCAATTTTTCTGCCCCTGTTTAACAGGGGCGTTTAAGTACAATTTTTGATGCAATGCTTTGCAGCAGGGCTAATTCCTGCAAAAAAACTAGAGTATATGGCAGAGGTTGCAGTGTGATGGCACCAGTGCCTAAGGCCCAATTTTTCTGCCCCTGTTTAACAGGGGCGTTTAAGTAAAATTTTTGATGCAATGCTTTGCAGCAGGGCTAATTCCTGCAATAAAACTAGAGTGTATGGCAGAGGTTGCAGTGTGATGGCACCAGTGCCTAAGGCCCAATTTTTCTGCCCCTGTTTAACAGGGGCGTTTAAGTAAAATTTTTGATGCAATGCTTTGCAGCAGGGCTAATTCCTGCAAAAAAACTAGAGTGTATGGCAGAGGTTGCAGTGTGATGGCACCAGTGCCTAAGGCCCAATTTTTCTGCCCCTGTTTAACAGGGACATGTAATTACAATTCTTGATATAATATTTCACAGGAGGGCCCCTTCCTGTGCCCACCCAGAGTAACTGTGAGGACTTATAGTGTTGTGGCACCAGCACCACAACCACCAAAGGTCAATTTTTCTACCACTGTTCAACAATGGCATGTAATTACAATTCTTGATATAATCGTTCACAGCAGGGCGCTCCAGCGGCCACCAAGAGTCACTTTGAGGGCTTACAATGTTGTTGCAAAACCAACACCTTGTTCCGCCATTTCTGCAGAGCATATAGGGCAGGCCCCTACTTTCAAACATCCAATTTACAAACATCTCCTACTTGCAAACGGAAGGAGACAACAGCAAGTGAGATGAAAAAAGATGGACGACAAAACAAATTATACAGGGGTGATAACCCTTCCCTATGTTTTCCAAAAAGCTTAAAGATATTTTTTTTGACTGGAGCTACACTTTAAAAATGTACCGGTTGAAAATGACAAACAGATTCAACTTAACACAACAAACCTACACAGTCCCTGTCTTGTTTGCACCGCCTGTATACTGCTGTTCTGAGTATATAGGGCCTGGGGGCCACACGCATTTCCTTTTTTTTAATATAGGTACAGGGTTCCCCTTAATGTGCGTACAAGACCCAAATAGGCTGGTAATGGGCAGGGAGGGCTACCCATGCCATTTTTCTGAATGATTTTCAACCATATTGCAGGAACCAGATATAACATTAAAACCGCAAGCAGTTTTAAATGGTGTTATTTCCGTTTAATGTCATTTTGTGCAGGGACTGTTCTAAACACGGGAAACACGTGGCACTTCACAGGCATACTATATAGACACCCCCCCAGGCACCATATTTAAAGGAATATTTCACTTTTTTTTTTCACTTTAATCGTCATTAAAATCAGTGCTCCCGCCAAAACGGTAGTTTTTAAAACTTTTTTTTGCAGTGACCCATGTCCCCTGAGGCAGGAGGCAGATCGCCAAACCCTTTTTAGCATACTATCTTGCATATTAGCCGTTAAAATTAGCACTTTCCAATTCGAACGTTCGAGTCCCATAGACTTCAATGGGGTTCTAACGTTCGTGCCGAACGCGGGGGTCGTTCGCAAGTTCTGGTGCGAACCGAACCGGGGGGTGTTCGGCTCATCCCTAATTACCACACAATTGGCAATTAAAGTAGAGCAGTGCTATATAGCAAAAAATGGTCTGGTCATGAAGGGGGTAAAGACTTCCGGAGGTCAAGTGGTTTAATTATAAAGCAATAAAAAATAAGTTGATTAAAAAAAAAAAAAACATAATTTTAGTGCAATGTGAGAATAAAGATATTAGTCCTATGGTTCAAAAACATAAATCCATATAAAATGATAACATAATATTCTATGAACTATGAATTAAAAGGCTACTATTTCTGACCGTTGGTGTGGTGCTATTTTTACTTTTTTTCACTATAGGATTACACTCAGGATGCCCTGTGAGACTCTTGGTAGGTGAGGGCTTCCTAATCACAGTTCTATTAGCCACATGTAGCTATATGATTTTGGACTATAAGGCCCGGTTCACACTGATGTGACAATCGCATCAGGGCGAACCGGGCCTTATAGTCCAAAATCAAATCAAATCAAAATGAAGTCAGACCTCAATTGGATCCTATTCTGTGCAATGGAACTGTCCTAATCAATGCAACTTGAGTGGCTCAGACATAGAAAAAGGTTCCTACTCTACTTTTGGTCTGACTTCGGTCCGACTTCCATTGACTTGCGTTAAAGAAGTTAATGCAAGTCGTGCCGAAGTTCGCTCTGGGGTATGACTTCAAAGTCGCGCGACTTTGAATTTGGATGCACTCAAGCCAATAGTGTAAGACCCAGCGCCTCGTATGCAGACTTTTTGTGTGTGGGGTGACAGCAAAGACATATGACAATCTTTCTTCTATGCCCTTGTACACGCGGTCGGAGATTCCGACGGAATGTGTCCTATCGGACCATTTTGTCGGATATTCCGACTGTGTGTGGTCTCCATCGGACTGTTTCCGTCGGAATATCCGTCGGACCAACTTTTCCAACTTGCCGGTAAAATTTTCCGACAAAATGCTCCGATCGGACATACTCTGATCATGTGTAGCCTACTCCGATGGACAAAGTGCCATGCATGCTCAGATCAAATTCCTAGACCAAAGCTATTGGCTACTAGCCTGAACGTAGTCCCGTCGTAACGAAATTACATCATCACGTTATGTACAATCGGATTTTCCGACAACTTTGTCCGACCGTGTGTATGCAACAGTTTCAGACAAAATCCGTCGGACAAAATCCGTCGAACAAAATCATACGGATTTGGTTGTCAGAATGTCCGACCGTGTGTGCAAGGGCTAAAAGGGTAATACCTTTAAAAATCTAAACTGTTTCTGTCATAACTGAAATATTAGTGATTAGTCCAATAAAACATTTAATATCCATTCATGTTTTACAGGAGGGAAGCCTTGCCCTTCCAGCCAAGCACTGTATGAGTACCGGCCATGCAACGATCATCCCTGTTCCGCATTCTACTGGGATGTGTCACCATGGGAACCGTGTACAGGGGAGTCACAGATACTGAACAAAAGTCTCAGCAAGAAAGACACGTGTGGCATTGGACTTCAATCCCGGAAAGTATTCTGCATAAAAAGCAACACTGGACAAGTCACAAGCAAAAGGTATTTATGTATAAACATAATTACCCCCAAAAATTTGGGGTTTTGAGAGTTCTGATTGATCTTCATCAGTAATGGCATCCATAATAGCAGAACATTATGCAAATTAAAATGGATCATCACACAGTTTTATTATATATAAATATGAAATAAATGACATAAAAGTAGAATGCCACCAGGTTACACTGTACAACACCCACCTTTATAATTACACCCCCCCCCCCCCCATGTCGGTGATCAAGTTTCCATTACTCATCAGAAGTTTTTCTCCAAAGCTGTTTAACTTATTTGTCCTTCAAAACAATCCGAAGTACGTCATATCCAGCCATTGGCTTCTGGGATAAAGGGTGTTATCAATCCCAGGAGTCAATGGGCAGCCTCCACTTTCGTCATCGCCTTCTTTCCAAAGCCGCGCTTTGTACACATTTCTCATACGTGGGATGGGTAGCCAGCAGCACTGTATCCCAGGAGGAGCTACGCATGGACTTCAGAAGCCCACACCGAAGATGGGCGCACACTTGCTAAGGAGAGCACAGTGAGTTTTTTTAAAAGAAAAATCTAATAATAAAAACTACATTTGGTACAAATGCCAGAGTGTATTAGATAAGATGAGATAATCGTCAAAAAAAGGCTGAAACTCCGCTTTAAAGTGGAACTGAACCCTCCTATCCTTTTCAGCCAAGTAATCTGCCATCTTGGTCTCTGTTTGGTCTCCAACTACCATGATGCTGCAAATGTGATCAGCTATGATACCAGCCATTTCATGGTTTGACAGTTTGGTTGAGAGCACAAGCAAATGTAACAGTTAGCATTCCCGGCATGCCGAGAAAGTACACTAAGCCCTTGTACACACGGTCGGAGATTCCGACAACCAAATCTGTCGGATTTTGTCCGAAACCGTTGCATATACACAGTCGGACAAAGTTGTCGGAAAATTCGACGTGATTATGTTATTTCGTAACGACAGGACTATGTTCACGCTAGTAGCCAATAGCTTTGGTGTAGGAATTTGATCTGAGCATGCGTGGCACTTTGTCCGATCGGAATTCTCTACACATGATCGGAGTATGTCCGATCGGAGCATTTTGTCCGAAAATTTTACCAACAAGTTGGAAAACTTGTTCCGTCAGATAATCCGACGGAAACAGTCCGATGTAGACCACACACAGTCGGAATATCCGACAAAACGGCCCGATCGGACACAATCTCCGACCGTGTGTACAAGGGCTAACTGTTTTCTGAAACCGTTACATCGATGGGTTTATTTCCGCTTTAATAATGTCTGTTTTTGCCTATGTAAGCCAACTGTCGCTTATCACCAAAAATGAGTGTGGTGTAACAAAACCAGATTTAGATTCATAACACTTTATTAATCCCAAAGGGAAATGAATGATCCTGTATTGATACAGAAAACCATTCAGTTGAGCCTTCAGGAGGTACATAAATGGCCTACAGCAAGGACGTTATTCAACTTTGGTCAAAGCTGCACAGTTTATTTTTATCTACAGATGCCCCTAAAAAAAAGGGTGAAAGGTAAACTATGCCTTTAAACCAAAATATAAACTCTTGCTCTATATAGCTTCTTCCACTCTCCCACAGAGTTGCAGTGGCTATAATCAAGGTTCAGAGTAAGCCTACATTAAGACCCATATTGTGAACCACTGCAACTGGTCTAAAGACCTAAGCCTGTGGCCAGTGTACATATGAGGACTCCAACTACTGAAATCAGATACAGTAAGTAGAGACATCTGAGGCTAACACTGTATTTGTAGAATGGTGATGTGCTTTGTGGTATTATGATATTGCACCATTATAACACAAGATATTAAGAGAATGCAATTACTTTAACTAAGTTTACAAGGAAGATGAGCAAAAATGTTCTAATTTAATCCTACATTGACAATTTGCCTGTTGTACTACTAATACTCAGAGGGCACAAAGGACTAAAAATTAGGAAAGAAATATGTAGGCAGCTGCCTAAATGTTTTTTGCCAAACAGGTTAAAGCATGGTTATGCAAGAGTTAATGTGCTCTGTAGTGTGCCTTCCCTCTGCATGTATCACTTCCTGTTTAGAGGGGATATAGGCAGGAGGAGACGGGAACTTGTGGTCTTCTAGCCGATGGGAAGTTTGGAGTGAGGCCATGGGCGTCCACAGAACTTTTTTCAGGGAGGGGCATCATTTTAAGGTCACCCATGCTCTGACCCTTTTCGACAATGTCATTATAGTGCCAGGTTATGTGATAAAGTGCCAGGTTAGGTTATAGACTGCAGACGTAGTACAGGTGATGGTCAGAGACTGCAGACATGGCCCAAGAGACTGTCAGAGACTGCGGACATGGCCCAAGAGACTGTTAGAGACTGCGGACATGGCCCAAGAGACTGTCAGAGACGGCATACAAGGCCCAAGAGACTGTCAGAGACGGCATACAAGGCCCAAGAGACTGTCAGTGACTGCATACATGGCTCAAGAGACTGTAAGAGACTGCGGACATGGCACAAGAGATGACCAGAGACTGCATATATAGCCTAAGAGACTGTCAGAAACTGAATACATGGCTCAAGAGACTGCGGACATGACACAAGACTGTCAGAAACTGCATATATGTGGGGGGTGATAGAGAGAGGGGGGTGACAGAAAGAGACAGAGGGGGTGACAGAGAGAGACGGGGTGATGGGGGGGTGAAAAAGACAGAGGGGTGAGAGAGAGAGAGGGGGGTGACAGAAAGGGGTGATGGGGGTAATCACTCCTGATCCGATCCCTGATTCCAGGGGGGGGCACTTGCCCCCCCTTGCCCCTACCTGCGGATGCCCATGAGTGAGGCCATAGATAGAAGATATCATACTCAAGATTGGGGTAACCCCTCAGTGGAGTAGCTGGCTGGTGAAGTCCACTCTTAGATGAATGAAGCGGGGGGTCGCAGTCCTAGGAACAGGATACTGAAACAGCTTGGCAATAGACCAGGAGATGGTAGCAGAGCCGCTTTGCAGGCAGCAACCAGCGGCAGCCGAGTAAGAAGGGGCCAAGTCAGCAGGCAGAGAAATTCTAGGAAGCAAGCCAAGTTTGGTAACTGCCAGGCAGTGTAGTACAGAATCAGTAGGCAAAGAAAAGGCCAGTAAATAGGTTGAGGGCAAAGATATCAGATGAACAAGGTTAACGCAGGAGCAAATGCAGAGTCCAGGAGAAAACAGGGTCATACACAGATAGGCAGGTTCAATGGATCAGGTCACAGAAATACAGGTACAAGCTGAAGACCATTCAGCAACTGCTCATGGTGACAGGCCAGGTTAAGTAGGCAACTGGGTGCCAAGTATGCACACTAATGCATGTGCGTGTGTGCAAGTATTAGCATGTGAACAATGCACACGGATATGAGCATAAACCTGCACTGGTTTTCTGGTGCTGGAATCTGGTTTGCCTTACACATGGATTGAAAACTTTATTATCTAATTTTGGAAGGTGGCTTAACTTATGGTATAAGCACCGCAGCACAGCCAGGCACAGCACATCCTTAGCCCTGTACAGCATTTACAGTATCTAACAAAGCTTGTATAACAGTGTAAATTTGCTGTCCCCTCAAAATAACTCAACACTCCATCATTAATGTCTAAACCGCTGGCAACAAAAGTGAGTAACACCAAATTTAACACACCTGCTCCCCATTCACAGCTGACACCTTGTAACACTAACGAGTCACATGGCACAGGGAGGGAAAATGGCTAATTGAGCCCAATTTGGACATTTTCATTTAGGGGTGTACTCACTTTTTTTGCCAGTGGTTTAGACATTAATGGCTGTGTGTTGAGTTATTTTGAGCGAACAGCAAATTTACACTGTTATACAAGCTGTACACTCGCTAATTTACATTGTAGCAAAGTGTCATTTCTTCAGTGTTGTCACATAAAAAGATAGAATAAAATATTTACAGAAATGTGAGGGGTGTACTTACTTTTGTGAGATATTGTATATCAAGAGAGACTGGAAATTTGATTTTTATTCAAAATGTTGCACCAAAATGTGTTGTTGGGAAGTAAAGAGGACAATGATGTAAAAAAGATTTTCCAACATTAATAGATAATGAAAGTGGGGGTTGGCTTGAGTCCTGGAAGATAGGTATTCTAAAGCCTCGTACACACGATCGGATTTTCCGACGGGAATTGTGTGATGACAGGCTGTTGGCGGAAAATCCAACCCTTTGTATGCTCCAACAGACAATTGTGGTTGGATTTTCTGCAGACAAATGCCGGATGGCAGGCTTTAAAATTTTCCACGGACAAATGTCTGTTGTCGGATTTTCAGAGCATGTGTACACAAGTCCGTCGGACAAAAGTCCAAAGTACAAACAGGCATGCTCAGAAGCAAGTATGCGTCAGAAGCGCTCGGTCTTGTAAACTAGCATTCGTAATGGAGAATTAACATTCATGACGTGGCAAATTATGAAATCTCCAAATGCAGCGCACAATTCTCTTCTTCTTTAATGGGATAATAATGAAGCTGCTTTGCTGGTGATACTGATGGAGTTATTGCAAACAAATTTTCAAAGGCTTTTTTTTTTCTAGTGATATCAAGAATAATATTATTATGCTTTTTTTTTTTTTACAACTATGTTGGTGTCTCTTGTCAATTTTACATTGTATTTTTTTTAAATGTAACTGCCGACTCCCAAACTGTCATTTGAAGTAAAACATATAGCCAAGTATTATTCTACATAATTTTTTTATTGTGCATTAAAAAAAGAAAACAAATAAAATTAGACATGCTATCTGCCAATAGAGCTTAACCAAAAAGTGCATTCTATGCATCCAAAAATATAGAAAATATACCAAATCAAATCATTATAATTCAACCAAAAAATAAAATAAAAGCCTCATGCATGTGTCCTGCTTCTTAAAGAGGAAGTAAATCCTGATGGGTTTACTTCCTCTTTCATTCCCTGCAAAGGCAAAGCATAATGGACTACTATGCATCGCATAGTAGTCCATTATGTGTCACTTACCTGACACAGGAGCCAGCGATGTCACCGCTGTCCCCTGTAGTCCGGTGCATCCATCTTTTCGGTGGGGTCTCGCAGCTCCGCGGCTGTCATTCGGCGGAGCCGCAATGACGTCACTCCCGCGCATGCGCACGGGAGCTGACACGCGCGGCAGCTCCATTGTTGGAAAAGCCGCGCTCAGTGCGCCTGTGCGCCGCTGTCTACGGCGCATGCGCCGTAGACAGCGGTGCCTGTCTTCGGGCAAATATCTCCTAAACCGTATAGGTTTAGGAGATATTTCTTGGACCTACAGGTAAGCCTTAATCTAGGCTTACCTGTAGGTCAAAGTGGTTTGTAAGGGTTTACAACTACTTTAATATAGCTGGTCAACAATGCCAAGAGTTGGTGAAAGCAGGGGTCCGTTATCCGGAGATAATTCCGAAAATCATCTGGATTATTCTCCTGGAGCTTCCACAGCAAAGGCATATGACATAATTGGTCACGATTAATAACGCAACCAATTTTTGGTCCAAGAAATCCTCTTCCTCCTGTTCCTGGATGGGACTTGGGTCAAAGCAATAACTCCAAGGCCAATATTAAATAATACGTTATCTCCTCCAATTCCGCAACAGAAACGAACAACGCAAAATTAAAACCGCAAACTGAAAAGCATGAAATGAAAAGTGCGATTCAACACTCACCAAACTTCTACTAACAAGAAATTAGCAGAAGGAGCCCAAAGGGTGGCGCTAAAGAGTGTGCATTGGAAAAATGCTTTAAAAAAACTGGGACAAATTGCCCAGAAATTGTGAACAAGCAAGTCATTCACACCTGACTTTTTGTTACACAAAGCCACAGGTTTTCATTGTGCAGAATTATAACCTTGCCACTGGCATCCCAAAAACTGATGGCATCATTGGTTGATAAGAAGGGTGTCAGATACCTGCACAACATCCGTGTTTGCCTCTCCATGCCCCTCGCTGCCAGCACTGGAATCACATTAACAGAGAAAAGGAGAGACAGTAAGGGAGTCAGTTCCAGTGTGTTAAGGTGGAGGAATAAATCACCTCTAATGTTTGGGGGGGGGGGGCGTTACATGTTTGGATGCTGCTGCAAAATATTTGTTTAGTTTTTACATTTTAGATTGGTGTGCAGAATTTTAAATGCTACCTTTACTAAATAATTGTTGAAAAACTGCTAGACAACAGTGATGTATGCTTAATGGGTACGAAACCTTTATTCTACATGATAGGCCCACTATGATTTATGTCTACTGCTAACAGCATTGTGTTTTGTATTACAGGTGCCCAGAATCTAACAAACCCGACACCAGCCAGCCATGTCCTCTGCCCTGTACTAGAGACTGTGTTGTCAC
Organism: Lithobates pipiens; assembly: GCF_037356315.1. Taxonomy (NCBI): domain Eukaryota; kingdom Metazoa; phylum Chordata; class Amphibia; order Anura; family Ranidae; genus Lithobates; species Lithobates pipiens. Next base: position 78,329,882 of record NW_027507784.1, on the reverse strand, counting down.
CCTTTTCAGTGAGTGGACTCCTTGCCCAAAAACCTGCCAACCTGGTGAGTGTACATGTAAAGCCAAATCATCATTTCCAGAAAAGAGGTTACAGTTGTATTAAACCCTCAGTGTTTTTTAGGTTAACACCCTGAGCACAATAAAATAAACATCCCATAGTAAGCTGTTTGTTCAAATTCTTACCCCGCCACTTGCCACGTATAACATTCAGTGCTGTTGGTTCCTGCTTTCTTAGTGCTGATTCCCTGAACTTCCAGGCTTCACTTGCAAGAGTTAACTGTTAACAGTGCAGTCTTGAGCCAATCTGTTTGCTTGGAGAAGGGAGATGCAGTGGAGTGCCTTGCCATCCTAGGCTACAGGGCTGTGTGTCTCTACTGATGCACACAGTGCACCCATGGTATGTATGTGAGCCACCCAGGCTGCATGTAAGTATAGTCCTGTGCCTGCTGCTGTGAGTGCTGGCTGGGAAGGAGCCCACCCATGTTGCAGACGATGATAGAGGAGAACTAAAGGCTCTTTCACACCGGACGGATCTGTGATTATCCGCCCCGTGGACATCTGCTTGCTCAGCGGGGATCGCTCCGTCAATCCCCGCTGAGCAGGAAGATGACAGGTCCATTTCTGCGCACTGTGCAGGGACGGACCTGTCAGAGTGCTGCTCTCCCCTATGGGAGATCGGATGACGACAGACCACAGAGTCCGTCGTCACCCAATCCGACCCGCAGGCGGATGGAAAAGTAGGTTTTTCCTCCATCACAATTTTTCGGGTCGGATGTCTGCGGACATGTCACCGCTGACATCCGACGCTCCATAGACCTATATGGAGCATCTGTTCAGGTCCGCCTAAAAAACTGACAGGTGGGCCTGAATGTATCGGTCATGTGAAAGAGGCCTAAAAGTCCCGGGAGCTGCACATCAGAACAAGACCCGCTGTGTGTTAACAAGTGGCAGTCTCAGCCTGGACCCCCACCAGGCCACTCCTCCAACACCTTTTGCTCCGTCATCCAAGGTTTACTCATGGGTAAGGGGCAGTTTATATGCATCATCGGCCACCACTAAGTGAGTAATTTAAGTGTCAGGTGTGTGGAGCAGAATACCAGGCTGGTCATAGGGATTATATCATTAGGAAGATACATCAAATCATCTATAGGAGATCTAATTGCTAAAAAATCTTGAATGGCCAGTCTCTAATTAAGTATATACACTATATTGCCAAAAGTAGCGGGCCTTTAAACGCAATGGCATCCCAGTCTTAGTCCGTAGGGTTCAATACTGAGTTGGCCCTCCCTTTGCAGCTATAACAGCTTCAACTCTTCTGGGAAGGCTGTCCACAAGGTTTAGGAGTGTGTCTATGGGAATGTTTGACCATTCTTCCAGAAGCCCATTTATGAAGTCTCCCCTCTAATTTATCACAAACGTGTTCCATCGGGTTGAGGTCAGGACAGTCAAGTTCGTCCACACCAAACTCGCTCATCCATGTTTTTATGGACCTTGCTTTGTGCACTGGTCCAAATCATTTAATGGGGATTATGGTGTGGGGTTGCCTTTTAGGGGTTGGGCTTGGCCCCTTAGTTTCAGTGAAGGGAACTCTTAAGGTGCCAGCATACCAAGACATTTTGCTCAATTTCATGCCCCAAACTTTGTGGAAACAGTTTGGGGATGGCCCCTTCCTGTTCCAACATGACTGTGCACAAAAGTGACAAAATATACCGCACTATCTAGACAAAGCAGCCAGCACAGAGGTGTAAAATAAACAGAAATATGTCGAGAAAATGTGCAGCGCTAAAAAGATAATCAATATCAAAAGTAAAATGTAAGAATACATATTGACATATATTCCATGAAAAAATAATGTCCAAGATATAAATGTAAAGGAAAACAAGCAGGTCCTAGTGTATTCCAAAGTGTAAAGTCCAAAAATTGGGTGAATAACAGTCACAAAGTGAACATCCAGAGTGAACATCCAAACGTGACAAAAGTGACATACAAGTTCCACCACCAGAAGAACCAGTCGCTTACCAGAAAGAATGGACTCATACAGGTATACACCTGATGAGTAAAACAAACTTTGCAAGATGACCAGAGAATTCAGGCTCACTATTTGGACATGGCCTCCAAACAAACGCTCCAAATCGATGGATGCAGCAGGTCAATAGTACACGAGCAAAATAACCAAACCAAGTGGAGAAAAAAGAGGAAGAACAAGGCACATAGCGTAATTCTGTAGGGAACATTTATTGTGTAAACATAAGAATTGTACTTACATTTCCAGAGTAAAAAACAAGCGCTTCAAGTCAGACAGTAACCATGGGATCAGCGTAGCAACCATACGCGTTTCGCCTAAACAGACATCATCTGGGGTGCCTGTTGATGCCAGATGATGCCTGTTTAGGCAAAACTTTGTCTTTTTATATTAATTGTTGAGAACAGCTGGTACATGAACTTTTTCCTTAATCTGTGTCCTGCGATGCATAGTAGTCCATTATGCTTTACCTTTGCAGGGAATGAAAAGAGGAAGTAAATCCATCAGGGTTTACTTCCTCTTTAAGAAAGGCTGCAATAGAGCTATGGCCTTGCCCATTCCAACATACTATGCCTAATGCCCTGTACACACGGTCGGACTTTCCGACGGAAAATGTGCGTTTCGGATCTTGTTTTCGGAAAATCCAATCGTGAGTGGGCTCCATCTGACTTTTTCCAACTGGAATTTCCAACACACAAAGTTTGAGAGCAGGATCTAAAATTTTCCGACAACAAAATCTGATCGTTTAAGTTCCAATCGTGTGTAGACAATTCCGACGGACAACGTGCCACGCATGCTCGGAATAAATTACGAGACGAAAGCTATTGGCTACTGGCCCGTTTATAGTCCCGTCGTACTAGTTGTACGTCACCACGTTCAGTGCGACCGTGTGTATGCAAGAGAAGTTTGGGGCAAAATCCGTCGGAAAAAAATCAGATGGATTTTGTCGTCGGAAAAAATCAGACGGATTTTGTCGTCGGAAAAAATCAGACCGATTTTGTTGTTGAAAAGTCCACCCTGTGTGTACAGGGCATTAGAGTCCTTTTGAGCAAATCCATCTTTGAATAGTTAAGTTGGCCATGACTATGCTTCTCAGCAGCCAAGAAACTTTCTTTTTTTTTAACAGGTTAAAACTTTCTAACTTTAGCACAATTTCAGCATTTCCTGGTTTTACCCATTCGCTGGAGCCACTTTTTGAGCCTCAAAGAATAAATGCTGCAGGCTGTATCAACTTCCCTTCCCTCCTGTACAGCTACTAAATGACAAGTGTCTTAGTTATTTTTATTTCAAGCTGAGTATTGAGGTGATAAACCTGGTAGATTTAGCACACAGCTGAAGTGAACAATGACTGGGGTGAGTGTTCAGTGAACCCAACACTGCAGCGGAGATCCCCCGACTCCCTTCGGCTGTACTAGATGAGCATCGGAGAACAAATGAAAGGAACGGCTGCTTGATGGGCTTCTCAGATGGAATCTGCAACATCTGTGATGCTATTATTTCCAGCAAAAAATAAAGGAAAAAAAAAAAACTGCAGAATTATAGAAAGAAATAATAGAATGTTCAGGGGGAACAATCTTTGTCTCGACACGGGAGACCGCGCTACCTGGGTAAACAGCTCTGCTGAAAATAATCTATTAGGCAATAAGAAGGAAAAAAACTCAACAGCTGTTTAGTCTGTATTTTTCCAAGCAGAATATAAAAGAAAACAAAAGAGATAATAACATTTTTAATAAAAGAATTAGGTCATCCTTTAGACTGTATGACTTTATTGATCTGCAGAACGCTAACAATATTAAATGATACTCTGTTGTCAGGGAGCCAAACAACCGAGAGCAGGTGTCGGGAAATATCTCATCAAAGGAAATTTAAAAGTGACTTATAAGTCACCGCGCAGGAGGCCATTAGGAGGTCTTATTGTTGAACCTATTTTGGGAACCTGGGAAACAAATACAAAAGTGAGTACACCCCTCACATTTTTTAAAATATTTTATTCTATCTTTTCATGTGAACACTGAAGAAATTACACTTGTCTACAATGTAAAGTAGTGAGTGTACAGCTTGTATAACAGTGTAAATTTGCTGTCCCCTCAAAATAACTCAACACACAGCCATTAATGTCTAAACCACTGGCAACAAAAATGAGTACACCCCTAAGTGAAAATACCGTATATACTCGAGTATAGGCCGACCCGAATATAAGCCGAGGCCCCCAATTTACCCCCAAAAAAACTGGCAAACTTATTGACTCGTGTATAAGCCGAGGGTGAGACATGCCTGTCCATCCCTGTGTGTGTGTCCGTCCCTGTGTGTCCGTCCATCCCTGTGTGTCCGTCCATCCCTGTGTGTGTGTGTGTCCATCCATCCATCCATCCCTGTGTGTGTGTGTGTCCATCCATCCATCCATCCCTGTGTGTGTGTGTCTCCATCCATCCATCCATCCCTGTGTGTGTGTGTCTCCATCCATCCATCCATCCATCCCTGTGTGTGTGTGTCTCCATCCATCCATCCCTGTGTGTGTGTGTCCGTGTGTGTGTGTGTGTGTGTGTGTGTGTGTGTGTGTGTGTGTGTGTGTGTGTGTGTGTGTGTGTGTCCAGCCTACCTGTGTCCCGAGCCTCCGTCCCGTGCCTTGCCTCCGTCCCGTGCCGTGCCTTGCCTCCTTGCCTCCGTCCCGTGCCGTGCCTTGCCTCCTTGCCTCCGTCCCGTGCCGTGCCTTGCCTCCTTGCCTCCGTCCCGTGTCGTGCCTTGCCTCCGTCCCGTCCCGTGCCGTGCCTTGCCTTGCCTCCGTCCCGTGCCTTGCCAGGATCGCCGCTCTTCGTCGGCGCCTCGGCGGACATACTACAATTCGAAAGCCGCGCCTCCGCCTCCGCCTTCGCCTGTGATAGGCGGAACACTGAATTTCCCAGCAGCCTGTGTTCCGCCTATCACGGACATCGTCTCATCCTCGTACTACGGACGAGGATGAGACGATGTCCGTGATAGGCGGAACACAGGCTGCTGGGAAATTCAGTGTTCCGCCTATCACAGGCGGAGGCGGAGGCGGAGGCGCGGCTTTCGAATTGTAGTATGTCCGCCGTCTGTCTGCTCGATACGCTGATCGAGCAGTCAGACGGCGATGACTCGAGTATAAGCCGAGGGGGGCACTTTCAGCCTCAAAAAAGAGGCTGAAAATCTCGGCTTATACTCGAGTATATACGGTATACAAACTGGACCAAAAGTGTCAATATTTTGTGTGGCCACCATTATTTTCCAGCACTGCCTTAACCCTCTTGGGCATGGAGTTCACCAGAGCTTCACAGGTTGCCACTGGAGTCCTCTTCCACTCCTCCATGATGACCTCACAGAGCTGGTGGATGCTAGAGACCTTCCAATTTCCGTTTGAGGATGCCCCACAGATGCTCAATAGGGTTTAGGTCTGGAGACATGCTTGACCAGTCCATCACCTTTACCCTCAGCTTCTTTAGCAAGGCAGTGTTCCTCTTGGAGGTGTGTTTGGGGTCGTTATGTTGGAATACTGCCCGGTTGCCCAGTCTCTGAAGAGAGGGGATCATGCTCTGCTTCAGTACGTCACAGTGCACTTTGACATTCATGATTGCCTCAATGAACTGTAGCTCCCCAGTGCCGGCAGCACTCATGCAGCCCCAGATCATGACACTCCCACCACCATGCTTAACTGTAGGCAAGTCACACTTGTCTTTGTACTCCTCACTTGGTTGCCGGCACACACACTTGACACCATCTGAACCAAGTAAGTTTATCTTGGTCTCATGAGACCACAGTACATGGTTCCAGTAATCCATGTCCTTAGTCTGTTTGTCTTTAGCAAACTGTGTGTGGGCTTTCTTGTGCATCATCTTTAGAAGAGGCTTCCTTCTGGGACTACAGCCATGCAGCCCAATTTGCAGCCCATACGCGGCACACTGCAATTTGGTGCAGTGTGTGGCGTATGGTCTGAGCACTGACAGACTGACCCCCCCCCCCCCCACCACTTCAACCTCTGCAGCAATGCTGGCAGCCCTCATATGTCTATTTCCTAAAGACAACCTCTGTATATGATGCTGAGCACGTGCATTCAACTTCTTTGATCGACTATGGCGAGGCCTGTTCTGAGTGGAATCTGTCCTGTTAAACTGCTGTATGGTCTTGGCCACGGTGCTGCAGCTCAGTTTCAGGGTCTTGGCAATCTTCTTATAGCCATCTTTATGTAGAACAACAATTCTGTTTTCCCGATTCTCAGAGAATTCTTTGCCATGAGGGGCCATGTTGAACTTCCAGTGACCAGTATGAGAGAGTGAGAGTGATAACACCAAATTTAACACACCTGCTCCCCATTCACACCTGAGACCTTGTCACATGACACAGTGTAGAGAAAATGGCTAATTGGGCCCAATTTGGACATTTTCACTTAGGGGTGTACTCACTTTTGTTGCCAGTGGTTCAGACACTAATGGCTGTGTGTTGAGATATTTTGAAGGGACAACAAATTTACACTGTTATACAAGCTGTACACTCACTACTTTACATTGTAGCAAAGTGTCATTTCTTCAGTGTTGTCACATGAAAAGATAGAATAAACAATTTACAAAAATGTGAGGGGCGTACTCACTTTTGTGAGATACTATATATATGTATATGTATATATATATATATATATATATATATATATTCAGCCACTTTATAAAAAGTGCACGCACACTATGAGTTAATTCCAAGGAGATGCATAACATCTTTAGAACTTATCTCTATGATTTATATCTGACAGCTTTATGCAGGAGCATAAGGAGCTGTATGAGAGGAGAGAAGAACACAGAGCAGCTATGCCTGCCCCTCCCCTCTGCTTCTCATTCAGAGGAGCTCACATAATTCAAAAGCTTCAGTGATTGGGCAGGCGGGTGGGGAGGGTGGAAATAGCTTTGTGCCCATCCTCCAGGAGTGCAAAAAATTGGAAATAATAGAGATAAGCCCAGGGGGTGTCATGCACTCCCTTGGACTGAATTCACAGTGTGCCTTCACTTTTTACAAAGAAGCCAAATTCTTGGAATTCAGCTTTAATCCCACCTATGTACTTGATTTTGCCCTATTTCCAAAAGGATTCATGATATTGTTTATGTGATAACTTAATATTCTGTTTCAGGGAACAGCTCTGTGGTTAAACAGACCCGATACAGAATCACCCTACAAGAGGCACTTAATGGGGGTCAGCAATGTCCCGACACCTTATATGAAGAGCGAGAATGTGAGGATGTCCCTAACTGTCTTCTGTTCAGGTATTTATTGTTAAGCTTCTGTATACATATAAGGGGATTCTAAAAATGTTACACTCTTAGCCCTTGTACACACGGTCAGAGATTCCGTTGGAATGTGTCCGATCGGAGTGTTTTGTCGGATATTCCGACTGTGTGTGGTCTGCATTGGACTGTTTCCGTCGGAATATCCGTCGGACCAAATTTTCCAACTTGCCGGAAATATTTTCCGACAAAATGCTCCAATCGGACATACTCCGATCATGTGTAGCCTACTCCGACGGACAAAGTGCCACGCATGCTCAGATCAAATTCCTACATCAAAGCTATTGGCTACTAGCCTGAACATAGTCCCGTTGTAACGAAATAACGTCATCACATTCTGAGCGATCGGATTTTCCGACAACTTCGTCCGACCGTGTGTATGCAACAGTTTTGGACAAGATCCGTCGGACAAAATCCGACGGACAGAATCCAACGGATTTGGTTGTTGGAATCTCCGACCGTGTGTACAAGGGCTTAGAGATTGAACAATAACAAGGTTTTGGAATAAATCTGCAGTTAAAATATATGTATTTAAAATGTAGCTAGCGTAAGATGTATATCCATACATGAACAACTTACTTGTGAGTAGCTTGTCAAAGACATCACACTTATCCATTTGACTATGACCTCCTTTCTACTCAAATGGCTAGCATTATCTTTGCTCAGATGTCATCTGGGTTCAGCATCCACAATGCAGGCCCAGGGTAGATCCAATCATCTAAATCCCAATGGCTGTGATGTGCTTTTTATGTTTTTGGCCCTGTGTACTTGTCACATACAACTCAGCCTCCTGGTGCTGCCTCTCAGTCTTTGACCAGTTAGTGTAAAAATCCATCACATCATAAGTCTCAGTCCCCCTGCTGTATCTCATTCTCTGACAAATCAGTGTAAAAACCCATCGTACATAGCTCAGTTTGTCTGCTGCCTTTAACTCTGTTGCCATACATATTAAAGATCCATCACACTTACACAGTTGAGTTCCATGTCTGCCTCTCACTCTTTGACCAACACTTGTTAAAATCCATTACATAAAAAAAACACTCTCTCTGCTTCATATAATTTTACCATTTTACAACCAGTTGGTATAAAAGTTCATGATATTCACCTCCTTGTTAGTTGCTAGTGTAAGAATCTATCACACACAGCCCAGCCCTTCTGCTGTTTCTCACTCTGTGACCAGATAGTATAAAATTCCAATACTCTCACAGAGCTCAGGCTCTCAGCTGCATCTTATCCAGTGTCCTGCCAGTGTAAACATCTATCATACTCGCCCATTTCCATTCCTTAGTTGCCTTTCTCCCTGTGTCTAGCCAATGCAAAAGTCCATCTTAATTAGGGCCGGTTCACACTGCAGGCGATGCGAGGCGACACCGACTTGCCTCGCCGCGACCTGCCGCGACCTCAGCGGCGATTTGCAAATGACTTCTGTATAGAAGTCAATGCAAGTCGCCCCGAGGTCGCCCAGAAGTAGTACAGGAACCTTTTTTCTGAGTCGGAGCGACTCGAGTCGCTCCTCTCAGAACGGTTCCATTGTACAGAACGGGGGCGACTTGTCAGATTGCGGCGAGGCAAGTCGTGTCGCCTCGCATCGCCCGCAGTGTGAACCGGCCCTTACACAGCTCAGCCCCTGTGCTGCCTCTCACTTTATGACCAGGCAGTTTAAAAATCTATCTGAGGTTCTCCCAGCAGTGCGGCCAACTTCTCCTCCACTCCCTCCCATTGGCTTTCATCTGCTGCAAGAGGAGCCACAGGGGGACCAATTTTGATAATTGTCCTCCCCCTCACCCCGCTGCACAGATCACCCTCCCCATCAACAATCAAACTCCTCCACACACGGGGGGACACTGGAGGGGAGAACGCACACATGGGGGGGACACTGGAGGGAGAACGCACACACGGGGGGACACTGGAGGGAGAACGCACACACGGGGGGACACTGGAGGGAGAACGCACACATGGGGGGGACACTAGAGGGAGAACGCACACACGGGGGGACACTGGAGGGAGAACGCACACATGGGGGGACACTGGAGGGAGAACGCACACACGGGGACACTGGAGGGAGAACGCACACACGGGGGGCGACACTGGAGGGAGAATGCACACACGGGGGGGGGACACTGGAGGGAGAATGCACACACGGGGGGACACTGGAGGGAGAACGTACACACGGGGGGGACATTGGAGGGAGAACGCACACACGGGGGGGACACTGGAGGGAGAACGCACACACACACACAAGGGGACATGCACACAGGAGGACACTCTCACAGGAGGGCACTCACACAGGACGACACCCACACAGCACAGGAGGACATGCACACAGGGGAACACTCACACAAGAGGACAATGCACACAGGGGGACATGCACACAGGAGGACACACACATCACAGGGGGACACACACATCACAAGGAGACACACACACAGGGGGACACGCACACAGGGGGACACGCACACATCACAGGAGAACATGCACACAGGGGGACATGCACAAAGGGAGACATGCACAAAGGGAGACATGCATAAAGGGAGACATGCACAAAGGGGGACATGCACACAGGGGGACATGCACACAGTCAGGAGGACACTGTGGGGTGGGTGGACCCGGGCCCATACATCTGTACCCCCCATCACATATGGCGAGTCACCGGATGCCGATAATAATACTTATAACGGCGCGCTGCTCCCCGCCGGCCTCTCCACTCTTCTCGTCCGTTCCAGGTGATGTCACGACACATACAGTACAGGCCCCTGGGACGGACGGGAGGGAAGGAGGGGCCAGCGAGGAGCATTGCGCAGTTAGAAGTATTATTATCGCATCATGACATGTAATACAGCCGCTGCAAGTGGCCTCTCATGTGGCCGAGTCTGGGGGCCCCTAATGTCCTCGGGCCCTCGGGTGTCGTCTGAGTGACCGACTGGTCAGTCTGCCCCTGGAGATGTACCTGTCATCCTCCTTCTCAGCGGGGATCAGCGGATTAATCTCTGCTGAGCAAACTGTAGTCCGTACATGGACAAGCCCTTGTGAAAGGGCCCTTAATGTAGCACAAAGTCCTACAGGATTAAGACCAGGAAAACAAGACAATGGTGTCTGCATGCAGTATCCTTTGTTATAGGAGGTTGGGCAATAGCTCGCTCACCAATCCCAGCGGCCTTCGATATTGATGAGTGGTGTGAGGGTTCCACAGCAGGCCTCTGCAGGATCTAGCCTGAGGGATGGAACTCATCCCTGCGTGGCACTGTGCCGCAGCCTGTCTGGATCTGCCGTGAATGTGATGACACCGGCCTCCAAGCTACCGCTAAAGACCAGAAGTGGGTGCTCCTGCACCCGCTCGCCAATGACTCTCCTTTTCCCTGTTGCACAGGCCGCAACTCGCTCCCAGCACGGTCTGACACAGAGTCACTGCTTGCAGATCCAGGCCATGTCCCCAAGAGAATGATTCCATCCCCCACAGGCTTTTTATTGCCTCTCCCATCATTCTGTCGTACCTCCCCAGCTGGCTAGGATTAGTAGTCCATAACAGTTCTGTGGACTACATGTCCCAAGATGCTTTGATCCATTCTTAGTTCTCATTCACCCTGAAAGTGATGTGACAACATAGAGTCCAGGCTGGGCACTAGGACAAAAAAGCCAAACTGTAGCAATATTGCAGAGTGTCTCCTGAATATGCAGGCAAAATTAGCCAGCTCCTGGCTACATTAGCAAAAATGCCATTTGATATTTGTCAGGTAGGCTTTACGGGGCCATGCAATTTCATCAGACAAACGCTATTGCTTTCCCACAGTGCTACACTTACACAGACCTTGAGAGATCGTGTGTGTAGGCACATTGATATCTGAAGTTCAGGGACTGCTTTGTAATGGCAAAGGAACTGTTATTAATTCTATTGTGACAAGTCAGGATTTTATTCATGCAGACTTGTAAAGTAAGTGATAGGTCTACAATAATGACTAATTTAGATGTGATGCCATCCTACATCTGAGAACAACACAGAAATTGAAATGTTGTTTTCCTGTCACAGCTGAGTGATATAGCTATCATCCAGTTTTATAGTGATCAGGATTTAGAAGCTTTTTGTTGAAAGACTGACTCAAGGTTTGCAGATAAGTAGTCCTGGCACACTCCATAGTATGAGTCGGGAATGGTGAAAGCCTTTGAAAATGTATTTGGAGCTTTGTTCAAAGGCTTGCATGGAAGGGAATAATTAAATCTGTGAAATTAAGTGGGTTCTCTTCCTGTAATACATTTGCAAACAAAAAATGTGGTTAAAAGCAGCTACTAATGCCGCTACCTCCAGGATTAGTGACTATCGCTATCTGTTTGTGGGTTTGTACCTAAAGCCAGCCATAGATGGATGGAATCTTGGCTGGTTTAGCCAGGACTGCACCAAATTCGATCCACCTATGGGCTGGCTGGTTGTACTGAAGTTGATCCATCCACTGACTTGAGTAAAACTAGCCTGCTGGATTTTTTGCATGCGATCAGTGCCGGTAGCAGTGATCAATGTGAGAAGGCTCCCTGCCAACAGAAATAGCACCCCGGGAGGGATTCCTCCATCAACACTGAATGTGTAGATGGGGGAATCAAGCGATTTTCTTTCCTGCAACTCGTGGTGGAAGTAAAGAAAATTGCATAATCTATGGCTTGCCTGGCATATACACCAGCTCATACTCGATTCTGTAGACAATTAAAGAAGAATCCCAGGTGTGGTATATTATTACATGCTTACATCTGGTCCACCTGGAAGCTGTAAATCATTGTAATAGACACCTCTCCTCCAATAAACTCCATTAGCTTCCGGGTCCCATGCTGATTGGTTGCCCTTCTGCATTCTGAACTCGGATTCAGCCAATGGGCGCTCAGCATGGGCGCCATTCTGAGCATTTTCTGAATTAACAGCTTCAGCCCCGGAAGATTGTACCCCCTTCCTGACCAGAGCACTTTTTGTGATCCGGCACTGCGTAGCTTTAACTGACAATTGCGCGGTCGTGCGACGCTGCACCCAAACAAAATTGACGTCCTTTTTTTCCCACAAATAGAGCTTTCTTTTGGGGGTATTTGATCATCTCTGTGGTTTCTATTTTTTGCGCTATAAACAAAAAAATAGCGACAATTTTGAAAAAAAAGCAATATTTTTTACTTTACTTTACACTAGGCAGAACAGAGAAATGGCTTGTTTACATCTCTGCGTTCTGCAGCTCCATGACACGATCGTCAGGACACCAGAGGACATCGAGTCCGCAGGTCCCGCAGGCACGGAGATGATGTACGCGACACGTGCGTGCCCGCTAGCCCCACAAATTAACAGGTACGCCCATTTGCCCACCACTGCCATTGTGCCGATGTATTATCAGCGTGCAGCGGTTGGCAAGTAGTTAAAGTGATACTAAAGTCACTTTTTTTTTCTTTAAAATAACAAACGTTATACTTACCTGCTTTGTGCAGTGATTTTGCACAAAGCAGCCCAGATTCTCCTCTCCACGGGTTCCTCGTTGGCTCTCCTGGCCCATCCCCCCTGCTGAGTGTCCCCACAGGAAGCAGATTGCTATGGGGGCACCCGAGCCGAGCCGCTGCTCTGTGTGTCCATTCAGACATGGAGCCGTGGTTTGGCCCCACCCCCTTTCTCACCTCATTGGCTCACTAACTTTGATTGACAGCAGCGGAAGCGTGCCATGCTACTGTCTCAGCCAATAAAGAAGGAGAGTCCCCGGGACTAAGTATTATGGGGGGGGGATGCTGCGCACAGAAGGTATTTTATCCTAATGCATAGAATGTATTAAGATAAAAAACCTTCAAACAACAAATTTAATGTAAAGTATTCTCTGAGTGCAAATACATTACAGCGCCAAAAATAATTAAATCTGTCCTTGTCAATATATAATAATATAAATTCATCAGTGCTGATAATAAATTCACCATGAAAAATCCTTCAGTGTACATAAATCAATAATGAAATCAATTTTCACATATGTATAAAAAAAAGAAACCCGTGTTTGTGATCAATTAAGAAAAGTTCATAAATCAAGTGCAAAAGTTAAATGATAAATGGATAATGAACAGAGTGTCCACAATCAATAAAATGCATCCTTGCCTTTTATAAGCTGAAGTAAAAAATGGCAGCCGCATAGTGAATCTACAGATCCAGTGATCCCAGCGCCAAAGGTTGGTAATATGCTTACCAACTGAGTGGACGGCTTTCAATGCATTGGGAATACAGGAGGTCGGTCGCTGGGCAATTCAGAGAATGCTTTGTATTTTCTCAATGAGTGCAATGCATTTCCTGATTGGACCAGGTGGAGATCATGACATCACCACCTCACCTCGTCCAATCATAGAACACCTTGCATTCATTCAGAAAATGCAAAGCATTCTTTAACAACTTGCCGACCAGCCCCTACAGTTGTACTGCGGCAGGTTAGCACCACGGCTGCACGAACCGCTGTCATTGTACGTCGGCCACTGTCACAAGGGAGTAAACACTGATGAGTTTTACTTCCTCTTTTGCTCCCCGCAAGGCTTGCAAATTAAAAGCATAATTGCTCACACTAGCCCATTGTATGACACTTACCTGCAAACGAAGCCCACGCTGTCCCCTGTGCAGGCCGCATCCATCTTCGCCTCTCTTCCTTCTAGGGTCCACGGACTCCGGCTCTGTGATTGGCCGGAGTTGCGTGATGTCACTCCCTGTGCATGCACACAGGAGCCATCAGTCACGACACTGGGGGAAGAAACAGCACGTTGCGTCACAGCACATGCACCGATGACGACATTGGCGCACTAAAACTGAAATATCGCCTAAACAGCGCACGTTTAGGAAATATTTCCACTACCTATAGGTAAGCCTTATTCTAGGTTTACCTATAGATAAAAGTAAGACAAAAAAGGTTTACAACCACTTTAAGAGCTATTGGAGGCACGACACTAGAGCCGATGCGTGTGGCCTGCAGCAGGGATGTCCGCTGGCCACCCGCGATCGCTCGAACTGGGATCTGTCAATGTAAACAGAAAGATCCCCATTCTGACAGGGGAGTATAGAGAGATTGCCTGTTCCTAGTGATTAGGAACAGCGATCTCTCTCCTCCTACAGTCAGTCCCCCCCCCCCCCAAATTAGAAACACCTCCCTAGGGAACACTTCACCCCTTGATCACCCCTAGTGTTAAACCCTTCCCTGCCAGTGACATTTACATAGTAATCAGTGCATTTTTATAGCACTGATCGCTGTATAAATGTTAATGGTCCCAAACGAGTGTCAGAAGTGTCTGATCTGTCCGCTGCAATGTCACAGTACCGCTATAACTTTTGTGCAAACCAATCAATATCCGTCTATTGCATTTTTTTTTGTTTACCAAAAATATGTAGTAGAATACATATTGGCCTAAACTGATTAAGAAATATTTTTTTTTTTACATTTTTTGGGGGGGATATTTATTATAGCCAAAATAGCAAAAAAAAATTTTCTTTTTTTTTTAATTGTCAGTCTTTTTTTGTTTATAAAAACCGCAGAGGTGATCAAATGCCATCAAAAGAAAGCTCTATTTATGGGAAAAAATGGACATTAATTTTGTTTGGGTACAACATAGTACGACCGCGCAATTGTCAATTAAAGCAACGCAGTGCCGTATTGCAAAAAATGGCCTGGTCATTAAGGGGGCAGATCCTTTCCGGTTCTTATGTGGTGGTGCCAGTGCCAAACATCTATATTACTGTATTTAGAATGCATCATGATGACCGCTCAGTACAGGACCCAGTAGCTCCTGGAAATCACTGAAGTAGCGGTGTCTAATGCCCTGTACACACGGTCGGACTTTCTGATGGAAAATGTGCGATCGGATCGTGTTGTCGGAAAATCCGATCGTGTGTGGGCTCCATCTGACTTTTTCCGTCGGAATTTCCGACACACAAAGCTTGAGAGCAGGATCTAAAATTTTCCGACAACAAAATCCGACCGTTTAAATTCCGATTGTGTGTAGACAATTCCGACAGACAAAGTGCTCAGAATAAATTACGAGACGAAAGCTATTGGCTACTGGCCCATTTATAGTGCCGTCGTACGTCACCGCGTTCAGAACGATCGGATTTTCCGACAACTTTGTGCGACCGTGTGTATGCAAGACAAGTTTGGGCCAAAATCCGTCTTAAAAAATCCAATAGATTTTGTCGTCGGAAAGCCCAACCATGTATACAGGGCATAATTCTGTGATTTCCAGTTTCCAGGGCCACCAACCAGCTATGGTATACATTATGGTATCCAAGCTGCCATAAATAAACTTCAGCTTTAAAGCCGTATTAAATTAAATGGAGATCCCTGTGTAATTCTGAAACTTTTCAGTCCCTGGGAGTGTAAGAGGACACGGGGCCACACAATGAGAATGGAGGAGAAGCTGTGTAGGGTTTTTTTTTCACTGTCAGGGCGGTGAGGATGTGGAACTCTCTTCCACAATGGGTGGTGTCTGAAGGAAGTATGGATCGTTTTAAAAGACTTATGGATGTGCATCTTAACGAAAACAATATATGGGGATATGGGGAATGATTTTCTGCACACACACACCAATACAGGTTGAACTGGATGCACTGGTGTCTTTATTCAACCTTACCAACTATGTAAAACCCAAAACTAAAAATGTAATACAGGTATGTTGCAGTAAATTCAATCACTAGCTGAGGTGGCTGTATACGTCTTCTTTTTTGTGGCTTTTGCCCCTCAGTTTTCACCTGGAGATCTGGCCAGTAACACACCTCCTGTATTACAGTGTCCCCACTCTGGATGAAGGAGCACAGGGGTACCTTTAGACAGCAGCATTGTCAATCTGGGGGGAGGGTAGTATTAGATGTACTAGCAGATTTAAATACACTAAAACGGATGCCAAACGTCAGCTAAAACGTTATAAGTAGTTACATAGCTCCCAACTGTCCCTGATTTGGAGCAATGTCCCTCTGTGCCTCATTTGTCCCTCATTTTGGTCTGATTTATATAGATGTATATAAAATGCACTTTTTATCTATGAAAACAGTGTTTTCTAGTGCTAAACCTTTCATCTGATTTCTAAATTGCTGCATTTGTAAATTCCAAAAGCCAATATAAAGAAATAGTAATGGTAAAAAAAAAGTACTTGTGGGTTTAACCAATCTTGTTTTTTGTTTTTTTGTTCTCCTTTAAGGGGGTGGGGCAGGGGGTGTGTTCTATGCCTGCATACTTTTGATGATAGGTGTCCCTCATTCCCATCTCAAAAAGTTTTTCCTTTTGGGATAAAGGAAGTAATAGTAAACCCTGATGGGTTTACTTCCTCTTTGATTCCCTGCAAAGGTAAAGCATAATGGGCTACTATGCATTGCATAGTACCCCATTATGTGTCACTTACCTGACACAGAAGCCAGCGATGTCACTGCTGCCCCCTCTTGCACGGAGTGCCCATCTTCTTTCGTGGCTCCGGCGCTGTGATTGGCCAGAACCGCGATGACTTCACTCCCGCGCATGCGCACAGGAGCCGCTGTCCGATCAGATAGTGTCCCCATCACATAGTGTCCGCCCTGTAGTGCCCGCAGTACGGGGGACAAGGAGAAGCCAAACATCTCTGAAGATAAGCGGTGCCTGCGTACTATGTCCGGGTTCAAGCCCCACCATCCAAGTGGACAAAGAGTTAGCATATAAAAGAGCCGAGTGAAGCGAGGCCGTGCCCGAAGCGTGGCGAGCGAAGCAAGGGGCCCTGTTACTATGAGAAACTCTATGTCCACTTGGATGGTGGGGCTTCAACCTGGACTCAGTGCGCAGGCACTGTTCTTCTTCGGAGATGTTTGGCTTCTCCTCGTCCCCCGTACTGCGCAAGCGTTGCGCCTGCACAATATGGCCTGGACACTATTCGATAGGCGGACACTTTGTGTCAGAACACCTCCACTAACGGCATATCACCATTAGCAGCGGCATGCTCAGTGCGCCTGCGCGCTGCTGTCTACGGCTCATGCGCCGTAGACAGCTGTGACTGTCTTTTTGCAAATATCTCCTAAACCGTGTAGGTTTAGGAGATATTTCTTGGACCTACAGGTAAGCCTTAATCTAGGCTTACCTGTAGGTCAAAGTGGTCTATAAGGGTTTACAACCACTTTAAATGGTTTGCCTCATTTCTGTAACTGATACATTTGCTAGAGACTTACTGACTGGATCACCAGATGAAAATAGAAGAAAGAAAGCCTAAAAACTAAAACTAATGCAGCCACCACATCTAAGAAATGATAAAACTGCAATATAATAAATGTTTTCTTTTGGGTTTTATACCACTTTAGGTCAGCTGGTCTATGAAACTCACTCAGTTCTATACCCCCCTTGTACTGCCCAAGCACTGATGGTGGGGGCCCGCTGGCTCCTGTCTTTCCTTCTGCTTGCTTACAATGGCCCTGTGTCAGGCAAAGGCACCGCCTGATTGCTCAAGCAGATAAGCTGAAGACACATTTCACTTAGCTCGCTTCCTATAATTATCTCACCTCTATACTTTCATAAGCTGCTGCACATGAGCCATCGAAATACACACAGACATTAAACTACCATCTACTCCTTGAAGCCGGGGAATACAATTGCTTCTAATTTTCTTGTGAAGAAGAAAAAAAACCATTAAGCTGCTTTCCGATGTATAGGGTTTGGAAATATATTTGTGTTTGCTCCCATAGTGATTGCTCTATAATGACAGGAAAGGTAGTAGCAGGAGACCAGCTGCCTGCATATTACTATGTGACTATGCTATAAATGTGTCTGCTGGCTGATCAATATCTGTGATTCAAGTCCTACTTCATCTTAAATGGCAGAAGAAAAAAAAAAGGTGTTTAAGTACAAAGGTGCTCTGATGTCGGAAGGTGACGGAACTGACATACGTATAGCGAAGAGTCTGATCCTCATCTCCATCCCTGGAGTCTTCAGACACCGAAACTGATCTTGCAGTTTTATGAAACAGTCACACCTGAGGAATTATTTGGCATTTTATCTTCTTCAAGGAAAGGGAAAATGTGCTGAAAGGAAGGATAGAAAAGAACAACTGAACGGTTATATGTTTCTGTCGATGTTATGGAAGTTATGGCAGGTAGTTTGTGGCTTTTGCCCAAATTTCAGAGGACACATTTACTAGGAAATTAAGACATGAATAAATATTTCTTCACGGAATATTGACGCCATCTCTTACAACAGTGGTCATCAACCCCGTCCTCACAGGTGATATCATTTGCTGCTCAGTGATTGCAGTATTCTAGTCTGCATCTCCCCAAGGTAATACATAAAACCTGGCCTGTTAGTGGGCCCTGAGGACGGGGTTGATGATCACTGTCTTACAATGTATCTAAAGTCAAAACTTTTTCTTTTTATTAGTATTGAATAGATTTATGGGGTAGCACAGTGGTTAAAGTGGTTGTAAACCCTTACAACACACTTTGACCTACAGGTAAGCCTAGATTAAGGCTTACCTGTAGGTCCAAGAAATATCTCCTAAACCTATACGGTTTAGGAGACATTTGCTGAAAGACAGGCACCGCTGTTAACGGCGCATGTGCCGTAGACAACGGCACGCACTGAGCGCGGCACCGTCAATGGCGAATATGCCGCGCGTGGCGGCTCCCGTGCGCATACGCGGGAGTGACGTCATCGCGGCTTCGCCGAATGACAGCGGCAGAGCAGCGAGACCCACCAAGAAGATGGAGGCTCCGGACTACAGGGGACAGCGGTGACTTCGCTGGCTCCTGTGTCATGTAAGTGACACATAATGGACTACTATGCGATGCATAGTAGTCCATTATGCTTTACCTTTGCAGGGAATAAAAGAGGAAGTAAACTCATCAGGGTTTACTTCCTATTTAAGTGTCTAGCCCTTCCACCTAACAGTACTAGGGTTGTCAGTTAAAATCCCAACCATGGCACTACCTGCTTGTAGTTTTCATGTTCTTCTTCTACCTTTGTTGGTTTCCTCCCACACTCCAAGGACCTGCTGGTAGGTTAATTTGGCTCCTCTCTAAATTGTCCCTGCTATGTGTTTGAATGTGAGTTAGGGATCTTAGAAGCTCCTTGAGGGCAGGGACTGATGTGGATATATAATACATATGTAAAATGACTGCATAAATGAATGGTGCTATATAAGTACCTTTTAATAAAGCTAGCTACAAGCTTCTCCTAGAGGATAGAACAGCATTCCTCTAGGGCAGGGATATGCAATTAGCGGACCTCCAGCTGTTACAGAACTACAAGTCCCATGAGGCATAGCAAGACTCTGACAGGCTCAAGCATGACACCCAGAGACAGAGGCATGATGGGACTTTTTAGTTTTGCAACAGCTGGAGGTCCGCTAATTGCATATCTCTACTCTAGGGGTTCCTCGAGCATTGACCACCTGCTACCTCTCGGGTAAGTTTCCACTGACACCATTGATCTTTTTTTTGATCTGTTAGCCCTTGTACACACGGTCGGAGATTCCGATGGAATGTGTCCTATCGGACCGTTTTGTCGGATATTCCGACAGTGTGTGGTCTGCATCGGTTTCCCAACTTGCTGGTAAAATTTTCCGACAACGTGCTCCGATCGGACATACTCCGATCATGTGTAGCCTACTCCGACGGACAAAGTGCCACACATGCTCAGATCAAATTCCTAGACCAAAGCTATTGGCTACTAGCCTGAACGTAGTCCAGTCGTAACGAAATAACGTCATCACGCTATATGCAATCGGATTTTCCGACAACTTAGTCCGACCGTGTGTATGCAACATCACTTCTGGACCTCTTCCGGAATTAATCAGTCGGATTTGGTAGTCGGAATCTCCGACCGTGTATACAAGGGCTAAGGGGGTAATTCTTCCCAATGACCTCAAATGTAAAGAGCATTCTTCCCGGTGACCATCACTATTGTATTATGAGTTATAGATATGGTCATTTTTAGCAGGGGTCCATGAGACCAGAAAGTTACAGTCAAGGGTTTCAAGGGTTGCTCTGAGGAAGGCTGGACTAGAACCACAGTCGGGTTTGTATTCCTTAAGTGGTAGTTGGAGAAGGGTGCTGGACATGGATTTTTCGCAGGTTATCAAAATGTGGACAAAGTTATTACTTGAGCCCAGTTGGCCTGTATTTGGCAGCTCACCACACAGACCAGGAGAGGACATTCACCCTAGTTGAGAAATCCAAAGATAGTGGCAAATGAAAAATCCATAGGAGTTTATTTTTCTTTTATACATGTGTATTTTTTGTAGCAATTATGTGTTATCGTCATTTTTAAGTGTATTTTAAACATTTCCACCAGCCCTGATGAGGGGGGAATTGGGTGGCCTCCAAAAGGGCATCGTCTGTCTTTTGTCCTGCTTGTTGTACCAGTTGAACGATAAAATCTTTGGACTACTTAGAATTTTTATTTTGCACTCTTCTTGACCTATTAAACTTAGGCTTGTATTGATGTCTGTTTTCCAGCTAGGGAAATTCACCTTCTCTAATTTTCCTACCACTGTCACTGGTACTGGAAATGATGGGGTATCCAGAATTTGAATAAAGGGGGAAAATTCCCATGGGGATGCTTGCCCAGGTGACAACTGTCTAAAAAGGGACATCCCTCGTTTGGAGAGTCCTTTTCCTAATTCCTGTGGTGTGTACAGGTCATGAAGTGAAGGAAATCTCCACTGTGGAATACAGATGTTGAAAAAAAAAACTGACAGGGGTTTTAACCAATTTTTAACCATTTCTAAAATATTATAAAATAAAAAGTTTTGATTTTATAAAGACCTCAAGGAGACATTAGTAGCCCAAAATATCGTCCAGAGACACTTGCTGTTAAAATGAAAGAAGAGTGGTTGTTTGCCGCCTCCCCCCAAAAAAATAAAAAATAAAATAAAAACACCAGCCGCCACTGAAGTAGACACTACTCCAGTCATCTCCACTAACTTCTGGGTCCTAAGCTAAATGAAAGCCCTGCTGCATTGTCTGATTTGTACTAGTTGGACAGGCAGAGAAGTGACGTCACAATCTCCCCCTGGCCCAATCAAAGAATGCTTTTCATTCATTGATAAAATGCAAAGCGTTCAGCGGCCGATATTCTGTAGTTACAATCCAGCAGGGCAGCCGTTCAGCACAGGACATGGAAGCTAGTGACGATCACTGTAGTACTGTAGTAGCACTGTAGTGCCTACTATTGTGATTTTCAACCTCTACAAATCTGAGCCCTTGTACACACGGTCGGACATCCTGACAACCAAATCCGTTGGATTTTGTCAGACGGATTTTGTCCGAAACTGTTGCATACACACGGTCGGACAAAGTTGTCAGAAAATCCGATTGTACATAACGTGATGACGTTATTTCATTACGACGGGACTACGTTCAGGCTAGTAGCCAATAGCTTTGGTCTAGGAATTTGATCTGAGCATGCGTGGCACTTTGTTCGTCGGAGTAGGCTACACATGATCGGAGTATGTCCGATCCGAGCATTTTAACGAAAAATTTTACGGACAAGTTGGAAAACTTGGTCCATCGGATACTTCGACGGAAACAGTCCGATGGAGACCACACACAGTCGGAATATCCAACAAAAAGGTCCGATAGGACACATTGCGTCGCAATCTCCGACCGTGTGTACAAGGGCTGATAGGTGTAGTATATGCATAGTTACATTGGTCCAAACAAATATTCATACCTGAAATTTTTATTTTAAACCCATCATGCATTGCCAATTTAAACAGGAGCCAATTAACCTTCCAGCATATCTTTGGAGTGTGGGAGGCAACTCATGCAAGCACAGAACATAAAAATTCCATGAAGGTGGCACCCTGGTTGGGATTTGGAAGGAAGAACCCTAGTGCAGCAAGGTAGAAGTGCTATCCATTACAAAAAGTGAAATGTCCCCCAAAAAAGGGTTTTCATGGCAGCAAATGGATGGAAAAATAGTACGTGGGATTTAAAATTGTTCAAATTTAATTAGTGACAATTATCAAAAGGAAATAGACAATGGCAATTAAAATATGAGCTGTGGTGCAAGAGATATGAAAAAACACAAATGTGACTAAATATAATAATACACAACATTGAAGCGTAAAAATGTGGATGGTACACGAATCCTGATGCGTTTCGACCCAACTAGGTCTTCTTCAGAGGATTTATTCGCTGTAGAAAAATTGACATTAAAAATAACAATTCATACACATAAACGTAAAAATAATAATAACAAAAACTCTTGATGTATAGTTACCAGTCACATCTTGTTCTGCAATGTCTCCTGAACCTGAGTTCCTCTAAAAACCCTTCTACTTGATTCCACCGGGAGTCCCCGGCACACCACAACAGAGAGCCCAAACGCCCAAGCGTGGCTTGCGATGGGGTTACAGTAGTGGAAAAGTTCCCAACAGCCCGGGTAGGGCACGAAGGCTGAGAGACAGCACCTGCACTTGAAGTGCCAAGGAACAGTGCTGTAAGTTTTAAATCCCATGTACTATTTTTCCATCCATTTGCTGCTTAGAAAACCCATTTTGGGGAACATTTCCCTTTTTGTATAACACTTGGGGTGTGCAGCATCCTCCTTTTCTCTTTTGGTGTCTTTCCCTTCTGAAGTGCTAATACATAAATTGTAAGTTATAAAAAGGTCTCGTCACTCAAATGTAAAAAATGATGAAAGCGTACCATCATCCAAAATTATGTGAAATTAAAAATCAAGAAACCTGGTTCCCCTATCAGGCTTATCGAAGACAGAAATGAGCTAAAGGAATATTACGGTACAAGTAGAAATATTGATAACCAGTCATTTAAACCAGAAGGATATGTATATAAATTTTATTCCAATAATAAAAACATTAACAGTATACAAGGTGGTACAGGTAATGACGTATTTCAACTAGTTTCGCTCAAACTGAGCTTCTTCAGGAAATACATACGTCTGTGGAAAACACAAATAAGGTAACTAGAACAGGGAAAACAATAATCTAAAGTACAATATACAAGCTATAAATGGGAACTGTTATATGACATAAATTGTGGCTCTTCCCCACGACGGAGTACCACCGAAGCGCCCAAGGGCCTTCTGAAGTGCTATCGATTAAGCAACTGAGCTGCTTTTCTGCTTCTTTTTACAACCCAAGTTTATGATTACGCTAAATAACTATGCACTCAATGTGTAGCTCATATATTGAGGCAGATTTACTAAAGAAGTTGAAAATCTTCACTGAAAGTTGTATTCATTTCAATTATTCAATTGTGAAAAGAAACATGATCAGGAATTTGCTTTTCACATGATTGAAGTGAATATTTACACAATTGTTTTCAGTAAAGACTTTTAACAAATTTGAACAAATTACCCATCATTATCTTAACAACAGTTAGTAATTGTAGTTGCTAATCTACCCTGCCTATTGTGGTTATCTACTAATCCGTGCGTTAATACAATATAAAAATTATGCAAGAGCAAGTATTTATATAGATACGCTGCATTATTAACTTATGATTTGTGACCACTGAGAATTTGCTATTCTTGCTCTTTAAACTATTGATACATTTTTAGAGATGGAGTGACCCTTTAAATGAAGTAAGATAACGGGAATCTGAATGTGTAGAACTTATTAGCATTGTTCTAATAAAGAAATTCTGGATGTCTAAATTACTTGGAAGAAAGCAGCCTCAATATGTCTTCACTACATTAACGTCACTATAGATGGAAAAATCAACTTTCCACCCAGCAGGGAGAGAGCAATAATACCATATTTTGGAAAATGAATGACAAGAAAAATGTAATTAACTTTCGATCTTCAGCGCTGCGAAATCTATTTCTCCCGCACGCATGCAGCTGGTTTATTTTTCACAATTAAATGAGAATTAGCCACGCTGCCTTAGCGGCGAATGTCCACCGATTTGATGAGAATTCATTTCCCAATCTGCAAGTCAATCAGGAGGAAAACACAATTACACGTCTTTGCACCTGTTCTCACAGACCTACCTTGTAATGATTCACAGGTGGAAACCTCAAGACTGGAGTCAGTGCGTCCTTGTGCCAGACTACGTGAGACAGAGCATAGCGGGAGGCACCGAATCCTGCGGGCCGGGGATACAATTCAGAGGTGAGCCGTACTTCCAAAATGTTCAATACCAAATTGACTTCGTGCACGAGAATATCGCCAAACAAATTAGTCTGAGAAAGATGGGGGAAGCCTAGGAAGAGTAAAATGTATTTGTAGTTTAAAACTGAATTCAGCTAGGAAATAAAACATAAAAACAATTTTGAGTTACTTATTTCAAAGAAATGGAGATAACAAAGGAAATTCAGAACATTTTCCTTTCCTTTTTCATAGACAGTTGTAGACATAAAAAAAGACCGATATCCATCAAGTATATCCTTCCACAGCTGTGGTCCACCGCAAGGCTTTCCACTTCAACTCTCCTCTTCTTCCTCCCTCCCTTGCCCTCTCCCCTCCCCTTTCCTTTGCTCTCCTTTTATCCCCTCCCTTTTTTCGAAGCTCTCCTCTTATCTCTCCTCTCCACTCTCTCCTCTTACCTCTCCTCTCTCTCCTCTTACCTCTCCTCTCCGCTCCCCTCCTCTTTCAACTCCATCTTTCTTTTCTCCCTTGCCCAACTCTCTCCCTTCTTTTCTCCCTTCCTTATCCCCCCTTCCTTTGCTCTGCTCTTCTTGCCTCTCCTTCATTCATCTACTCTCCTTTTCCCTCTCCTCCACTATCTTACCTCCCTCTCCTCCCCACCTTTCTAACTGTCTCCTCTCTTTCTTCCCTTCCTTGCCGCCTCTTCCCTCTCCTCTGCTCTCCTCTTACCTCTCTTCTCCACTTCCCTCCCCTCCTCTTTCATCTCCATTTTTCTCTTTTCCCTTCTCCAACTCTCTCTCCTGTTTTCTCTCCTCCCCCCCCTACCTTTCCTCTGATCTGCTTACCTCTTCTCCGTGCATCTACTCTTCTTTTCCCTCTCCTCCACTTTCTTACCTCCCACTTCTCCCCTCTTTCCTCCCCACCTTTCTAACTCTCACCTCCCTTTCCTCCCTACCCTGCCCCCTACTCCCTTTTTTCTGCTCTCTTCTTACCTCCTCTGCTTTTTTTCCCTTCATCTTTTCCCTCACCTCCAGTCTCTTATCTTTACCTTTATCTTTATCGTTTTCTTACCTCCTCTCATTTCTTTCACTCATATTTTGCTTCTCTTCTGCTTTCTCCTCTTACCTCCCTCTCCTCCCTTCTCTTATCTCCAACCTTCTCCCCCCTCTTCTCTCCTCCCCTTGCTGGTTCACTCCTTTCCTTAATTCTTGTCTCTTCCTCCCCCCCCCCCCTTTGCATTATAACCTCCTACTCTTCCCCTCCCATCCTACCCCCTCTCCTCATCTCTCCTTCACTTCCGGCTGTCCAAAGTGCACCTAGTAAACTGCAACCTCAGTCAGCACCCATCCAGACAGGAAGGGAGCGTACATTTCCCCAGTGTGGACAAAGCACTAAAAACCGACAAAGGCTCCAACCTTCCCAAATGTATTGAAAACAAAATAAGTATATTTTGGAGTTGGACTTGAAATAGAGAATTTCTCAGCTGAAATGTACTTTTAACTTATAGAATAGGGCTACAGGGATAATTATTCACTAGATCCTTGGAGATGTCACAATGTGCAGTACATGACTCATTTCCATGTGTTATATTTTGGCTTGCCTCAACTCTAAACTGTCATAAAAAGGTAATTGGATGACCAAAATGATATTCTTATAGCTAATAAAATGTATCTAAATATAGAAAGGAGAGGGTTTTTCTTCCCGAGTCCTCAATATGTCCAAAAGCTCATGACAAAGCTGCTTGTTTGAGGCAATGTTTGGTGTGCTGGCAGGTAAGTCAGAGGTTCTTTCTTTATACGGTTGTCTAAATGCAGTAACTGTCTTCCATTTGCACCTTTGTAATTCTTAGGGATGGTTTGGGCGATATATTAATTTTATATCTCTGGCAAAAAGGATACTTGTGTATATTGGATGCCCTAACATGAGGGTGTAGGTCCCAGATCTTCCTATACACTATATTATCAAAAGTATTGGGATGCCTGCCTTTGCACATGAACTTTAGTGGCATACCAGTAGGGTTCAATATTGAGGTGTCCTACCCTTTGCAGCTATAACAGCTTCAAATCTTCTGGGAAGGTTATCCACAAGGTTTAGGAGTGTGTCTATGGGAATGTTTGACCATTCTTCCAGAAGCACATTTGTGAGGTCAGGCCCTGATGTTGGACGAGAAAGCCTAGCTCGCAGTCTCTGCTCTAATTCATCCCAAAAGTGTTCTATTGGGTTGAGGTCAGGACAGTCAAGTTCCTCCACCCCAAACTCGCTCATCCATGTCTTTATGGACCTTTCTTTAACATTTGACATTGATGTCTATAGGAAATCTTGGTCAGCTTGACATGGCACTGCTCTCTAACCATAAGTGACAGAGATAACAAACTTGGGGAGCATGTAAAGGGGATCAAGGATTATGACATGGTAGATTTACCTAAGCAAGATGGCTGGCCCCAAAATCAGATATGTTGTAGCCCTGGGTCCCCTCTCGGTGCTCCCCAAGTTTGGTATCCCTGTCAATTATGTTTCGGAAGCAGTGCCATGTCAAGCTGACCAAGCTTTCCTATAGAAGCCAATGTTAAAAACCAGGGGCAGTGCCATGTCAAGCTGACCTAGATTTTCCATAGACGTCAATGTTAAAAACTGGGAGCAATGCCATGTCAGGCTAACCAAGCTTTCCTATAGAAGCCAATGTTAAAAACCAGGGGCAGTGCCATGTCAAGCTGACCTAGATTTTCCATAGACGCCAATGTTAAAAACCGGAAGTAGTGCTATGCCAAGCTGACCGGCGGACGCGGACCCTGCGAGGACCGCTCATGGACACCAGTGTCCGTGTACAGACACCTTGCAGATCCCTGTGCTAGAGCATACAAAGACATTTCCGACAACTGAGTGGTTACAAACTTGTGACAACAAATGTTCTGTTCCATCACAAATATGCTTCTGGTTATAAAGCTAACTTCATTAATAAATAATTTGATACATTCGGTTTGGAGAAACTTGAGTTGCCTGTTCATATCCCTGACTTCAACTTTAATAAACACCTTTAGTATGAATTGGAATTTTGATTGTGAGCCAGGTCTTCTTATCCAGTGTCTTTCCTCACCAATGATCTTTTGGTTGAATTCCCACAAATTCCCACAGACACTCTCCAAAATCATTTAGAAAGCTTTCCCATATTCATTTTTATCGTTATTTAAAAAATTTCTTTTTTTTTTTTTCTTAGATTTTTCATTATGTATTATTTTGTTATAGATCTCTTTTTATTTAGATTTTTATTTCCCATTTTTTTTTATCTTTGTTTTACTTTATCTTATTTTCTTATCCAGGACAATAATGAAGATTGACATTTTAATGATTTTCAGTGTGGGAAATACTTTTGGGTCTTGTAATGGGATCTGATTTCTTGCTATTTTTTATTTATTTTATTCAAGCATCTTTTCTTTTTAAACATTTTTTTTAATCTTTTATATTTGTGTTTATACTTAGGATTGCTGTGGCTGTTCTTCTCTTTGTTTTTTCTGTTGTGTGCCACATATGTGTTGATTTGGAGGGGCACCTTAGACCAGTGATGGCGAACCTTGGCATCTCAGATTTCCCATGATGCTCATGCACTCTGCAGTGTAGTTGAGCATCATGGGAAATGTAGTTCCAAAACATCTGGGGTGCCAAGGTTCGCCATCACTGCCTTAGACTCACTGAAGTCCAATGCATCAATATGAACTTTTTTCATTAGGGATTGCTTTCCTTACTTGCTTTCTATTTGTTATACCACCAGCTCATGATGTATAAGTGCCTTTTGCTACTCTAGATTCCCACCTCCATGACTAAGCCCTGTGGACAGGGTGAAACATGTTGAGGGCATGGTCTGGAAGGAGTCGGGCTGAAGCAGAGTTTTATCTGGGCTATTCTGGTGTGCAGCGGTTTGAGCTTTTTTTTTCCAGGATTGTACGCATAGAGCTGGGACGAGCACATTTCTTTCTCCATCTGCACCCAATAGTGAGAGTAACCGGACTTGTGGATTTTTATTTGGAACAGTGCCCTAAGCCTATATATGGTCACAGTTGGACAACTGAGTGGTTACAAACTTTTGACAACAGTTTTCTGTTCCATCATTAATATGCCCCTATGTATAAAGCCAACATCATTAATACATGATTTGATACATTTGGTTTATAGAAACTTGAGTTGTCTGTACAGAGCCCTGAACTCAGCTTGGCATGAATTGGAATTTTGATAGTGAGCCAGGTCTGACCATCCAGTGTTTGACTACACCAATGATATTTTGGCTGAATGGCCACAAATTGCAACACACATTCTACAAAATCTTGTAGAAAGCATTCCCAGAGGAGGGGAAGATATTATAGCCACAAAGGGGGGCCAATTCCATATTAATGGCCACCAGTGGTGGCTGGTGCTCCAAATTTTTTGGGGGGGCACAAACAAAGCTCCCCCTCTCACTTGCACCGCCTCCGCCAGCCACCACCGCCACCCCCCTCACTCGCGCCGCCAACACCCCCCACGGGTGATGGACGGGAAGGTGGCCTTACCTTAGGAGATGAGGAGGAGAAGTAGGGCTGCTGCTCCTCGCTCCAGCCAAGGGACGAGCCGGGCTTCTCCTCCCAGTGAACAGACAGGCTTTTTCTCTTGGCACAACAGGAAGTAGGTACTGAGAATCCCTTGCCAGTCAGGTCTGAGGACCCTCTTCCTGATTGGCCGGGAGGGGGAGCAGGAAGACATTAGTGAAAATTAATTTTCTAATGTCACACACGTGAGTGGGCTCAGGGTGCAGTGCTCTGCGCCTCAAGCCTACCCTTTTTGAAACCAATTAGAGCCACAGGCTCTAATCATGTGCTTAAAAAAAAACACATACAAATCCATTGCGGCCAGCGCCCTGCATGGAGATTAGGGGCCAGGCGCATGGATTGGGGGGGTGCAGCCCATGCAACCCTAATGGATGGGCCTCCACTGATGGCCACGGTTTTAGATTATGGTGTCAAACAGGTTTGGATGGCCATATGGTATTTTGGTATTATGGTATTTGGATGCTAAATCATAAGGGTGGTCAGAAACAGGTAGAGGTCCTATTGGAAGCCACTGTGATCTTCTCTTAGCCCTTGTACACACGGTCGGAAATTCCGACGAAATGTGTCCTATCGGACCGTTTTGTCGGATATTCCGACTGTGTGTGGTCTCCATCGGACTGTTTCTGTCAGAATATCTGACGGACCAACTTTTCCAACTTGCCGGTAAAATTTTCCGACAAAATGCTCCGATCGGACATACTCTGATCATGTGTAGCCTACTCCGACGGACAAAGTGCCACGCATGCTCAGATCAAATTCCTAGACCAAAGCTATTGGCTACTAGCCTGAACATAGTCCCATCGTAATGAAATAACGCCATCACGTTATGTACAATCGGATTATCCGACAACTTTGTCCGACCGTGTGTATGCAACAGTTTCGGACAAAATCCGTCGGACAAAATCCAACGAATTTGGTTGTCAGAATGTCCGACCGTGTGTACAAGGGCTTAGACTTTGCAGGCATGTGTTAATGGCACTCAAGCAATGAAATATTTGTTCGGTTTCCCTACATAAAATAGAACAATTAGCACAAATTCACACAAATATTTTTCAGCAGCAAGTTTGAATATCTTTACATGCAATAAGAGGACAGTAGTTATTATGGGTGTTACATAGTCTGAATGTATGTTCATATCTTACATAGTTGCATAGTTAGTCCATCTAGTTCAACCAATAACAAAAAATAAAAAATCAAACAATCCCATATACACAAACCTATACCCACAGTTCATTCAGAGGAAGGTGAAACACCCCAAAAAAGCATGATCCTATTTGCTACAGCAGGGGAAACAATCCTTCCTGATCCCTGAGAGGAGATCAGATATTTCCGGGATCAACTTTACCTAGAAATATTAGTATCCAGTTATATTATGTACATTTAGGAAAGAATCCAGGCCTTTTTTTTAAAGCAATCTACTGAGCTGGCCAGAACCACCTATTTAGGGAGTCTATTCCACATTTTCACAGCTCTTACTCCTTATATTTGGAGATGAAATCTCTTTTCCTCTTGATGTAAAGAGTGCCCCCTTGTCCTCTGTTATGACCTTAAAGTGAATTATTCCACAACATTTCACTATGTAGACCCCTTATGTATTTGTATATGTTGATTATAACACCCCTTAATCTCCACTTCTCCAGAGAGAAAGCATTTAGTTCCTCTAATTTTTCCTCAGACCCCTTTCACACCACACCGACCTTTGCGTCGGCGGTAAAACGCCACTATTTTTAGCGGCGTTTCACCGCCGGATTTGCGGCGCATTTCGGCCGCTAGCGGGGCACTTTTACCCCCCGCTAGCAGCCACGACAGGGTTAAAACCGCCGCCAATACGCCGCAATTGCGACGTTTTGCTGGCGGCATTACAGCGCTGCCCCATTGATTTCAATGGGGAGCAGCGGTGGAGGAGCGGTAAACACACCGCTCCTTCACCGCTCCAAAGAAGCTGCTGGCAGGACTTTTTTCTGACGTCCTGCCAGCGCACCACTGTAGTGTGAAAGCCCTCGGGCTTTCACACTACAAACAATGGTGCAGCTTTTTTAGGGCGGATTGCAGGCGCTATTTCTAACGCTATAGCGCCTGCAAAACGCCCTGGTGTGAAAGGGGTGTTATAGCTGAGCTGCATGCCTCTTAGGTCTTACTAATGATTTGTACAGGGGCAAAATTATATCTCTCTCTCTCTGGAGTCCATACCTCTCTTATTACAAGAAAGGACTTTGCTCGCTTTGGAAACCGCAGCTTGGCATTGCATGTTATTTTTAATTTTATGATCTAACAAATCCCCCAAATCCTTCTCTACTATGGCTTTTCCCAGGTGTACTCCCCCGGGTATGTATGATGCATGCATAGTCTTAGCCCCCAAGTGCGTAACTTTACATTTATCAACATTAAACCTCATTTGCCACATAGTTGCCTAATTAAACAGAGCATTGAGGTCGGCTTGTAATTTGGAGACATCCTGTAAGGACGTTATTCCTCTGCATAGTTTGGTGTCATCTGCAAAGACTGAAATGGTCCTTTTAATCCCAGACCCAATATCATTTATAAAAATATTAAAAAGTAAGGGTCCCAACACTGAACCTTGGGGTACACAACTGATACCCTTAGACCATTCAGAGTAAGAATTATTAACCACTACTTTCTGAATTCTGTCTTTTAGCCAGTTTTTCTATCCATGTTCAAACTGGATACATCACTTACGAAGCTTGGTTCCCTTGGCCTTTAAGCCCAATTCACTCAATAAAGTGGTCCAAAGGGCCTTTTACTAGTTTACTTCCCTGTGGCGACATAGATCTTCCATTATTCTTTCATCCCTATTTACAGATCTAAATTATTTAACAAGCCTTTTTACAGAATGTTTCTATTTCTATTTGACCTTTAAATAATAAATGCATTAAAAATGAAAAAACTGAGGGTAAAATAAAAATTAAAGCACAATTAGAAAAACGTGCATTCAACAGAAACTGCGACATCACACATTGTTGTAAGCCAGACATTCATTTTCACAGTTGCTTTGTTAGCTCTTCATAAAATATGCACAAAAGTATGTTTCAGGCTGTTTGGAGACTCTTCTATGGTGGCTGTTTAATCAGGCATAGATCATTGAATTCTCGCTCAAGCGACACCTGGGAGACCCAATGACTACTGACATGTCCTCTGCATTAGCACTCGCCTCCCCGAACTGAGTCCAGACAACATTGAACTGCAGCATTTATAACATTAAGAAGTGGAAAAACAGAGCTGGCTTGGACACCATCTGACGCTTAAAGCAATGAGAGAGTGTAATTACTGCCACGTTACTTTCACAGTTATTGGTTCAACAAAACAATCATCAATGTGTTAAAATTTCCCCCAGCTAAAAACCTCAGAGTTGAGAGGGCAAAAATAAGTCAAAGCACAATACAGAACAATGCCAAACTCAAACTTTAAGGCTGCGGAGGACATTTTGTTCTGCTAGTCAGACACTTAACCAGTTGCCGACCGCCGCACGCCGATGTACGTCGGTACAATGGCACGGGCAGGCATAAGGACATACATGTACGTCCCTTGCCTCCCGCGGGTCAGGGGCCCGATCGGGCCCCCGCCCGGTGCCTGCGGCGGTCGGTATTCGTTCGGGAGCGATCCCGGACGAGGGGACGGCCATTCATTCATGGCCACCCCCTCGCGATCGCTCCCGACGAATAGAAATCCCCGGTGACATCACTTCCTCTCCTGTAATGTAAACACAGGAGAGGAAGTGATGTATTCTCTCCTCCGTGTCGGTATTTTTCGTTCCGACACGGAGGAGAGCGGATCAGTAAGTTGCACCAACACTCACACACACAGTAGAACATGCCAGGCACACTCACACCCCCCCTTTACCCCCCGATCACCCCCCCAATTACCCCTGCCCCCCAGTCACAGTGACACCAATGTCATTTTTTTTTTTTTTTTTTGCATTGGTGTCATTTGTGACTGTAATAACTGTTAGGGCAGTTAGAGTTAGCCCCCTTTAGTTCTAATGTACCCCCCTAACCCCCCCAATAAAGGTTTAACCCCGTGATCACCCCCCGTCGCCAGTGTCACTAAGGCTGGGTTCACATTGCAGCGGTTTATGAGAACGAATGTGATTCGCACCGCACTGCAGTGCAAATCACATCCGATCTCTGTGCGATTCGAGTTCAGCCATTCGCCGCACCCGCCGCACCCGCCACACCCGCCGCACCCGCCGCAAATTCGCACGGGACCCTTTTTTTGGCCCGCAGCAGAATCGGATCGCATGGGTGTTCACACCATGCGATCCGAGTTTGCAGATCGCACTGCGATATGCGAACTGATCTGGGGGTGTCAGTAACATTTCACTGACACTCCCAGCAGTTCGCATAGGGCAGTGTGAACTGCCGCCGGGAGGCATGCGATGCGGGAACCCGCCGCGGATTCGCGGCGTTTCCGCATCGCTCCAGTGTGAACCCAGCCTAATAAGCGATCATTTTTCTGATCGCCGTATTAGTGTCACAGGTGACGCTAGTTAGGCAGGTAGGTATTTAGGTTCGCCGCAGCTTTTTATAGCGCCAGGGACCCCCATATACTACCGCATAAAGCCCCCTGATTGCCCCCTAGTTAACCCTTTCACCAGTGATCACCATATAACTGTTACAGGTGACGCTGGTTGGTTAGTTATTTTTTTATAGTTTCAGGGCACCCGCCATTTATTACCTAATAAAGGTTTAACCCCCTGATCACCCGGCGGGTGTCATTTGTGACTAATAACTGTTAGGGCAGTTAGGGTTAGCCCCCTTTAGTTCTAAGGTACCCCCCTAACCCCCCCAATAAAGGTTTAACCCCGTGATCACCCCCCGTCGCCAGTGTCACTAAGGCTGGGTTCACATTGCAGCGGTTTATGAGAACGGATGTGATTCGCACCGCACTGCAGTGCAAATCACATCCGATCTCTGTGCGATTCGAGTTCAGCCATTCGCCGCACCCGCCGCAAATTCGCACGGGACCCTTTTTTTGGCCCGCAGCAGAATCGGATCGCATGGGTGTTCACACCATGCGATCCGAGTTTGCAGATCGCACTGCGATATGCGAACTGATCTGGGGGTGTCAGTAACATTTCACTGACACTCCCAGCAGTTCGCATAGGGCAGTGTGAACTGCCGCCGGGAGGCATGCGATGCGGGAACCCGCCGCGCATTCGTGGCGTTCCCGCATCGCTCCAGTGTGAACCCAGCCTAATAAGCGATCGTTTTTCTGATCGCTGTATTAGTGTCACAGGTGACGCTAGTTAGGCAGGTAGGTATTTAGGTTCGCTGCAGCTTTTTATAGCGCCAGGGACCCCCATATACTACCGCATAAAGCCCCCTAATTGCCCTCTAGTTAACCCTTTCACCAGTGATCACCATATAACTGTTACAGGTGACGCTGGTTGGTTAGTTATTTTTTTATAGTTTCAGGGCACCCGCCATTTATTACCTAGTCTCACTAGTGTACCCCTAAATTTAGGGGTGTCTACTTTCCAAAATGGGGTCATTTGGGGGGGGTTTGTGCCATCTTGGCATTTTATGGCCTTCAAAACTGTAACGCCCTTAGAAAGCCTGAAGGCGGTGCTTGGTTTTCGGGGCCCCGTACGCGGCTAGGCTCCCAAAAAGTCCCACATATGTGGTATCCCCATACTCAGGAGAAGCAGCAGAATTTATTTTGGGGTGTCATTTCACATATGCCCATGGCATGCGTGAGCAATATATCATTTAGTGACAACTTTGTGAAAAAAAAAAAAAAAAAAAAAAGTTTGTAAATTTCCCGCAACTTGTGGCAAAATATAAAATATTCCATGGACTCAACATGCCTCTCAGCAAATAGCTTGGGGTATCTACTTTCTAAAATGGGGTCATTTGTGGGGGTTTTGTGCCATCTTGGCATTTTATGGCCTTCAAAACTGTAATAGGTAGTGAGGAGTGAAATCAAAAAATTACACCCTTAGAAAGCCTGAAGGCGGTGCTTGGTTTTCGGGGCCCCGTACGCGGCTAGGCTCCCAAAAAGTCCCACATATGTGGTATCCCCGTACTCAGGAGAAGCAGCAGAATTTATTTTGGGGTGTCATTTCACATATGCCCATGGCATGCATGAGCAATATATCATTTAGTGACAACTTTGTTAAAAAAAAAAAAAAAAAGTTTGTAATTTTCCCGCAACTTGTGGCAAAATATAAAATATTCCATGAACTCAACATGCCTCTCAGCAAATAGCTTGGGGTGTCTACTTTCTAAAATGGGGTCATTTGTGGGGGTTTTGTGCCATCTTGGCATTTTATGGCCTTCAAAACTGTAATAGGTAGTGAGAAGTGAACTCAAAAATTTACGCCCTTAGAAAGCCTGAAGGCGGTGCTTGGTTTTCGGGGCCCCGTACGCGGCTAGGCTCCCAAAAAGTCCCACATATGTGGTATCCCCATACTCAGGAGAAGCAGCAGAATTTATTTTGGGGTGTCATTTCACATACGCCCATAGCATGTGTGAGCAATATATCATTTAGTGACAACTTTGTGTAAAAAAAAAAAAAAAATTTTTTTTTTTGTCATTATTCAATCGCTTGAGGCAAAAAAATAAAATATTCAATGGGCTCAACATGCCTCTTATCAATTTCCTTAGGGGGTCTACTTTCCAAAATGGGGTCATTTGGGGGGGTTTTGTACTGCCCTGCCATTTTAGCACCTCAAGAAATGAGATAGGCAGTCGTAAACTAAAAGCTGCGTAAATTCCAGAAAACGTACCTTAGTTTGTAGATGTGACAACTTTTGCGCAAACCAATAAATATACAATTATTGACTTTTTTTTTACCAAAGACATGTGGCTGAATACATTTTGGCCTAAATGTATGACTAAAATTGAGTTTATTGGATTTTTCTAATAACAAAAAGTAGAAAATATCATTTTTTTTCAAAATTTGCGGTCTTTTTACGTTTATATCGCAAAAAATAAAAATCGCAGAGGCAATCAAATACCATCAAAAGAAAGCTCTATTTGTGGGAAGAAAAGGACGCAAATTTTGTTTGGGTACAACATTGCATGACCGCGCAATTACCAGTTAAAGCAGCGCAGTGCCAAAGTGTAAAAAGACCTCTGGTCATTTACCAGCAAAATGGTCCGGTCTGAAAGTGGTTAAAGCCCAATTCTGGCCTCCTAAACTCCCCTCATTGATTTTTCAAGTTTTTAAATTTATTTTTATTTTTTTCCACAATAAGGATTTATTCAGTTATTCAAAATAAACATAGTAGTGAACATGATATACATCATATATTAAAAGAGAGAGCAAGATTGGGACTTTAAATGAAGCACACATCAGTAAAAAAGTAGGTCAAGTGACTATAATATTTATTATATAAAGTCCATGATATGTTATACAAACATTTCGGGTATCAACCTCAAAAATGCCAAGGGCATACAGCCTCCACACGATAACTCATGGACTGGTATTACACAATAATTTACAATCGAATACAAATTCATATAAAACATAAAAAGCAATACATACATGTATAAACATATCCTAATGTAGTTGAACCCAAAATGGTCAAGATAACCATGGTAAGTGAATAATAGATTAAAAAAAGTTTTTTGAATAACCATGCCTAAGTAATGAATTATAAGACGGAGAAGATCAAATAAGTCTTGATATTCCATGGTTGAGACAAAGGATAATGGCCAACAGCTCTACGCGTTTCGCGGTATTCCAACCGCTCATCAGGAGCATACAACATGGAATAATTCTGAAAATTATATATAAAATAAAATGAAAATTTGAATTAATTGATAAAAAATTAGCGGAGTAATTTAATTATTATAATTAATTTCAAGGCTGGGCGTCAAACTCACATCTGCATCAGCGGGCCAGTAAAACAGCATCTGGGTCCGCAAAAAGAATCGCAGTGCATAGCCACCAGGCACCGAGGCAGCCCGCGGGAAAGGTAACCACCAATGCAGACACTTCCAGGGTGGGAGGATGCAATACCTGTGAAGTGAATGCAAATA
Organism: Lithobates pipiens; assembly: GCF_037356315.1. Lineage (NCBI taxonomy): Eukaryota > Metazoa > Chordata > Amphibia > Anura > Ranidae > Lithobates > Lithobates pipiens. Next base: position 78,292,969 of record NW_027507784.1, on the reverse strand, counting down.
TCTATCTGAAAAATCTATGTGTGACAGACCAGATAAGGATCTGTCTTTCTGTGAAAATATATTTGTATAAGAAAATAGGGTGAAGAATGAGGGAGCAAGAAAAAAGGGGGGGCACCAAAACATGAAGATAGAAAGTGTGAGCAAGAAAATACCAGACTAAGATGATTAGATAAGTGAACTAAATATCGTGAGAATATGTGAAAGTTCAGGGAGGAAAAGAGAGATGAATGTATGTAGCCCAACCTGTGAAGCGCCCACAATGGAGAACCATCCTGATCCCAAACACCGGCGCCATGCTGGCGAACACACTACCGGAGAGTAGGACTGCCTTCACCTGGGCGGCTCAGCCGTCAGGCGATTAGCGCCAATCCATCTCCCCAGTGTGATTGCGGAAGAATGACTATCCGACGGCACCAGAGCGCCATGAGGACGCCTAATGCCCGGCACATATAACATGACGTCAGTGAAAAGGGACCAAGTATCCACCCCCTCAACATGGCCAGAAGGCGGGGAGAGGGGAGGAGCACCGCATAGCACACCGCGTGCGTGGAGGTCAGCAGTAACGGTCAAATCAGCGAAACCCAAGCCGCTGTCAAGGGCCCACGGATGCAGTACAAGCGGGACGCATTAGCCAATATATCAATAAATAAATAATAACTATTGGGCCATTTTTGACAACAGCCTATACATGCTAGCAAGAGTATTCTACAGACTACTGATGTGTGCTTCCATCCCTGGTATTTGATAATAAAAAAGGGAAAACGTTTTTGGGACTTTAAATGAGGCTGGCACTAAAGGAATGCCTGTCTCCATCCCTATCAAAAATATATTAAAAGAGAGAGCAAGATTGGGACTTTAAATGAAGCACACATCAGTAAAAAAGTAGGTCAAGTGACTATAATATTTATTATATAAAGTCCATGATATGTTATACAAACATTTCGGGTATCAACCTCAAAAATGCCAAGGGCATACAGCCTCCACACGACAACTCATTATTACACAATAATTTACAATCGAATACAAATTCATATAAAACATAAAAAGCAATACATACATGTATAAACATATCCTAATGTAGTTGAACCCAAAATGGTCAAGATAACCATGGTAAGTGAATAATAGATTAAAAAAAGTTTTTTGAATAACCATGCCTAAGTAATGAATTATAAGACGGAGAAGATCAAATAGGTCTTGATATTCCATGGTTGAGACAAAGGATAATGGCCAACGGCTCTACGCGTTTCGCGGTATTCCAACCGCTCATCAGGAGCATACAACATGGAATAATTCTGAAAATTATATATAAAATAAAATGAAAATTTGAATTAATTGATAAAAAATTAGCGGAGTAATTTAATTATTATAATTAATTTCAAGGCTGGGCGTCAAACTCACATCTGCATCAGCGGGCCAGTAAAACAGCATCTGGGTCCGCAAAAAGAATCGCAGTGCATAGCCACCGGGCACCGAGGCAGCCCGCGGGAAAGGTAACCACCAATGCAGACACTTCCAGGGTGGGAGGATGCAATACCTGTGAAGTGAATGCAAATATCTATCTGAAAAATCTATGTGTGACAGACCAGATAAGGATCTGTCTTTCTGTGAAAATATATTTGTATAAGAAAATAGGATGAAGAATGAGGGATATACATCATAAACACAAAGAATTTCATGAATGAAATATAGTTAAGAAAAGAAACATGGGCATACTGTACATTGTAATATTAGGATATTGTAACAATGATATAACAGCAATTACAATACTCAGCATATGTGTAGTTATTGCAAGTAACAGATCATAATAAATGCATCATCAAACTAACGTTTATCAAAATCTAGTAGGGTATAAAGAGTATTTCCTTCAGATAGGGTTGGACCATACATTTTCAAAAACGGGAGAATTTCCTTAAGTTGAAAACCAGAAAGTGAAATGTACATACCAGATTATCTATTAGTTTGGGGGTAATATTCAAATGTCAGTAAGTTTCTTGTAGTGCTCAGTAAGGGTAAAAATATACCATATACTCTACATCTTTTGGAAGCGGGTAGTAGACTCTTTATTCATCGTTATAGTTTCTTCCATATTGTAGATAGCGTTAACTTTTATTAACCAATCTTTAATGGTTGGGATTTGTTTTGATTTCCAGTGTAGTCAGATTAAGGCATTCAAAAAGTGTCTGGCAAGTGACTTTTTGTATTTTTAATAAGAGAAAAAAGTTACATGCAAAAGACAACAAGCAGAATCAAGTTTTAGCTTAGTATTAGTAATATGTAGTATCCATTTTGTGATTTATTGCCAATAGTACAAATATGGAGGGTATTACCACCACACATGTATAAATGTACCTCTACCCGATGGTCATTTCCCAGTAATGTAGAAGGAGATCACTTTTAACTTTGATTGTACAATTGCATACAAATTTTAAAAGAGGTTTCTGGAATTTGGGTGCTTAAAGCAGAGCTCCACCCAAAAAAAGGGAAGCTTGTTTGCTTCCTCCCTCACTCCGGTGCCACATTTAGCACCATTTGGGGGGTGAGCAGGTACCTGTTTTTGACAGGTACCCCTCCCCACTTCTGGGAGACCTCGGCAATGGCGAGATCCCTCAGAAGTTCAGCCCCCATCCTGCTTCCCCCCGTCACCAGGCCTTCTAGAAAGCGAAGCGTGCTTTGTGCAGTAGGGAACCGGCTGTGAAGCCACAAGGCTTCACTTCCGGTTTCCCTTACAATGAATGGTTGTGGCAGTACCTGAGAGCCGACTGGAAAATCGGCTAGGGTGCCGACATCAAGGGATCCCTAGGCAGGTAAGTGTCCTAATAATAAAAGTCAGCAGCTGCAGTATTTGTAGCTGCTGACTTTTTTATTTTTTGGTGGGGAGTGGAACTCCTCTTTAAGGAGCATTTTGAGGGAAAAATGCATCCTTTCAGCTACTGTTCAACTGAAATTTGTATTTTAAGCTTCTTCTCCCAGATTTGCTTGTATTTGTTTGGTGAATTAGTACTTGGTTGCGAGAGCCAATTATATGCTATTGAAGTGACTTTGCGTACAGGACATCGTTTATAGCAGATGTGTTCAGACTTTGTGAGAGGTATAGCCATTAAAGCCTTTTGATTTGGAATTGGGCTTTATTGTGTCAATTTATGGAAGATTTCAACTCTCTGATACAATTGACAAAATTCTATAATGGTTTCTCTTGTAGGATATAGGCACCAATTCAGGCAACTGCTGTTGCCCCTCATTTCATTTTTACTAGTCAACATTGAAGGATTTTTTTTAATATGTGTGCACACTGGTATTGGGGTACCCCAGAAACGTATGCAGTACAACTTAGAGCCTGGGTAGGGTGGCCTTGGCCACCCAATTTGCTGTTAAAGGACTAGCTATCTAAGTTAGCAGTACTAAGCCAGACCATTTCAGAGAGCAGTCAGTAAATTAGTATGAATCAGAACCATCCAGGCATAGAAAAGGACCAAAGGGTAAAATTGGAAGGAATATGGGGTATAGCCAGGGGTTACTTAAAGCATATAGGACCCAAGGACCTAAAGGGAAAGCTTTTGCAAGTGCATGAACGTAAGAAGGGAAACTGTAATGTGAGAGCACCCAGCAGAAGTAACTGAAGAACAACAAGCCCTACAGAGAATTTAGAGTCTGGGACCACCAAGTTTGTGGAGTTAAGGCCACCTTATTCAGGCTCAAAATTCTGCAGAGGAAACCAGTGCAGAAGAAGCAGTGGGCAAGCTGTCAGAAGGATGAGCCAGTGAAATCATTAATCATGAATTTTATATTGTATTGCACTCATGTAATAATTTTAGAATAATCACCCGATTTTCACCAAAACACTCTCAATCCATTCATTCCTATTGGGGAGATTTATCTTCATACCTGTTACCAGAAGAGGAAATAAAAATAATTTTACCAAAGACCTACGCCCACTGGATAACGTTACACACTTTATTCAAGACAAAAAAAAATTCTAATATTTCACTAAGGAGTAACATTTTTGTGCTGTCTTTGCAGGGAATAGACGATTTGTCAGAGATCCATTCTATAGCACCAAGTAATTTTTTTTTCCTTTTGTCGAAACTCACAAAATAATATTTTTATTAAATAAAAATTAAAAGAAATTGCACATTTTTCATCAAACTGAGATATCCCAAAATGGAAACTGACAACAAAATTAACTAATTCATCAAATCACCAAAGCACAAAGCAGCCGACACAGACTGAGATAAGTTCTCACGCAGACCTCAAATGCATTCTAGCTTGATACACTTCATCTTTAGAGATTAATAGAGGTAGGAGGCCATAACCATGGCAAATAAAATCTATGTTCAGTAATCTCTGAGCTCTGCCAAGAGTAAAACTATTCTATTGTAGTGAGTTTCCTTAAAATTGAACTGCTGTAGATCAGTGCTTCACTGCTTCCTGTCCACGGCCGACTTGTGATGTGTCGTTCTGCAGCTTTATACCTTAAAAAAAATAAGTGTAAGGCTCCTTTCACACATATGGACCTTTCGTTTCATCAGTTCAGTCATGTCAAAATGGATGAAGTATTCATCCGTTTTTCATCCGCACTCATTTTTCATATGTTTTTTTACAAAAAAAACTGACTGAACTGAACTTCAAACACTGGTGTCAGATAGAACATCCTTTCTGGGGGGGGGGGGGTTCTGCCCATGGACTTGTGGAGACACACACATGCCCTGCTGGGCTTGGAACACATGGCGCCACCCTGACAGCTGCACAGTTGGTCCCACAGCCACCACATGCATGGTTATTCCCTGAGCCGCACCATGTCCGGGGGGGGGGGGCTATCCCCCGTTATATTTAGGTCCCCAAGCAGGCTGCATCCACAGCGGCGCGTTGCCTTGGAGGACACCACTGGGACATTAGTAGAACCCACTTCTATTTATCAACAGGTAATTACCATTTCCATATTGGATGTAGGGCCCCATGGTCCACATATATAGCATATTGATTGTGTGATTCATGAAATGTACCAACGCTAATGATGAAGAACCCCATTACTGTCAATGGCCCCGTCCACACATGGGCGTTCTGTCGTGAAAAAAGCACAAAAGTTTTTTTTTGGGCAGAATCATATGTTTTTGGTCCTTTAGGGCTCATTAAGAGGGGTGATCATTCCCATCCTCCATACAGAGCCGCTGGTAGGTTTAATTCAGTGTTGGCACTTTTAAATAAATAAGGTGGTTTTGTGTTGCAGTTTGGGCACTCAGGCTCAAAATGGTTCACCATCACTGTTTTAGCCTATTAACTAGCGTAAAATAGATGTTTCGCAACCTCAAAGGATAAGTCCACCTTTGTTCACTTTTTTTTTTTTTTTTCTCTAAATTCCAAATTTGCAAAATAAGTACATTAGTGCTATATTGATACATAGGAAGGCTGGAATAAAAAAAAAAAGAAAAAGAAAAAGGTGACCAAAGGTAAAATTATCCTTTAACCTGCCAGTTGGGCTTGCTGGACACCACTTGCAGATCACGTACCCCCTTCAAATCTGTAAGACCACTCCCAGTTATGCTGCCCCCCTCTTTGCCAGAGTTTTAACCCTTTCTGTGTTAGTCCCCTATTCACATTGTCATGTCCTCCCTAGCCCAACGCTTATTTGTATTTTTTTTTTTTTGCTTCGGGCCTTCCTTTATTGCTAGCTGTACACATATATTCATCACCACGACACTGGACTTTAATGCTGGGCTTCCATATATATGTGGAAGTTGTATGCGGGAGCTTGCTCACTTGGTGCCCCCAGCACAGTGATTGCTCCTGAAAACAGTTTACGATCATGACCAGGTGGGGTGGGCCAATCAGTGATCTCATGACCAGGAAGTCCATGTAACACTTCAGAGTCAGAATACTTTGTTAATCCCAAATGGAAATTTTATGAGCTGGCTATTATATAGTTACATACTGCCACCATTTTTGATTTGCAAGCGCTTGAAACTACTTTTAAAATGTAAGTGTGATACCACTTTTTTAATAAATAGTACTGGTTATACGAAATTACGCTATATGGTTCTATTTATTTATCCTATTTTCTCATCGATTGGAATCTGACATTATTAACGCTTGTCTGGATACAGACCTTCCAAAAATTTGGGGACGCAACGCCAGAAGCTATTGTTGTCTGCTGATATTACAAAGAGTGTGTGACTCACAGAACGTATGTTCTTGTGGGTCCAAACTATCTGGTAAGCCTACATCTGTAGAGGTGGTGGTATTGTCACTTTGGTGGTTGCACGTTGCATCCTTGGATCTGGTGGTCTATTCATCTTCCAGCATTTGATTTAACACTTGGGACTTTTCTTGCACACAAAAAAGGACTTTTTTTCACATTTTTAGTTTTGATGTCTACACGTTTGGGCACATATAAGTGCAGTATATGTGGGTTTAATGTTTCACTACATTAGCCATGTTATTATGAATTGAGCATGATACACATTTGATATTATAGATTAACTACTCTAGTTACATCGTTTACAAGGTTGAATAAAGACACCAGTCCATCCAGTTCAACCTGAATGAGTGTCTATAATTGTCCCTATCCCTGTACATTGCACACTCACATCAGTCCCTACCCTCAAGGAGCCCACAATACAAGGTCCCCATTCATATACTAGGGTCAATTTTGGACAGAAGCCAATGAACCCACCTGCATGTCTTTGAAGTGCGGAAGGAAACCGGAGAACCAGGAGGAAACCCACGCAGGCATAGGGAGAACATGCAAACTCCATGCAGGTAGTGTGGCAGCTGAGATTTGAACCAGTGACCCTTCTTACTGCTAGCTCAGAGTGCTAACCACCACACCACTGTGCCACCCATACTATATATTTATTTATTTTTTTACACATATGTTGCTTTTCTGACACTAATTTAGTTAGGTCACCAATTTGATTGTTTTAGTAATTCTCCCATTTTAAACAAAAATTATCTATTTGTTGTGTTAGTTGCTTCTTGATAGGTTGACAGCGCAGTAGTCCAACCTATGTGTGTGATTATATGTCAGTATTACATTGTATATCCCTGTATGTTTTGCGGTCATTCAAGTACTTATCTAATAGTTTTTTTTAAATTATCGATGCTCTCCGCTGAAACCACCGCCTGTGGAAGGGGATTCTACATCCTTGCTGCTCTTACAGTAAAGAACCCTCTAAGCACTTTAAGGTTAAACTCCTTTACTTCTCATTTTAATGAGTGGCCACATGTCTTATTAAACTCCCTTCCGCGTATCCAGTAGCCCCTGTAATCAAGTTGGAAGTAACGAAACATGTTAGGGGCGTGGCTACACGGCAACTAAATCTCAACGCTGAGAGTGTCATCTGCGAGTGCGAGCAAGGAGTGATTGGAGACGAAGCACGCAGGCACCCGGCATGTAACTAACATATACCAAAGGCGATTTGTTTTTATTTGTGATGTAAGCACATTACTTTTCCACTAAAATTGTTACCCCAGAGGTTTTTACACTATTGGAGGCTTTGTGTTGATTTTATTCCACGTGCAATGTAACAGGAGCACAGAAGGACCGCCGGGAAGTCTCTATTGAGGGATCCATGAGCGCTGGGTGTTAGCCGCAGCTGGAGCCTCGGTAAGCCTCATGGAGACGTCGGCTGTGTGTCTCTGGGTGGGAGTGGTCCAGGGCGGTCAAAATCACAGTCTGTCTGGCCAATCAGAACGCGTTTCAAAGGCACTTTTTCATCAGCTGCCACCCAACTGACTGGGGGGTTGAGTGGTTGTTTGCCCCCCCCCCCCCCCCCCCAAAAAAACTCAGTTCGCCACTGAGAACCAATATCAAGTTTTTATTTCTGTCTGTGACCCTGCTGGGTGGATTCATTCCTCTATGTGGCCTGCTAGGCATTTCCTTCAAAACATTAATGGGATATCTTATGGTTCTTACATTAACAAGAGGTCTTTCAGTAGAGAAACATGTTCTGATGACAACTATCTAAAGGCTCGTTCACACGTGTAATCCACGGTGGAATGCTTTTCAGAGGGCAGATGACAGGCGGTGAGGAGGTGACATGTCACCTTCACATTTGGTGGCAGTACCATCTGCTGAATGTGATATGCCGTTTAACCTTTTCTACGCCTGCGAGCAAACTATCGCATCGGTGACATGAATACAGTTCTGAGAGGCAGTATTGCCTTGTTTACTTGTAAAATCCAGGCTCAGCCTCCTGCTTTTACAGCCCATGTGAACCACCCATATAAACCTCTCACTTCCAGCAAAAAATAAATTGATTGGGGATTTAACTAGGGTTGCACCAATGCTAGTATCGGTATCGGTGCCAATACCGAGTATTTGCACAAGTATCGGTACTCGTGAAAATGCACAAATACCTGAAACCGCTACTTTCAGGCTCAGTTCTTTGAGCTGTCAGTGCGTCTCCCCTGTGTTAAAGAAGTCCAGTAATTGGAGCTGTCAAAAAAAAAAAAGCAGCCGCAATATTTATTACCAACATTCCTCAGCCCCGAAACACTAAAATAAAAAGAAACATTGTTTCTTTTTGTATATTTCAGTTTCTTCATCTGCAGATCAAAGGGATGAACAAATGTTCCTCTGTTTAACCACTTAAGCCCCGGACCATTTTGCTGGCCAAAGACCAGAGCACATTTTGCGATTCGGCACTGCGTCCTTTTAACTGACAATTGCGCGCTCGTGCGACATGGCTCCCAAACAAAATTGACGTCCTTTTTTTCACACAAATAGAGCTTTCTTTTGGTGGTATTTGATCACCTCTGCGGTTTTTATAGATATATGTAAAAATAGAGCGACAATTGTGGAAAAAAAACACGCATTCTTTTTTACTTTTTTGCTATAATAAATATCCCCCAAAAATGTATAAAAAAAACATTTTTTTCCTCAGTTTAGGCTGATATGTATTCTTCTACATATTTTTGGCATTTTTATTCATATTTTTTTTTTACTAGTAATGGCAGCAATCTGCGATTTTTATTGTGACTGTGACATTATGGCAGACACATCTTTTGGACCATTGTCATTTTTACAGCGATTGGTGCTATAAAATTGCACTGATTACTGTAAAAATAACACTGGCAGTGAAGGAGTTAACACTAGGGGGCTAGGGAGGGATTGAGTGTGTCTTGGGGAGTGTTTCTAATTGTTAGGGGGATGGGCTATGAACGACAGTGTCACTAGGCAGAATGGGGAGATGCTTGTTTACATTAGCATCTCCCCGTTCTTCAGCTCCATGAGATGATCGCGGGTGTCCCCACGGGGATCAAGTCTGCGGGACATACGATCCGAGTTACGGAGCTCCCGGCGACGAGCACATGGCAACACGCCGGCAAATTCAAAGGGACATACCTGTACGCCCATTTGCCCAGCCGTGCCATTCTACCGATGTAAATGTACATGTGCCGGTCGGCAAGTGGTTAATAACCCTTAATTTTGCTCTAATCAGCCTTAATTAACTCCCTATTCTCCTCCATGTAATTATTATTATTTTCCTGCTTTTTTTTATTTTGTTCACATCTATTTTGAAAACAATAAACAATTAAAACTTTTTTTTTTGTTTGCTTTGTTAGTGAATATTTTTACACATATATAATGACATATATTTACACATTTCACATTGAGAAAGTGCTAAATTAAAAAATCTATTTATTTCAATTGTAAATAACTTTTCAATGCTTTGTACCATTGCTGATAGCTGAAGTTAAAACAAAACAGTTGCGGTGGGTATCGGTAATTGGTGTCGGCGAGTACTAAAAAAAAGTATCGGTACGCATATTTGTTGTAAAAAATATGGTATCGGTGCATCCCTACTTTTAACCCTTTCCTTCTTTATCCATAGCACTTGGCTTTTCATACACTTTTTGGACACTGTTGTCTCAAAAGTCCTAAGTCCTGTGTCTTTCTGCTGCTTCATTCTTCTGTTATCAGCATGATCATTTCTGATAAGTTCTCCAAGACGGGAGATAAAAGCAATTGGAGGGTGCTATAAATATATTAGCAGAGAGCTGGTCTATTCACAGCACAGCTCTGTAAGTATCTTCATCCTCTGCCTTTGTGGAGGGGGGTGTGTGCCTCTCCTCCAGTCAGCTGTCACACAGTGTATGCCAGGACTCCACTCCCAGTGCTGGAGAAGGAAGAAAAAATTCTAACATGATCTTCACTTTCTAAAAAATATAGAAAGCTGAAACAGCAGATATACATGTAAAACGTATATAGGGAGATTTGTTTCATCTCTGTGTATCATCTGAGGCTGTTCACTTCACTGGGTATAGGAGAGGGTTACATCCACTTTAAGCCATACTGTCTTTACAAACATTGCACAAAACTATACAATTATATGAGCTTTATAACCAGAAAAATAAAGAAATTAAAAAAATTTAAGAAAAAATATATAAATATTCATAAAAAACAATATAAAACACACACATGCAAATAATAAATGTACAAAAAATATAAACAAATAATTAATTCTTCTATTACTCAAAAGTATATTTGCACCAATACTGGTCTCAGTATTGGCACCGATACTAAGCATTTGTACGAGTATCGGTACTCATGCAAATGCTACGATACTTGAAATTGACACTTTCATGGTTGGTTCTTTCAGCTGTCAGCAGGATTCCCCCACTGACAGCTGAAATGTAAAAATAAAAATGCCAGCCATTATTGGTTGTTAAGGAGCGGGGCTGCCGCTTCCTTAACCGATGACTCATATAGCTGTCAGTGGGGTTCCCCTGTTGACAGCTGAAGTGTAAACGGAGTACCGGTGTCCTGTCCAAGACTCCCATTGAAAAATGCCTCGAATGGGTCTGCGCATGCGCAGAACCAAATTTCACTCCAGCTGATATGTTGATCAGCTGGCGTGACGCCAACACAGAGCATGAGCAGATCGACAAAGGCACTTTTTTTTCGATGGGAGGCAGTATTCAATGCTATGCAAACAGCGTAAGGAGAATGTACTTGTCAGATACTGCCTCACTGTTGCGGGGCGGGTTTTCCTTTTGTTGAAGTGCGTGTTTTTTGTGTGTTGCAGGGCAGGTTTAAGGTGTTGAACATCGGGTTTAGCCTGAGTGTAAGGGCAGGTTGCAACTTACACAAAACCTGCCCTTCAACAAACCCAAAACCCACCCTGCAACAGCGAGGCTCAGTGTTTGCATAGTGAAGGATAATGCCTCGGATGATCTGCGTATGCTCTGTGTTGATGTCATGCCAGCTGATTAACATATCGGCTGGAGTGACATTTGGTACCGCCCATTTCTCGATAGAACACCAGCAATTGGAACTGTCAAAAATCTAATAAAAAAATCAGCCGGGCAATGTTTATCAAGAACATTGTTCAGCCACTGAAACAGAAAGGTAAAAAGAAACATTGTTTCTCTTTGTATCTTTCGGTTTCTTTATCTACAGCTCAAAGGGATGTACTTGATAAACTCTGCAGATGAAGTCAGTTTAAAGCAACCTGTCAGGTAAAAAAATAAAATAAATACGTTCCTCTGTTTTAACCCCCTTATTAGCCCTAAACTTACTCTAATCAGCCTTAATTAACTCCTTATTCTCCTTCTCTATTTAATTATTATTTCCCTGCTGATTTTTTTGTTCACTTCTATTTTATAAACCATTTTTTTGGGGGGTTTGTTAATATTTTTACACCTTTAACATATATGTACACATTTCACGTTGAAAAAAGTGCAAAATTAAAACATTAATTTTTTTTTGTAATTTGTAAATAACTTTTCAATGCTTTGTACCATTGCTGGTACAGCAATGGTACAACAAAACAGTTGCGGTAGGTATCGGTAATTGGTATCGTCAGGTACTCAAAAAGAAATACTCGTTGTAAAAATAAAAATGGCATCAGTGCATCTACTCAAAAGGTATTATTATTTCTATCCATCTATCTTCATACCATGGGTGACCATTTATATATAAAAGTTATGCTTTTGAAAATAAATTTTGTCCAAATATATCAAATATATATTCAAGATTTCTAGAGCAGCCATTCTCAACCAGGGTTCCGTGGAATCCTGGGGTTCCTCCAGAGGTTGCTAGGGGTTCCTTAAGCTGTGGTTGATGAACCACCTATTTGATGATGTCTACAAAGTTCAAGGATCAGCACTACTTAGCAAAGCCAGCAGCATGACACCAAATATCTTTTTAGCTGTCTTTAACCACTTCCCACCCGGCCAATGTACATATACGGCCGGGTGGGAGCCGTCTACGTCTGAGAGGATGTTCAGGAACGTCCTTCAGAAGGAGGGGGATCACGCGCAGCGGCGCGATCCCGATGTGCTTGTGTCACCCGGACACGGCGCATCTCGGATCGGCAGGAGGGCTCTGTGATTGGCTCTCCTGATCACATGACGGCCGTGTCCAATCACGGCCGTCATGTGATGTAAACAAACAGCCGGTTGCTAGGCAATCGGCTCTCCTCTCCTCACACAGAAGTCGTCGCTGAGGAGAGGAGAGCAGATCGCTGCAGCCGGCTGGTGATCAGTGAGTATGAGCTGTTTTTACAGCTTTTTACTCACTGATCACTAGTCTAGTATACACCTACAGTGTAAACACACATGTCACCACAATATACGTCACCATACATGTCCCCAAAACACACATGTCCCCAAATAATAAAAAGACATGTCCCCAAATAAAAAAACACATGTCCCCCCACATATGTCCCACTAAAATCACATGTTCCAATGATTATCTGCACACATACAGTATGTACGTGATCACCTGCACACATATGTACATGATCATCTGCGTACATATGTCCGTGATCACACAAACCAATTATTATACACTTAACGGAATTTTTTTTACCAAAAACATGTAGCAGAATACATTTTGGCTTAAATTTATGACAAATTTTGATTTTATTGGATTTCTTTTAAAATAGAAAAAAGAAAATATTGTTTTTTTTTCCAAATTTCCGCTTTTTTTGCGCTTATATCGCAAAAAATAAAAAACGGAGTCGTGAACAAATACCACCAAAATAAAGCTCTATTTATGTGAAAAAAATGATAAAAATGTCATTTGGGTACAGTGTAGCATGACCGCGCAATTGTCATTGAAAGTACGAGAGCGATGAAAGCTGAAAATTGGGCTGGGAAGGAAGAGGGTGAAAGTGCCCAGTATTGTAGAGGTTAAGGGCGGCATTCTGAACACCACTTTAAGGGGGGCATTCTTCCTATTGACCACCAGTATAAGGAGAATTGTCCCTATTGAGCCCTGATGATTTGGTTTTAGTAATGGTTCCTCGAGACATGAAAATAATTTGTGGGGTTCCTCTAGGGTTAAAAGGTTGAGAAAGCCTGTTCTAGAGAGCTGCCCACTAGCCCACCGAACTACTTGGAAGTTCCTCCAAGGCGTAAGGGGTTGCTATGATAGGGACACGCAAAAGTTTCTGTAATAGGCTGATCTTATTCCCGTTTCTACCAGCATAAAGTCCTCCTTTCTTGTAAACTTTCAAAATGTCAACAGTCCCTTCGCAACAGGAATCAAATGGCAGTTTGTTTTGTACAGAAAACTGTAGGGCTATATAATCCCATCCCATATAAAGCAATCATGCATATATCAAAAGAGTATATGCACACAATAGAGCAATTGTGTATTTGGCATACACATTATATTTGGAAAAAATATCTTTTGAAAAGCATGACATTTGTATATAGTAGTCACCCGGGATTTGAATATTAATGGATGGAAAATAACACCTTTTGAGCTGTTGCAGGGTACTACTCACATTTTTAACATTTAATGAGGGTTTATTATGTCTTTTTTGTAACATTTTTTTGTAATATGTGTGAAGTCTGGATTTCAAAGCCAGCCTGCAAACTTTTCTTTAAAAAAGGTACCAATGCAAAAAGAAATGTTAAAGTAGAACCAAAGGCAAAACATTTTTTTTCAGTTTGGATGGAATAAGGGAGGGTTATAATCCCTGTCAATCATTTTTTTGCCATCTTTGTCCCATTGTGGAGATTTCCCTTCAGTTTCTGTCCCATAGGTAAAAATGGAAGTGAGGGGAAATCCCTCCAAAGCAAGGGAATCCCTGGTTGTTTGCTAGAACTAACATCCCCTTTGGATTATTTCACCTCTATTTCTGTTCTGGTGACAGCCCCAAATTTGGGATTTTCTTTTACTTTTACTTTTGGTGATGAAGGTAAATGTGACAAATGTGGGAGGTTTAATTTTCCTAATGGGAGACATGAGTGACATTGGATTTACCTATTGTGAAAGGCATAGTGACGAAACGCGCCTAGGCGTGACCACGCGGCTTGCTGCACTGTTCCACTGTATACGACCTCTTCCCGGGAATCACCGCAGACTAACTGATCTTCAGAGCGTCTGAGGAAACACCTATGATCACATGGGTGAGATTAACATTATTTGGAATGCACCAACCCATGGTCCTGGTGTTTTAATTGAGATACCCTGGATGATGATTGCCTGATATTGTTTGGGCATAAATATCCAAAGCGTTATTTGACAGATTTCTGGTAAGTGCAATTCCTGTGGGAGTGGAATCACGCGGTGCGGTGAAGGTGGACTCTCCATATACCTAATGAATTTCTATGAACTGTTATTTAAGCATTTTGACCGAATTTGTCTCACTGGGTGTTTTTTACTATTGTCATCTAATGGTGTACAACATCATTTGGAAGCGCTGCTTTGCCTTAAGGGCCTTTTTTAGGACTGGTCTTTATGGCTTACAAAACATATTGGATTTACCTTGTTTATTTTTTCTAATAATGGACCTTTTTTCGTGGTATGGTTGTTTCTATTTACTATTTACATTTTTTGTTTGTGAATGAGTAATATGTGGTACTATGTGTCCTGTACTCATTTACCTGGGAGGAAGGGCTTCCAGGTTGTGCTAAGTCGCCTCCCACAGAGCTCACATCTCTTTAGGAGGGCAGGATGTGGTTGATAAGGCCCTTGTTTTCATCAACATGGGATGACAAATCCTGCCCACTTTCAAGGCACCTTGTCTTCATGTTGATGGAGACAAAGACCTGTCAATCGATGAGGTCGTCCCAACACTACTCCTATCACAAATGACAGATCCCTGACAGCTTCTGTTTTTTTTTAGTCATGGTGAAAGATCCCTGGATGGTTTGTTTATGAGAATCTGGCATATTGTGATTGTAGCAGTGCCGCTGCTCAATGACAGATCCCTGCCTGCTTCTGTTTGTAAAAAAGCAATCAGTTATCCCAGGTAATGTCATTGACTAAATGTGGTTATGACTACATGTGATCAGTGACATCACCCATGGTCGCCACCATCTTGTTTACACACAGACGCCAGTGGAGATCTGTTATTTGTGAAAGGAGCAGTGGCAGGGTAGAATTGTCATTTAGAAGGATGTGGTGGTGGCAGGTGAACATCGTTGAGCGGCACTTGTGATGGACGAAGATCTACATTGTCCTGCTGCAATGTATTATGCCAATGCTTGTTTGGTTGTACTTCTCCTGTGACTCACAGGAGTGCAGTTCATTCTGCACTCCTGTGACTTGTCTTCAGCAGACAGAGGACTGAAGCCTGTTGTCGGCTGACATCACAGTGGCGGTCGTGGTTCGGGAAGGATCGCAACCATATGGTTGGGATCCATCCACATGACTGGCACCTGGCTCAGCCTTTCAGACTTTCAGAGAGCCACTGAGAGCCTGAGCTAGCTGCTCCTGCCCCCAGCGCAGCCCAGTGCTTCAGTGAGCACGGGGGGGGGGGGTGGTCAGAGAAGAGAGCTGGTGACTGACAGTCACTGTCCCTCTGCTCATAGAGCTCTGATCGGCATTGTTTGATCGCTCGGTTCTTAGTGTTAGATTCGGCGGGGGGACAGATGCAGCATCGGACCAATGCTGCCTCTACCTAGGTAAGTATGATTTAAAAAAAAAAAAGCATACTTCAAAGAAAATCAGTTATCAGAGAAAACAGATACTCCTAGACTCCTTGTCTAAGCTTAAGCACTGCTGCCCGGTGCTCAAATCCCCACTACTATCCGGGTAACAATCCCTACATCTCTGGTATGAGAGAACAGGTCTCACTCCCCATGCCTTCCTAACATACACTTCATCTAATAGAGAGAGACATATGAAGCTGCCATTGATGACCTTATTGTCAAAATTGTGGGTTCCTGACTTTTATGTTAAACCACTGACTTCTAACATTTCTGAGTCACTTACCTGGAAAGTAAAGTCTTACTTATTTTGTATCAGTGAATTAGAGCAATGGTCTCCAAACTGCAGCCTTGGGGTCGAATGCAGCCCTTTGCTTGTCTTAAGCAGCCCTTTAGGGCTACTGACACCAACAATGGGGCATAATTCCTGCCACTGACACCAACAGTGGATCAAATTTCATGACACTGACAGAAACAGTGGGGCATCATTCCTGACACCAACAATGGAGCATAATGCATGCCACTGACAGCAATAGTGAGGCAAAATTCCTGCCATTGACACCAACAGTGGGGCACTATTCCTTCCACTGACAACAAAAATGGGGCACTATTCTTCCTAATGACACAAACGATGGGGCATAATTGCTGCCACTGACACCAACAGTGGGGTATAATTCTTGCCACTGAGACCAACAGTGGGGTACTGTTCTTTCCAAGGATGGGGCATAATTCCTTCCAGTGACAACAAAAATGGGGCACTATTCCTCCCAATTACACCAACAATGGGGCCTAATTCCTACCACTGACACCAACAGTGGGGCATAACTCCTGCCACTGATACCAATAAGAGTGCATCATTCCTACCATTAACACCAACAGTAGGGCATAATTCCTGCCACTGGCACTAACAGTGGGGCACTATTCCTTCCACTGACACCAAGGATGGGGCATAATTCCTTCCCATGACAAAAAAAATGGGGAATTATTGCTCCCAATTACACCAACAATGGGGCATAATTCCTGCCACTGACACCAACAGAGGGGCATAACTCCTGTCACTGAAACCAAAAGTGGGGCACTATTCCTTCCACTGACACCAAGGATGGGGAATAACTCATTCCCATGACAACAAACATGGGGCAATATTCCTCCCAATGACACCAACCATGTATCCCCCTAATACCAAAGATTGGGCGTTGTTTGGCACAGCCTGTCCCCCATAAAGTCCGAAGGGACAGTGACTGGCCCTTTCTTTAGAAAGTTTGCAGACCCCTGACTAAGTATTGAGGAAAGAGTGTCTCTCTGTAGCAGGCCGACACACACTCTGCAGAGAGACCACTGCTTCTACACAGAAATCAAGGGTCCCTCTCTGCAGCATGCTGGCAAAGGATAGACTTTCCTATTTATAATGTGGCTTCTAAAGAAAACTCCGTTTTTACACCCCTATGATTTTGATGTTTCTGAAATGTTTTTATCTGATTTCAACTAAAAGTTCAGTTGCGATTTAACTGACAGGTCTACTTTCTGTACATGTAATTTGACCAACAAAACATGGACTATAATTACTTAGAAAACGCAATGTGACATTAACAACATAAATAGTATCATCTCTAAAAATACTTTGTAGTTTCAGTTTTAAATTATACACCTTGCAGACAATTAACCAGCAACAGATATAACTAAATAAAATCAGATAAGCATCGTCTCCAGATGAGCTCCTTAATTTATACAGTAAGAACAATGGCAGCCACAGCCGCGCATCGCTTTGCTGGTTACGCTTCACATACTTAATGGAGCTATTTGCCAGCGCGCTAAGTGCACATTAAGTATAATTTTAATCTCATAGCCCCTGATTTTCTGTAAACTGAAACGTTTCTCGTTCTTGCCATTTTACTTCAATTCATTTTCCTTTTTCTTTTTTTTTTCCCCTTCAAAGTGTAACTGCAGTAATATGTTACCATTGAGTCCCATAGAAAGGTATATAAATCTATAACATTAAAATGCAATTTGAAATGAATTAGCTTAGCCCGAACCGAGCCAGCTGAAGACTAGTTACAGCAATAACAAATAGATGCAATCTACATAATGTGCATAAAATGGTATTTTTTTTTTCCTTCAAGTAATGTTCTTATTATTGTATCCCTTACCAAGTGTTGCAGTCAAATGTTAATAGCTTTTGAATGAATTCTTACATTTAATGCTATTTTTCATTTTATGAATATTTCAAAAGTCTATATACAGTGTGTATATATATATATATATATATATATATATATATATATATATATATATATATATATATATATATATATATACAGTATCTCACAAAAGTGAGTACACTCCTCACATTTTTGTAAATATTTTATTATATCTTCTCATGTGACAACACTGAAGAAATTGCACTTTGCTACAAGTAGTGAGTGTACAGCTTGTATAACAGTGTCAATTTTCTGTCCCCTCAAAATAACTCAACACACAGCCATTAATGTCTAAACCGCTGCCAACAAAAGTGAGTACACCCCTAAGTGAAAATGTCCAAATTTGTCCCAAAGTGTTAATATTTTGTGTGGCCACCATTATTTTCCAGCACTGCCTTAACCCTATTGGGCTTGGAGTTCACCAGAGCTTCATAGGTTGTCCCTGGAGTCCTCTTCTACACCTCCATGACGACATCACAGAGCTGGTGGATGTTAGAGACCTTGCGCTCCTCTACTTTTCGTTTGAGGATGCCTTACAGATTGGATAAATAGGGTTTAAGTCTGGAGACATCCTTGGCCAATCAGCTTCTTTAGCAAGGCAGTGGTTGTCTTGGAGGCGTGTTTGGGGTCATTATCATGTTGGAATACTGTCCTGCAGCCCAGTCTCCGAAGGGAGGGGATCATGCTCGGCTTCAGTATGTCACAGTACATGTTGGCATTCATGGTTCCCTCAATGAACTGTGGCTCCCCAGTGCCGGCAGCACTCATGCAGCCCCAGACCATGACACTCCCACCACCATGCTTGACTGTAGGCAAGAAACACTTGTCTTTGTACTCCTCACCTGGTTGCCACCACACACGCTTGATACCATCTCAACCAAATAAGTTTATCTTGGTCTCATCTGTCCTTAGTCTTGGCTGTTTGTGGGCTTTCTTGTGTATCATCATATCAAAAGTTATACTGTAGGTTCCTTTTTCTTTTACCAGAACTTTAAATCAGGAAACTTGAAATGCAGCTGCCGCACAATAAAAGTTTTTTTTTTTGGCTTTCACCTAAAAAGTGTTTTCTAAGCTCAGTAGAGTTGTGCAGGCCCGGGATGAGATGTGCTTTATATCCTTTCAGCTCTGACTATATTTTTGTAATGCTGTTGCACTGCTAATCCCAACCCAGATTTGTCAGATTTTCGTCTTCGTGGAAGTTATTAATTTGTGAGAGCGCTTGTGCGTGGAATTGTGTATCCGGCTTATGGAGCACTGGAACGCAGACACCGGGGGGTGCACAAGGCAGGCAATCTTTGACCTTGCCGATCTTCCCAGAGTTGCCCCCCGAGCTGCCCTCTGCTATTTAAAAAGCTGGAGCTGCTAGAAGCATCCCATCTCCTTTCATGTTTCTTTTGGCAGGGGAATAGGGGAATGCTCGGAAAGGAAAGAATATGCAATGTAAGTAGCAAATTATGGATTCATTTTAATGCACAGTACATGCATGATGCTCAATTTGTAAAGCATGCTGTGTTCGCATAGGAAAATCCAGTACTTGCCTGGATGCCGGTCAGAATTTTCTGTATGCCTGAGGGAACCGAGTAGTCCATCTAGGAGTGCTGCAAGGTTATATCCTTTAAGCAATACATGTAATCTGACCTTTCTTGATCTTTAACCACTTCCATACCATGCGAATGCCAAGACTCCTCTCCTACTTGTAAAAATCATAAGTTGTTTGCTATAAAACCAAATGCCTGCAGGACTTCACCCTATATAAATCTGCCCTTCTAATTCTGGCCTCCATGCTGCTAAACAAGCCTACTTTGTCTCTTTTATTAATACTTTGTCATCCAGTCCCCATCGGCGCTTCTCAACCTTTAACTCTCTGCTTCGTCCCCCATCCCCTCTACCCACTAACTCACTCACTGCCCGAGAGATTGCCAATCACTTTAAAGACAAGATTGATGCAATTTGTGGGGACACCTCCACTGTGCGTACATCTTCCTCACTCAACATACCTTGTCCAACAGCACATTCAACACCCTCCTCTTTTGAACTGGCTACTTCTGAAGAGGTTACAAAACTTTTATCAGATGCCCACCTAACCAATTGTCCCCTGGATCCTATTTCCTCACAACTAGTATGGTCACCCATAGTCTTCTATCCTATGCTCCCTCACTCACATCATCAATCTCTCCCTCTCTAGTGGCACTCTCCCCTCTAAAACATGTGCAGATCACTTCCATACTTAAAAAGCCCTCACTGGACCCCACCAACATGAACAACTTAAGACCCATCTCATTGCTCCCATTCACCTCTAAACTTCTAGAACGCTTAGTCTACAACCGTCTTAGCTCCTACCTTAGTGAAAATAGCCTTCTTGACCCCTTACAATCCGGCTTTCGCTCACAGTACTCCACAGAAACTGCCTTACTAAAACTCACCAACAATTTACTAACTGCTAAAACCAACGGCCACTACTCCATACTCCTACTACTTGACCTCTCTGCAGCCTTTGATACTGTTGACCACCCACTCCTTCTCAATAGACTCCATTCCCTTGGCCTCCAAAATTCTATCACAGCGCTCCTTCAGTGTTACCTACAAGTCTACCTCCTCCTCTCCATTGTCCCCTTCTGTGGGGGTCTCCCAAGGCTCTGTCCTTGGACCCCTTCTCTTCTCTATCTACACCTCCTCCCTTGGTCACTTGATAACTGCCCATGGCTTCAGTCTCCTCTCGCATTACTAACTTAGTAACTGACATATCAGCATGGATGTTGCACCACTTCCTTAAACTAAATCTCTCTAAAACTCAGCTATTAATATTCCCCCCATCCATACCCCCCTTCATGACTTTTCTATCAAAATCAACAATGCAACCATCAGTCCCTCCCCTTAAGCCAAGGCACTAGGTGTAACCCTAGACTCTGACTTGTCTTTCAGCCTCAAATCCAATCATTGTCAAACGTTTGTAGGCTTCACCTTCGTAATATCTCTAAAATTCACCCCTTTTTAACATATAAAAACCACCAAGCTCCTCATTCACTCCCTTGTCATCTCTTGCCTTGACTATTACAACTCCCTTCTCATTGGCCTGCCTCTCCACAGGCTATCCCCTCTTCAGTTTATCATGAATGCTGCTGCCAGGCTTATCCACCTTACCCACCATTCAGCGTCTGCCAACCCTCTCCTCCAATCCCTACACTGGCTCCCAATCACCCAGACAATTCCATTCTAAATACTAACCACAACATACCAAGCCATTAACAACTTTGCCCCGAGCTACATCACCAATCTTGTCTCCAAATTTCACCCAAACCGTCCTCTCCGCTCCTTCCAAGACCTCCTACTCTCAAGCTCCCTCATCTCCTCCTCCCATGCTCGTCTCCAGGATTTCTCCAGAGCCTCTCTCATCCTCTGGAACTCGCTACCTCAACCTGTCCGGCAATCCTCTACTCTTGCTACTTTCCGACGATCCCTGAAAACTAATTTCTTCAGGGAAGCCTATCATGCCTCCAACTAATCTTTTACTACTTAGATCAGCTCATTTCCCAATAGTTACAACCTTTTGTACTACCTTATTCGATTGTAAGCTCTTCTGAGTTCTTCCGAGCTCTCATGGCAGACATTTTTCCCAGGGACTGAGGGGGGGGGGGGGGGTTTGGTGGATATTCCCAGAGTCTGTCCTCAGCCCCCCTTCACACCACAACCTCCCTTTACAGCACAGTCCCCCCTTTATATCAGTGTCCTCACCCCCTTTACATTACAGAGCCCCTTTACAGTGCAGTCCCCTTTACATCAGAGTGCCCCTTTATATTAATGTAAAGAAAGGAAACATGGGGAGAGGTAACTAGCCTCAGCGGGACTTTTAACGGTATCAGACATTACATGTAATAAGGAAAATCATATAGTAATCACTTTTATAAAATTATTAAAAAAAACTCTTTTTGAGTGATTACTATCTGATTTTCCTTATTACATGTAATGTCTGATACCGTTAAAAGTCCCGCTGAGGCTAGTTACCTCTCCCCATGTTTCTTTTCTTTAAATTAAATACTTGGGATGTGGTATCATCTTGTTTGGTTGGCTTCACTTCATCCTTTAAACTTTATATTAATGTATTGGGGACTGCTCTGTAAAGGAGGCGAACCCTGAAAACTCATCTCTTCAGGAAAGCCTATCACGTCTCTAACTAATCTTTTACCACTTCCATCAGCTCATTCCCCACAGTTACAACCTTTTGTATCACCTGCCCCATCCTATAAGATTGTAAGCTCTTAATCCTCTTGTATTTTATTGCATTATAACTGCATTGTCTCTCTTTTGTATTGTAAAGCGCTGCGTACACTGTTGGCGCTATATAAATCCTGAATAATAATAAAGGTGTAGCTCCGATGTCATGGGAAAAAGTGCAGGGCAGGGTGTCTTGTTGGTAAAATATTTCTTATTACAACACCAGAGTAGACTCTCCTACTTCTAGCAAACACATGAAAAAAGCCTATCACAGTATCCACACAACAGAGCCGGTGGGATGTGCAATAAAGTTTCCTATAATTCTTATAATGCATGTCGTTGTTCTAAAGGCAAATCTGAAGTTCGCTTCAATTCCATTATTCCAGGCAGCTGTCGGTGTATTATTATCAAAAATAAGTCATGAAAGCAATTTGGGGAAAAAAAGTGCCTTCTCACAAATCCGGATAGCAAACATCACAGTAAGGAGATCTGGAGCGTCTATAAATGTATAATGACAAAATGATAAAATTGCAAATCTTTAAAATGACACTTTTGTTTTCCCCTGACTTTTTTCTTTCTTCTAAAAGTACGGTTTGAACTTGTTAAATATCACAGAGCTTTCAGGGGGTCTCGGAGATAATCGCTCCCAGCAGGGTGGAATTTTGCTGTTTCTCTGTTATACAATTTACCTGCTATTTCCACAGAACATTTTTATTTTTATTTTTTCCCTCGTAACCTTTTGAGGTTTTTGTTCTGTAGGTTTAAAAGCAGAATATTTAAAGCAGAAAATTGTTTGGCGGTAATAAATTCCTGCTAAAAGATCAACATCTACACAATAGAGATGGGAGGCTTATACAATGAGCTCCTTTCCTACAGAAGAGTTTAAAGTAAAACTTTTTTTTTTTTTTGGAGGAAAATAATAACTTCCCTCTAGGTAAATTATAGACATTGCAAATATTTTTGTACTTACCTTATGTGCATATTTGGTTTTTGTTTTTCCTATGTGTGTGTATTTTAGAAATCAAAGGGGTTACTAAAGGCGAATAGACGGTGCACTCTGCAAGAGCAGTTGCTCCAGAGCTTAGTAAATGAGCAAAAGTTCTGCTGACTTCCATCATCCAATCATGTGCTAGCCAAAATGCTGATTTTTTATTTTTTTTTCCTTGCATGTGATTGGGTACAAAGTGAAGTTTTACCTAATTTACTAAGCCTTTGCAAAGTGCACAATCTATTTGCCTTTAGTAAATCGATCCCATAGTCTCTATTATTTTCATGTACTCCTTCCATCTGAAGTATGTGGTTGATCCTGCGAGTCTCCTTTCTTCTTTGTTCTAAACTAGGGGTCTTCAAACTACAACCCGGGGCCGGATGCCGCCCTTTTCTTTGCATTTATCTAGCCCTTTAAGCACTATTCCTCCCACCGACACCAATGATGAGACAGTATTCTCCCACTCACATCAATGATGGGGCATTATTCCTCTCACCTACACCAATGGTGGGTCATTATTACTTCCAATGACACCAATGATGGGGCATTATTCCACCCACTTATACCAATGATGGGGCACTATTCCTCCCACTTATACCAATGATGGGACACTATTCCTCCCACTTCCACAAATGATGGGACACTATTCATCCCACTGATACCAATGATGGGGCATTATTCCTCCCACTTATACCAATGATGGGGCACTATTCCTCCCACTTCCACAAATTATGGGACACTATTCATCCCACTGATACCAATGATGGGGCATTATTCCTCCCACTGACACCAATGATAGGTCATTATTACTTCCAGTGACATCAATGATGGGGCATTTTTCCGCTCACTGACACCAATGATGGGGTATTATTCTTCTCACTGACACCAATGATGGGGCATTATTCCTCCCACTTATACCAATGATGGGGCACTATTCCTCCCACTTCCACAAATGATGGGACACTATTCACCCCACTGATACCAATGATGGGGCATTATTCCTCCCACTGACACCGATGATAGGTCATTATTACTTCCAGTGACATCAATGATGGGGCATTTTTCCTCTCACTGACACCAATGATGGGGTATTATTCTTCTCACTGACACCAATGATGGGGTATTATTCTTCTCACTGACACCAATGATGGGGTATTATTCTTCTCACTGACACCAATGATGGGGCATTATTCCTCCCACTTATACCAATGATGGGGCACTATTCCTCCCACTTCCACAAATGATGGGACACTATTCACCCCACTGATACCAATGATGGGGCATTATTCCTCCCACTGACACCAATGATAGGTCATTATTACTTCCAGTGACATCAATGATGGGGCATTTTTCCTCTCACTGACACCAATGATGGGGTATTATTCTTCTCACTGACACCAATGATGGGGCATTATTCCTCCCACTTATACCAATGATGGGGCACTATTCCTCCCACTTCCACAAATGATGGGACACTATTCACCCCACTGATACCAATGATGGGGCATTATTCCTCCCACTGACACCGATGATAGGTCATTATTACTTCCAGTGACATCAATGATGGGGCATTTTTCCTCTCACTGACACCAATGATGGGGTATTATTCTTCTCACTGACACCAATGATGGGGTATTATTCTTCTCACTGACACCAATGATGGGGTATTATTCTTCTCACTGACACCAATGATGGGGCATTATTCCTCCCACTTATACCAATGATGGGGCACTATTCCTCCCACTTCCACAAATGATGGGACACTATTCACCCCACTGATACCAATGATGGGGCATTATTCCTCTCACTAACACCAATGATGGGGCATTATTCCTCTCACTAACACCAATGATGGGGCATTATTCCTCCCACTGACACCAATGATGGGGCACTACTTCTCCCACTGTCACCAATGATGGGGCACTATTCCTCCCACTGACACCAATGATGGGGCACTATTCCTCCCACTGGCACCAATGACGGGGCGTTATTCTTCTCACTGACACCAATGATGCGGCATTATTCCTCCCACTTATACCAATGATGCGGCATTATTCCTCCCACTTCCACAAATGATGGGACACTATTCCTCCCACTTATACCAATGATAGGGCATTATTCCTCCCACTGACACCGATAATAGGTCATTATAACTTCCAATGACGGCAATGAAGAGGCATTTTTCCTCTCACTGACACCAATGGTGGGGTATTATTCTTCTCACTGATACCAATGATGGGGCATTAATCCTCCCACTGACTCCGATGAAGGGGCATTGTCACCACCCCTCTACCGCTAGGACATTTTCTACTCCGACTGGCCACAGCCCGCCCCTCTAAAGCCTGAAAGATAATAAACTGGCCCTTTGTTTAGAACATTTAGAGACCCCTCTTCTAAAATGATATAAACAAAGCACAGAAACCAATCTGTGTTATCATGGTCAGTTTTCATCCTTAGGCTGGCCATTTAGTGGTACAGGACACTGTGCAGACAAACAGTCAGCCTTTATTTAGTAGTTTGTTCAGCTACTACACCCCGCGACCAAGTACATCCCACCTCTGACACACACCCTCTTCAAGTCATAGCTGCCTCTTGAATCATGCCCCCTGCTCAAGCACAGCCTGCATCTTACCAAAGGTTGAACAGACTATTGACTACAGGGACACTGTGGGGTTGGTTTACTAAAAGTGGAAAGTGCAAAATCTGGTGCAGCTCTGCATGGTAGCCAATATGTTTCTAACTTCAGCTTGTTTAATTAAGCTGTGACAAAAAAAAAAAAAAAAAAGCCCTATAAGCTGATTGGTTTTTGTGCAGAGCTGCACCAGGTTTTGCACTCCCCAAAAAACATGTTGTATCCTTTTTACTGAATACAAGGCTTTCTGTGATTGGAAGATAGGAGATCATGATGGTCATCTGCCCCTCCTCCAATCACAGGACATCTTGTATTCATGAAAAAGAATAACAATAATGATACACTTTCATTTTTTTTAAGCTCCCTTAATACTTAATACATTCCAAAAACACACATCTATAGTATATCATGGTACTAAAGATCCTTATTATCATTATAATATTTGCTTGCCCATTGGCCTGCCCATTGGCTTTTCAGTGTGGGAAGGTACACCTATGCTTCACATAGATGCTCGGGATAGGGAAAGATCTGCTTCTTTGTCTAGATCAGTCTCCAAACTTTTCAAAGGGCCAGTTTACTGTGCTGGAGACTTTAACCACTTGACAACTGGGCACTTATACCCCCTTCCTAACCAGACCAATTTTCAGCTTTCGGTGCTCTCATACTTTGAATGATAATTACTCAGTCATGCAACACTGTACCCAAATGAAATGTTTGTCCCTTTTTTCACACAAATAGAGCTTTCTTTTGGTGGTATTTAATCACAGCTGGGTTTTTCATTTTTTGCGCAATAAATAAAAAAAGACTGAAAATTCGGTAAAAAAAAATTCTTTCTTTCTGTTAAAATTTATTGTCGAGTATTGTCGAGTATTGGCAGAGTATTGGCAGAGTATTGCAGTGTTGCAGAGTATTGCAGAGTATTGGCAGAGTATTGCAGAGTATTGCAGAGTATTGGCAGAGTGTTGGCAGAGTGTTGGCAGAGTGTTGGCAGAGTGTTGGCAGAGTGTTGGCAGAGTATTGAAGAGTATTGGCAGAGTATTGCAGTGTTGCAGAGTATTGCAGAGTATTGGCAGAGTATTGGCAGAGTGTTGGCAGAGTGTTGGCAGAGTATTGCAGTGTTGGCAGAGTATTGCAGAGTGTTGGCAGAGTGTTGGCAGAGTGTTGGCAGAGTGTTGGCAGAGTGTTGGCAGAGTATTGCAGAGTATTGGCAGAGTATTGGCAGAGTATTGGCAGAGTATTGCAGTGTTGCAGAGTATTACAGAGTGTTGCAGAGTGTTGCAGAGTGTTGCAGAGTGTTGCAGAGTGTTGGCAGAGTATTGGCAGAGTATTGCAGTGTTGCAGAGTATTGGCGGAGTATTGCACAGTATGGGCAGAGTACTGTCACTGAGCAGCGCTGTGGGCACTACACATCCAGCCCACAGTGCTGCTGCCTTCTCTCCCCCTCTCCCCTCGCATTGTACCGATCGGTACACAGAGGGGAGGGAGGAACCGGCATCATGACATGATGCCGGTTTGTTTACAAGTGATTGCTCCATCACAGACTCTGACAGAGTGATCACGTGGTAAACGCCCACTACCAGGGGTGCGCCAGAGCAAGATTCTGGGAGGATGTCCATGGGCGTCCACCCAGAAAAACACAACCGCGCTGTAGCCGTCTTTCGGCTATGGCCCGGTCGGCAAGTGGTTAAGGGGGGGCAGATTGTGGCCGGTGGGGTAGAAAATGTCCAGTATCAGTGAGAATAAACATGGCCTCAGGCTTGGTGGTCAGTAGGAGGAGGAGTAGGGCCCTATCATTAGTATTAGTGAGAGGAATAGTACCCCATTATTGGTGTTAGTGGAAGAAACAGTGGCACATTGTTGGTGTCAGTGGGAGGAATTTTGCCCCATCACTGCTATCAGTGGGAGGACTAGTGTCCCATTATTGGTATTAGTGGGAGGAATAGTACCCCATCATTTGGATCAGTGGAAGAAACTGTGCCCTATTGTTGGTGTCAGTGGGAGGAATAGTGACCCATCACTGGTTTCAGTGGGAGGAATAATGCCCCGTTATTGGTGTCAGTGGGAGGAATAGTGCCCGTCATTGGTGTCAGTGGGAGGAATAGTGCCCCATCATTGGTGTCAGTGGGAAGAATAGTGCCCCATTGTTGGTGTCAGTGGGAGGAATTATGCCCTGCTGTTGGTGTCAGTGGAAGAAACAATGCCCCATCCTTTATATTAGTGGGAGGAATTATGCCCCATGATTAGTGCCAGTGGAAGGACTAGTGCCTCATATCATTAGGAGGAATAGTGCCCAGGACAGGATAAAGGCAAGCAAAGGGCCGCAGTTTGGAGACTACTGGTCTAGATCTAGCAGAACATACAGTATAATCCATCATACAAGCTAGCTTCAGTTTCAGAGTCCCTGGATTCTATGAGGATTTTCTCATCTCTAATCCCATAGGTGATCCCAACGGTGTAGAGTAGAAGATATATTTGTCAAGTTATGGCAGGTTTGTATACTATTAAATGTAACACATGAAGCACCTTAGCAAAAGTCAAAAGCTAATCTCTCAGCTGTCATAAGTGTTTATTGCATAGTAAATGAGCAAACTGGCAAGTGAATACAAGCCTGTAGTGCACTTTATAGATGACACTTTTAAATGATTTCTTTGACTTGGAGAAATTTAAATTAAATTCCCTTTGCTTCTGGAGCCGCAAACCACTTCTCTATTTTTCACTTGTAGTAAAGTTAATGTATGCTGACACTGCTCCTTTCCACCTTAGAGGAGACGAACAACGGACGCCGTGTAGTTTATCGACCTGGCAGCGATCTCCTGAGCACACCGCAAAGCACAAGAAAGTTACCATTCTTGTTAAAGAACTGATTGTTTAGTGATAGCTTTGTGCTATAGAAGATTCTTTTTGTATAGCTAATCAGGCAATAGTTAAAGTGAAACTGCCCTTTATACAAGTGCCAATAATACCAGATTGTGATATACGGTGTATGTTAACTAAATGGAAAATTAATTGAATTACACACTAGGGGTTGATTGGTATGCTACAGTAGGTGACCGCGATATTGTGTCAATCTCGCTGCTTCTATCGGCGAGATTGACACCCTACGAGCCCCGTCGCAGGAGCCAGCGCCGAGCATCGCTGGCCGGATTCACACTGGTGCGGGGATCCGAATTGGATTCCCGCCAATACCAGACACTGTATTTGGTATGAATCCTAAGGGAGAACCCCACGCCAAATAAAAAAAGAAACGGCATGGGTTCCCCCTTGGGAGGCATACCAGGCCCTTAGGTCCAGTAGGGATTTTAAGGGGAATCCCCTACGCCAGAAAAAACGGCATGTGGTTCCCCCCAAAAGCCATACCAGACCCCTATCCGAGCACGCAGCCCGGCCGGTCAGGAAAAGGGGTGGGGACAAGCGAGCAACCCCCCCTCCTGAGCCGTACCAGGCCGCGTGCCCTCAACATGGGGGGGTGAGTGCTGGGGGAAGGGGGGCACCCTGCGGCCCCCGCACCCCAAAGCACCTTGTCCCCATGTTGATGAGGACAAGGGCCTCTTCCCGATAACCCTGGCCGTTGGTTGTCGGGGTCTTCAAGTGGGGGGGTTATCGGAATCCAGGAGCCCCCTTCACCTGTGAAAAAAATGTAAAAAAAAAACCCCACAAAAACACAACACACAAGGGTTAAAATAGTTTATTGCACAGCTCCGGGGGTCTTCTCGCCGGACTCCTCCGCTATCTTCTGCTCTTTTGCTAGCTCTTTTGCTCCCTCTTCGGTTCTTCTTGCCGGGCCACCGCTTCTTCTTCCAGCTCTTTTACTAGCGGTGGCCCGGTCTTCTGTCGCCATCACCGCCACCGCCTTCCGTTCTTCTTCTTCTTCTTCTGGAGATGTTGACTTGATGCTCTCTCCGGCCGCAATGCCAGGGACGCGGTGTGCGGCGACGTATATAGGGATAAGGGGTGGGGTCACCGGTTGAAGTCACATGGTGACCCCGCCCCCTTATGATGTCACAGCCGTGCGGCCCCCCTTCCCTAAAGCACTCCCCCATGTTAAGGGCACGCGGCCTGGTACGACTCGGGGGGGGGCACTCGCTCATCCCCACCCCCTTTCCTCGCCGGACAGGTAGCGTGCTCGGATAAGGGTCTAATATGGACCTGGGGGACCCCCACGCCGTTTTTTCGGCGTAGCGATTCCCCTTTAAGTCCATACCAGGTGACGGGGCCAGCGACGCCTCCTTCGCTGGTCCCGGCTACCTGGAGCCACGCTCAAAATGAGCAGACTTTCCTCCGGGCGGGAAAAGTCCGTTCATTTCAAAAGTACGGCGGACTGGCACACACACGGCCGTATTGTCCGCCGAAATGCGAGTGCGGTGGACAGATTGATGTGTAAAACTACAATCTTAGTTCGCCAGACTTTTGGGTAAACAAAAAGTCCGCCAGAGCCTACACACGGGCGGATTGTCCGACGGACTTGAGTCAGCCGGATTGTTTGATCGTGTGTACGCGGCTTAAGCATCACTTAGAGAGAGGCAGCAAATTGAGGATATGAGGAAAAAGTGGAAGCTTAGAAACACGTCATCTGACACGTTCTGGCGTCACTTCCGGTTCCACAGTGTTCCGAGTGCGTTCCACACTGAGAAGTAGGGTGATACTCATCAGGTGAGAGCACAATCTTAAAGGAACAGCAAATAGATGAATTATTACATGGTTTCCTCATCGCGAGGCAGGGCCCTGGCCGGCCCTCTAATCGGTGGCGGCTGGTGCTCAAAATTTTGAGGGGGCGCAAACAAACTGAAAAATTCAGAAAAAAATCCCATCAATTGCAGCCTCACTGTACCATCAATCGCAACCACTGTGCCATCATTCGCAGCCACTGTGCCCATCAATTGCTGCCACTGTGCCATCAAACGCAGCCACTGTGCCATCAAATGCAGCCACTGTGCCCCATGAAATGCAGCCACTGTGCCCATCAATTGCCGCCACTGTGCCCATCAATTGCTGCTAACTGTGCCATCAATTGCCCCCACTGTGTCCATCAATTGCCGGCACTGTGCCCATCAATTGTTGCCACTGTGCCCATCAATTGTTGCCACTGTATTTATCAAAAATGTATTCGCTATACTAGGTAACTGTAATGGTGTGAATCTTGTTATACTTTTCTTAATGTCTTTATTTGTTATTTTATGTTCTGATAACTAAATAAAAAATGTAATGTTAAAAAAAAAAAAAAAAAAAAAAAAATGAAATACCCCCTGCAATACTTTCTTATATAAGTAATTAATACCATAGTGCAACCAGTCTATATATATATATATATATATATATATATATATATATATATATATATATATATATATCATATGTTGAAAACCATCAATGTTGGTGAAGAACCAATTCATATATAACAGTGTGTAAAACCATCCACCGCTGTGCTCATCCGTCCTCACGGGGCTCAATAACATGTGTGCGTTATCACCAGCCATATTGCCTGCTCACCTCACAGATGAGTTAAAAAACGAAATATTGGTCACTCCTTTACTCCTTCACTATCTCTCTCCTCCACGTCAAAACAGCAGATCCTCCTACGCTCTGGCAGATGTATACTTGTGCTGATAGCTTCACATAGATTTAGATCAGTAAACTCACTCCTTCGCTCCCCTAATCACAAACACAGACTCCATAGTGCTCTCTGCTTGTTACTTTATTAAAACAAACCCCAAATTAGACACACTTACAAGATCAAATGTTTAAAACAGCATGTGTATATGCGTCTGCTCGCTCAGCACTGGCATACACTCACGGTGACTGCGTGACGTCACGGGCTCGGTTCCTCCTTTCCTTTGTCTCTGACCATCTCTTGTATGATTAGTGCAATCTTTGATCATCTCTTGTATCATGTCTGTGGTCTCTGACCATCTCTTGTATCGTATCTGCAGTCTCTAACTATTTCTTGTATCATATATGCGGTCTCTGACCATGTCTTGTATCATGGGTGCATTCTCAGACCATCTCTTGTATCGTGGGTGCTGTCTCTGACCATCTCTTACATCAGGTCTGTGGTCTCTGACCATCTTTTGTATCATGGATGCAAGCTTTGACTATCTCTTGTATCATATATGTGGTCTCTGACCATCTCTTGTATCATGTCTGCGGTCTCTGACCATCTCTTGTATCATGGGTGCAGTCTCTGACCATCTTTTGCATCATGTATGCGGTCTCTGACCATCTCTTTTATCATGTTTGCAATCTTTGACCATCTCTTGTATCATGTCTATGGTCTCTGACCATCTCTTGTATTATGTCTGCATTCTCTAACCATCTCTTGTATCATGGGTGCAGTCTTAGACTATCTCTTGTATCATGTCTATGGTCTCTGACCATCTCTTGTATTATGTCTGCATTCTCTAACCATCTCTTGTATCATGGGTGCAGTCTTAGACTATCTCTTGTATCATGTCTGTGGTCTCTGACCATCTCTTGTATTATGTCTGCAGTCTCTGACCATCTGTTGCATCAAGTCTGCACTCTCTGATCTTCTCTCGTATCATAGGTACAGTCTCTTGGCTATCTCTTGTTTAGTGTCTGAGGTCTCTAACCATTTCTTGTATCATATCTGCGGTCTCTGGCCATCTCTTGTATCATGGGTGCAGCCTCAAACCATCTCTTGTATCGTGGGTGCTGTCTCTGACCATCTCTTTCATCGGGTCTGTGGTCTCTGACCATCTCTTGTATCATGGATGCAAGCTTTGACCATCTCTTGTATCATGTCTGTGGTCTCTGACCATCTCTTGTATTATGTCTGCAGTCTCTAACCACTCTAAGCACTTGTGAACAGCAATCTTTAAGTCTGACCACAGATTTTCTATTATATTGAGATCTGGGCTTTGACTAGACCATTCCAATATATTTACATGTTTCCCCTTAAAGCACTCAAGTGTTGCTTTAGCAGTGTGTTTGGGGTCATTGGGGAAGGTGAACCCCCGTCCTAGCCTCAAATCACACACAGAGCGGTAGGGTTTTGCTCAAGAATATTCCTGTATTTACTGTAGCACCATCCATCTTTCTCTCAACTCTGACCAGTTTCCCAGTCCCGACTGCTGAAAAACATCCCCACGGGATGATTCTGCCACCACAATGTTTCACTGTGGGGATGGTGTTCTTTGGGTGATGTGATGTGTTGGGTTTGCGCCAGACATAGTGTTTTCTTTGGCCAAAAAGTTACATTTTAGTCTCATCAGACCAGAGCACCTTCCTCCATACATTTTGGGAGTCTCTCACATGCCTTTTCGCAAACACAAAACATGCCATTTAGTTTTTTGCTGAAAGTAATGGCTTTCTTCTGGCCACTCTGCCATAAAGCCCAACTCTATGGAGCGCACGGCTTATTGTCATCTTATGTCAGCCATTCTCTGGGGTTCCTCCAGAGGTTGCTAGGTTGAGCTGTGGTTGATGAACCACCTATTTGATGATGTCTACAGAGTTCAAGGTTAAGTACCACTTAGCAAAGCCAGCAGCATGACACCAAATATCTTTTTAGCTGTCTTTAAGGGTGGCATTCTGAACACCACTTTAAGGGGGACATTCTTCCTATTGACCACAAGTATAAGGATAATTGTCCCTATTGAGCCCTGATGATTTGGTTTTAGGAAGGGTTCCTCGAGACATGAAAATTATTTTTGGGGTTCCTCTAGGGTTAAAAGGTTGAGAAAGCCTGTCCTATATACAGATTCTCCAGTCTCTGCTGTGGAACTCTGCAGCTCCTCCAGGGTTACCTTAGGTCTCTGTGCTGCCTCTCTGATTAATGCCCTCCTTGTCCGGTCCATGAGTTTTGGTGTGCAGCCGTCTCTTGGCAGGTTTGCTGTTGTGCCATGTTCTTTCCATATGGTTATGATAGATTAGATGGTACTCCTAGGGATCATCAAAGATTTGGATATTTTTTTTTATAACCTAACCCTGACTTGTACTTCTCAACAACATTGTCCCTTACTTGTTTGGAGAGTTCCTTGGTCTTCATGGCAGTGTTTGGTTAGTGGTGCCTCTTGCTTAGGTGTTGCAGCCTCTGGGGCCTTTCAAAAAGGTGTGTACCGTATATACTCGAGTATAAGCCGAGATTTTCAGCCTCTTTTTTGAGGCTGAAAGTGCCCCCCTCGGCTTATACTCGAGTCATCGCTGTCTGCCCGCTCGATCAGCGTGTCGAGCAGACAGACAGCGGCCATTCTGATTCAAAAGCCGCGCCTCCGGCTCCCCCTTCGCCTGTGATAGGCGGAACACTGAATTTCCCAGCAGCCTGTGTTCCGCCTATCACGGACTTCGTATCATCCTCGTACTACGGACGAGGATGATACGACGTCTGTGATAGGCGGAACACAGGCTGCTGGGAAATTCAGTGTTCCGCCTATCACAGGCGAAGGCGGCGGCGCAGCTTTTGAATTTTACAATGGCCGCCGACGAACGAAGAGGGCACGGGACGGAGGCAAGGCACAGGACGGCACGGCACGGGACGGGACGGGACGGGACCGGAGGCAAGGCACGGCGGCGAGGCACGGCGGCGAGGCACGGCGGCGAGGCACGGAGGCAAGGAGGCTCGGCACGGGACGGAGGCTCGGGACAAAGGCTCAGGACACAGGTAGGCTGGACACACACACACACACACACACACACACACACACACACACACACACACACACACGGATACACACACACACACAGGGATGGATGGATGGATGGAGACACACACACACAGGGATGGACGGACACACAGGGATGGACGGACACACAGGGATGGACGGACACACAGGGATGGACGGACACACACACAGGGATGGACAGGCATGTCTTACCCTCGGCTTATACACGAGTCAATAAGTTTGCCAGTTTTTTTGGGGGTAAATTGGGGGCCTCGGCTTATATTCGGGTCGGCCTATACTCGAGTATATACGGTATATGTATGACAGATCATGTGGCACTTAGATTGCACACAGCTGGACATCATTTCACTAATTATGTGACTTCTGAAGGTAATTGGTTGCACCAGAGCTTTTTACGGGCTTCATAACAATGGGGGTGAATACATACACACATGCCAATCATCAGTTTCTGAAAAATAGTTTTATATATATATTTTTTTCTAATTTTACTTCACCAACTTAGACTATTGTGTTCTGATCCATCACATGTAATTTAAATAAAAAAATAAAAAAAAACATTGAACTAAAGGATGTAATGTAACAAAATAGGTAAAAAGCCAAGGGAGGTGCAAGGCACAGTAAATCAGAAATTCGTGCCACTTTAAAGCGGGGTTCCACCCTAAAGTGGAACTTCCGCTCATCGGAACCCTCCCTCCCCCTCCGGTGTCACAGTTGACACCTTTCAGGGGGGAGGGGGGTGCAGATACCTGTCTAAGACAGGTATTTGCACCCACTTCTGGGCATAGACTCCCACTGGAGTCTATGCTGTTTCCTGTCCCGGCGCGCTGTCTGCTGGGACACACACTGGTCCCAGAGACAGCGCAGACCGTTCCTACGCTTCACTTCCTGATTACCTCACTGAGAATGGCGGCGGCAGCAGCCGAGAGCCGAGCGATCGTTCGGCCTCGGCTGCCGACATCACTGGACCCTGGGACAGGTGAGTGTCCATTTATTAAAAGTCAGCAGCTGCAGTATTTATAGCTGCTGGCTTTTAATATGTTTGTTTCCAGTGGAATCCCTCTTTAATTTATGTTTTTACTGAAGATACATTATGCATTATCTTTAACATTCTCTACTAATTAGACTTCCAGAATCGCTGTCATAGACATATGTATACAGATGGTGCCTGGAGCCACAATGTGTTCCTATATACGCGGCTGAATATGACTTGTTTTCTGCGTTATACCGGAGAGCACGTGTTGTCCCCACCATGCTGTGTGGGATGTCACTGAATTAGAGTCATGGTTTGTGAAGAAGACAGATCTCTCCGGATCCAGGTCCTTCCCTTTACACAATGTGAGGTGGCTTATCTCCTAGCAAACATCGGCTTGTAAATCGTCACTTTAAAGCGTTTTCTTTTTAAGTACTAGACAGAGTTTGACTCTTTGGTGTACATCAGTCGGATACACTAAAGTTACTATGGAGATGAAAAGAACAGACTTTGCTGTGCCATTTCCACCGCATCGCGCTGCCGTCTACAAGACATCTCATTTATCTCTTTGTATCTATAGAAATGCTCCATCTACACTTGGCAGACCTCTTCTTTTTATTTCCAGTTTGTAAACCAATCAAGTGACCGTAAATCTGAGCTAAGCAAGCCAACTGTCAGCCATATTGGAGCGCTATTGTTTTTTTTTTTTTTTTTTTCTTCCCTACTGCCAAATGAACAGCAGAATTATAGAAAATGTAATTAGAGTACATTTTTGACATTTCTACAGAAAACAATAAGAGATGAAAGGAAACCTCTTCCAACACAGAGGGTGCCATTGTTGACCTCCTTTTGAAATGGTAATTTCCTGGCTGACAGTACTTTCTGAAGTGTGAAAGAAAAAGAGTGCCTTAAATGATTAAAGTAGAGCTAAAGGCACATTTTTTTTTTCATTTTGCATAGAATAAGGGAAGGTTATAACCCCTATCAGTTTAATTTTTTTGCCATCTGTGTCCTGTTGGGGAGATTTCCCTCCACTTCCTGTTCCATAGCCAAAACAGGAAGTGAGAGGAAGTCCCTCAAAAAATTAAGGAATCTGTGGTGGCCACCAAGAAGTAAGGAAGTTTTCCTCTATAATGCTGTTCTGGGAACAAACAAAAATTTTAGATTTTTTGTTCACTTTCAGTCTCCGTGATAATGGTAAAGAGGACAAATAGAGAGGACACAGACAGCAATACAAACCTGACAGGTGTTTAGCCACTTGCCGCCCGCCCTATAACAAAATGACGGTGGCAAAGTGGTTTCATAATCCTGACCGGACGTCATATGGCGTGATCAGGATTTTGAGCCGCTGCGGCGATCGTTGTTGCAGGGTGTCAGTTTGACACCCTGCAACTACGATCTCGGTAAAGAGTCCAATCACGGCTGATCACAGTGTAAATAGGAAGAGCCGGTGATCGGCTTTTCCTCACTCGCGTCTGTCAGACGTGAGTAGAGGAGAGCCGATCGGCTGATCCTCTGACAGGGGGGTCTGTGCTGATCGATTATCAGCGCAGCCTCCCCGAGGATGCCCACACTGGACCACCAGGGATGCCACCAGACCACCAGGGATGCCCAGGACAAGGCATGCCACCCTAGCCCACCAGGGATTCCAGTCAGTACCACAATGGATGCCAATCAGTGCCCATAATGGATGCCAATCAGTGCCCACAATGGGCATCACTCATTGGCATGCATTATTGTTTGGCACTGATTGGTATCCATTAGTACAGTATATTATAATACAATGCCGCCTATCAGTGCCCATCCGTGCCACCTATCAGTGCCCATCTGTGCCGCCTACCCATGCCCATCTGTGCCGCCTACCCATGCCCATCTGTGCCGCCTACCCATGCCCATCCGTGCCGCCCATCCATGCCAATCTGTGCCAGCTATCAGTGCCAATTTGTGCCACCTATCAGTGCCCATCCGTGTCGCCCATCAGTGCCACCCATCAGTGCCGCCTATCAGTGCCCATCAGTGCCGCCTATCGGTGCCACATATCAGTGTCCATCAATGCTACCTCATCAGTGCCACTTCATTGGTGCCACCTCATCAGTGCCGCCTTATCATTGCCCATCAGTGTAACCCCATCAGTGCCCATCAGTGAAGGAGAAAACTTACTTATTTACAAAGTTTTGAAACTGAAACAAAAAAAAACATTTTTTTTATTTGTTTAGCAAAAAATAAAAACCGCAGAGGTGATCAAATACCACCAAAAGAAAGCTCTATTTGTGGGAAAAAAATGATAACCATTTCATTTGGGTACAGTGTAGCATGACCGCGCAATTGTCACTCAAAGTGCGACATCGATGAAAGCTCAAAATTGGTCCGGAAGGTGTTTAAGTGCCCGGCATTGAAGTGGTTAATCTCTCTCCACTCTGGCTGGGTTCAAACCATTGCGAATTTTCCGCATCCAGTTTGCAATCGCAGGAGATTTTGATCGTCTCTCTATGGAGCCGGTTCCCATATCTCAGGGGCGGACTGACCATTCAGCCACTCGGGCACTGCACAAGGGCTCCGGCCACTAGGGGGCCCCATAAGGGTTGCCAGCCTCAGTAAAACCAGGGACAGTATGTCAAAATCTCTGTTTTTTTTTACATCTGTCTCTGAAATGTCCCTTACCGACATCCTTTTGGTCTAAAAAGCCTGAGATTATAGCTGCCCCACCTCTCCAATACCTTCTCAGCCAATAGAAACATGTCTGTGTATACAGTGTAATTGTATACTGTGTGTGTGTGTGTTTGTGTATACTGTGTTGTCCCATAATCTCTGATTGCGTGGGGGCCCCATGAGTTGTCAGTCCACCCCTGGGTGCATTTTACAGAAAAACGCTCTGCATCTTTTGGTCTGTTTCAGGTCCTAATTCAGCCCAAAATTCGGGCTGAAATCGGACCTGAATCGATGAACCAAGATGCACCGGGCCCCTGCTGTGAGCCGAGCCTCTATCCAATACTATAAAACAGGGTTTTGCAACCTTTTTTTAGTTAATATACCCTTTAAAAATGATGTACAGTCAGAAGGTCAGTGGCTGTCCTATCCTTCAAACCTCCCCAAATAGCTCTGCTCAATAGACGAATAGAGAAGTCCCCCCCAGACACATTCAGATTCTACTCTTCTACATCCTTCTAGGAACCAAAATTACATTATCCTGGGCCTGGAAAAAACCCACAGTTTCTTCCATGACCGCCAAACAGAAGATCTCCTGGATCTGAAGATCACAAGAAAAGCTTGTCAGCCCTTGTACACGCGGTCGGAGATTCCATCGGAATGTGTCCGATCGGAGCGTTTTGTCGGATATTCCGACTCTGCGTGGTCTGCATCGGACTGTTTCCGTCGGAATATCCGTCGGACCAACTTTTCCAACTTGCCGGAAATATTTTCCGACAAAATGCTCCGATCGGACATACTCCGATCATGTGTAGAGATTTCCGATCGGACAAAGTGCCACACATGCTCAGATCAAATTCCTACACCAAAGCTATTGGCTACTAGCGTGAACGTAGTCCCGTCGTAACAAAATAACGTCATCACGTCGGATTTTCCGACAACTTTGTCCGACCGCGTGTATACAACAGTTTCGGACAAAATCAGTCGGACAAAATCCGACGGATTTGGTTGTCGGAATCTCTGACTGTGTGTACAAGGGCTCAGTATTCTCCAAGATAAAGTTAGGAGATTCGGGAGTGTCTGGGAATCTTGGGAAAACTACTGTATATCAATATCCCCTTGAGACCTTCCTTTGTATCTTAGCACCATTTCCCCCTCGGTGGCTTACTCACTCTCTCCCCCCACCTTCAAACTTTTCTAATATCCTCCTACTGAAAACCTTTCTACTGCTGTTTTTTTTTCTCTCCTTCTTTGTCTTTCTGGTTTTATATTGTCTTCCTTTGGAGAGGAGGCTGGAAATTCTGTCTTCGGCCTCCCTTAGACACTGGAAGTTGCGTCATAGTTATTTCATGTCTTGACACCTTACTCCTGACCTCTACTGGAGATTAAGATTTGGTCAAATGCGGTTTCCTGGGGCCACCCCTTTCTGGGTTCTAGAAGACTGAACTCCCGGGGCCCATATGTGTCTCAACCATTTCCAGGTGCACGGCCCCCGGTGAACCCAGTCTCTAATAACATCTGACCCAGGCTTGGGACTAGGGCCCCTAAAAATATGTTTTTTCTTTTTATGCTGTGAAAAGTCTGTAATTGTTTTCTCACCACATAAGGGTGCGGGATTTTATCTACATGCACCTTACCCCGTGTTTCTTCTTGTCAATTTATTATTTCCACTATTATTGTTCATTGTTGTTATATTCTTTAATGAAAATGATTGAAAGATAAAACTTATTGACAGTCTCGAGGCACCCTTTGAAAATGGTGGACAGTCTCGAGGCACCCCATTCCAAAATGTAAAAGCTATTCTAAGCCCTTGTACACACGGTCAAACATTCAGACGGAAAATGTCCGATCGGACCGTGTTGTCGGATAATCCGACCGTGTGTGGGCTCCATCGGACTGTTGGAATATCCGACCAACAAAGTTTTAGAGCTGGGCTATAAAATTTTCCGACAATATGATCCAATCGGACTTTGTCTGATCGTTTTTAGAGAATTCCTATCGGACAAAGTGCCACGCATTCTCAGATAAATTCCTAGACCAAAGCTATTGGCTACTAGCCTGAATGTAGTCCCGTCGTAATGAAATCACGTTACAATCGATCGGATTTTCCGACAACTTTGTTCGACCGTGTGTATACAACACTAGTTTCAGACAAAATCCGTCGGACAAAATCCGATGGATTTTGTTGTCGGAATGTCTGACCGTGTGTACAAGGGCTAATAGTTTTACATAATGCAGCAACATCCACAAGTCCAAGTAGTACACCCAACGTTAGAGATGATTTATTCTTCCAAGGCAAATATGCTTTTTCAAACTGGTACTGACTAGTATTCCAATGTTTCTCTTCTCCCTTTGTTTTTCACCATCACTCAGCTAATGTGACCCCAACGCTGATGGAGAAGGACAAGGATGATATGCAGGAGACTGACATCCTCCTTGTTGACTGATGATCCCATTGGTTGTTGCTGGCAGCTAGAAGGTTGTAATGGTGCACAATGAAAACCTGTGATTTAGTGTAACTACAAAGGCAGCCTTCATCCATACGCTGGCTGTATTACATTTTTGGGCAATTTTTAGGCATTTTGCCAAGGAACCCCTGAAGAAACCTCAAGGCACCCCAGTTAAAAAGGCTGATATAAAATAAAGAGTTGCATTTAGTTATACCTTAATTGATGAGGGTTCTGGGGAGGGTGAGGCCCTGAATTATTGTCTACACCTATCCTAATAGGTTTCTGTGTGCGCTTGGAAAATCATGACACCGGTTGTCAGCAAACTGTGGTGTCAGGGTACGAGGCTTCACCCTTCAAAATCTCTACAAAGCCTGTGGCCTCCGGGACTCAAACCAGGTTTTTCCAATCCCAGAAAAGCCTGAGAATCCAGTTTTCTTCCACATGACACAAGTCTAGATGAGCACCCTGGGGAACACAAAATAATATTTTATACCATGACAAGGCATAATACTGGACATACACTCACCGGTCACTTTTTTAGGTACACCTTGCTAGTAGCGAGTTGGACCCCCTTTTGCCATCAGAACTGCCTTAACGCTTCCTGGCATAGATTCAACAAGGTGTTGGAAACATTCCTCAGAGATTTTGGTCCATATTGAGATGATAGCATCACACAGTTGCTGCAGATTTGTCGGCTACACATCCATGATGTGAATCTCCCATTCCACCACATCCCAAAGGTGCTCTATTGGATGAGATCTGGTGACTGTGGAGTGTGCCAAGAAAATAAAACCTCCAGTACACCATTACACCACCACCAGCAGCCTGGACCGTTGATACAAGGCAGGATGGATCTATGTTTTCATGTTGTTTATGCCAAATTCTGACCCGACCATCTGAATGTCACAGCTGAAATCCAGAATCATCAGACCAGGCAACATTTTTCCAATCTTCTATTGTCCAATTCTGGTGAGCCTGTGCAAAGTGTAGCTTCCGTTTCCTGTTCTAGATGACAGGAGTGGCACACGGTGTGTTGTATGTGTGTGTGTGTATATATATATATATATATACAGTATCTCACAAAAGTGAGTACACCCCTCACATTTTTGTAATATTTTATTCTATCTTTTCATGTGACAACACTGAAGAAACAACACTTTGTTGCAATGTAAAGTAGTGAGTGTACAGCTTGTATAACAGTGTAAATTTGCTGTCCCCTCAAAATAACTCAACACACAGCCATTAATGTCTAAACCGCTGGCAACAAAAGTGAGTACACCCCTAAGTGAAAATGTCCAAATTGGGCCCAATTAGCCATTTTCCCTCCCCGGTGTCATGGGACTTGTTAGTGTTACAAGGTCTCAGACCCCAGCATGATGTATAGGCTGGAAGAGGCACTGATTGGCCCTCACACATATCCTGACCCCAGTATTATGTAAATGCTGAAAGAAGCTCTGATTGGCCCTCACACATATAATAAAACATAAAATTTCAAAATAACTCAACACACAGCAATTAACATCTAAAAGTGAGTACACCTATAAGTGAAAATGTCCAAATTGGGCCCAAAGTGTCAATATTTTGTGTGGTCACCATTATTTTCCAGCACTGCCTTAACCCTGTTAGGCATGGAGTTCACCAGAGCTTCACAGGTGGCCACTGGAGTCCTCTTCCACTCCTCCATGATGACATCACAGAGCTGGTGGATGTTAGAGAACTTGCGCTCCTCCACCTTTTGTTTGAGGATGCCCCCCAGATGCTCAATAGAATTTAGGTCATACACCCTGGATCACACCCCATCTCAACTCCTCCTCCACCATTCCTGCCTACCAACACACCACTACCGAAGAACACTGATACCACCCCTGTTAAATGCTGCCAAAATGTGCATCCCTCTTTATTGGGGTTCAACCCAGGCTCCAACTATCTCTGAATGGCTCAGACGAGTAGAAAAAATTGCGGAAATGGAAGAGTTAATCTCCATAGCCAAGGACTGTCCTACTAAATTCTCACACACGTGGGCATGTTGGTCCCACTTTCGCACCACAACCAAATTTAAACTACTAACAAACCAATCCCTGATGAACCAAACACCCCAAATCATTTGCACGCCTTAACGACCCTGCTCGCTAGTCATGAAGCTTGAGAGGATGTCCCTCCCTCCCCTACACAAGGGGAGATTGAGAGAGGACCGTACACGACCTTATAAGCCAACACCCTAACAAACCCAACCCTAGTGCCTTAACCCTTCCCATAATAGCGGAGACTGCGAGGCAACTTAATATTCCCTTTCCCTTCCCTTGGTCCCATCCCGCACTCCCCCTCCCCCCACCACCCCATCCCCCCATTCCTTACCCCCCCCTTTGCCCCCTTTTTTTTCTTCTCTCTCC
Organism: Lithobates pipiens; assembly: GCF_037356315.1. Lineage (NCBI taxonomy): Eukaryota > Metazoa > Chordata > Amphibia > Anura > Ranidae > Lithobates > Lithobates pipiens. The sequence goes on along the minus strand of NW_027507784.1, from coordinate 78,249,959 downwards.
TTTTCTCTTTTTTTCCCCCTTCTTTTCACCTCCCCCTCTTGGGTTTACAACCCAATCCTCTTGATATATCCACTAAGATTCCAGCTCACCCATTATTGAGTTATCACCGACTTCGACCCTGTAGTTGTTAAAAAGACCTACTCAGTCAGAGTTGGAAATTTTCCCATGAACAAGCAAACACCCGATTTCAGAGACGCAAAACACGCATGCCAATATTAGCTCCAAGTAGAAGATCTGACAAGGGGTTATGCACGACCATTTAGCGAAATAACCATGACCGATCCTCATGTCTTCCTCATACCACACTCTGTTGTATTAAACTGTAACGTTTTCACTGCAACTACTGTTACTGTTCACCACTGTTGTTTAAAACTTTATATTGGATATTACTGCCGTTGGCATTGAGTTATAATACAATGTAAACCAGATTTTTACTTTTCAATAAAAATTTATGGGAAAAAAAAAAGAATTTAGGTCTGGAGACATGCTTGGCCAGTCCATCACCTTTACCCTCAGCTTCTTTAGCAAGGCAGTGGTCACCTTAGAGGTTTGTTTGGGGTTGTTATCATGTTGGAATACTGCCCTGCGGCCCATTCTCTGAAGGGAGGGGATCATGCTCTATTTCAGTATATTACAGTACATGTTGGCATTCATGGTTCACAATGAACTGTAGCTCTCCAGTGCCGGCAGCACTCATACAGCCCCAGACCATGGCACTCCCACCACCATGCTTGACTGTAGGCAAGACACACTTGTCTTTGTACTCCTTACCTGGTTGCTGCCACACACACTTGACACCATCTGAACCAAATAAGTTTATCTTGGTCTCATTAGACCACAGGACATGGTTCCAGTAATTCATGTCCTTAGTCTGCTTGTCTTCAGCAAACTTTTTGCAGGCTTTCTTGTGCACGCTCTTTAGAAGAGACTTTCTTCTGGGATGACAGCCATGCAGACCAATTTGATGCAGTGTGCTGTGTGTGGTCTGAGCACTGACAGGCTGACCTCCCACCCCTTCAACCTCTGCAGCAATGCTGGCAGCACTCATACGTCTATTTCCCAAAGACGACCTCTGGATATGATGCTGAACATGTGCACTCAACTTCTTTGGTCGACCATGGTGAGGCCTGTTCTGAGTGCAACTTGTCTCATTAAACCTCTGTATGGTCTTGGCCACCGTGCTGCAGCTCAGTTTCAGGATCTTGGCAATCTTCTTATAGCCTAGGCCATCTTTATGTAGGGCAACAATTATTTTTTTCAGATCCTCAGAGAGTTCTTTGCCATGAGGTGCCATGTTGAACTTCCAGTGACCAGTATGAGAGAGTGAGAGCAATAACACCAAATTTAACACACCTGCTCCCCATTCACACGTGAGACCTTGTAACAGGAATGAGTCACATGACACAAGGGAGGGAAAATGGCTAATTTGGCCCAATTTGGACATTTTCGCTTAGGGGTGTACTCACTTTTGTTACCAGCGGTTTAGACACAAATGGCTGTGTGTTGAGTTATTTTGAGGGGACAGCAAATGTACACTGTTATACAAGCTGTACACTCACTACTTTACATTGTAGACAAGTGTCATTTCTTCAGTGTTGTCACATGAAAAGATAGAATAAAATATTTACAAAAGTGTGAGGGGTGTACTCACTTTTGTGAGATACTTTATATATGTAAATGTGATATATTGCACAGTGATGTTTTATGCACGTTTTTGTTTTTTGTTTTTTCAGTCAGCAGAGACTATTTTGTAGGCTATTCTTACTGATCTAAAAGCCTGCTGTTTCAAAGCTCAGTAGCTCAAGCTGATTTGACTTATCCTGCAGGACATCAAACATGTAACACCATTTTCTGATAGTTTGTGATTGAAGTAAATCATGCTGAAGTGTACACAACAATGACCATTTTTAACCAAAATATGTATATCTCTATAAATTGAAAAATATAGAAAATGTGAATATTTTTCTTGTGTCTTCCAGAGATGATCTGTGTTACCACTGGTGATCGTTCAGTAGATGTGACTGAGTGTATCAGATGGGCCGGTCCTGCTCCCCCCACAATGCAGGAGTGTATGGTGCCCTGCAGAGAGGATTGCACATTCACTCCTTGGTCTAAGTTCACCACCTGCTCCACTGACTGCATTTCATATCGAATAAGGAGGAGATCCCTGGCCGGTACGTGTTTCTGCTTTCTACTTCTGTCCTACTGAGTTATTTGCACATGAACTTTAATGGCATCCCAGACCCAGTCTTAGTCTGTAGGGTTCAATATTGAGTGGGCCCACCCTTTGCAGCTATAACAGCTTTAACTCTTCTGGGACGGCTGTCCACAAGGTTTAGGAGTGTGTCTATGGGGATGTTTGACCATTCTTCCAGAAGCGCATTTGTGGGGTCAGGCACTGATGTTGGACGAGAAGGCCCGACTTGCAGTCTCTGCTCTAGTTCATCCTAAAGATTTTCTATCGGATTGAGGTCAGGACTCTGTGCAGGACAGTCAAGTTCCTCCACCCAATACTCGCTCATCCATGTCTTTAAGAGGAGGAGATAAGGATGAGGTTTGTAGTCCAAATCAGAAGGGTAGCCTGGGAAGACAACACTGCTGCTCTATAGATACAGAACAGTGAGTGAGTGGCATCCCCCTAGGAAAGGAAGGGTGTTACCGGAAGTATCATTAGGTGAACACAAAGAAAAAAAAAGCCTATAAAAGAAATGAATGCAGCCAACACATCTAACGACATGGAAGCCGCAATTACAGTTTTGTTTTCGCAATTACTGGAATTTCACGTGCTCATTAATTGCTCTCGGGTTTGATGGACTTTTGATAAACGCCTGATCACAGCTTAATAGAACTTTCCATTACAGCAGTGATGGATTGTGCTTTACTGCGGAGATGCAGCTGCTCTGTTCTGCTCACGCTGTTACTTTAATTGTACTTAATATTTTAATTTCTAGTGAAAATTAGGACACATTTAATGCACATTTTTCTTTCTTTTGCATAACCTTGGTGATTCATTTGTAAAAGTGTTCTTTAGTCACGAGGGGGAAGGGTACTGACCCGGTGGTTCTGGTGAATGGATCTATCTTCTGCTTTTTCTTCATGCATGTTAAAGAGTATGTTACCCCAACATTTCAATGTCTTTGGACCAAAAAAAAATTTTTCTTCCCCAAAGAAGCTCCTATACGGCACAAAAATGCACAAACAAGACCTCAGAATCAGCAATATATGCTAAGGTCAAGTGTTAATGGGGGCTAGACGTCAAGGACTGCTTTTTAAAGCGGGAGTCCGCCGGGACTCCGCGTTTTTTTTTTTTTTTAAAAGCCAGCAGCTACAAATACTGCAGCTGCTGACTTTTAAAATAGTGACACTTACCTGTCCAGCGCGCCCGCGATGTCGGCACCCGAAGCCGATCTCTAGATCGTCTGTAAGGTGCTGCCGCCGCCATCTTGGGTATGGGAATCCGGAAATGGAGCCTTTCGGCTTCATTTCCCGGTTCCCTACTGCGCATGCGCGAATCGCGCTGCGCAATAAGGACGGTCCCCGCTGCCTCTGGGATCTGTGTGTTTCCCAGCAGGCAGCGGGGCACTTGCGGAAAGGGGCAGGCACTTGCGGAAAGGGGCGTAATCTACGCCCCTTTCCGCAGAGAGCTATCCTGGAAGTGGGTGCAGAATACCTGTACTGTACAGGTATCTGCACCCCCCTCCCCCCTGAAAGGTGCCAATTGTGGCGCCGGAGGGGGGGAGGGTTCCGATGAGCGGAGGTCCACTTTAGGGTGGACCTCCGCTTTAAGTAAAAATGTTTTATATATTGAATAAGATTTTTTTTTTTGAGGGGGGGGGGGGTTACAAAAACTGGTGAAAACAGAATCAATCAGCTTCCAGGGTTAAGCCCTCGTTCACATTGGAGAGATTTGTTATACGATTTGACATGGGGAGCTGGCTGGCTGTGCACTGTTTTCTGATTCTCCCTCAAACAAAATACCACCGGCCGCCACTACCACCAAGCTTGACCCATTCAAGCTTCCTCTAACCACATGCAATGCACGCTGTTGATGCTCTCTAGTGCGGGGTTCAAGGAGTTAAAGCAAGTAGTGACGAGGTGATAAAATGCTTTCTCAAGGGTGCCCATGGTCTCTGAAGAGCAATCCAAATGAAGATTGCTTTTCAGAGATCAAAGCACGTGTGAACAAGCCCTAATGCCATGTACACACGATCGGACTTTTCGATGGTCTTCCCAACTGACTTTCTGAACGAATGGACTTGGCCACACTCGACCGGACTAAGCCCTTGTACACACGGCCGGAGATTCCGTCGGAATGTGTCCTATCGGAGCGTTTTGTCGGATATTCCGACTGTGTGTGAAATGCATCGGACTGTTTCCGTCGGAATATCCGTCGGACCAAATTTTCCAACTTGCAGGAAATATTTTCCGACAAAATGCTCCGATCGGACATACTCCGATCATGTGTAGAGAATTTTGATCGGACAAAGTGCCACGCATGCTCAGATCAAATTCCTACATCAAAGCTATTGGCTACTAGCCTGAACGTAGTCCCATTTACGTCATCACATTCTGAAAGATCGGATTTTCCGACAACTTTGTCCGACCGTGTGTATGCAACAGTTTTGGACAAGATCCTTCGGACAAAATCTGACGGACAAAATCCGACGGATTTGGTTGTCGGAATCTCCGACCGTGTGTACAAGGGCTAAGTCCGTTCGAAAGTCCGTTCATTTGGAAACGTGATAACATAAACGGGACTAAACAAGGAAGGTCACTAGCCAGTAGCCAATAGCTGCCCTTGCGTTGTATTTGGTCCGTCGGACCAGCACACAGACGTACGGTTTTCCCGATTTTTAGTCCGTCGGACTTGAGTCTGTCGGAAAGATTTGAAACGTTTTATTTCTAGGTCCGTCGGACTTTTGGAGAAAAAAGTCCGCTGGAGCCCACACACGATCAAATTGTATGACGGATTCCGGTCTGCCGGACCAAGTCTGCCAGAAAGTCCAATCGTGTGTACGTGGCATAAGATTCAAATAATGTAATTCAAGGTAAATATTAGAATGAATATAAATCCTAATAAAGTCTGCAGAGTTATGTTCATTTGGATCTGGCTATTCTGGTCAAGCTATGACTGGTCCACTTTAATGTGTTTGGAGGCGGATGGGGTCTGCAGAGAGAGAATATCTTTCTTTCTATTTTAAATTGCGTGGATTCTTATTAGTGCGATACGATGAAAGCAAGGGGGACGCGATGAATTGTGGATAAGGTTTGAAATGTTTATTGGAAACAGAGGCAGAGTAATTGTTTTATTCCCAGTGTGTAATTGAGGTTCATAAATAATGTATATAACCTCCATATTACAGAAGCACAATGATGACACACAGTTTCTATTCTGTGATGTATTGTTGGTTATTCCCATGTTTAGTGGGAAAATATTTTCCAACTCTTCAGTGAATAAATATGTATTATCCTCAGTTAACTATTTTCTGGTAGAAGAAAATTTTTCTCTTATTTTTTTTTTCTGTAAAGGAAAGCTTTTTTGGCTGTGCATCTGAAACAGCATTTAAGAGGAAATATTTAAAGCCCAACTCTGGGTTAATTTTATATATATATATATATATATATATATATATATATATATATATATATATATATATAAATGTTCCCTAATAAAGAAGGCAGCTCAGGCAGCATTATTTGCCTACTTTTTGCCACAGTATTATTTCTGCCACTAGATGTCCTCAGTTCCCAGCATCATGCAACACTGAAGACATAGTGTGAGTGAAGGGCTTCATGGACCGCCCACGAGGTACAATCTCATATAGAATGCTAACAACTTGTGTACTACACAGCTTGCATTGATAGGGTAAGCCCTCATATTGCATCGTTGTGAGTAAATCTAAAGACAATTGTACAGAGATTAAATAGTCAGATTGTGACAAGTATGGGCAGCTTAAGGGGGTCTGTACAATCAGAGTCAGTGCTTCTTCCAGCATTTACATCATACTGGGTCAGGATATTAGTGAGGGTCAATCAGTGCTTCTTCCAGCCTATACATAATTCTGGGGTCAGGATATGTGTGAGGGCCAATCAGTGCTTCTTCCAGCATTTACATCATACTGGGGCCAGGATATGAGTGAGGGCCAATCAGTGCTTCTTCCAGCATTTACATCATACTGGGGCCAGGATATGTGTGAGGGCCAATCAGAGCTTCTTCCAGCATTTACATCATACTGGGGCCAGGATATGTGTGAGGGCCAATCAGAGCCTCTTCCAGTCTATACATCATGCTGGGGGCAGGATATGATTGTGGGCCAATCAGTGCTTCTTCCAGCATTTACATCATACTGGGGCCAGGATATGAGTGAGGGCCAATCAGTGCTTCTTCCAGCATTTACATCATACTGGGGCCAGGATATGTGTGAGGGCCAATCAGAGCTTCTTCCAGCATTTACATCATACTGGGGCCAGGATATGTGTGAGGGCCAATCAGAGCCTCTTCCAGCCTATACATCATGCTGGGGTCAGGATATGATTGAGGGCCAATCAGTGCTTCTTCCAGGCTATACGTCATACTGGGGTCAGGATATGTGTGAGGACCAATCAGTGCTTCTTCCAGCATTTACATCATACTGGGGTCAGGATATGTGTGAGGGCCAATCAGAGCTTCTTTCAGTATTTACATAATACTGGGGTCAGGATATGGGTGAGGGCCAATCAGTGCCTCTTCCAGCCTATACATCATACTGGGGTCAGGATATGTGTGAGGACCAATCAGTGCTTCTTCCAGCATTTACATCATACTGGGTCAGGATATGATTGAGGGCCAATCAGTGCTTCTTCCAGCCTTTCTCAACCCTTTCAACACAGAGAAACCTTTGAAATAGTTCTCCGGTCTCGGGGAACCCCTGCTAAAAATTAAAAATCTACAAATCCTGATACAATAGTGTGATAGTCAGTGGGATGAATGGTCCTTACGCTTGTGGTCATTGGGAAGAATTACCCCTTTACAGGTAGCTAAAAAGATCAATGGTGTGAATGGGAACTTATCTGAGAGGCAGAAAATGCCCAATGCTGAAGGAACTCCTAGCAACCTCTGGAGGAACCCTGGTTGAGAATCACTGCTATACATCATACTGGAGTCAGGATATGTGTGAGGGCCAATCAGTGCTTCTTCCAGCATTTACATCATACTGGGGTCAGAATATGTGCGAGGGCCAATCAGAGTTTCTTCCAGCATTTATATAATACTGGGGTCACAGGATATGTGTGAGGACCAATCAGTGCCTCTTCCAGCCTTTACATCATACCATATGGCTCAGATTCAGAAGTAAACATCTGCTTCCATGGTAATACACCTTTGCCATATTCTTTTGAAAAGCTCAATCTCTGGTTGCAAACCCTTTGTGAATTCTTTTAACAGCATATAACATTTACTGAAATATATTAGCACCTGTTTCTTACATATTCCAGATATTAGTAAAGTTGCAAGATTTCTTTTTTTTTTTTTTTTTTTACTCCAAACCAAGAATAATTTATATAGCTTGTCTGCATCCCATAAACATATCAGCCCACACGTTCCTTATTCAATAACTTTTACTGAGATTGTGGGGTTGATTTATTAAAACTGGTGCAGCTCTACATGAATAGCAATCAGATAGGTAGAAGCTGATTGGCTACCATGCAGAGCTGCGCCAGATTTTGCGCTCTCCAGTTTTAGTTACTCTCCCCCTATGTCTTTGTGCTTGTGTCAAAACTGCTTCTGTTCCCATACATGTTATTTGGAATGCAAAAGCAGCTGGAAGTAGGTTCATGCACCTTAGACTGAGGCCAGGTACAGGTTAATCGCATGTTTTATTGAACAGTGAATGATCTCAGAAGCATCTCAAACTGATTTAAATCTCAAGCAGAATACACCAGAAAGCAAATGCCATTTTCTGATTAAGGCGTTTGTTACCCCAACACTTCATATTCCTGATATGTGCCTGCTGTACCATGTACTTGTATGAGAAAGTCTCCTGGTCTCTTTGTATTGCTACCTTTGTGTGAAATCCCTGGTGTTGCTGGCAGTCCCCTTGCTTTTCTATGAAATACTGACCACACTAAAAAGGAAAGCACAACATGTCAGTTCTCTAGCTATGCTGGAAACTCAGTGTACTCTCCTCTAATGATCAGACTTGTCCTGACATGCCCTCCTGCACAGCCATTCACTTGGAAGGTCAGTGTACTGCTGCTTCTCCTCCCCCAGCTCTTATGCAACTGAGAACAGAGGGAATGTGATCACTTATAAAAAAGGGAAAAAATATAGTTATATCTTTTTTTAAATATCTATACAAAAAAAAAATTGCCTTTCATTTCTATTTTAAACTGAATGACAATTTGATGTAGTGTGCAGCGTATGGTTTGAGCACAGACAGGCTGACCCCCCACCCCTTCAACCTCTGCAGCAATGCTGGCAGCACTCATACGTCTATTTCCCAAAGCCCTTGTACACACGGTCGGACATTCTGACAACAAAATCCGTCAGATTTTGTCCGACGGATTTTGTCCAAAACTGGTGTTGCATACACACGTTCGGACAAAGTTGTCCGAAAATCCGATCGTTCGTAACGTGATGACGTTATTTAGTTACGACTGGACTATGTTCAGGCTAGTAGCCAATAGCTTTGGTCTAGGAATTTGATCTGAGCATGGGTGGCACTTTGTCCGATCGGAATTCTCTACAAATGATCGGACAAAGTCAGATCGGATCATGTTGTCGGAAAATTTTTATATCCAGCTCTCAAACTATGTTGGTCGGACATTCCGACGGAAAAAGTCAGATGAAGCCCACACACGGTCGGATTATCCAACAACACGGTTCGATCGGACATTTTCTGTCGGAATGTCCAACCGTGTGTACAAGGGCAAAGACAACCTCTGGATATGACACTGAGCACATGCACTCAACTGCTGTGGTCGACCATGGCGAGGCCTGTACTGAGTGGAACCTGTCCTGTTAAACCTCTGTATGGTCTTGGCCACTGTGCTGCAGCTCAGTTTCAGGGTCTTGGCAATCTTCTTATAGCCTAGGCCATCTTTATGTAGAGCAACAATTCTTTATTTCAGACCCTCAGAGAGTTCTTTGCCATGAGGTGCCATGTTGAACTTCCAGTGACCAGTATGAGAGAGATAACACCAAATTTAACACACCTGAGACCTTGTAACACTAACAAGTCACATGACACCGGGGAGGGAAAATGGCTAATTGGGCCCAATTTGGACATGTTCACTTAGGGGTGTACTCACTTTTGTTGCCAGCGGTTTAGACATTAATGGCTGTGTGTTGAGTTATTTTGAGGGGACAGCAAATTTACACTGTTATACAAGCTGTACACTCACTACTTTACATTGTAACAAAGTGTCATTTCTTCAGCGTTGTCCCATGAAAAGGTAGAATAAAATATTTACAAAAATGTGAGGGGTGCGTGTACTCACTTTCGTGAGATACTGTACTTTTTTTTTTATTCTTCTTTTATAAGTGATCACATACTGTACCCTCTATTCTCAGCTGCATAAGGAGCTTAGAGAGGTGGAGGTGAATAAACAGCATTAAACTTATCTTCCCAGAGAATGGCTGTGCAGGGAGGAGCGTCGGCACAATCACTGGAGGACAGGCAGGCTATTCTCCCAGCACAGCCAGAAAACTGGTCATGCTGGGATGGATGTGCTCTCATGCGTAGCAGGGTCAGATTAAAATAGGAAAGCAGAGGGACTAGCAGGAACACCAGGGGATTAACACAAAGGATATTTTTTAACGCAAGTACATGGTACAGCAGGTACATATCAGGAATATGAAATGTTGGGGTAAGATATTCTTTAAATAAGTTCCTCCAGTTGATGGGAAGCTGCCTCCTTTGGAATGGGAAATGGAGGTAGTTTAGCTAATCAGCTCTGAGTCTTGAAAACAGTCCTTCCCAGCTGTGAGATACTCCCTGGGACAAAGGCTTTTGGAGGGGACTGAATGCTAGCCTACCGACTATGGGCCCTGGCATTTGAGGGAGCTACAAGCATTTAGGATGATATTCTGTTATGTAATGCAAAAGAACATTATTAAGGAGGCCATGATGGTCTCTGCACCAGCCATGGTTCCTCCTGAGATTGCGAGGTGTTCCTTGATCAGTGAGCAATGGGGAATTGATCTTCTACCTGCACTGACCACCAGTGCAAAAGGGCACTAATATTAGGGAAAAAACATAATAATTGCCGTCTGCATTTCTTTTCTGTTATTATTATTATTCATATGAATAATAATAACTTATATTATTACTTTAATAATTTAAAACACATTTAATTTCAGTATTTTTACTAAAAATGTTGAATGGTGCAAGGAGAGTGGTTAAACATATGAGGGTGTCTTGCCCTTATTTGATACTCCAGAGCTCCGTCCTTAGAAATCCATTGCTTTTTCAAGTATGCCGGTGTCCTGTCAAATACTGTCCCCCGTCGGATAGTGTCCGCTGCATGCGCAGTACACAGGACATGCAGATTCTGGAAAAAACAAAGATGAACGGCACCTGCGCTGTGAGTCCAGGTTCAAGCCCCATCATCCAAGTGGACATAGAGTTAGAATAAAAAAGAACCGAGCGAAGTGAGGCCGTGCCCGAAGCATGGTGAGCGAAGCGAGCCCGCAAGGGGCCATCTAACTACCCTGTTTCCCCCAAAATAAGACCTATCGTGATTGTCGGTGATGGCTACAATATAAGCCCTACCCCCCAAATAAGCCCTAGTTAAAGTCCTTGTAGGTCTTATTTTCAGAGTAGGGATTATTTTCTGGGAAACAGGGTTGGGCTTATTTGGGGGGGTAGGGCTTATATTGCAGCCATCACCGACAATCACGCTAGGTCTTATTTTCGGGGGAAACAGGGTATGTGCAGCCCTATGTCCACTTGCATGGTGGGGCTTGCACTTGGACTCACAGCGCAGGTGGCGTTCATCATCGGAGATTTTCCGAATCTTCTTGTGCTCCGTACTGCGCAAGCGCTGCGCCTGCGCAGTACGGGGCGGACACATCTTTTTTAACTTTATATTCTTTATTGAGTTTTACAGAAAGTTAAAAGTACAATTAACATTGTACGTCGAATAGCAACGTCAATACGAACATGTACAATGGTCTACATATCTGGAACTATTATGTGTATACAGTAGTAAATAGTAAAATTCAAAAAAGGGCAACAAAAAAAAGGGGTAATCAATGCACCACGAGGATGTGTAGAAGGATTTCCCACTAGTGTAGCACCCCGTATGGGATCATTAGTGCTACACCGATGGGGGTCCCGTCCCTAGAGCCATTAGACTTATGAGTTCTGTCTGTGGAGATATATAGGTAAGGAGGGTAACCGGATGAACAAAGAAAGTTTGAAATCTAGTATTGCTCGGTCAGGGGCGGACACTATCTGATAGGCGGACATTTTTAGACAGAACACCGGGTTAGAAGGGCTTCACTTAAAAAAAAAAGGACAAGAGCACTCAATTTGCTACAAATTTGCTTTCAAAAAGATGGGGAAAACCTAAACATTGCCACAACCCCCAACAACCATTACGGAGAACGGAGATGGAATGCGTTTTTCACAGGTTGTGAAAGCAGAAAACCCCCTTTAAATACTGTAAGGTCTTTTATTTTTAGTTTGCTGATAAGACTTCTGGGTGTGCACATTCTTCCTAATTTCAATAAAGCGATACCCATCTCATTACAGGGAGAAGCAAGAAGCGAGACAGATGTCAGAACAGCGAGCTTTATCCGTTAGCGGAGACTGAGGCGTGCGCCTGTGAAGTATATAAATCTCAGCCATATGGAAATTGGTCGGACTGCATAATTCGAGATGGAAGAAATGAAATGCAGCTGGGAGTGAGGGCTCGCAGAGACATGAAAGGATGCGGTGAAGGCGTTCGACTGCGCGCAATCGCTTGTTATGACTTAACTGGCAGGATTGTAGAGCCCGGTCTCTGCAGTCATTCTGGTAAGAGCATAAATTATTTATGGGACAGACGCTTAGCACCGAGTGATTTTAATTGTTAAGGCCGGGGAATGGTTTGGTGGATTTCTAATATTTCTTGAGGACAATTGTAGAAATTAAGAATCGCTCTGGATAAGTTCTGTGTCATACACCAGGAACAAAATGTGTTTTGGAAAAGCAGAATTCACATTAAAACACAGTATTTAAAGAGACCCAGTCACCAAATCAATCATTTCTATACAATCTTTCCTGAACAATATAAGGGCATGTTATGTACCTGTACACGCCTTCCTTGTGTAGGCCTTCAAAAGCTGCTGCTGGGTGCCACCATCTTGGATATCATTTTGGCAGTCCCAGCAGCCTCAGAGATGCCACTAATGCCGCGTACACATGATCAGACTATCCGGCGGACAAACCGCCGGACTTTGCAGCGGAGGTCCGCCGAACTTTCCGAACTAGTGCACCTGCCCACACACGACTGGACTTTTCCCAGCGGACTAGGTTCCTATGTTGAGAGGGTATGGCTCAGGAGGGGGGGGCACTCGCTCGTCTCCACCCCCTTTCCTGACTGGCCGGGCTGGGTGCTCGGATAAGGGTCTGATATTAAAGTGGTTGTAAACCCTTACAACACACTTTGACCTACAGGTAAGCCTAGATTAAGGCTTACCTGTAGGTCCAATAAATATCTCCTAAACCTACACGGTTTAGGAGATATTTGCCGAAAGACAGGCACCGCTGTCATCGGCGCGCAGGCGCACTGTGCGCGCCACCGTCAACGGCGATATGCCGCGCGTGGCGGCTCCTGTGCGCATACGCGGGAGTGACGTCATCGCGGTTTCGCCAAATGACAGCGGCGGAGCAGCGAAACCCACCAAGAAGATGGATGCGCCGGACTACAGGGGACAGCGGTGACTTCGCTGGCTCCTGTGTCAGGTAAGTGCGATGCATAGTAGTCCATTATGCGTTACCTTTGCAGGGAATGAAAGAGGAAGTAAACTCATCAGGCTTTACTTCCTCTTTAAGATCACATCTCTACTGATCTGTCCTATGTAATAATTTATACATGTCAAGTGGTCCCTGTAACCTCTAGTCTATACAGTATACCAGGGATATGCAATTAGCGGACCTCCAGCTGTTGCAGAACTACAAGTCCCATGAGGCATAGCAAGACTCTGACAGCCACAAACATGACACCCAGAGGCAGAGGAATGATGGGACTTAGTAGTTTTGCAACAGCTGGAGGTCTGCTATTTGCATATCCCTGCAGTATACTAATGCAAAGTTAAAGTGTTTGATCCTGTCTTCTCTAATCTTCCCCTTCCACTGTCCCCAATCAATCTTCTGATAAAACAGCATTTGGAGTCAATCTGCACATACTCAGTTTGGTGTGTATTGCTAGAAAGTTTTTTTTTTTTTTTTTGGGAGGAAGCATGTGATTGGCACAGGACATCAGCACTGTCTAGACAGAGGGTCAGGAGTCATGCAGCCTCATAGGACAGTCATAGTATAATGAAAACTCCTCCTACAAGCTTTAAACAGACACTGATAGAAGTCACAAGACTATATACTGCTGATGAGAATGGGTATTTAGCAGTTTATATTTACTAAAATAATTGCATTTCCATGTTCTGTGTACTGTGGGAGACCAGATATAGTGAATGAAGGGTCCCGAAGAAAAAAGAATCCCCCTCCGTTGGTATTTTGTAGGCAACAACCACACATGTATGAATTAGAAAATCAAATTTATTGGGTATACATAAAACCGTTCGATCATAAAATGAGCGATGGTTAAATGACATAGAAAAAATACTACACAAATATACAAAAAATAAACGTATTTAGAGGTCTCCGGTACCCGGCGCGTTTATGATTCAAGCACCTTCATCAGGGGAATTTAATAAGAGTGTATGCAGTCATAATTTTTGTCTTACATGTGAAATGTTCCACCATATAACTTGGAAAAATGGATGAAGCACTGGCAGCCGGGGTGTCAGTAGATGCCCACCAAGAGCACCAACAGTACATGATAATATCAGAAAAAAAGGGGACTTGCCTATTAAATTTGCCTGGTGATCACAAGGAGTAACACATGGCGGGTTGCCAAACAAGGATTGTGAGTTTTAAGTAAAAGCCCTATCTGAAGCCGGCCAATAAATTTTTTTTTTTTTTAAAGTCAGCAGCTACAAACACTGTAGCTGCTGACTTTTAATAAAGACACTTACCTGTCCAACAATCCCGTGATGGTGGCCGCCCCGAGGCCGATCCGTCCATCGGATCGGCTGCTGATGCCTCTATCCTAACGAAGGGAGGCACCAGCGGCTTCACTGCCCGTTTCCTACTGCACATGTCTCAGAAGGCAACGGGGCCGCTCACCGAAGAGGAAGAAGCGACACGGAATAGGAAGAAGCAGATTAGGAAGACTGCCTAGCAACAGCGTTTTAGGTAAGTGAAAAGGTTTTTTTTTTTTTATTTGTTTTAAAAAATATATATTTTATTAATAAAAATTTTTTTTTTTTTTTGGGTGGCCCTCCACTTTAAGTGTGGCTCCTTATCCACATATAGCAGCAACACACCCCAATTATAGACCTCCCTATGAACAAGGACCCCTCTGCCAATATGTCGGCCCGCTCTGCAGTGCCAGGGTCCTGGGTCCTGGGTTGTGTAACACTTTAAAGCTGAAATCCAGGTATGATTTTTATTGCATTCTTACATTGGTCCAGCTTGGCACAATGAGTGGAATTGATCAAAACTGGAGCAGCTGTGCATGGCATCAGCTTCTATCTTCACTGTTTTTTGAGATCTGCATTTGAAGTGTCGGAATATATAGACACCTGCAGCAGGTCGTACACCCAGTGCACTTTGAACATGAAACGAGCGGCTTACCTGCACCACATGCTGGTGGTGCGAACAAGCTATTATAGAAAGGAAAAGCTTGATTTATTTATTTTTTTGTGCTTTTACCTGCAATTTTTTTAAATTGGTGACAGGGTCTCTTTAAAGTGACCCTGTCACAAAGATAAATTCCGGCACAAAAATGCACCTGAAATAAACAGGGAGTATATAATCACCTATCCGTGCTGGAATTTACAATTGTCAGGTTGTACATCAAGAATGTAATAAGATGAGACATCTGTGAGAAGGTCCTATCTCCGTATCTCCAGACTGAGCTGACACAAGGAACTCTTACTCTCGTCACATAAGGCAATAAAGTGATCTTCCCATTCTCCGGGAATTGGTTGGAGAGATTGTCTAGCACAGTGTAAAATCCTTCCCGGTGATAATGGTCTTTAGACACTTGTGGTGGAATCTCTTCTGGTCTGTCCTGTAATTGCCCATATTTGTTGCCTCTCTTGTGGATTGAGTTATTCATATTGAGCCACGGGCTGTCGGGGCTTATCTCAGATATAACAGTAGATAAGGTATAGTGTGAGAGTGAAATTATGGTTTTAGACTTAATAATCTTTTTATATACAGTACATGTGAAAATAACCGGCATAAAGGATAAGTGCGGTTCTAGTGGGCTAGTTCTTGATGGGCCCCAATCCTTTGCTTGACCTTTTTCACACAGGTAGAACTTACCTGAGTACATGAATTCGCAGCCTCTTCCCTTTTTTATTGAGTTGTATTAACCACTTAAGGACCAAAAGGATTTGCCCCCTTCCTGAACAGGCAATTTTTTTGCGATAGGGCACTGCGTCGCTTTAACGGACAATTGCATGGTCATGCGACGTTGTACCCAAACAACATTTATGTCCTTTTTTTTTCCCACTAAGGCCCCTTTCACACTGGGGTGGTTTTCAGGTGCTACAGCGCTAAAAATAGCGCCTGTGTAGCGCCTGAAAAAAAACGGCCCCTTTCACTCCAGTGTGAAAGCCGGAGGGCTTTCACACTGGAGCGGTGCGCTGGCAGGACGGTGAAAAAAGTTCTGCTAGCCGCATCTTTGGAGCGGTGAAAGGAGCCGTGTATTCACCACTCCTAAACCGCTCCTACCCATTGAAATCAATGAGGCAGCGCGGATATACCGCCGGCAAAGTGTCGCTTTTTCAGGTGCTAAAACGACGGTAAAGTGCCGCTAAAAATAGCAGCGCTTTAACGCCGACGCCTGCACCACCCCAGTGTGAAAGGGGCCTAATAGAGCTTTCCAACAGGGGAGCCAACCTGCCGCAGTATGACTGCGGGGGCTGGTCCAGAAGTAGTTAAACATAAAAAATATATATATATATATAAATATACAGTATATATATATATTCACCGGCCACTTTTATTAGGTAAACATTACTGGTACCGGGTTGGACCCCCTTTTGCCATCAGAATGGCCTTCATTCTTCCTGGCATAGATTAAACAAGGTGTTTGAAACATTCCTCAGAGATTTTGGTCTATAGTAACATGATAGCATCACACAGTTGCTGCAGATTTGTTAGCTACACATCCATGATGTTCTACCACATCCCAAAGGTGCTCTATTGGATAAGATCTGATGACTGTGGAGGCCATTGGAGTACAGTGACCTCATTGTCCAGTGGTGAGATGATTGGATCTTTGTGACATGGTGCATTATCCTGCTGGAAGGAGCCATCAGAAGATGGGGACACTGTAGTCATAAAGGGATGGTCAGCAACAATACTCAGGCCGTGGCGTTTAAGGGGGGGGGGGCTCAACAGCAAATTATTGCTGCCCCCCACCCACACATATAAACAAAGCCTAAAAAAGTCATTGATGTGAACCTGAATAAGGAAAGGAATGGTCGCCTTTTGTTCACATTATCAGAGGCCCCAAGTCAGAGGTGTAAGAGAGGACTTCCTCGTCCAATCAGGCTTTACCACCAGGTACGTGATAGGTATGGGCGGGACTCAAGATGACATCCAAAATAGTATTTATTTATTAAGTACATGTACAAAGCTGTAAAACCACCTACGCGTTTCAGACCTTAGTCCTTAGTCATGACTAAGGACTAAGGTCCGAAATGTGTAAGAGGTTTTACAGCTTTGTACATGTACTTAATAAAGAAATACAATTTTGGATGTCATCTTGAGTCCCGACCATACCTATCACGTACCTGGTGGTAGAGCCTGATTGGACGAGGAAGTCCTCTCTTACACCTCTGACTTGGGGCCTCTGATAATGTGAACAGAAGGCGCTGGAGTGCAGAGTGCCAAGGAATCTTGCAGGCATCAGGGTGGATGCCCTGGATGGCTGGAGAAGATACCGGAAGGTCTTGGCAGGTAGGCAGCCGATGCAGGTGGCAGCAACAGATAGCAGGGTCAGGCAGGCTGGGTCATACACGGCAAGACACTCAGATGCAGGGTGCAGGCAGGATCATAGGCAGGAGGCAAGCCAGGTCTAGAACCAGATGAGTGCAAACAGGAGCCAAGGGAGAAGGCAGAAGAAGGGTCACAGGACAAGCCGAGGTCAATGCAGGTGGAGTTGAAGGGATGGTCTAGACAAGTGCCGCTAAACCACGGGTGTGCGCAAGCGTTGGCACACACAGGGGTGCGCGACGGCTTCTGTCTGCACGCCAATTTGCGCATGCGCACTTCTATGCACCAATGCCTGTTTCCTATGAGTAAAGGGCATAAGTGTTCTTCTGCGATTTAGAGTACTACTAGAGGGGCGAACTTGTCTCCTGGCACATGTACCCTGACAATACCTTTCCTTATTCTGGTACTTTGGAGGTGTCAGCAGCCTCAAGGTCTGAGCACCGGGCAGAGCTTTTATGTGGGAAGGTTGCAGCATCTATACACCTGTTTTTCTTTGATGTGAACCTAGCTTTAGATGTGATGGATGTACTGATTCTCTTCCTTAGACTATTTTCACCTGGTAAGATCCTGCCAGTTACACACTTTCTGTTCTAGGGTGAGAACATTCACTAAGGCCGGGTTCACACCACAGCGATGCGGGAACGCCGCAAATCCGCAGCGTTTTCCCGCATCGCATGCCTCCCGCCGGCAGTTCACACTGCCCTATGCGAACGGCTGGGAGTGTCAATGAAATGTTAATGACACCCCCAGATCCGTCCGCATATCGCAGTGCGATCTGCACACTCGCACAGGAATCGGATCGCATGGTGTGAACACCCATGCGATCCGATTCTGCTGCGGACCAAAAAAAGGGTCCCGTGCGAGTTTGCTGCGGGAGCGATGCGAATTCAGCCATACTATCTGTATGGCTGAACTCGCATCGCTACGGAGATCGGATGTGATTTGCACTGCAGTGCGGTGCGAATCACATCCGGATCTCCCCCCGCAGCAGTGTGAACCCAGCCTTAGGCTGGATTCACACCTATGGCATTTTTAGTGCTTTTTGCATTTTGCAGATTTGTACTACAGTCCATTCACCATGGTTTCCTATGGAACACGTTCTGTTGTGAAAATCTGCAAAATGCAAAAAGCACTAAAAATGCCTAGGTGTGAATCCAGCCTTAGTGCGCTGTATCTATTGAGGAGCAGTGTTATCACCCTAGGACAAAGACGTGTGTTAGACTACAGAACACCCAGCCTTGATCTCATTCCATAACATAAGAGGTATTTTGTAGTCCACAAAATAAACATAGAAAGCTGATAACACTGTTTAAAATGTTGGTTTAGAAAATTGCATGCACAGTTGATTTCTTGCAGGGTCAAACGTATGTATATGTACAAAAAAATTTCTTAGTCTGAAAAAAACAAAAAAACAAAATGCAGCTGATGCATCCAAAGATTGGTAAATTGCAATATATTCCATTTTCTGATCTTGAGTTTTGATACACTTTAACCGCTTTCTGACCGCCTCATGCAGATATACTGCGGCAGAAGGGCATGTACAAGCAGATTAACGTACCTGTACGTTGCCCTTTAAGAGGCGGCTTGGAGTTCCGTGAGCATGATCGTGGGTCCTGCAGACTCAATGTCCGTGGGGATACCCGTGACCGTCTCATGGAGACAAGCATCTCCCCGATCTGCCTAATGACACTGTCACTGATCACAGCTCCCTGTAATCGGGAGCGGCGATCAGCGTCGTGTCACACACAGCCCCATCCCCCTACAGTTAGAATCACTCCCTAGGACACACTTAACCCCTACAATGCCACCTAGTGGTTAACCCCTGCACTGCCAGTCACATTTACACAGTAATCAGTGCATTTTTAATTGCACTGATCACTGTATAAATGTGAATGGTCCCAAAATCACAAACTCAAAAGTCTGATGTCTCCGCCATAATGTCGCAGTCCCAATAAAAATCGCTGATCACCGCCATTACTAGTGGAAATTTTTTGTTTAAAATAAAAATGCCATAAAACTATCCCCTATTTTGTACATGCTATAACTTTTGCGTAAACCAATCAATAAATGGTTATTGCGATTTTTTTTTGTACCAAACATAAACAGAAAAATACATATCGGCCTAAACTGAGGGAAAAAATGTTTTTTTTTATATATTTTTGGGGGCTATTTATTATAGCAAAAAGTAAAAAATAATGCATTTTTTTCAAAATTGTCGCTATTTTTTTTTTGGTTTATAAAAAATAAAAACCGCAGAGGTGATCAAATACCACCAAAAGAAAGCTCTATTTGTGTGAAATAAGTTTTATAAATTTTGTTTGGGTACAGCATTGCATGACTGCGCAATTACCGGTTAAATTAGTGTAGTGCTAAGTGGGGGGAACGCCAATTTTATTTGGGAGCCACCCCGCACAACCGCGCGATTGTCAGTTAAAGCGACGCAGTGCCGAATCGCAAAAAAAGTGCTCGGTCTTCGGTCAGCCAAATGGTCCGGGGCTGAAGTGGTTAAGAAACAAAACAAACACAGTAAAACAATATGTGTCATCTTCACCACGCTGAAAATGTTATTTTCTGACATTTTAAAGAAATAAAAAACAGAGAATCTCATTGCCTCCCGCGCCCTTTCCATTCCAGTAAACACGACCACCAGAACCATTCGTAGCTCTCGTATAAATGGTTTCATTTCGTCACCACGGGGCCCGTGCAGATCCTATCTCTCAGGTTAACTCGCCATTGTAGATAATCCTGTTTAATTTATCCAGTGGCTGTGCTTCTGTAATGCCGGAGATAAGGTGATTCAGCCGCTCAGCTTACACGAGATGCATCCATTATACAGCGGAGGATGGAGATAATTGTACCGGGTGAGTATAGTGGGGCTGATGCGCTGTTACAATGCGATAAAGCGTGTTTGTGTTTAAAGGGTCAGCAAAGAGTGAATAGAACGCACAATGCGATTTTTCAGAGCTGCTCTCTGTTATGTAAAGAGCACCGGTCATTGTGTTATCATATTCTGCAGGTGTTCTGCGCCTACAGGGGGGTCACCGAGAGCCAGTGACAATTTTAGGGGTCAGTGAGGGAAGCAAGACAATTATCTGGCTTTTTGTTTCACTCTAAAGCTCCTAGCACAGAGTCAGGGTATCCGTGAGAAACAAGCAAATACATTGGAAGATATTGTATGAACTAACAAAACTTGCTTCCATAGAAACCGTGAAGTAACATTTATTATGTAGGCATAGACATAGGCGTGCGCACAGGGTGTGCTAGGTGTGCTTGGGCACACCCTAAATCATACCACATAATACATAATACCTATGTTGTATAGATTCACTCTGTTTAGACCCCTGATATTTCACCAAAGCCTCCTAACGGGGCTCCTAAAAATATTGTAAAAAAATAATTAAATAAAAAACTGTCAAAAATAATAAATAAAAACATTTAAAAAAAAAACAGACACCGTCCACTTCCCTACTGACACCAGTCCCTGCCCTACTGACACTGTCAGTATATATACACATGCACACACACACACACACATATGTGTTTGAGATTTGCAGGGCACACCCTAATGCAATAGGCTGCACACACCTATGGTCATAGATAAAGCACGCAGACTAAATAAAAACACAGTTATGTGTGAACGACACGGTCTAACTTAAAAGGTACATTTTAAAGGCTTCCAATTCACATATATGTGAACCCAGCCTAAATGGAGGGCCCAGCACTTGTGATGGAAGCAGGCTCAAGGTGCACATGCCAGCGGGAAGCAGCATGAAGGCTCACTGGGACCAGCTGTTGGTGTCCCGCGGGGAAGGCACACTTCAGTGTGGTGGGTGGTAAGGCTGGAGCCCACCAAAAGATGGCCCCTCACAGGATGGAAACAATAATACAGCAGGCCAAGGAAGATGACGCAGCCACTCTGGCGGCCTATGCCAGAGTAAGGGGAGGAACCCGGGGGTTCTCTCTTCAATCAGATGAGCCTTTGTGTTTCTGTTTTGGATATCTCCATTCCTCTAGTGGATTGCATACAGCGCGGCACTGGGTCAATTGGATGCATGTTTCTACCACATATAACCATAGCTCATAACTGTCCCTGATTTCGAGGGACTGTCCCTGAATTGGAACAGAGTCCCTCTGTCCCTCATTCCTGCTCATTTGTCCCTCATTTTGGGCTGATCTATATAGTTGTATATAAAATGCATTTTTTATCTTTCAAAATAGTTTCCCAGTGCTAAAATTTTCATCCAATTTCTAAATTACTGCATTTGTAGATTTCAAAAAACAGTAAAAATGAATAGCAGTGGTAAAAAAAAGCACTTGTGGGTTTAACTAATATTTTTTTTGTGTAATTCTTCTTTAAGGGGGCGTGGCTAGGGGTGCGTCCTATGCCTACATACTTTTTGCTAATAGGTGTCCCTCATTCTCATCTCAAAAAGTTGGGAGGTATGGAGATACCATTCCTTCACCATCAATCAACAATTAGTGAGATACCATCTCTTCACCAGCAATCGAGGTTCAGGTGTCCTTTTATGAAGCAGTGAAATCTATTCACTGCTTCATTCTCCGGCATTCACAGAGGAGATCTTTCTCCTCTGTGTGCCACTTTATGAAGCGGAGTAGATGGCTTCACCCTTGGAGGAGTGAAGCGATCTACAAACGCTTCTAACACTGGAGAACGGCCCCTAATACTGGAATCTCGTGAGACTTTACGAGATTACAGTATTAGAAATTCACCGATACAAAGAGATGTCAATTTATTAAGCAGTGATAAATTATCACAGCTCAATACACTGACACACGGTGTGATTAATGTTAGTGAAATAAAGAGTCCCCCTACATAATATATACATGTATACACACACAGACATTATACATACATGTATATACACACACATTATATATATATATATACATATACACATTATATATATATATGTATACACATAAATATGACAGGGGGACATGGTTACAGTGTTGGGGGGTCTGAACGAGGCATAAGGAAGTGTGAGGGGTTAGCTCGGCAGCGGGTGTGTGTGACCCCCTGGATGGGTTCACAACACAAAGTCAGGCACAGCAGACAGTGGTGTAGGTTCAAAAAACAAAAGATCCGGTTTATTTAGGCTACATGCAGTGATACATATAAAAGCCAAACAAAATAAAACAAGAAAATAAATCCTGGTCAGCTTGACCTCTAACTACACACGTAGACTCCCTGTCTAACAACTGGGTGCAGCCTTGTGCTGCCCCAATCCCTGTCTCTATTGTAGGGGTTTGCCACACAGGCGTTAACTCACCGCACAGAACAGATCTCAGACTCCCCAGTCTATACACACAAAACTGGTTCCAGGATGGAGCATCTCCCTATGCATGCTGGGGTTTTTTGTAGAGGTCTTAATGAGCCCACTTACTACAGCTGGGCTCATTAACTCTTCCCCTCTAATTGTAAAAGTCTGCATAAAGCCTGAATCTAGGACACACATATTTCCCATCCTGGATACAACCAGGTGATTTTACCTGCGTGCTGCCACATACCCCCCCCTCTTGTTTCAACCTTGGGGTTGTAACACAAGCAGCCAGACACGCATGTATCCGAGACAAAGCATCCACATTCCCCATTTTAACACCAGGACGATGCTTAACTGTAAAGTTAAATTCTTGTAGGGCCAGGAACCACCTATTTACCCTTCTATTGGTCTCCTTGTTCTGAGCCATCCACTTTAAAGGAGCGTGATCAGTCACCAGGTCAAAGTGCCTACCTAGCAGATAGTACCGAAGGGAATCTAGAGCCCACTTCACTGCTAAACATTCCTTCTCAATCGTGGAGTAATTTACCTCATGGGACTTCAACTTCCTGCTGAGGTAAATGACTGGGTGCTCTTCCCCGTTCCAGACCTGGGATAACACTGCTCCTAACCCAACGTCTGATGCATCAGTTTGTACCACGAAGTCCTTAGAGAAGTCTGGTGAGTACAACACTGGCTTGCTACATAAGGCTGTTTTTAAGGACTGAAATGCTTCTTCAGCCTCTGGGGACCATTTAACCATGACCGACTCTTTCCCTTTCGTCAGGTTGGTGAGGGGCACAGCCTGAGAAGCAAAATGGGGAATGAATCGTCGATAATAGCCAGCGATTCCCAGAAAGGCTTGTACCTGTTTCTTGCTGTTGGGACGTGGCCAACTCTGTATGGCCTCGACTTTATTGACTTGGGGTTTTATCACCCCCCTCCCAATAGTGTACCCAAGATATTTGGCCTCCTCCTGTCCAATGGTACACTTCTTTGGATTGGCCGTAAACCCAGCTTCCCGGATAGAGTCTAGGACTGCTTGTACTTTTGGCAAATGTGAGACCCAGTCTGTGCTATGGATAATCACATCATCCAGGTAAGCTGCAGCATATTTCTGATGGGGCCTCAGAATCTTATCCATTTTCCGCTGGAATGTTGCCGGTGCATTCTGTAACCCAAACGGCATTCTCTTATATTGGAATGCCCCATCTGGGGTTACAAACGCAGTTTTCTCCTTGGCCGACTCGGCCAGGGGAATTTGCCAATACCCTTTGGTGAGATCAAGAGTTGTCATATATCGGGCTGTTCCCAGCCGGTCAATCAACTCATCTATACGCGGCATGGGGTAGGTGTCAAATTTTGTAACTTTATTTAATTGTCGAAAATCGTTACAAAACCGCCAGCTCCCATCAGGTTTGGGCACTAGTACGATAGGACTGGACCAGTCACTCTGGGACTCCTCTATCACACCCAATTCCAACATCCTTTGAACCTCCCCACGTATTGCCTCCCGTCGGGCCTCTGGTATTCTATAAGGTTTTAGTTTTACCCTTTCTCCTGGCGGGGTGATAATGTCATGCTCTACGCCAGATGTTGGTCCCGGAAGCTCAGAGAAAATCTCTTTGTTACGAAGTACAAACTCTTTAACCTCCTGTTGTTGGGCTTTCGATAAGGTGTCTGCTATTCCAACCTCAGGAACTAAGCAATCAGGCTGTACTTGTGACAAAGTCTCTGCGACTAGGGATTCCCTATCCCTCCAGGCTTTCAGCAGATTGACGTGATAGATCTGCTCCGGCTTTCGCCTTCCTGGCTGTCTAACCCTGTAGTTCACCTCACTAATTTTTTCAATTACTTCATATGGACCTTGCCATTTGGCCAGAAATTTGCTTTCAACCGTAGGGATTAGCACCAAGACCCTATCCCCCGGGGAAAAAGTACGTGTCTTGGCCCCACGGTTGTACACTCTCTGCTGTGCTAACTGCGCTTGGGTCAAATGTTCCTTTACAATTGGCATTACCTGTGCAATTCTATCTTGCATCAGGGCAACATGCTCAATCACACTCCTGTGAGGAGAACTCTCATTTTCCCAAGTTTCCTTGGCGATATCCAGCAGCCCTCTTGGGTGTCTCCCATAGAGCAACTCGAAGGGTGAGAAACCCGTAGAGGATTGGGGTACCTCCCTAATGGCAAACATCAGATAGGGTATTAGACAATCCCAATTCTTTCCATCTCTATCCACCACCTTCTTTAACATTTGTTTTAGG
This sequence comes from Lithobates pipiens, assembly GCF_037356315.1. Lineage (NCBI taxonomy): Eukaryota > Metazoa > Chordata > Amphibia > Anura > Ranidae > Lithobates > Lithobates pipiens. The sequence continues at coordinate 78,225,158 of NW_027507784.1, read as the reverse complement.
GTTTTGTTGAATCTTTCAACCAACCCATCTGTTTGGGGGTGATACACAGATGTACGCAATTGCTTCACTTTGTACAACTTGCATAATTCTTTCATAACCCGGGACATAAAGGGTGTACCTTGGTCCGTAAGCAGTTCCTTACAAATACCCACGCGGCTAAAAACAAGAGATAGCTCTTTGGCTATGGTTTTGGCCGAGGTATTTCGAAGAGGAATTGCTTCCGGATAATGGGTGGCATAGTCCAATATAACCAAAATGTACTGATGCCCCCTAGCGGACTTCATTATCGGACCTACCAAATCCATTGCGATCCTTTCAAAGGGGACCTCAATGATAGGAAGAGGTACCAGCGGGTTACGGAAATGTGGCATAGGTGCCAACTTCTGACACACAGGGCAGGAGGAACAATAATTTTCTGTTTCCTTCATGACCCCAGGCCAATAGAATCTCTGCAGTACCCTCTCTCTGGTTTTTTCGGTCCCCAGATGACCTCCCAGAATGTACCCATGGGCCAATTCTAACACCAACTTCCTGTAAGGTTTGGGCACCACAAGTTGCTCAATGGTTTCTTCTGCCCTTTGAGCCACTCGATACAGCAGGTCCCTTTCCACAGTGAAGTACGGGTAAGTGCAAGTCTTATCTGGGTTCACTAACTCGCCATCTATTTTCACCACATTTTCCCGTGCCTTTATTAGGGTGGGGTCTTTTAACTGTTCTGTGGCAAAATTTTCCCTGTGAACCTCAAGGTCCGAAAACTCCACAGACGGCATGTTTTCAACTGAGGATGTTGGCTCCTCCCCAGTTTCTCGAGTTTCCCCCGCCAATACCGACAAGGGAAATTCAGGAGAGTCCTCACCACTCCCAGAGGAATTCTGGTCATCTTCCTGGTCTATAGGGGCACCAGTGGGGGGCTCAGGACAATCCCAGAGTTCCCAGAATTTTGGAAAATCCCTTCCCACAATAGCATCATGTGGTAAGTGAGACACTAACCCCACCTGATGAGAGAGGTTACCTTTGGGGGTCTCAAAAAACACTGAAGTTACAGGATACTCTCGGGTGTCCCCATGCACACAAATAACAGCCACCCTGTTCTTCCCAGAGACCTCTGTAGTAACTAATTCAGCTTTTATCAATGTTACCAGGCTACCTGAATCTAGCAACACATCAACATGCCTACCATTAATACACATTTTACATAAATGTCTCTCAGGTCCCAGAATGGCAGTGCATGCAACTGTCGCAAACAGCGACTGACGTCTCTCCCTTATAAAGTCACATTGCATAGGCTCATCCACAACTGGGCAATTGGCTGCAATATGTCCCTCTTGCCGGCAGCGGTAGCAAATAATCTTTTTCGCTGCCTCTTGCAGCATGGGCTTCCTGGGCGGCTCCCGCCAGACCTTAGGTAGAACTCCCACCCTCTCACTCTCTCCACCCTCACCCCTTGGAGTCATCTTACCCGTCACTGGGGATGATCTGGTCTTAGGGGGGAAAGTCCGTGAGTCCCTGGAAGAGGTGGTCAGGTTCTCTGTAGCCAAGTACCTCTCAACCAGATCCACAAGTTTATCTGCATTTTCTGGGTCTCCATGGCTTACCCATTTTTGGATGGCAGTAGGAAGAGCTCTCAGGAAACGATCCATAACCACACGTTCCACAATGTTTGGTGCAGTCAAAGTCTCTGGCTGCAGCCACTTCCTGCTCAGGTGAATGAGATCATACATTTGAGACCTGGGAGGTTTTCCAACCTGAAAAGTCCAGTTATGCACACGCTGAGCCCGGACGGCCAGGGTGACACCCAGCCGTGCCAATATTTCTGCTTTTAGCACCACATAGTCTTTTGCTTGGTCAGGCTCTAGGTCATAATACGCTTTCTGCGATTCCCCAGTTAACAGAGGGGCCACCAGTCCAGCCCATTGCTCCTTAGGCCACTTTTCCCTTTCAGCAGTCCTTTCAAATGTGGTCAAAAACACCTCCGGATCATCCTCTCCAGTCATTTTTGTCAGTAAACGGCTCACACCAAAGGATGCGGTATTATTGTAACCACTTGCTTCATTGGTCTGCGGACGTTGCTGTATTAATGTCTCTATTTTCTGTTGAAAATTCTGCTCTTGCTTCTGCAACAGGTCTATGAAGCGGGCTTCAGATCGCTGCTGGGCTTGTTGCTGAGCTTCCAAACTCTGCTGCAAAGTTGCATTTGTCTGCTGCTGGGCTGCAAGGCTCTTTTGTAAACCTGCATTTGTTTGCTGCTGATTTGCATTTGCTTGTTGCTGGTTTGCATTTGCTAGAGCCAGCTGTCTCAGTATCTCCTCCATGCTGGCCTTAACAAAAAAAAAAAAAAAGGGCCAAAATTCTCCACCAACTGTGAGGGGTTAGCTCGGCAGCGGGTGTGTGTGACCCCCTGGATGGGTTCACAACACAAAGTCAGGCACAGCAGACAGCGGTGTAGGTTCAAAAAACAAAAGATCCGGTTTATTTAGGCTACATGCAGTGATACATATAAAAGCCAAACAAAATAAAACAAGAAAATAAATCCTGGTCAGCTTGACCTCTAACTACACACGTAGACTCCCTGTCTAACAACTGGGTGCAGCCTTGTGCTGCCCCAATCCCTGTCTCTATTGTAGGGGTTTGCCACACAGGCGTTAACTCACCGCACAGAACAGATCTCAGACTCCCCAGTCTATACACACAAAACTGGTTCCAGGATGGAGCATCTCCCTATGCATGCTGGGGTTTTTTGTAGAGGTCTTAATGAGCCCACTTACTACAGCTGGGCTCATTAACTCTTCCCCTCTAATTGTAAAAGTCTGCATAAAGCCTGAATCTAGGACACACATATTTCCCATCCTGGATACAACCAGGTGATTTTACCTGCGTGCTGCCACAGAAGTTAATTATCTTCCTCTTTCCTCCTCAGATCCCCCCAGATTTCCTCTTCACTCCCCGGTTCTCCACCTCTGAGCTGGTGAATCGGGGAGTGTGAATTCTGACACAGATCACCAGTGAAGCGCTGAGATCACAGCTTCATAAAGTGACCGTTACTGTGTCATTCAATGAGGATTCTCAGTGTGCGGAGATAATCGGCGGGAGAACAAGTTCAAACACTTCTCCCCTGATTATCTCTGGTTTATAAACTGTTTATGGGCTGTGATCAGCGGCGATCCTCTGGATCTCCACTGATCACTGCTTCATAAACGGACACCTCAGTGAGATATCTTCCCTTCACCAGCAATCGAGGTTCAGTGAGATACCTTCCCTTCAGCAGGTATTAAGATTCAGTGATACACCTTCCCTTCACCAGCAATGGAGGTTCAGTGATACACCTTCCCTTCACCAGCAATGGAGGTTCAGTGATACACCTTCCCTTCACCAGCAATGGAGGTTCAGTGATACACCTTCCCTTCACCAGCAATGGAGGTTCAGTGATACACCTTCCCTTCACCAGCAATCGAGGTTCAGTTAGATATTTTCCCTTCACCAGCAATCAAGGTGCAGTGAGATACCTTCCCTTCACCAGGTATTAAGATTCAGTGATACACCTTCCCTTCACCAGCAATCGAGGTTCAGTGAGATACCTTCCCTTCACCAGGTATTAAGGTTCAGTAAGATACCTTTTCCCTTCACCAGCAATTGAGGTTCAGGTGTCTGTTTATGAAGCAGTGATCAGCGGGGATCCAGAGGATCGCCGCTGATCATAGCCCGTAAACGGTTTATGAACCAGAGATAATCGCGGGGAGAAGTGTTTGAACATTTCTCCCGCCGATTATCTCCACACATGGAGAATTCTCATAGACTGACACAGTAACGGCCAGGTTATGAAGCTGCAATCTGAGCGCTTCACTGGTGGTCTGTGTCAGAATTCACACTCCCCGATTCACCATCTCAGAGGTGGTGTATCGGGGAGTGAAGAGAGAATCTGGGGGGATCTGAGGAGAAAAGAGGAAGATTTTTAACTTCCTTATACCTCGTTCAGACCCCCCAACACTGTAACCATGCCCCCCATCATATTTATGTGTATACATATATATATAATGTGTATAGGTATATATATATAATGTGTGTGTGTATACATGTGTATATAATGTGTGTGTGTATACTAGCATTAACCACACCGTCTGTCAGTGTATTGAGCAGTGATAATTGATCACTGCTCAATAAACTGACATCTCTGTGTCTCTGTGATTTTCTAGTACTGTAATCTCGTAAAGTCTCGCGAGATTCCAGTATTAGGGGCCATTCTCCAGTGTTGGAAGCGTTTGTAGATCTCTTCACTCCTCTGAAGGTGAAGTGATCTACTCTGCTTCATAAACAGGCACATAGAGGAGAAAGATCTCCTCTGTGAATGCCAAAGAATGAAGCAGTGAATAGATTTCACTGCTTCATAAACAGACACCTCAGTGAAATAACTTCCCTTCACCAGCAATTAAGGTTTAGGTGTCCGTCTATGAAGCAGTGAACAGCGGTGATCCCGAGGATTGCCGCTGATCACAGGCCATAAATGGTTTATGAAACAGAGATAATCGGGGGAGAAGTGTTTGAACACGTTCTCCCGCCGATGATCTCCGCACACAGAGAATCCTCAGTGACTGACACAGTAACAGCCAGTTTATGAAGCTACGATCTCAGTGCTTCACTGGCGATCTGAGTCCAATTTTGGTGAGCCTGTACGAATTGTAGCCTCGGTTTCCTGTAGCGGTGCACCGAAATTTCAGCCGCCAAAAATGATTGGCCGAAAAAAAAGTTTGGGACTTTAAAGGAAGCTTTTGGATAGTGGAGGTAAATTTGAACCATGTTTAGTTATTTATTGATTGTTTAGTAAAAAAAACATAAAAAATAAATCAAATTCATAATATGTATAGGCATCAATGCAATAAAAACATTTTTTTTACTTTATTCTATATGAATTTTGTGGTAGCATCAGCTCCTGATGAGTGGGGAGACACCCTCGAAACGCGTCGAGCTTTTGATTTGATGTCCCAGTTACATTGTATATGGAACCATACTCATTTTTTGACTTTTTAACTATATACTATAAATTGATTTTTGTTTTACATCTATTGGATGCATACTTACCATGTGGGTATATCTGTCGATGTCGGGCTTGCTGTCATGGGCATTACCATGCCACACTACTCAATTAATTTATTTATTATTATTATTATTATTATGTGCTGTTATATGTGGATACTATATGTCATGTTTTTATTGCATTGATGCCTATACATATTATGAATTTGATTTATTTTTTATGTTTTTTTTACTAAACAATCAATAAATAACTAAATATAGTTAAAATTTACCTCCACTATCAAAGTGCTTCATTTAAAGTCCCAAACTTCCCTTTTTAGACGTACCGATTACCAGGATGGAGGCACATATCTGTGCTTCATTTAAAGTCCCAAAAACTCCCCCTTCTTGCATGTGTTTTTGTGTATCAAAAAAAGAAGCCGATACCGATGCTCCATCAAACATTTGCTGTTGGAATTTCCGCTCACAAATGCTTGAGAGCAGGTTCTCAAATTTTCCGCCAACACAACTTGTTGTCGGAATTTCCAATTGTGTGTACACAAGTCCATCGCACAACAGCTTGCGCATGCTCAGAATCAAGCAGAAGGAGCCACACTGGCTATTGAACTTCCTTTTTCTCGGCTTGTCGTACATCTTTTGTACATCCCCACGTTCTCACATTTGGAATTTAGGGTTCCATGAAACCGTGGTTTAGAAATGTTGGTCTAAGCGTAAAAATCGCAAGATCACAGCCCCATGCCAAAAAGACTCAGCACCCATATGGCACTGCTAAAAGTTCCCGATCTGTAAAATAACATCTCTAGAACAGGTTATCCGTACTCGGTGACGTTTTAAAAAAACTGCCAACGATATTTTTCATCCATAACGGGCTTAACGCGGTGGCCTTTTTTCCCATACAATTGTGTTTCTACTTTTTCTTTGGCTCTTTGTAGAAAGTAAACCTTTTTTTGGACCCAGCCGCATTCTTTTCTGTAAGAGATCGTTCTGAGTCATAAACAGCTGTTTCCAGTCATTATCGGGCCCAGCCAACTCCATATTATTATCGCCATCAGAAAGCCATTGAATGCTTTTACTGCGGAGAGCGGTTTCTAGGGAGGTGTTAAAGCTTTCTCCTGCGCCGCAGGTCAGGGAGCAGCAAAACGCGGCGTTATTACCTGTCACTTCTGCGGCACAAGTGGCACTCGTAGAAAGCTTCCAGCAGACGCAGGGACAATGGACTCCAGCTCTTTACAAAAGCCAATTAAACAAAGAAAGAGAAAAGATAAAATGGCGTATAGAAAGGGCCATGCGGGGAATGGATTCCGCTACAGAAGAAACCTTTATCTTATTGCAGGCTTTCTTTATTCTTACAATTAATAGGGAAATCCGTCTCCTACCGAGCATTATTACACAGCAGTCATCGCTGACAAAAAAAGTCAATGTTGGCATTTGGTGGATTTTAGTTCATCTATTTACGCGAAAGCGTTAAAGCACAAGCTGGCTTTTCTAACCTTCTTGTGTCGGATTCTTCATTTCTTCAGTGATATATCATTATTTCTCGCTTTTTCCATTTCTTGTCTTTGCTGCGTCCTTCTGGACCAGAAAACTTTCTAGAAAAAAAAAAATATATATCTCTGGCTTTCATAGATGAGCTGCAACCAAGGGCTGCTATTCCTGTGCCTTAAAGGGAATGCATTGGGGTTTTGCGCTTATTTTATTTCTTTATTTATTATGGTCAGGATCATGATAAAATAAAAGTATAGTTTGATGTAACCAGGGTATCGACTGGCAGCTGCGGCAAATTTAATGAGGCTCTGGAATTGTAAACGCCTGTCACGCTAATATGATAAAAGGACAAACATGTACTGTTACATCTATTGGTTAAATAAGATAAAGATTTTTAAAATATATATATTTTTTTAAAAAGTTGAAATAAAATATAATAATAATAATAATAATAATAATAATAGTAATAATAATAATATAATAAAAAATAAAATAAATGCTCATTTGATGATCTTTTACTCACAGGACCATGGAACTCTAGTATCCCTTTCACATTGTTGATATGATTACTTTTTACCTCTTCTGAAAGAACCCTGTTGTTTCCCTCAATGGTTCATAAAAACAGTGACTCCTCCTTTATCAGATGGTTCAGTAGGAGGTTTCTATCAGACATAGGGAGCTGCAAAGCAAGGTGATACATTGTTGTGCTATCGTAACTAGAGTATAAGCATGCCACCCCCCCATTAAATAGCATTATGTGTCCCCGTGCTTGTGCTGTTTAAAATATATATAATAAATAATAAATAAAAGAATAAAATATAATAAATGCTGATTATACCTTATATCAGCTCTTGTGACTCCTCTGCTCTCTCCTCTTGCTGGCTGACAGCTATAGTGGGAGGGGCCGAGAACTCCCATTGACGTCAACTAGGAAGAAGAGAGGAAAGAGTGCCAAGGAGTCACGTGAGCACCTGGAGACGCTCTGATATAGGTATAAATCGGCATCTTTTTTATACAGCACAGGCACAGGGACACATAGGGGGTTATTTACGAAAGGCAAATCCACTTTGTACTGAAAGTGCACTAGGAAGGACAGTCACTCTAAATCTAAAGGGGAAGATCTGAAATGAGTGGAAGCTCCGCAGATTTTATCATTAAATCAAGTGCAAGCTAAAATGCTGTCTTTTATTTTCCTTGCATGTCCCCCTCGGATCTACAGCGCCTTTACTTCCAAGTGCACTTGCAGTGCAAAGTGGATTTTCCTTTAGTAAATAACCCCCATAATGTTATTTAACAGAGGGGAAGGCATGCTTATAGTATAGATATGATAGCAGCAGGAGACGATGATCGTGGAGTGGATGGAGCTGACAGGCAGGGAGGGGAGCGGGGGGAGACAGAGGAGGACACAGGAGAGCAGAGAGGAGAGCCACGGATGACAGAGGCACGTAAACTGACCACGGTGTCAGGGCTCAGAAGCCATGATAAACCGTGGTCAGTTTACAGGGGGGAGGGTGTATAGCAAGGCAGGATCAGCTAGGTATTTCAGGTGATACACAGCACAATCATTATGCTGTTATTCATGCTTTAAGGGAACAGTATCTATTATTCTTTTTAGGGTAACAAACACTAAGTATTCTTGTTATATATTTTTTAAAGGATAAAACCACCCAGTGCATAGCAGTGATGAATCTGCACAGTTTGATCAAATTAGATTTTTGTAATGGTCCTTGATGTAGGTAATGTTGTCCATGACAACTGTGGCACAAAAGAAAGTTCAGGTGCCAGCCATCCCCAAAGCGTCTCCAGAAACTCTGTGAGAAATATGAAAGGAGGAAAGGAGAGAGGCACAGCAGGAGGCGATGATCATGGAGTAGATGGAGCTGACAGGCAGGGAGGGGAGCGGGGGGAGACAGAGGAGGACACAAGAGAGCAGAGAGGAGAGCCGCGAATGACAGAGGCACGTAAACTGACCACGGTGTCAGGGCTCAGCAGCCATGATAAACCGTGGTCAGTTTACAGGGGGGAGAGTGTATAGCAAGGCAGGATCAGTTAGGTTTTTCAGGTGATACACAGCACAATCATTGTGCTGTTATTCATGCTTTAAGGGAACAGTATCTATTTTTCTTTTTAGGGTAACAAACACTAAGTATTCTTGTTATATATATTTTAAAGGATAAAACCACCCAGTGCATAGCAGTGATGAATCTGCACAGTTTGATCAAATTAGATTTTTGTAATGGTCCTTGATGAGGGTAATGTTGTCCATGACAACTGTGGCACAAAAGAAAGTTCAGTTGCCAGCCATCCCCAAAGCATATCCAGAAACTCTGTGAGAAATATGAAAGGAGGAAAGGAGGGAGGCGCACCTAAGAGTAGTATGTTAAAAAAAAAATAGTTTAATGCACAAGATATGCCTATGATTTCTTCAATCCTGTAAGTGCAATACCTTGAGCTTTACATTTTTTTTTTTTTTTAACATACTACACTTAGGTGCGCCTCCCTCCTTTCCTCCTTTGTTATGTTTTGTAATATTATTACATTTGTAATCTGTATCTGTCATTACTAATTTAAATGTTGGGCCTACAGGTGTTTGTATGGTCTCTCTTTGTACATATTGCAACTCTAAAAATGTAATCTATCATGTAATCATAATAAAACAAGTCATTGGCTACCGTTAACATTGTTGCAAACATTTTTTTATTTTTATTGTTTGTAATTATTGGTAGAAATGGAGGAGCAAGGGGGTCCAAGTCACAAGGCTTCTGAATTTTGCCGACTGGCAGTAGAACTTCTTACGTCTAGGGTCTGTAGAAATAATAGCAAAGCACACAGCAAAGTCCTTCAAGCTTTGGTTGTATCGTGAGGACTTTGCTCTCCTTTTGGCTCACACCTTCTCAGCTATCATACACAGAAGAAGAGCGAAAAACACAATTTCTCTAGCTGGGTCCTTGCAGTAGGAGGCACGAGAACGCTGTGAAAAGCAAATCTCTTTTTCAAGAAGTGTTTTCCTCAAATTAGATCATAAATAAAAAGATTGTGTTAAATCCGGACACAAGCGTCAACGGCAGACTGTCCAGTTCCACACTGGGGCAACTGTGGGCAAGTCTATGGACAGCACTCATGTATAAAATGAAACATAGACAAAACCAGAACAACATTATTTTATTAACCCTATCATGACCAGAGGACATTGTTGTCTAGACGCCTAAGCCAACCAGTCCTTATGCTGCTAGCATTAGTAAATAGATAGGAAAGTATATTATATTTACTTGTTTTAATCTTTTTACAATTTTTCAACCGCTTCCTGGTTTCCAGGCCTAGGCAAATGATGTCACACATCCCAGAAGTCTTCAGGATGAGGGGGAAGGGTTTTCTCAGTTAAGCACACCCTCCTTCCTGCATACCCATGCTAATGGCAGATGGATTCTAGGAAGTAAATGCTACATGAATCATCTGCCCTTACTTAAGATGGCCACGGCCAGAAATTCTATGTGGTGTTTTCAAACTGATTTGCCAGCAAGATAAAGCATGGAGATAGGAATAGATGGGGGGGTGGGGGGGGGGGGTTACTTTGAATATTAAAAATGATTTAAAATGATTTAAAAATGATTTAAATAACATTTTTGATTTGTGGTGCTCAGGTACGGTGTAGTTACACTTTACCTTTACCTTACCTTATGACTAATCTGCATACCTAAAAATTTTTTATTAAGTATATATATATATATATATATATATATATATATATATATATATATATATATATATATATATATATATATATATAATTTTTGTTTGGTATACAGTGAAAACACTGCTTTGTTGTTGTTGTTTTTTTTTAATAAAGTCTAAGAAATGTGTATAAATGTCTAAAAAATGTTTGCCCCGTTTATTATTTTTATACTGTTTTCTTTTTTTTTTCTTTTTTTAATACTGTAGTCTAGTCACTGCAGTATTCAGTATGCATCCACCTTGCATGTGATAACTACAGTATGTCATAGCTGACATAGTGATCATATGGTTAGGAACTGTTCTAATTGGTTCCCAATTGCCAGGGGAGTGGGCAACAGCAGTAACAGGGGATAGGGGGTTGGGAGTTACCAGCCAGGCAAAGTGCTGGGTTGTGGCTCTTAAAGGCATGATGTTTAGTAACATATTCCCAGCACAGTCTTCAGACAGACACGAGTTAAAGGTAACCTTTCCTGAAGGAAGCTTGAGAGTGCACTTCTGTTTCTGCAAATGCTAGTCGCCTGGCTTTCCTACTGACTCTCCTCACAAATAGTTAGCATGCACATACGGACCCCTGAGTTTTCTGTTCTGCTTACCTGCTCCATGTAAATGGTTTAGAACTACTAAAACCGGTGAGTCAGGGTAACAACCAGGCAACTGGCATTATCAGGATATCAGCATTTTTCACTTTTGAGAGGTTTATTTTATAGCCTAACTAATTTAGATTTTAATTGGACTATATAGTGTGAGGGTCTAATCAGTTCATTCCATGTCTATCCAATCAGTAGGCTCTAACACTTAGGGGTTGATTTATTAAAACAAGTCTGCTCCGGGACTCAGACTTCATTCGCTGGGACTCAGCGACTTGCATACAATTCTGGGACAGTCCCAGCGAATCCGGGACAGTTGGGGGGAATGTTTTAACCTTTAAATACATCAAGGTTCAAGAGGGCAGTATTTTACATATGAAACCAAGATCAAGAACACAAGGACATGACCTCAAACTAACTGGAGGAAAGTTCAAAACTAATCTTAGAAAGTATTTCAGGAAGATCATTGGAAATACACAGGGGTCGATTTACTAAAACTGGAGCGTGCAAAATCTGGTGCAGCTCAGCATAGAAACCAATCAGCTTCCAGGTTTTTGTTTTTTTGTCAAAGCTTAATTGAACAAGCTGAAGTTAGAAGCTGATTGGCTACCATGTAGAGCTGCATCAATTTTGCACTCTCCAGTTTTAGTAAATCAACCCCTTAGGGGATTAACACATGTTACAATCTAACCACAAAATCTTTATATAATCAATTTTAATTCTATATTTAGCAAAACTATGTAATTTGAGAAACCACCTAATCTATCCAATTAATCTGTATCCAGTCAGGAAATCCCTTGCATTACTTGGTTGTTGGCAGATCTAAAGGAGATTGTACAATCAGATTGTATTGTATATGATGAGCTTCAGTCATATGGCCAACTTTGGACAGATTCATTTGTGGTGATTTACAAAAACGGGAGCACTCAAGAGTCTGGTGCAGCTGTGCATTGTAGCCAATCGGTTACAGTAGCGTTGCTGTGTTTAAAAACGTGAGTTTTTCCGTGTTTATCTGCTTTTTTGCATTAGCGGTTTTCTGTTTTTTAGCAAGAAAACATCTGTTAGCCATGTTTTACCGTGTATACCGGCGTTAGAGCATTTTTACAGCTCAAAAACTCCTCCCACTATTTCTGGGGGGGGGGGGGGGTCCCAGACAGAAAATGCCCCTGACAAAAAACGCTGATAACAGCCTATGTATGCATGGACACATAGGATAACATATTGGTGAGTTTACTGGCTGTAAAAAAAAAAAAAACGCCTGAAACCAAAAAACAGCAGCTGTATAAGCGTCCAGTGTGCATGAGGTCTAAAACCTGAAAGCTGATTGGCTTCTATGCACAGCTGCCCCAGACTTTGCACAATCCAATTTGAGAAAATCAAGTCCTTTGAATCCATTATGTACTCTTAAATTAAAGTTCAACTCCAGGCTCATCCTTTTATCCCCATTGATCCTCCTCCATATTAGAACACCCACGACCTATTAAAAAAAAAAATATATATATATATATATATATATATGTATATATATATATATATATATATATATATATATATATATATATTGTTTCCAGGTGTCTTGGGTCCAGTCACATCACGTCATGGGATATTTTCATCTTTTTTTTTCATCTGGCTGAAACTAACACTATTCGCCAAAATAATGAATTCGCATTCACTATTTAATGGCCCTGCAGTCTATTTGTCAACTGTTTTTACGGAATGAGCAGTGCGTGTTAGTTGTGGTCATGTGCAATGCTCTATGCACACTATCAATCCAATAGTCCATAGTTCATATCAGTGACACGCAAGAGGGGGTGGCTATGTTCCTACACATAGGGGGACCATGGAGAATGAACGTAGCCACCCTCTAACAGGAATTCAGATCACAGCAGCAAAAAAAAATTGAGTTTGGAGACTTGGAGGAGGCTGAGAGCGATAGAAGGTTTTGTTTTAAGAATACATACATGAATAGATTTTTTGAAACTAGAGTTCAGTGCCACTAAGGTAGGGTTACTAGGCATCCCAGGTGTCTGGGGATAGTCCCATCTACATAGATAGTCTCAGGTAGTGTCCCTTTTCTGTCTTACCAGACCAAGGAAGAAACTGACCACCAGGAACTCTGCAACATACCGGCATTGCTGCCAACTTAGGATAGGAAACATCCTTGGAACTACTCTCTTTTTGTCTTTGTTGTAGTCCGTATCCCATTTGTGTCCCCATTAAAAAAGTTTAGTCTCCAGCCAAGAGTTGCACCGTAATTTTCATGGGAACTCTTCTCCATTCACTTTCGGTACAGTAGTTAGGAGTATGTTTTCGGTAGAAGGACTGTGGTGTATATTTGCAGTTTCACTGTGTACTTTTGGAATGTCGCTTTAATACAATGCAGATTTAATGTCACTGCACAGATTTTTTTTTTTAGTACTACAACAAAATGGCGACAGTCTCGGCATATGATAAACATCTTTTGGTAAGACATTGGGGGTTCACCCATGGGTTGGATCGGTAGGCAGGTGACTTAGGTGAGTATAGCAGCCAGAGCTGCCTTTTTTTTTTTCTTGTAAGATGCTAGGGACTAGAATTTTTTTTTTTTTGCCAAAGCTAAACTCGACCTTTAAATCAGTAGTATTAAATCAGGGGAACCAATGGAAATTGGACAGTTTCTGCTCTTGAATCCATTATACCACTTACCCACAATTAATAATTGGCCAAAGATTGTCTAAGCCTGTGGATAAAAATGGCCGCCTCTTCTGTGTATGTGAGACGGTTACTGGCGGATTTACGGCTTTATGCTGACAGAGAGACAAGCAGCTATTAATATTACAAGACAGCGGCAGTTCTGCATCCCCGGATGACTAAGCTGAGTGATTTGGTCTCAAGCTGCAACCTAAGCAATATATCCGGAATATAGCGTACACGCCGAGCACCAAGTCTCCTGATACTTCCCGCGTTTCCGCTGAATCCCTGCCCACAGCAGCCTGCAATAGCAGCTCAGACGTGCTGCACAATGTTATTTACAGTTTATGGCCCCCAAGCACAACTTTTTCACCAAATAAAAGATTTCGATATAGAAGGAAAAAAAAAGTTCTGAGAATAAAGAAATACAGGAGTAATATACACAACAAAAGTGCTCTGATAGACAGCCATTTGTCTGGATAAGGAAAGGAATACTATAAAAAAAAAGAAAGTTAATCACGTAACTCCTGTTAAGTGGGCATCTCTGGGAGGCAACATGGCTTCTGTATCTTGTGACCATTGTGATTGGTTCTCACAGCAGTCACATGATTTGGAGACCATCCCACTGGCTCCTAATCAGAAGCCTTGACCTAAAATGGTCATTGACAGTTCAGTCTGTATGCTGGGAGCAGGCAGGGATGGCAGGACAGATCAGATCGCTTCTGATTGGTCAGCACTAGCATGTGATCATTCTGACCAATCAGAATTGCTCTGATCCATCCTGACATCCTTCGGGAAACAAGAGGAAGAACAGCATTTAAAATCCCGCGAATGCTGCGCCGCACTGCTCGAAATTGAATCACTCACAGAGGTGGAGGGGAAGGTGTAGGTTAGTGGTTGTCAACTTATGAGCTAAAGGGAGCCTCAAACGAGGTCCCTGACATCACCAAAGTGCTGCACATGATGTTCAACATATGTAACGCTTTACAGGACTGTCAGAAACGGCAGACCTAATAATAGAGGAAATGAGGGTCAGAGAGTGTGGACAGGATACATTGTTGGCTGGGGATATGCTGCAGAAGACAATGTAAAACCGGGAACATGTTACATGAGGCTAGTAGAGATCAATGCTATTACCCCAATCAATGTTCCCATTACAGACTGCTGAGGTCCGAGGGCCATACATCATATACCGAACGGCCACTTGTGGCCCCCGGGCCGCAGGTTGCGTATAGGGGTGTAGGGTGTTCACCTTTTAATTTTTTCTGAAAAGGTGAAATAACCCTTAAAAATATTGAAGATGACTTTTGAAATGACTATAACATGTTAAAGATTCTATGAAGTCTTAATAATTGGGGTTACATGTACTTTAAAAGGACAGCAGACAACAGCAGGGCCTAGTTGTATTTAGTAGTTTTGACAACTTCTCTTCTTAAATCAATATCTTTTATTCTAATTAGTCCAGTGTTCCTCCTTAATGTATACCCATCTACCATTTGTCCACAGGTTACATTGAAGAAAGATGTGAAGTATCTTGCCCGTTCGATTGTAAGCTGAGTGATTGGTCCAGTTGGTCTTCCTGCAGTGCCTCCTGCGGGACTGGAGTCAAAGTTCGATCCAAGTTCCTCAAAGAAAAACCTTATAACGGAGGATCCCCATGTCCAAAGCTTGACCTAAAAAATCAGGTGAGTTTCTGTTAAAGTGCCTCAAAAATATCAGACTGACTTTATTTATTTAAACATGATATTTAATTAATATTACTGTATGTA
Organism: Lithobates pipiens; assembly: GCF_037356315.1. NCBI lineage: Eukaryota > Metazoa > Chordata > Amphibia > Anura > Ranidae > Lithobates > Lithobates pipiens. Next base: position 78,209,887 of record NW_027507784.1, on the reverse strand, counting down.
GTACAGTTTATATGCTACTAAAACGCTCAACCAATCATATCACTCGATCCTGCAGGAGAATAAATTTTCCTTGGTGTGGTATAGGAACAAGAGTCACAGAGGTTCCAGTTGTGACCTCCTCTCATACTTTTGGGGGCTCTCTCTTCCAAGACATGTCCCGTGCACTCCTGCCCTCTGATTGGTTACACAGCTGTCTATCAGGGTGTATTGGTGAGGTGGGGAGTTTAAAAGGGATGGAGGCACTGTTCATTTATTAAAAGCAAATAGGCTGTTCACTTTGCAAGGGAAGTGAATGATGTGAAGCTCTGCTGACCTTCATCCAATCATGTTCAAGCAAGAATTCACTTTTATTTTCCTTGCAGGTGATTGGGTATTGGAGTGAAACATCACCTCATTCACTAAATTCTGGGGCCAATTTCCTTGCAAAGTAAAGAGCATATTTACCTTTAGTAAATCAACTCCTCTGTGTCACGATCAGGGGCCAGGCTCGGAGACCAGTAGCTATAGCATTAGGGGGACTCCTACCAATTATCAGAATAGGTATACACTAGCAGAATAGGTATACAAGCAGGTTACCCTGGCGGATGACGCTGGCTCACCTGATGTGCGGAGTCTAAAAGTACTAACCAGTGTTCACCAGAGCTCTTAATGGTGGAGATGGGTTTTGCTGTGTGTTAGCACCAGGTCACGGTGCTCAGGATTGCCCCACCAGGAGGTGAGCAAGCCGGGTGCAGTAGTGCATATAGCAGGTAAGGATCAAACAGAAGCATAGTCAGGAAACAAACCAAGGGTCAGTAACAAGTGGTTGCAGGTTGGTATCAGGCAGCAGCATACTCAAGGAACAAGTCAATGTCAGTAACAAGTGGTAGTAAAAATATGGACAGGAGCAGGGAAAATAAGAGTGAATAATGGCTGGAGAGAGTACAATAATCTGGAAAACAGGAAGTGCAGAGATATGGTTTAAATCAGGAAGCAGAAGTCTAGGAACAATGCAGGATTTTCCAGTGGATCATAATAGCATGCTGTCCGGCATCTCAGGTAGCTCAGCGAGAAGACACAACACAGGTCCCAGGTTCAGTTCCAGGCCCTGGCCTAGACAAACAGATGCAATGGGGTTGAATTGCTAAAAGCAAATAGTCTGGTCACTTATTTTCCCTTAGCCTTGTGAATGAGGTGAAGCTCTGCTGACTTAAATAAATCATATGCAAGGAAAAAGACAGTTTTTATAACTTTACTTGCATGTGTTTGGGTATTTTTGTGTAGCCTGCCCCTTCACATGGACTGCTGATTTGCCCCCAGGTTCCTTTGCCAGATTAGTCAAGACACACAGCAACAGACACTCTTTCACCTCAAAGATCAGTCTAGGGGTTGCCTTTTTTATTTTTTTTTTATTTATTTATTGCTGAATAAACATGGATAGGGTTCAAGGAGCTGTGCAGTCTGGCCCCCTAATCTACACACGGGCTGTCGGACGCATGGATTCCAATGAGCCAGAGGCTCTAATAGGCTTCAAAAATAGGTGGGCTCAAGGCGCAGGAAGAGTGTCGGCGTTTGGATTGTTTGCCGCCAAGGCTATACAGCAACCTGATTAGGACGGTGCTACATCTGTAAAGTGAATTTTCATCACATTCAGTAAGCTAAGGGGAATTTCCCCTGCCATGTGAAAGCTCTGATTTTAGCAAATCAACCCCAAAGTCTTTTTGCAAAGAAAAAAATTCTTTAAAACAGTTATAGTTTTCTTTCTATCTATCTATCTATCTATCTATCTATCTATCTATCTATCTATCTATCTATCTATCTATCTATCTATCTATCTATCTATCTATCTATCTATCTATCTATCTGTCTGTCTGTCTGTCTATCTGTCTGTCTATCTATCTATCTATCTATCTATCTATCTATCTATCTATCTATCTATCTATCTATCTATCTATCTATCTACAGTGTCTATCTATTTATAATTTTTTTTTTAATTACAATTAAAGAGCAACATTCTGAATAATAGCATTTCATATTTCTATGTGGGCTGCTGGAAAATCTTTCATCATGTTAATGAGATTATAATAGCTTATTTCTGTAAAATTTCATTAATATCCCTCTGCATTGTCGCTAAAGGGATGCTCTAAATAGATTATTCTTGCAAGCAGGGGTTATGTAGACGCTGGCAGCTTAATGAATTCAATTTTTACTCGTCTCTTCACCAGATGTGCTAAACTTGTAACAAAATGATCAGCAGAATCACACGTGATCATCTCAGCGAGGGGTATGAAATCACCACATTAATGAGCAGGAATAATACCCTGGCATTATCCATGTTAGGAGTATTATAATGATACCTCTCCAGCGATCCAAACTTACGCTATTTGTGCGCTTTTTAGGCTGTAGACAGATTACAAGAATGGGATTATCAGCACTACATAGCCTTCAATTGGAAGTTAAGTTATGTATCATAGCTGCCGGGAACATCCACCAAGTTGTGTAAAGTACAAGAACGGCTCAGAAATGAAAAGCACATTGTCAGGATGGAAATACAAGAGTTGTAGTTGCTGACTTGTTAAGACCAAGCCTTTTTTATGACATTTGTTGTTTACAAGTAAAAATCAGTATTTTTTGCTAGAAAATTACGTAGAACCCCCAAATATTCGATTTTTTTTTAGCAGACACCCTAGAGAATAAAATGGTGGTCGTGGAAATATTTTATGTCTGGACTTGTGCAGCAGTCTTTCAAACATCATTTTTTGGGAGAAAATACACTTTAATTAATTTAAAAAAAACAGTAAAGTTAAGTTTTTGTATAATTTGAAAGATGATGATACCTAATACCTAACATGTCATCATTTAAAATTGTGAACACTAGTGGAATGGCAACAAACTATGGAACTTAAAAATCTCCATAGGTGAAGCTTTAAAAATATTTACAGGTAACTTGTTTAGAGTCACAGAGGAGGTCTAGTGCTATAATTATTTCTCTCACTCTAATGATTGCAGCAATACCTCCCATGTGTGGTTTGAACACTGCTTACATATGTGGGCACGACTTACGCATACGTTCACTTCTGTGCACAGAGGAATGTGGCAAGTTAAAGTTTTTTTTAGTAGACACCCTAGAGAATAACATGGCGGTTGTGGCAATATTTTATGTCTGGACTTGTGCAGCGGATTTTCAAATGCAATTTTTGGGGAAAAATACACTTTAATTAATAAAAAATAAACAGTAAAGTTAGCCCGGTTTTTTGTATAATTTTGCCACACCAAGTAAATAGATACCTAATTTAGCAGACACCCTAGAGAATAAAATGGTGGTCGTGGCAATATTTTATGTCTGGACTTGTGCAGCGGTCTTTCAAACATCATTTTTGGGGAGAAAATACACTTTAATTAATTTAAAAAAAACAGTAAAATTAAGTTTTTGTATAATTTGAAAGATGATGATACCTAATACCTAACATGTCATGCATTAAAATTGCGCACGCTAGTGGAATGGCAACAAACTACAGAACTTAAAAATCTCCATAGGTGACGCTTTAAAAATATTTACAGGTTACTTGTTTAGAGCCACAGAGGAGGTCTAGTGCTATAATTATTTCTCTCACTCTAATGATTGCAGCAATATCCTCCATGTGTGGTTTGAACACCATTTACATATGTGGGCGCGACTTACGCATGCGTTCACTTCTGTGCACAGAGACATGGGGCACTTTAAAGTTAGCCCGATTTTTTGTATAATTTGAAAGATTACGCTACGCCAAGTAAATAGATATCTAACATGTCATGCTTTAAAGGGATGGGGCACTTTAAACTTTTTTTTTTCTTATTTATTTGACTTTTTTTTTTTTTTTTTACATTGTCCCTTTATTTTATTTATTTTTTTAATCACTTTTATTCCTATTACAAGGAATGTAAATATCCCTTGTAATAGAAATAAGCATGACAAGTCCTCTTCACTGAGAGATCTGGGATCAAAAAGACCCCAGATCTCTCATTTACCCTTAACAGCAAAAAAAATCCTGTCTATCTGCCTGAGAACCAGAAGTGACTTCGGAGGTTGCTCCAGTCCTCCAAGGGCATAGGGGGGGGGGGGCCTCTTGCCCTCACTTGACTTTTTGCTAGCCATCGGCTGCACCGGAACAGTTTTGGGCTTACCGATGGCTCAGTTAAAGCTAGAAACTGACCGCAAAGCGGGGGAGGGGGGCTGCTGCCAAGACAAAGCTATTTAATTTAATTTACAAGTAATGATATGTATTTACAGTTAGGCGGTCGGCAAGTGGTTCAAAGGTCAGGTTCTGGAACTGTCACCCTGATCCTTTCTTCATTGCTTGGAATGCTGTTGACCAAATGAGCACATCTACAGTGCCTTGAAAAAGTATTCATACCCCTTGACATTTTCCACATTTTGTAATGTTACAACCAAAAATGTAAATGTATTTTATAGGGATTTTATGTGATTGACCAATTGGCACATACTTGTGAAGCGGAAGAAAAATGATAAATGGTTTTCAACATTTTTTTTTACAAATAAATATGTGAAAAGTGTGGTGTGCATTTATATTCAGCCCCCCGGAGTCAATACTTTGTATAACTACTTTTCACTGCAATTGCAGCTGCAAGTCTTTTTGGGGATGTCTTTAGCAGCTTTGCACATCTAGAGAGCGACATTTTTTGCTCATTCTTTGCAAAATATCTCAAGCTCTGTCAAATGTGATGGAGAGCGTCTGTGAACAGCAATTTTTAAGTCTTGACAAAGATTCTCAATTGGATTTAGGTCATGACTATGACTGGGCCATTATAACACATGAATATGCTTTGATCTAAACCATTTCATTGTAGCTCTGGCTGTATGTTTAGGGTTGTTGTTGTCTTGCTGGAAGGTGAACCTCCACCCCAGTCTCAAGTCTTTTGCGGACTCTTAATATGTTTTCTTCTAAGATTGCCCTGTATTTGGCTCCATCCATCTTTCCATCAACTCTGACCAGTTTCCCTGTCCCTGCTGAAGAAAAGCATCCCCACAATATGATGCTGCCACCCTCGTGTTTTACAGTGGGGATGGCGTGTTCAGTGTGATGTGTAGTGTTAGTTAACACATTATGCTTTTCTTTTAGGCCAAAAAATAAAATGTTGGTCTTATCTGACCAGAGCACCTTCTTCCACATGTTTACTGTGTCCCCCACATGGCTTCTCGCAAACTGCAAAAATGAATTCTTATGGTTTTCTTTCAACAAGGGCTTTCTTCTTGCTACTCTTCCATAAAGGCCAGATTTGTGGAGAGCACGACTAATAGTTGTCCTGTGGACAGATTCTCCCACCTGAGCTGTGGATCTCTGCAGCTCCTCCAGAGTTACCATGGACCTCTTGGCTGCTTCTCTGATTAATGCTCTCCTTGCCCGGCTTTTCAGTTTAGGTGGACGGCCATGTCTTGGTAGGTTTGCAGTTGTGCCATACTCTTTCCATTTTTTGGATGATGGATGATGTATTGAACCCTTGCTCCTTGAGATGTTCAAAGCTTGGTATTTTTTTTATTTTATAATCTACCCCTGCTTTAAATTTCTCCATAACTTTATTCCTGACCTGTCTGGTGTGTTCCTTGGCCTTCAGGATGCTGTTTGTTCACTAAGGTTGTCCAACAAAGCTTCGAGGGCTTCTCAGAATAGCGGTATTTATACTGAAATTAAATTACACACAGGTGGACCCTATTTATTAATTAGGTGACTTCTGAAGGCAATTGGCTACACTAGATTTTAGTTAGGGGTATTAGAGTAAAGGGGGCTGAATACAAATGTACACCACACTTTTCAGATATTTATATTTTTCTGCCACTTCACAATTATGTACCATTTCATGTTGATCTATCACATAAAATCCCAATAAAATACAGTTACGTTTTTGGTTGTAACATGATAAAATGTGGAAAATTTCAATGGATACGAATACTTTTTCAAGGCACTGTATGTTACAGAATATATTAATTAGCACTGCAGGCGCCCATCAAGGACCCCCTCCCGCTGGATGCGGTGGTCCGTTTCGCTGCAGGAGCGATCTGGGAAGAGGGGATGGCCATCCCCTCTCGATCGCTCCTGGCGAATGAGAAGCTTCCCCCGCTGTGTATAGTAAACACAGGCAGGGAGGAAGTGATGTCATTCTCCTCGGGGCGGTCTTTTTGACAGGACTATGAGGAGAACACTGAAAGTAAGTGTGCACCAACACTACACTGACATGTAGGCACACATAGGCACACAAATCCCCCCCGATCACCCCCGATCCCCCCCCCCCCCAGTCACAGTGTCACTAATTGCAGTGATCATTTCTTTACTGATCACTGCATTTAGTGTCAGTTGTGACAGTAAAAACTGTCAGGGCAGTTAGTGTTAGGTCCAGGGTAGCCCCCTACCCCCCCAATAAAGGTTTAACTCCCTGATTGCCCCTAGAGTTAACCCTTTCACCCCCTTTTGCCAGTGTCACTAAGCGATCATTTTTCTGATCGTTGCATTAGTGCACTGGTGCCGCTAAGTAGCTAGTTATTTTTTTAGGTTCACCGCCAGGTTTTTATAGCACTAGGTACCCCGATATACTACCCAATAATGGTTTTAACCCCCTGATTGCCCCTAGTTAACCATTTCACCCCCTTTTGCCAGTGTCACTAAGCGATAATTTTTCTGATCGCTGCATTAGTGTCACTAGTGTCGCTAGGTAGCTAGTTATTTTTTTAGGTTCACCGCCAGGTTTTTATAGCGCTAGGTACCCCCATATACTACCCAATAATGGTTTTAACCCCCTGATTGCCCCTAGTTAACCCTTTCACCAGCGATCACTGTACAAGTGCCACTGGTGACGCTGGTTAGCCAGTTAGTTATTTAGGTTCCCCGTCAGGTTTTTATATAGCGCCAGGGACCCCCATATACTACCTAATAAAAATTTGAACCCCCTGATTGCCCCTAGTTAACCCTTTCACCAGTGATCACCGTATAAGTGTTACAGGTGACTCTGGTTGGTTGGTTAGTTTGCTTATTATAGCATTAGGGCACCCACCATTTATTACCCAATAAAGGTTTAACCCCCTGATCACCCGGCGGGTGATATCAATTAGGTTTTAGGGTCAGAGTCTGCGTCGCCCCAGGCAGCGCTAGGTTAGTGCCAGTACCGCTAATACCCACGCGCAAAGCATAAACCTCCTGTAGTGGTATAGAATCTGAACAGATCAATATCTGATCTGATCAGATCTATACTAGCGTCCCCAGCAGTTTAGGGTTCCAAAAAAACGCATTGTTAGTGGGATCAGCCCAGATACCTGCTGGCACCTGCGTTTTGCCCCTCCGCCCAGCCCACCCAAGTGCAGTATCGATCGATCACTGTCACTTACAAAACACTAAACACATAACTGCAGCGTTCGCAGAGTCAGGCCTGATCCCTGCGATTGCTAACAGTTTTTTTTGCTAGCGTTTTATATTTAAATCCGGAAGGCAGTGCTTGGTTTTCGGGGTCCCGTACGTGGCTAGGCTCCCAAAAAGTCCCCCACATGTGGTATCCCCGTACTCGGGAGAAGCAGCAGAATTTATTTTGGGGTGTAATTTCACTTATGCCCATAGCATGTGTGAGCAATATATCATTTAGTGACAACTTTGTGCAAAAAAAAAAAAAAATTTAATATTCCTGCAACTTGTGGCAAAATATAAAATATTTCATGGACTCAACATGCCTCTCAGTAAATAGCTTGGGGTGTCTACTTTCCAAAATGGGGTCATTTTGGGGGGTTTTGTGCTATTTTGGCATTTTATGGCCTTCGAAACTGTGATAGGTAGTGAGGAGTGAATTCAAAAATTTGCACCCTTAGAGATCCTGAAGGCAGTGATTGGTTTTGGGGGTGCCGTACGCGGCTAGACTCCCAAAAAGTCCCACATATGTGGTATCCTCGTACTCAGGAGAAGCAGCAGAATATATTTTGGGGTGCAATAACACATATAACTATGGCATGTGTGAGCAATATATCATTTAGTGACAACTTTTTGTAAACTTTTTTTTTTTGTGTCATTATTCAATCACTTGGGACAAAAAAAAAATATTCAATGGGCTCAACATGCCCCTCAGCAATTTCCTTGGGATGTCTACTTTCCAAAATGGGGTCATTTGGGGGGGGGGGGGTTGTACTGCCCTACCATTTTAGCACCTCAAGAAATGAGATAGGCAGTCATAAATTAAAAGCTGTGTAAATTCCAGGAAATGTATTCTAGTTTGTAGACGCTAAAAATTTTGCGCAAACCAATAAATATACGCTTATTGACATTTTTTTTTACTAAAGACATGTGGCTGAATACATTTTGCCCTAAATGTATGACTAAAATTGAGTTTATTCGATTTTTCTTATAACAAAAAGTATAAAATATTTTTTTTTCTCGAAATTTTCGGTCTTTTTCCATTTATATCGCAAAAACTAAAAATCGCAGAGGCAATCAAATACCATCAAAAGAAAGCTCTATTTGTGGGAAGAAAAGGACGCAAATTTCGTTTGGGTACAACATTGCATGACCGCGCAATTACCAGTTAAAGCAGTGCAGTGCGAAATTGTAAAAAGACCTCTGGTCCTGAGGCTGAAGTGGTTAAAGAGGACCTATCCACCCCCATTTTACAGAAAAATACATAAAGAGGGCCTAAAATAAAAGAACATTTATCTACCCCCATGCTGCCTCTCTTTCTCCTCTTGAACTGTTCATGGTGCCATTCTGCTGCCTGTGCCCTCGCTCCCACTCCACCATTTTGAGAATTATATCTATGGTCAGCTCATTATATATTCCTAGTGCGCATGCGTGAGATGGAGCACATAGGGCTTGATTTACTAAAGGCAAATAGACTATGCACTTTGCAAAGTGCAGTTGCACGCTGCAAAGCAGTCCAGAGGTTAGTAAATGAGTAGAAGCTCTGCTGACTTCCATCCTCCAATCATGTGCAAGCAAAAATGCTTTTTTTATATTTTTTACTTTTTTCCTTGCACATGATTGGGTGCTCTTAGCAAAGTGAAGCTTTACCTCATTTACTAAGCTCTGGAGCAACTGCACAAACACTTTTCAAAGTGCACATTCTATTTGCCTTTAGTAAACCAACCCTATAATGTCATGCGGCTCATCCTGTTCAGGCAAAAATTCATCTGTTTGAAAGAAAAATAATACATCCTTCCCCCTTCCTGACAAGTTGTTAATATCTACTATTACTGCTCTCTTTTGTTAAATTTCAAGCTTTGTATGTGACCTTTAAATTCTCAATTTATTGGGAATTTGTATATACTACTCTGTAAAATTTTACAAAAAAAAAAAAGATGTAAGAGATGGATGTAATGTGTCATAGGGCATGTGCAAAATGAGCCATGTGATGTTGTGATCTCCATCTAATGCATGTGCAGCCCCTCCTAGGGCGCATCGGTGCACCTGGGCTACATTATCAGTGCCTTCAGGGAAACCCAAAAGTGGACACAAGAAGGGTAAGTAAATCAACAAAGGGAGGGGGGTCCGCATGGAGCACCTTCAAAAACAAGTGAGTGATGGCAGTTATTGGTGCTCAGATTAAATAGGTCATGTACTGTAGAGGCTGTACACAAAAAAAGGCAAGCAGAGTGCAACAGAGTAGTCACCAGTAATGCTTAACTCCCCGCACCTGGTCTCCCTGCACCTGTTTTTTCCCTATTGCTTACTAAGCCATTTTTCGGCCCGGTGTCTGTGTATGAAGGCTGCCATCTTGGTAGAGGCAGGGCTTTGCTTCCTCATGTCACAAGTGCCCTCATGGTGATTAATATGCTGATGACTAGTGAGGAATATTCAAGAAGTAGCAAAAGAAGTGGAGGAAGCACATACCCACAGAATCATTGTGGCAGAAGCAGAGAGAGCCTTGACCTGCATGTCCTTGGGTACAGCTTGCTCTCCAGCAAGGAGAGCAGTAAGCAACACAGTAGTGACATTGCCAAATCTCACTCCAAATTTTATGAAACTAAAAGTCAGAGGCAGCAGCGTCTTAGATGATCTCACACTGCAGGAATACAACTATGAGGCTCAATTCTTTAGGCTGGTGCCCACCCAGCTGGGAGACCATTTAATAAAATTAGCTCAGTCGGGCTATAACCCTGCATAAGCTCTGACACAAAAGGAGTCAATTGACTAAAAGCATTTAGACTGTTCACTTTGCATTAGAAGTTGCACTTTGCAGGGGGATTTTCCCCAGAACTTAGTGCATGAAATGGAGCTCTGCTGACTACCATCATCCAATCAGGTGCAAGAAAAAAATGATAAAATATCACCACATTCACTAAGTTCTGGGAAAAAATTCCCTTGCAAAGTTAACAGCCTATTTGCCTTTAGTAAATTCAACATATTATGCAGGGATGAGACTCGGGGTTTCCACATGTAATATAGGGTGGAGGGGAGGTAAGTATTGGTTGTACTGGCGAGTACTCAGCATTTAACCAAGTAACTATCATTTTATTCAGCAAGAACATATAAGCAGGTTGAAAATATGCCAGTTAGGTGCTGTCCCAGAAGTGAGGGTAAGAGTTAATGTTTTCCCAATACTTTGGTTTTGCGCGTTTTATCCTTGGGTCCGACCTGCTGCTCCTGTGTTATCAAAAAATTAGGACAGTGGTCCGGGACCTGTAGTTCAGGAGTGGTGTGGAGAAAGAGAGCCCTCAAGCATAGAGGCTCAGTGTCCATAGGTGAGCCCGTAAGGAAGAAGATTGGAGACTTGCACCTACGAGGAGTGAAGGAATGTCGCCCTACTGCTAGTGCTACCATCATGTAGAAGGTCCTGGGGCTCGTCCCTGATGATTCCAGCACTGGGAAATAGCACTAATGGATCCTATTCATTATAAATGGACTTTGCCTTTGCAGGTATGCTGGGACAGCACATAGTCTGAGTTAGGAACGTAGGAAGGAATATTGTTCTTGTGTTTGGACTTTGTAATGTGCTGCACTTTTTGAAGTAAAGCTTTTGAAGCCTTGTTCCTGCCTGGTCTGACGTTGCTAAAGGGGTGTAATGCAGTAACCAGCACCTTTTCACAGTTCAGGTCACTAAGGTACGTTGGCGTATGAAGACATCAGAGTTAATACAGTGTGCAGATGCAAGTGGTTACCTTGGGCAGTGTTTCTCAACTCCAGTCCTCAAGTCCCCCAACAGGTCATCTTTTCAGAATTTCCCTCAGATGAAACGTGCGTGGTAATTACTAAGGCAGTGAAACTGATCAAGTCACTTGTGCAAAATAATGGAAAGCCTGAAAACATGACCTGTTTGGGCGCATTGAGGACTGGAGTTGAGAAACACTGACCTAGGGTAACGGAGGGTCACCAGGCAGCCTGTCATTAAGTGTGTGCCAGAGATAGGTGGGACAGCCTCTTGCAGGTGGGAGCTGTTGTCGGCACTCTCTCTATGAGCGGTCCATCTCCCATAGCAATGGGGGGCAGACTAGCTCCACAGAGGTCCCGGCCTGTGCCCAGCCTGTGCCCAGGTACGGAAGAGTTAAGTGAAGTGCACACATAGAGTTTGCGTTATGTGCACAGTGGGACCCCATAATGTAGTGGTGATGAGCTGAATGGATGGATGTGGACGAGGCATTGAACATTGAAGGTGTGAATTGTCACGAGGACCCGAGAATTAACATAGAGGACGTGAGGACCATCCTATCGCCCTACAAACAGCCCATCACTATCCTCTTTAGACGTTATCTTTACACCGTCCAGCTCAGTACAAGCCTCTTTTCGGGAAGCGTGCATTGTGAACTCAGATACCTCCTACCATCTTCCATGTCTTCTTCCACTTATTTATTTATTATGTTCAGATGATGATGTGTTGTTTTTTTTTTTTATATCGTGAGCGCTCCTCCGTGTACCACCAGTGCCACTTCCTATTAATCACATGTAGAGCTGTGATGATAATCTTCAATATCTGTTGATTTGAACAATAATCATGATAAATGTACTCTGCAGATATCACTTTACAGCTGACAAGTAGATCTTCTTTTAATTAGGCCACCCAGGAACATATTTCCGATAGTGCAAGCACGCTAGATACTGCAGATGTTCATGCAAGGCGTCAACATGATTTTATAATATTATAGCGATTATTTTTTATGCTTTTGTGTTTGTTTTGTTTTTTTTTGCACTGTTATGGGGAAGGGTATACATGAATGCATCTTTTTTTCACATTTGTAATATATAATTTACTTATTTCTTTTTACAAATTTTGTAATATAGATTTAATACGTTATTGCGCTATACGTTAAAAAAAACATACAAACATCCTAAAAATATGAGGAAGGCACAAGCACCAACCTGCCATCACACCACAACCACAACATTCGTCCTATCTGTAAAGCTTTAAGCCCCCGTTCACACTGAATCCGACTTTAAAATCGCGCGACTTCACTTGAAATTGCAAAATTTCAAAGCCGCAGGTCAGTGCGATTTCATGCACAGATGCCTATGCAAGTTGCAACTTAAAGCGTGAAAATTAGCGCAGAAACCTTTTTACACTGATTTGAACAGGTCCAACAATAGGGTGCGACTTGGGCCTGTGAAATCTCATGGCACGTTACTAGGGTTGCCACCTGTCCAGGATTCACCCGAACAGTCTGGGTTTTGGACCATGTGTCTGGGTTTCACACTGCATGAAAACCGGACACATTTATTCACACTGAACTGTGGCTTATGCCGCGTACACACGATTGGAATTTCGGCCAGCAAAAGACCGAAGAGAGCTTTTCATCAGAAAATGCGACCGTGTTTATGCTCCATCGGAATTTAGCTGGCCAAATTCCCGCCAGCAAAAATTTGATAGCATGTTCTCAATTTTCCCGATCATGTGTATGCAATTCTGACGCGTAAAAACTCACGCATGCTCAGATTCAACTACGAGATGGAAGCTATTGGCTACTAGGTATTGAACTTCCTTTTCTAGTGTCGTACATGTTCTTGGTGGTCGAAAATTTGGTGTGACCGTGTGTAGGCAAGACAGTTTGAGCGGAATTCCGTCGGAATTCCGGCGGGAAAACCATCAGAGCTTTTTCCGCCAAGAACTCCAATCGTGTGTACGTGGCATAACTGTCCTGAGCAGGAGGAACACCCTACTACACCCCTCCACCCCCAGTCAGCGGGATCTCTGCTCCCCCACAGAGTTGGGCGATCTGTTGATTCGTCACACAGAGCACTAATCAGAAATGGCAAGATCCTCTGCCCCCCTCCCCCTATGGAGGGGGGAAATTCCTCCATCCACCTAATTTGTGTGGATAGAGGAATCAGTTTTTTGCATTCAGTCCACAAATCATATGTATTGGAAAAGTTTTATTTTTTAATTATTGTTCTGAGGTTTATACATGTCTGTGAGAGACTAACTTACGTGGCTCAGCATTGTAAGCATATTTTATGGGTAGAAGAATGTTCGGGATTGGCTTGTAGAAAAGGTGGCACCCCTACAAGTTACACCAGTATGAACGGGGGCTAAGGCAGATGTGCCTAGGGCAGATGTTGCAGAGGATGAATGTTGCTATACGCAGATGAAGCCATGGGTCCAATCTTTGTTAAATGTATGGCGGATGTGCAACAAATGAGGACCAGTGAAGGAGCAGTGCAGCTCTCCAAAACTCCATTTATTTGTTATATTTAGAGTGGTGAAGGGCAACATAGAAAAATAGAAAAGTGACGGCAGAAAAAAGAGCAAGTAGTCCACCGAGTCTGCCCATTTTTTTTTTATAGTAAAGATCTATGTTTATCTCAAGCATGTTTGAAGCCATTTACTGTTGACTGTCTAACTACCCCTGTTGAACGTTTATTCCAAGCATCATCTACTCTTTCAGTAAAATAATACTTTCTAAAATTTGTTTTGGACTTTCCTCCAGGTCATTAGCCTGTGTTCTTGATTTTGGTTTCATATTGAAAAAACTGCCTTCCTGCACCTTATTCTTGATGTATTTAATGGTTTCAGTCATGTCTCCCCTTTCCCTTCTTTCCTCCTCACTGTACATAATAAGTTCTTGAAGTCACTCTCGATATGTTTTATCTCCCAGACCTTTCCCCAATTTTGTTACCTGTCTCTGGACTATATTACCAAAAGTATTGGGACACCTGCCTTTACACGCACATGAACTTTAATGACATCCCAGTCATTATTGAGTCGGCCCACCCTTTGCAGCCATACCAGCTTCAACTCTTCTGGGAAGGCTGGCCACAAGGTTTAGTAGTGTGTCTATGGGAATTTTTGACCATTCTTCCAGAAGTGCATTTGTGAGGTTAGGCACTGATGTTGGACAAGAAGGCCTGGCTCACAGTTGCCACTCAAATTCATCCCAAAAGACTTTTATGGAACTCAATTGTCTCCACTCTTAAAATCCAGCCCCATAAAAGTCTATTGGGCTGCTATGCACAGGCATGGCCAAGACAGAGAAGACTGGCACCGTTGGATGTAAACAAACAGGGGAGCTATTTGCTGCCCCAGCAGGGAGTTTCCATAGAAATGGGAGGGCAGCTGATGTCCTCTCTGGTTTGCTGCATGCACCCTCAGGCTGCAATTGACTTCCAGCCTTTTCCTTAGTGCTATGATAAAAACATTTATAGTTAATGGGCCTGCAGAGTGAATTCTCCAAACTGAAGAGGACGTTGATTGTGCTTACATAAGCAACACTGTACTACTCTGGGGAAGTGATGAGGATTTTTTTTTACACATTATGATGGCTTATACCAGTGAACTTCACTGGTATAAGCAACCATTTTTACTGAATGGAACTGATTTACTCAGTGTCTTTTGTTGTGATTTGCTGTGCTTGGACCAAGTTAATCGCATGGTGGGAGGTGATTGGCCCCGTCTGTACCATGTGATTACTGTGACCAATCACAGCTAGCAACACAATTGTATACAATGCATGGCATGAAAGGAATCCATCGATTGTTTACAACTGTCATGTGATCCGCTGTGATTGGTCACAGCAAACACATGGTACTGGCAGCAATCTGGTGCTTTTGGCCTTTAGCGTGTGAGTTTTTCTTTCTTTTTATTGCTCTTTAACCTCCCTGGCGGTGATCCCGAGTCTGGCTCGGGCTGGTATTTCAGTACCATAAGCGGTAACCCCGAGCCAGACTCGGGATCGCATCACTGGATACAGGGAGACTTACCTACCTTGTCCCCTGGATCCAGCGATGTCCTCCGCGCTGTGTGATCGAGCTGTCCTCCGCTCGATTCACACAGTGCCCGAATGCCGCCAAGCTCCGTTCCCTGCGACGTTACGGCGCACGGGAGCGGAGATCGGCACCAAATTCAAAAAAGTAAAAATACACAAAACACACACAGTACATTACAGTACTGTATAAAAAAAAATACACACCCCCTTTGTCCCTAGTGGTCTGTGCAGTGCCCTGCATGCACTTTTATATTATAAATACTGTTTTTTCTGCCAGGAATTTGGAGATTGCCCATAGCAACCAAAAACTGTCCCTTTATGTCAAAAGTGATTTTAGACCAACTAGAAAACAGCGACAATAAATTATAATCACTTGCAGAATTGAGCGATAGCGATTTGTGGGGAAATTCGTCATCAAACACTAAATCTAATGACAGCGACAATTCTGCAAATGAGCGAATTTCTGTGTTTTTGGATTTGATTACATTATTGAATAATTTTTATTATTGTTTATTATCATTATTTATTATATTATAAACTTTATCATACCCGGGATGTCTGCCATACTCTTGTTTGAACAGATTTAAAGAGGAAGTAACCCCTGAGTTTACTTCCTCTTTCATTCCCTGCAAAGGTTAAGCATAATGGACTACTATGCATCGCATAGTACCCCATTATGTGTCACTTACCTGACACAGGAGCCAGCGAAGTCACCGCTCTCCCCTGTAGTCCGGCACCTCCATCTTCTTGGTGGGTCTCGCTGCTCCGCCGCTGTCATTCGGCGAAGCCGCGATGATGTCACTCCCGCGCATGCGCATGGGAGCCGCCACTCGCGGCATATCGCCATTGACCACAGCGCACTCAGTGTGTCTGTGCGCCACTGTCTACGGTGCATGCGCCATAGACAGCGGTGCCTGTCTTTCGGCAAATATCATATTATATTATATATTTCTTGGACCTACAGGTAAGCCTTAATCTAGGTTTACCTGTAGGTCAAAGTTGGTTGTAAGGGTTTGCAACCACTTTAAGAGAGTTATTGCTAAGAATTACAGGCCTACAATATAAAACGCCAAATTTCCATGCAAAATAATTGTACCGCTTTCAGCATCTAAAATCAGAACTAATCATACCGCCAGGGAGGTTAAGATCTGGTACAGTGACCAGTCACCAGCTGTGCATCGGCCCCGTGTTGCGCTGCCCAGCGAGAGGCCTGTTCTGGGCGGACATCTTATGACATCCACCCAGAACAACAAAAGTCCCGTCCAACTGAATCTCTACGCGTTTCGCACATTGCACCTCCTATATATGTCCCCGACTCTGTGGGTTGCCACGGACCTAGGATGGTATTGACCATGCCCCCTTCCTCTCATGTTTCAGCAGCTCCACCCATGAATGTTTACATACCAGTTGTAATTAATGTAAATATGATGGTTTATTGTGGGATTGTTGTATAGAAATGATCTCTATTATGATCCATGTAAGTGCAAAGATGTTTGGTGATGATTACTCCTAGATGTGCCACATCCCTAAGTCTAATAGAAGGAGAATAAACCCCTGGGGTGGGACTTTTAAGGCACTCAAAACGTATGTATATATATATATATATATATATATATATATACGATCAAGGATTCCCTGAGACTGTGTTTTGTTTTTTTAAAAGTGTCATGGAAAATATATGTATACACTACTGGATTGTTTATGTTTGATTCCTCTCTCAACCCTGATGAAGGAGATAAACACAGACTCTGAAACGCGTTGGGTTGAGGACATCCATCCACAGTACTATTCTGTATATATGTGCATTTCCAGTGTATTCTGTTAGTTTCATGTGTAGGTTTAGGTTATACTGATATCTATAACTTATATCATAACATAAACGTATGGGGAGGTCTCCAAAGCGGACCTCACCCCTTGATGGTGTGGATTCAGGATCACTGAGGTCAGACAGGCAGGACCCTGAAATTGGATGGAGGGCTGAAGAGATCTACCAGTATGGTCAAAGACATAGACTCATAAAGTGTGTAGATCCTGTAAGGTGGACGATGGTGGTGTCTCTTGAGGTCATCCATCGACAGTACCATTCTGTATACAGTGGAAACTTAACGAGCAATGTGGTTAACGAGCGTTTTGAAAGACGAGCAACTTTATTTTTTTAATCCTGACTCGGTTTGTGAGTGTTGTCTCGTAAAACAAGCAGAATTCAAGCTAATGTGGTGTGCAGTACCACATTTGGCCAGAGGTGCAGGGGCGCCGGTGACACTCGGAACGTTCGGAGCCATTCAGAAAATACTCTGAACCACTCGGAAATACTTGGAAACACTTGGAAATACTCGCGTTCCCGAGTGTTTCCGAGCCTTTCCGAGTTCAGCTGAGCTGTTCCCAAGTATTTCTGAGGCACCCCCACCTCTGGCCACTTGCAGTATTGCATGCAATAGAAGTCAATGTGGAACAAATTATCTTCTATGGGGAAACTCGCATTGACTTGCAAGTGCTTTGGATTACAAGCATTCTCCTGGAACGGATTATGCTCATAATCCAAGGTTCCACTGTATATGTGCATTTCCAGTTCCATGTGTACCTATCTGTGATACAATTTTATTCATGTTTTTTGAATAAATTGATATACTTTTTTACATATATGGTTTGAGTGCCTTAAAAGTCCCACCCCAGGGGTTTATTCTCTTTCTAGTATGACTGATGTATTTCTTGCTATCAGCACAAGAATAGATCTCCTGGAGATGGACTATGCTAAATTCTAAAGTAAAAATGTAACATATTGCAGCTTACCGGTATTTAAGTATGGTGGCTGCATTTGTTTTCTTTTTTTTACAACTTTTTTCCCTAGTATTTTACCTGGTATTCCTGTGAATCACACTTCTTGTTCTAAGGTGACAATACTACATAAAGACAAGAGAAACAGGACAGAACTGTAGAAATCTCCAACTATCATATTCTTCATAACTTAGATGGGAGGTGTTCTGTTGTCCTCATAGATAACCAAGAACAATGTAACTGATCAGAATACAGAGAATACGGGAAGAGTTCTGGCAGAATCCCCAGGTATTTTTTGCACACTGTGAGCTCCTCACAATGTGCAGCGAGCGGGATAGGGCCCACCTCATTCCAGGCAGGAGGACATCCAACATCATCGACTCCTTTCCTCCCAGCCTTACTGGCCCACACCTTTCATTCATTGGATATCAGTTCTTCCAGTCATGGAGCCTCAGCAACATGTGGGCATTACCTAGGGCAGTTTTTTTTTATGCAAATGCAGCCTGCCTAAGAATGCCCACTCTTCCAGACTAACATCCACCCATCAAAGCATTGTATTATTTGCATAACTCCTCCCAGGAGCCCTCCCACTGCTTGCATCAAAGCTGATGGCTCTTCAGGGGAGTACTGAGGCAGGGGGCGCTGTGACATTTTCAGGAAGCTATATACAGCTCCCTGTAGGCCCCTCCCACCAGCCTTGATCTGTCTGCATTGCACCGGGAGGTACAGAGACCCAGTGATGAGATCACTCAGTCTAAAATAAAGTGTGTAATAAAAATGAAGAGATTTTATTTTATAGAAATTTTGTTATGTTAGCGAGGAGGAAAACAGGAACCAGGGAAGCCTTCAGCTTTTAGAATATATAAATGTTTGAATGTTCATAGCTTGTCCGCATTTCTATTTTAGGGTCAGCTGGAATTAAATTCTTTGTTTCATCACCACAAGTAATCAGTGTTAAGTGAGGGCGATAAAGCAATGCTGTGTCAGCCGTAGAGAAATTTCAGATGTAAGAACATGTTAAGCATCTGCAGGGCATTTTGTCATGGAGCAAGTGAACTAATGGCTGTGTAATTCTCTTTTCTCCCTGCTTGTCACGCACCCCTCGGCAAAGGCTCAGGTTGGTATTTTATTCTCTGTATTGATTGTCATTCACATACAATATTTATAATACTGGTTACAAGCTGGAAGTGCGTGGCCTCTGTGTGATGTCCAGTCTGAACGACAATACTAATTTACTTATAAACCTTGTTCTGTAATTTGCTGCTCGAAGATTGGCATAACAAAAGGCAATAAGTAGGGCTGGATGAATGCTTTGCTTTGTTAGCTATTTGGCGTATACCTGTGGACAGGCTATGGACATTCAAGTATTATATTTCTACCTTTAACAAGCAGTCAATTAGCTTTAAAACAAGCCCATAATGACCTTTGTAGCTGCAGCCACTGTGGAGAAATTCATCTTCAAATTTCACAGTAGGCATGGGCAGAACGAAAAAATGTGTTTAGTTTCAATTTGTTATTTAGATAAATTCCTTTAGTTAAATTTGTTTAATTCGTTTTCAGAATTTGTTCTGTAAATTCAAATCCATATGAATTTTCCAAAATTCGAATTGCATTTGAATTGAATTCCATTAAAAATCAAATTTATTCTATTAGAAATTTGCGTTTCAGAAGATGGTTATATTCTTTCTTTTCTATTCTAATCTATTCTATTTGAACTCAAGTTGATGCTATTTGAATTTTGGGAAATGGTTATATTGTTTCTATTCATTTTTTTTATTCTATTCTTTTATTCTCTATTCTATTCTTTTCTATTTTATTCAAATTCAAGTGTATTCTATTTGAAATTCAAACTTCAGAAGATAGTTATATTCTTTTTATTTTATTATATTATATTCTTTTTTATTCTATTTCTTTTTTCTATTCTATTCTTTTTTTATTCTATTCTCTTCTATTGTATTTAAATTTGAATTTATTCTATTTGAAATTGGAATTTCAGAAGATAATTATATATTTTTTTTCTATTTTATTATATTCTGTTTTTTATTCTATTCTTTTATTTCCTATTCTATTTTATTTTGTTCTTTTATTTTCTATTCTATTTTGTTCTGTATTCAGCATTTTTTTTGTTTTGTATTATATCCATTTATTTTCTACTCTATTTTTTTATATTCTTTTATTTTTTATTCTATTCTATTTTACTCTATTATATTATATTCTTTTATTTCCTATTCTATTCTGTTTTACTCTATTATATTATATTCTTTTATTTTCTATTATATTATTTTCTATTCTATTATATATTGTTTTCTATTATATTCCTTTATTTTCATTCTATTTTATTCTCTTCAACAAATTAGAAAACAAATCTAAAACTATTAGAATAAAAAAAAAAAAAAAAAACGATTTGAATTAGAAAACGATTTAAATTGATTTGAAAACTATTGGTTTCATCCCAAAAATTGTTTTTGTTATTCTGGATTTGTTTAAATTAGTTACTATTGTAATGCGGATACATCCGAATTTCAATTTGGAATGAAACAAACCACACGTGTCTATTTCACATCAGAAGCATTGAAGTTGTTCAAGTAGTTCTTTTGAAAGAGTAGCTCTCCTTGCTTTCTTTTTCTGCAGTGACTCAGCAGCTCAGCTCTTCTGCCCTTTCTACCCCTTGTTTCAGCAGTGACCCGGCAGATTTGTTCCACCACCCCAGCAGTGACACAACAGTTCCACTTACCCTGTCCTACAATCACAGCGGCATAGATGTGCCCACAGGGTGTGGTGGGTGTGCCTGGCCAGACCCTAATCAGTGTGAGTGGCTCAGATTCCCCCTGTTTAGACCCCTGATATTTCACCAAAGCCCTCTAACGGGGGTCCAAAAACAAAAATTTTTAAAAAATATGTAATTTTAAAAAATACTAAAAAGAAAAACTACTGACACCATCCACTGCCCTGCTGGCACCAATTTCTGACCTAATGACACCAACCACTGCTCTACCAACACTGTAAGTATATATAGACATATGTGTTTGAGCTTTGGGATGTACACTCTAATGCAATAGACCAGTGATTCTCAACCAGGGTTCAGTGGAACCCTAGGGTTCCTCCAAAGGTTGCTAGGGGTTCCTTCAGCATTGGGCAATTTCTGCCTCTTAGATAAGTTCCCACTGACACCATTGATCTTTTTAGCTATCTGTAAGGAGGTAATTCTTCCCAATGACCACAAGTGTAAGGACCATTCTTACCACTGACCATCACACTAATGTATCATGAGTTGTAGGTTTAACATTTTTAGCAGGGTTCCCCGAGACCGGTAAACTATTTGAAGGGTTCCTCTGTGTTGAAAAGGTTGAGAAAGGCTGCAATAGACTGTGTACAACAGTGACTAAGCAGCTCGGCTTCCCTTGCTTTCCCCTTCCAACAAAGATTTAGCATTTCAGCTCACCCTAATACCACCTTCCAGACATACATTAGAGATTAGAAATCTGGAAGACTGCTGAGTAATTGCTTGAAGGGCAGAGGGAACTTTTGAGTCATTGCTGGGAGGACAGGGTGAGCTGAGCTGCTGAGTTTACTTCTGGAAGGGGGGGAAGAATGATCTGAGCTTGAGAATTATGGCTGGGGGGCAGCATGAGCTGGGCTAAAGATTTACTGCTGAAAGGGGAAGCTGTGCTGCCTTGGGTGACTTCAGTTTTTTGGTTGAGAATTCTGAGGACAAATTGCTTCACAGCGTCTGCAGCTATAGAGGTCATGGGTGGTTTGATATAAACAAAGATCATTTAATTGTCAAGAATAGTCTTGAAAGGCAGGCCCAAAGCTAGGAATGAAATGGATAAGCGCAGGGCATACATGACAGGGTGGAAGGGGAACCTTACAGAGTGGGGTTAACCATGTAATAAGTGGTCAAGTTATGGTGTTTACCTGATTGGCTGAAGAGACAGGGTAATGGGAGGAGTGTAGGAGCATGGTTTTGCAAGCAAGGGTGTGTCAGAATCAGTTGGACAAGTGGAGACAGAAGATGAACGTGAACGTCCAACTGTTCTCCTTGCGGCTGAGCTGCAGGGATCAACCTGGGTTTGTATTCTGGTGCCGGACATATCCAACCAGTACAGGCTTTAAGGAGAACCTCAGGAGACTGCAACTGGGGTGCACCGACACCTGGGGAGCCTCAGCTAGGACCCCACTGGCCTGCCAGCTTAGCGTCCATCTCCTGCTAGGAGTGGTGGACATAGGAGGAAGCTCCATCACCAGCAGAGCCCGCTGGTGGTGTGACTCTTATTGTTTAACAGTCCCGAGTCCCCTTCGCCATTGGCCCCTCAGCCGATGGTAGGATCCTGAAGCAAGTGGCTGACTCTCTGGGCGAGGTACTTAGAGGGGTGTCAGCCCAGCGTGGCAGCGTTTCAGCAGTGGGCGCTGGCCTGTCTCCTGTTGTGGCCAGTGGCCTCTTCATCTCTGCAGTGGGGACAGCATGGAGCACATGACTTTAGCGGCCCGAGGTCAACATGGTCTGCTCAGGGCCCTTTGAAAGCGGCCGGTGGTGGCAGCAGAGCGAAGCCAGGTGTCGGCGAATTATATCACCAGGGGCAGAGAGGAGCTGTGGCTGCTCTGCACACACAGGAGCCTAGCAGCTGCTTGCAGGTAGAGCTGCAGCCAGGCGTTCCAGCTGAAGGGAGATTGGTATTTTTGAAGAAGGGAGGTCAAGGAGGCAACGAGGGCACCCGGATACACGGCCGGGGAGCTTATGGCCCTGAGCAGCCTGGTGAGAAAAATCCTTCTGTGTTTTTATGTTTTTTCTTCTGTCTCTGTGGGGGTCAGAGGGCTTAGGACAGGGTGCATTAGGGAGTCAGTGGCTCTTTAGACCTGCATCGGTTTTGGATCCATTGTCGGCGAGGAAACCACCACCAGTGACTGCGTGGGCTACGCCACAGGACAGTGTAGTTGGGCCGTGGGGTTTCCACCTCAGGGATGGCTGGCTGGACAACAGATAGCTAGCGGGCATCTAGAAAGTGGCGCTGTGGCGGACACAGCAAAAAAAAAATATATAATTTAAAAAATCATAATTAAGATGTGAAGGCAAAAATACGACAGGATGGGCATTCTACGTTTGCATTGTGGGACATTTCAGGGCCATCTGAAATCTGCAATGCGTGTAAAGATCTGGAAGGGGTGGTAGGTGGCATCTTTTTTTTTTTTAATCAAATTTTTATTAAAGTTTTGCATAATACAGACAGCAAGTCAATTGACAGTTCGTAAAACTTACAACTATGAATTACTTGAGTAGGCAAGTATTGGAACAAAACCCAAACAATAGCACAAGGAAAGGAAGGGGAGGGGAGAAAGAGAAGAAAAGAAAAGAGAAAAAGAGAAAAAAGAGGGGGGGGTTGTATACCATACCATCGCTTTCAGAACAGGATAGTAGGCCACACCGGAAGAGAAAGGTAACAATTGGTGTCTAGAACCCAGCATATAAGTCTCTTAAGCGTAAAGAGTAAAAAGTATCTGTGGTCAACCTGTGAGAGTCCTGGAAGTGAAAGTATGTAGATAAGTTGCCCATGAAAGACCAAAATCATATAGATCCGAGAAAGACCGGTTAAGTCTAGATGAGGCCATTGGACTCATGGCGGAAGGTGTACGATGTTAAGGGGATGCGTAGGAAGATGGGAGGCCGGTAATTTACGTTTCCCCAGCGAGTTCACGAGGTCGCGTTTGAGGTACCAGTCGGTATATCTGAAGGGATACATGAGAGATGGAATGTCAGCCGAAGAGAACGAGTGTTCAATGTAATTTTTCCACCTTGAGAAAAAGCGATCAGTAGACTGAAAATGGGAGGACATAGCATCGAGTCTTTCCATGTAAAATAGGGAAAGGAGAGCTTTTTTCACTCCTTGGAGGCCTGGAGGAGATGAGGTGATCCAGTGTTTCATGATGGTTCGTCGAGCTGCCAGAAGACAAATGTGTGTCCAATGGGTAAGAGTAAGAGATTTTGGTTGTGTCCCCAAGGGGATAGAGGGTTCACAGCTGAATAAGCAGGTGAGTGGGTCCTTAGGCAGATGCAGGTCGGTGATGGTGAATATGTAGTCAAGCACTGAGTCCCAGAAGGTGGAAATTAAAGCACAGTCCCACAGGCGATGGAGCAGGGTAGGGCGATCAAGTGAACACCATGGGCACTTAGCTTGGGAGGGATCCGCGTTACTAGTGTGAAAAGGATAGTAGGCCCTATGGGCAAGCTTAAATTGGGTTTCCCGCCAGGTTTCCGAAATTATGAGTTTATGGATAAGTCTGTATCCTCTTAGAATGTTTTCTGGGAGGCTCGTGTCACCGAAGATAGAAGCCCATGTCTTGAAGGGGGCAAGGCGATATTTGTCAGTTTGATGGGTGATGAGTTGAGCATAAAGATTGGAGATAGAGTATTTGTCTTGTTGAATCATCGAATCCAGGGGAGATGTAGAGCAAGAGTCTGGCCGAGACCCTCCTATCGCTTGTAGATAGTGGATTAGTTGGTAGTAGTGAAACACCTGAGAGGGAGGGAGGGAGTATTCCTGAGCCAAGGCTTGGTACTGTTTGAGTCTTCCTCGAGCACTGTCATAGAGGGAGGCAATTGTGGTAAGGCCTCGTGCGCCCCAAAATGTAAAAGCTGGGTGGACCGTAGAAGGGGGAAACATTGGGTTACCCTGGATTGTCAGGTGTTTAGATATGTTTGTGGGTAGCCCCATGAGTTTCCGAGCTTCCCTCCAAGCTATCACCGTATCCCTGACGAGTACATTCATTTTAAGGTGAGCTGGAAGAGCATGCAGATTGGAGTGGAGAACAGCTGGGAGTGTATAGGGGTGTACCAAGGCTTTTTCAAGATCGTGGTTCGAATACCTAGATTTGCCTACTATCCAATCGAGACCTTGACGTAGAAGGCAGGAGAGATTAAAGAAGCGAATATTGGGCAGGCCAGCACCCCCCTCAGGTTTCGGGAGGCACAATTTCTGAAGGGCAATGCGCGTTTTTTTGTTAGCTCAGAGGAACACACCGAGGGCCCTGTGTATTTTTTGTATATCCGAGTGTTTTAATAGAAGTGGGATAGTTTGCATCGGATACAAGAGTCTCGCAAAGGAGACCATCTTGAAGAGATGACATCTCCCAAAAAGTGAAAGTGGCAGGCCTGCCCAAGATTCCAATTCCTGCACAAGTTTAGCAATCAGCGGTGTGTAATTAAGGGAATACAGCGATGAGGGTTCTCTACCTATGCATACTCCCAAGTACGTGATATGGTGGCGTGCCAGTGTGAAGGGTGAAGAGGATTGCCAGATTCTGGCTTTATGGGGGTTTAGGGCAAGGACTTCGTTCTTATCGTAGTTAACTCGAAACCCGGAGCAGATTCGGAAGGTCGCAAATAGGTCCTGTAAGGTGTCGAAATCTGCTGGAGGATTAGACGAAAAAAGGAGGATATCATCAGCAAAGAGAGCGGATTGAAGTGTTTGATTTTTAATGGGGATACCACTTACGCCGGCGGGGGAATTTAGAATTCTGGACAGGGGTTCAATAGCCAAATTGAAGAGTAGGGGGGAAAGTGGACAACCTTGCCTCGTGCCTTTGGTGAGAGGAATGGTTGGAGAAACTAAATCTGGCGTCACCAATCTAGCAGTCGGGGCATCATACATCTGGCGTAGGAAATGCAAGACTGGGCCTGAGAAGCCAAAAGCTTGAAGTACTTTAAATAGCCAGGCAAAGTTAATATTACCAAAGGCCTTTTCGGCATCGATGGATATGATTGCCATGTCACAGTCCGGATTTTGTTTGGCACATTCCAACGCCAGAAGTACTTTGCGAATGTTAAGGGTCGCTGATCTACCAGTGGTGAATCCAGAAAGAAGAGTAGGAAGGATTGTGGCTAGGCGGGAGGCAATAATTTTGGATAGAATCTTCACATCGACATTTATTAGGGATATGGGTCTGTAAGAACCAGGGTGGGAGGGGTCTTTTCCTTTTTTCGCGATTAATTTAATATATGCTTGGGAACCCGTCGGGAGGTATGAACCTCCTTTCCAGAGAGTGGAGAATACTTTACATAGGGTGTCAGGGAGAAAATCTTGAGTGAGTTTATAAAATTCCGCAGTATAGCCGTCTGGTCCCGGAGCTTTGGAGGTGGGTAGTGATTTAATAGTCAGCTGAATATCTTCTAATGTGATGGGGGCGTTAATGGCATCTAAGTGTGGAGTAGCTAGCTTCGGCAGACGGATCCTGGATAGGAGATGGTCTGCTACAGATTGGTCTATGGGATCCTCAGCGTATAGAGCTGTGTAGTATTCTGTAAGTATTGCACTAATTTCTTTAGGGGTAGAAGCGAAAGACCCATCAGTGCATTTTAGGGTATGAATACAGGTGGGACGGTGGAAACCCGAGCACAGGCGAGACAAGAGTTTGCTCGCCTTGTTACCATATTTATGGAGGCGCAGGGTATAAAAGGAGGAGGCTATCCGTTCTTGTGTGTCAGCCCACAGATCAAAATCATGCTTAGCCAGTTGCCAGGCAGCGATGTTATTAGGAGTGCGACTGCGTAGGAGGTTTAGGTGCATGGAGCGTAACTTGTTACTAGCTAGCAAATATTGGCGATTAGAATGTTTCTTGTATTGGGATACATAGGATATGATTTTGCCCCTGAGGTAAGCCTTACCCGCTTCCCAAAAGAGGTTAGGGTCGGACAAATGTGTGCTGTTAGTTTGTGTGTATTCTGTCCAACTAGAGAGAAGCAGCTGTCTAAAATCTCAGTTTTCGGCCAGGTAGGCGGGGAAGCGGGTGACGGTGAGAAGGGCTTAGCATGTAACACGCGAACCACTACTGGGCTATGATCTGTGACCACCATGTCTTTGATTTCTGGGTCCTTTATGGATGACAATAGGGGTGCAGATGCAAAGAAATAATCAAGTCGTGAAAAGGATTTGTGGGGAGGTGAGAAAAAAGTGAATTCCCGATCAGTAGGATGGGTTAGGCCCCATACGTCCGTGTAATTTAAAAAAGAAAATGTTCAGTCAAGGGGAGTGGCGGATGATGTGTGAGAAGTGGGAGTATGGAGGGAGGGAGAGTCCTGATATTGCCTATCCTCTACTGGGTTCATAACCGAGTTGAAGTCTCCACCAACTAGGTGTAGAGCGTCAGGTACGCGTGAGATCCAGGCCAGCATGTCTTGGAAGAGCGTTGTGTCAGGGGAGTTGGGGGCATAAATATTGGTGATAGCAATGTCCCTAGTAGGGAGAGAGAGACGCAGGGTAAGCATACGACCACATGTATCAGAACGGACTTCATTCGTCGTGTAGCGGAGGTGCTTGTGTAACAGAATAACCACCCCCTCCTTGCGGCCATCAGCCGGTGAGCCATAAACCTCTCCGACCCAAAGCTTGCGAAGACGTACAAGATCAGCGGCTGAGAGATGGGTCTCCTGTAGGAGCGCGACATCTACCCGCAAACGCTTAAGGTGCCGAAGTATTTTCATACGTTTCGCAGGTGATCGAAGGCCTTTGACATTCCACGTGACCACGGTCAGTTGGTCTCCGCTTGTGTCAGCCATTAGATGTGATGGGAGTATGTGAAAGCATCGCCACTATGCCTAAGGGAAGCAAGCTGGGGTTCGCAGTGTACTTGGAAGCACGCATGAGTGAGTATGCTGTAGAAGGTATACAAGACGGGTGGAGAAGAAGAAAAGGGGGAAGGAGAAAGAAGAAAAGAGGAAGAAAAAGAAAGGAAAGGAGAGGAGAGGGGGAGAAACAAAACAGTATATCAACCATGTGAGAGTCATCATCGACTTCACCTTTTTTCACATGAGGAACGTAGTGTGAATGCATCTCCCAGAGAGTGACCGCACCCCCTGGGAGAGGCGGGGCTTGTACCCCGGGGAAAAGGAAAGGGAGGG
This sequence comes from Lithobates pipiens, assembly GCF_037356315.1. Taxonomy (NCBI): domain Eukaryota; kingdom Metazoa; phylum Chordata; class Amphibia; order Anura; family Ranidae; genus Lithobates; species Lithobates pipiens. The sequence continues at coordinate 78,182,087 of NW_027507784.1, read as the reverse complement.
AGGGGGAAGATGGGGCAAAATGGGAGAGGGCCCAGGGAGAGTCCAAAGGACTAGGGGGGGGGTGGATGGAAAGGAGGGGAGGAGAGGAGGGGAGGCAGGGCAGGGGAGGAAAGGTGGGGAGAGAGACTGGGGAGGAGACTATAGGATGATGCCCTAACACCGAGAGTGGCTAGAGAGAGAGAAAAAAAAAAAAAAGGCTGTATATAATCCAACACAGTGAACCAGAAAAATCAAGTCATAAGGTCTATAGTATAATACAAAGGTAGAACCAATAAACTGACAGGTCTGGAAAAAAAAACCCACAGCAGATAATTATATGAACAGTTTCATATCAATATGATGGAGGCTTGCAGGTAAACTTACAAATACCCAAAGCAGCGTCTCCCAATGTGAGCTGTATCCACAGGGAGAGTGGAAAGTTTCAAGGTAGAAAACATTAAAGATGAGTGAGGAGGGAAGACAGTCAGCGAATTTCTGCGCGTTGGGAATGATTTGTTGAGCGACTGCGCTTGTAAGGCGGTTTTTCAGGGCTCATACGCTGATTGATAGAAGAATGAGGATCCAGTGTCGACCCAGATGAAGGGCTCCTCGCCGAGGGGTCATGGGCAGTGTCCATGTCTGTAGAACAGTTGAGGAAGTGTTCCGCTTCAGCAGGAGAAGTAAACGTGCGGCGTGAACCATCAGGAGAAGTGACATGGAGAACCGCCGGGTATGCTAAGGTGAACTTAACATGGTTGTTGAAGAGGGCGGCACAGATCGGTGAAAAAGCCTTACGCAGCTTCATAACTTCAATGGAATAGTCCGCAAATAGAAGCAGGTTTACGCCGTCAATGGCGAGGGATCGCTGGGTGCGGAATTTTTGTAGGATGGAATGTTTATCCGCATAGTTAAGGTATCTGACAATGACCGCCCTGGGTTTAGATCGTTGGTCATTATGTTGGCCAAGGCGATGAGCTCGTTCAATAACACACGGTGTAGGGAGGCCTAGTTGCGCAGGGATAGATATCGCACAGATGACGGTTAGCTGTGCATTAGTGATCGATTCAGGCAGTCCCACAACCCTCAGGTTGTTCCTCCTAGCGCGATTTTCCAAATCGTCCATTTTGATCCACAAATCCCTATTAGAATGAGTGAGGCGTGCAATGGCTGCTGACTGAGCAGTGGTGTCATCCTCCATTATAGAGATGCGTTCCTCTGCATGAGTGATGCGCTGTGCCTGCAAGTGAAGCTCCGTGCGGAGTTGCTCCATGGCTTTCTGGATAGCCGAATCTATTGTGGAAGTTAGAGTGGGAGTAAGAAGCGCCATTACAGCCTGAGCAATGTCCGCCGAAGGAGCCGTGGCTGCACTGGGAACAGGCGGACATAGCGGAGGGGGGTCCGTGAGGCAATGTACGGGCGCCATCTTGGCTGCTATATCGGCCGCGTCCGCCTCAGTGTTGATCGCGGCGGAGAGCGATCGTTGCGCGGATCGCTCTACAAAGCGGTCCATGGGCAGCTCTGCGTCTCTCTGAGATGGGGTAGGGAATTCCCCGAGGTGGATGGCAGGTTAGTAGCCGGTTTCAGGGGGGTGAGCGGTCGGAGCGGAGTCCGCTTACCTCCTCCTCATGTGGTGCCGGAACCAGAAGTCCCTAGGTGGCATATTTTCCATACGCCACTGGGAGAAGTTTGATCTAGATGGGGTCAAGTAGACAAAGGGGAGGAGGATATCTTGCCTGAGCCCGCCAACCTTCACCAATTGTTTTCGGGTGTTGAAATACTTGGCCAGTGTTCTTTGTGGAAACACAATGGACACTGGTTTCAGCTAGGCTTTTTATTACTTGGCCGCTAGAAGGGGGGCTCACAGGGTGTGTTAGTGGGATCTAAAACTATTTCATCAGTGAAAGGTGTTCAGGCCATTCATTTGCAATCATACCATGGTCATCAGCCTAAAGATATAATGAATGTCATTGACTAGGGCTAGGAATTTGTTTTTCCAAGTGGTTTCAGCAGTGCAGTTATCTCAGGACCTCCAGGCTTACAAAGAAGGGGCACTGTTGCAAACTTTATCAAGGGCCTCTGTAGATGTTGTGTTTCCTGTTTTCTTTTTTTTGTCCAGCACTGCCGTTTGATGCGTTAGTGCTAAGAATGCAGCAGTAGTCATTTTCATGTTATTTACTAATAAAAGTAGGGATGCGACAGTGGTTCACTGGAAATAGGTTTCAAGCTTCCGCTTCTAAACAGGTATCCAGATCGGGAGGCTGCTCGCATTCTAGAATCAGGTTTTAGGGTAGGTTTTTTGCATTCCATATAAGTTGCGGTACATGCCCGACAATGTACGTTTAGCTTTCCTTCCACTGGGGGGGGGGGGGGGTGGTTTTCTGCAAAGTTTTGTGGGTTTGATTGGGGCGCTTGTAGGGACTTTTTCAGCTTCCACCTCTGGCACAGTTGGTCGGGTCTCCATAGGGGGTTGTCCCAACAATTGCACCAGGTAAGTTTTGCCTTTGTCACAGACTTTCGTGCCCAATAGGCAGCTCGGTCACTTATACCTCATTTGAACCAGCAGTTCCTGGGGCAAGGTATTGTCGGGCTCATTGCTTGCCAATCAGTATAGGGACATTGGCGTTCTTACTGCTATCAGTCCACACCCACAGCGTTCTCTTTTTCAGGTTGCCATTGGCAGGGTCCATTCTTTGGGGATCATTGCCTGAACATGGGATTTTGTGCTCAGTGGGTTGGTTCTAGACAGGGGTGGGTATATACTCTGTTATCCACCACTGAGGTGATTTTTGTGTACCGACCCCAGATTTTCTGGGCCCTTTTGTGTTCCGCAGGCCCCTTTTTAAGTTAGGGAATCTGTCCTTGACACTTGTTTTCCTGGGTATTCTGCTTGATTCGGAGGACAGGGAATGTAGGCTGCCTATTCAACAAGGGGCATCTATGTAGATGGTGGTTTTATCGCATGTAGTAATCGGACCATTTAGCTTTGCAAACGGTACTTGTGGCTGGGCAACTTGAATTTTTTGCCTGTAGCATCATTCTAGTGGGCAGGATTTTCTAGCTGCGTTTATCGGTTGTAACTTTGGGTGTTACGAGTCTTAAGCATTGGGGTTAATTTCATCTTCGTATATGGGAGCTCTTTGGTAATTCTTTTACGGGTGTTCTTTCTGGATAAAAGGTCCGTTAGATAGACAGACCTAGATGGTTCACTGATGGGGCGGTTTTCTGGTTATGGAACTTATTTGAGTTCTAAGCTGTGGTGCACTCCGCCAATCTTTTTAAAAACATTTTTACTGTTGGCTTTATTTCCCATTGTGCTTGCTGTTTTGATTTGGGGTCAAGCTATCATAAAGGGCAGGGTGTAATTTCACTACCATAATTTGGGCGTTGTGTTGACGATTAATGCCATATCGGCGGGTCTCCACCTATAGTTTTACTACTGCCCTTATTTCGTTTTTACTTTGTTGCAACTTCATACATTTGTTTATGTTGTCCTAGTTCATGGTACATTAAATTCACTAGTTGCTGTCTGATTTCATTTTCACTGGGATGAGTTTCGTGGGTCGGCACTGTAAGTGTGGCATCATTGTGGACCTTTTTCCCTGCTGCTGTAGATGATTGCATTGTAGCCGTCGCCGACACTGGATTTATTTGTACTCATTTATAAGGTAAACTGGTAGGCCTATTCTTGGATGAGGAGGTTGTTTTTTTCTCTTATGAATGGTTTTAGAGAGTGGACATTGACCTTTTTTGTCCCCTTTCTTTGTCCTGGGTGTTTAGCTTCAGCTGTGGGTTGTAAAATGAGCCGATCCTCCTTTTTAAAAAAAACATTTTTAATTAATTTATTTATTTTTAATTCACATTTTCTAGGTGCGAGATTTTACTTTATGGTTCTATGGGCGCTGAATGTCTACCACAGGGGGCAACGGTGCTATGATTTTTAGCGACTGTTGTCCTTTTTTGTGCAAAGTCACTTTCTGAAACACGTGCGACAGTCTGCTCTGCTCCTTCTGGGAGGATATAGTTCCACTCAGTCCTTGCTGGCCTTTTTTGAGGTTCTACATATCAGGGAATTGGTTATTTCCTTCAAAGGGTGGGTGGATTTTGTGCAAGCACAATACGGTACGCTCTTCCTCCCCACCCCCTTCAAAGTCCGTATGCGAATAGGTGTATTCAGATTTCTTGTTATGGGATAATTGTTCACTGGGTTTCCCTGTTATTGCTGTTTGGGTCTGTCAGAGTGCACGGCCCGTTGTTGGGTCACACTGTATGTTCCAATCTGTCAAAACTGCACTTTGTTACTGTATTTCCAAAATGTCTTCTCGCATTTCTACCGGACGCCAGGAAGTGTTTTTCACTCTCTTTTCACTAGGTGCAGTCACCATTGCTATCTAGCCACAGCTTAGGTTTGCTGGGGTTTGAAACACATTGGTAAGTGGGAGTACAATGAAGTTTGACTATGTTCACCCATTTGCTGCAATTTGTAGCTGATAGGCAGGTCTTTCTGTCATTTTGTTTGTCTTGTATGTTAGCATTGTTTTGTTCAATTTGGTGCATGGTTGTTTATTTGTTTATTACAGGTGTCATATGGTGCCTCATCTGTACATTGGGGCCTTCTTATGTTCTTGGGGAGCTAGGAGATTAAAAGTCAGCCCCTTTGGGAGGTAATTGGGTCCCCTCAGGAATATGAGTTTAGCTCCATGGTTTGGGGTGCATGACAGGCTTTGCGAGGCTAGGAGGCTAGTAACACGGGTGTCACCAATTTTTTCTAGGTAAGATAAGCCCCTGGTAGGGAGTTTTCCAGTGGAGTTATGAATTTAGAATTTGATCGATGTGGTAACTATCCGAGATGTTAAAATCATTAGGCGCTTAGAGTTGTGTATTTAAACGTACCTGGGGAGTGATGGGGTTTATCGCAATGCGGGAGTTACTGCTCTGTGGTTTCTGTATTTGTAAGATAGGATCTAACGTGTCTTTCGGGTTTGAAGGGGCACGCAAGTGTAAGGATTCACACTTGTGGCGCTGTGGCAGTTTGGGGTCCTTAAAAGGGTGGAAAATCTGGTGTTTTGGGAAAAAGGTGGGGAACCATCTTTGCTGTGGTGCCCTCTAGTTGGTGGTCCAATAGTGACCAGGTCATGATAGACCAGTAATGTGTCTGATGTCAGCTGCGATTGCCCCAGAGGCGGCGTCTTGCGGCTGGGGGCATATCTTAGCTAGTTGGTGCCCCAGACACTATGTTTCAGAAATATGGTAACCTTCAAGGACTTCAAACCCAAGTTGACCTCTAATGTTCTTTTTTTTGATTTATTAGTATGTTGTTTATAATAAAAGGCCTTACGGACATTTAATCCCATTTTGAGTCAAATACTTTATTGGGCAGTGGAATGTATATCTTTTAAGGCAGGCCAGAGGTTTTTGGTAATTGGTGATCTCTGATCTACCCTAGACAAGGCAGGCCCAGAGCTAGAATTTAAATTGATAAGTGCAGGGCATACATGACAGGGTGGGAGGGGAACCTCACAGCGTGGGGTTAACTGTTTAATAAGTGGTCAATTTATGGTGTTTACCTGATTGGCTGAAGAGACAGGGTTATGGGAGTAGTGTAGGAGTATCGTTTTGCAAGCAGGGGTGTGTCAGAATCAGTTGGAGAAATGGAGACAGAAGATGAACACCCTCCCTTTTTTGTTTGGTTACTTTGCGTTGGTGGTAGGGTGTAATGGATGTTTGGCGGTTTGGGGTCCTTGAAAGGGTGGAAAATCTGGTATTTTAGGAAAAAGGTGGGGAACCATCGTTGGTATGGTGCCCTCTAGTTGGTGGTCCAATAGTGACCAGGTCATGAGGTTTTTGATAATTGGTGACCTCTGATCTACCCTAGTCATGGCCACAGTTTCACTTTAAAGTTAGTGTACTGCTTCAAATTTCGTTTTTTTTTTTTTTTAAACAAATTTACATTTATAATGCCGTTTGTCTCTTCCTCCAGGACCTTCCTGTCTTGGTGGTGCCAGGACAAGATGTGTTAGAGTTTTTTACTTATTGTCTTCATGTATTATGGTCAGGGCCAAACAATTTTGCATTTGATAGCCAGCCCAAAGTAGACGTGTTGGCTTCTTTTCATGACTACTTTGTGCCCTCCTCTGTAGGCAAAGCTTCTTGATTATAGAGCACAATAGTTGAAGAAGAAAGGTATATACAAAGCCAAAGAGTCAGAAGACTGAAGTGTAAATCAGAAAGAGAGAGAAACTAAAGGCAGACAGCTTCTGCTTAGGAAACCTGTAACCTATCTGCATCTGAGTAAGGCTCTGCCATCATCCAAGCATGTGCAAGCAAAAATGTGTTTCTTTCCCTTGCACCCGATTGAGTATTTTTTTTACAAAGTGAGGCTTTACCACATTACCTTTACAAAGTAAAAATGAGATCCACTTCACTTGCAAAGTGCACAGTCAGTCTATTTGCCTTTAGTAAATCAACCCCAATGTGTTTTAAAGGTCAAGGCCACCCAAAGCTAATATTTCAGCCTTGGTTGGGCAGAAGTAGATTGATTCTTCATCTGGCTTAATATATTTCTTGGAGACTCTGCTGGTGAGATTTCCCTTGAGTATCTAATTTGGGTAAAAGTAACCTATTAAAATTCTGTTTTCTCCTTGTTTCATTTATATTACGCCTGCCATAGGCCAAGCATACCTTTTAAAAAATGCATTGTGAGGCTTTTCTATGGGTCTTTTAAAGTCAGCCTGTTTGATTTATAGGGTGACTGGGGAAGTGGAATAGGCGAAGCCATGCTTGACTTTACAAGAACTTTGGCAGCTTATATGTAAAGATTGACTGATTATTTTCACTTTCATGAAGGGAACCTCTGCCTATGTATTTTTTCATTATCTGCCCAGGCCCAGGGTCATTATTTGTGACAGGGTCACGTTAAAATGCTAGAGGCCTTTTCAACAGATACATTTATCTGAGCCTATTACGATGGGGAACACTTAAAAAAAAAATCTATCTCTCCACTCCTCAATTTACCCCCTCAATCTCCTCACGTATCAAAAATTTAGTGAGCGACATATCAGAATGGATGTCACACCACTTCCTCAAAATTAATCTTTAAAAAACTGAGCTTGTAATATTTCCCCCCCCCCCCTCGATCCCCTCCCCATGACTTTACCATTGAGATCAACAGCACAACCATTGGTCCCTCCACACAGGCCAGGGTGCTGAGTGTAATCCTTGACTCTGACCTCTCCTTCAGCCCCACATCCAATCACTGGCTACATCTTGCTGCCTCAACCTCCGCAAAATTTCCAAAATTTGCCCCTTCTTGACTAACCGTCACAAAACAACTTATTCACGCCTTGGTTATTTCCCGACTTGACTGCTGCAACTCTCTCCTCACTGGCCTACCTTTTGACAGGCTATCCCCCTTCAGTCTATTATGAATGCTGCTGCTAGATTAAAACACCTTACTAACGGATCCATGACTAATACTCCTCTCTGCCAATCCCTTCACTGGCTTCCACTACCCCACCATATAAAATTCAGAATACTAACCACAACATACAAGGCCGTCCATAACATTGCCCCCAGCTACCTCACCAACCTCATCTGCAGATATCGCCCAAATCGTCCCATTCACTCCTCCCAGGACCTCCTGCTTCCTTGTTACCCCCTCCCATGCTCACCTCCAGGACTTCTCCAGAGCCTTTCCCATCATCAGACTCCTTGCCCCTGTCTGATATGTCTGATCAGCCCCTACCCTGTTCCCCTTTAGGCGATCCCTGAAAACTCACTTATTCAGGGAAGCCTATCCCACACCCACCTAAGAACTGTACCCAAGTCACCTCCATCAGATCACCCCCCAGGGCCGTTTTTAAGGCAGGGCAAAAGGGGCAGCTGCCCTGGGCCCTGTCACTGTTGTGGAGCCCAAAGCAGCTGCCTCATACTTGCCAAGTATCCTGGTTTATATTCCCTCATCCCTTGAGGTTTTAGTCCTGTGCTGTGTCCAAATATCTCAGTGTGAAGTGCTGCTACTAATGCTGCCCAGTTGTGTGCAGATGACTCACCTGCATACCCTGTGTTTACATGTAAATAATTGGCATTCATATGTAAAATAGTGGTGGCATTAATATGTAAATAGGGGATATCATGCCCCCTCTCAGGGGGGGCATCATATGTATATCATGCCCCCCTGAGGTCATATCCACAGTAAATCATGTGCTGTAACCTCTAGAAACTAATCAGTGAGCTGTAATGTGTGCTGTAACCTCTAGAAACCAGTCAGTGAGCTGTAATGATATGCTGTAACCTCTGGCTACCAATTGCAATAGCTGCCTGATCTGATTCAGTAAACTGATTTTCAGTCTAGCTGCTATTTATTGTATGTCTCAGAGCAGGTGGAGAGCAAAACTGCATGGGGGAGGGGGGCCCAAGAAAAGTTTTGCCCGGGGGCCAATCAATATTAAAGATGGCCCTGTCACCCCCCACAGCTAGAACCTTGTGTACCACCTCCACCTCCCTTTGGATTGTAAGCTCCAGTATTGAACTGTATTGTAATTGTATTGTCCCCCCTCTACATTGTAAAGCAAACTATAAAAATCCTCTATTATAATAATAATAATAATAATAATAAAACTTCTCTGTAAAAATACTGTCAACTTCAGTAACAGTGCTACACCATCAATTAGTCTGCCCTGGGGCCTGTAAGGCAACAAGAACAGTTGATGGCATAATTAGTAGCTAGTCGCTGTTTTGTTGATTGGCCAGTTAGAAAGTGAAGAGAAGAATTCAGATTTCTTGTGCATCTGCTTTTTCTTCCTTTTTCATTTTATTGGAACATTTGTGAGTTGTGTGGGTGGAGATCCAGTTATATATATATAAAAGTAGTCTTTAAGCCTTGTGCCGCTGACTGCGCTATAACTGCGATTTACTTTTTAGTTCAACTCTTCTGAAGAGTCTGAAAAGCTACTGAATTATTTACAGTAACTGAACATTTTATTGTAGAAAAAAAAAAAAGAAAAGATTTAGTGTCTAAAGCTGTATCGCATTTGCAAAGAGATGGTAGATATAATGGGGTAATTATTGTTGTGCACGGCTGTCCTCGTTTTCCCTCAATAGACAAGATTTTATCCCAAGTTTTTACAGTAAACATGCAGTTATTCTATACCAAAACTGGTATTAGAAATTAAATACTGCAGATTTCTCCCCAATGGAGCTTGGAAAGTCATGCCTAGCCCAGCCCCCCCGCAACCTTTATTAGCATATGATATGTTCGTCACATTGATGAACCAATATTGAGGTCTGGTGGCATTAAGTGGAGATTCTTCAAAATTTAGACCTGGTTTAGAGCAGTGGTCATCAACCCTGTCCTCAGGGCCCACTAACAGGCCAGGTTTTATGTATTACCTTGGGGAGACGCAGACTAGAATACTGCATTCACTGAGCAGCAAATGATATCACCTGTGATGTATTTCAGTTATCTTGCAAACTTGGCCTGTTAGTGGGCCCTGAGGACAGGGTTTGTGACCACTGGTTTAGAGCATTACCTACCCTCAATGACTATTGGTAGGCATTATATAGCTATGTATCTGCTCCTTGTTTAGACCTGTGATAACAGGTTTGGCAGAGGGAAGTCTTCCAACATCTTCTTTCTTTGCCGCTCAGAGATATCATGTAAATGAATTGTCGAGAGCTGCAAAACAAGTCAATGTTGAATGAATACAAAATATTGAAATGTGCTGTACTCCTTTAGTAAAGAAAGCCTATGACATATATAAGAAAGGCTGTGACATAAGAAAGCCTTCTGTCACACTTGTGATCTTGCCGCCTGCGAGACCTTGCCAGCAGCAGTAACACTATGGAGGACACAGCAGGAAATCGAAACACTTACATGCTTGCATTAATTGCTCCCTCACTGACTGGATGAGCGAGGCATTGCTCTTTCCCTGGCGACTTACATTCTTAAGCATTTTCGGCAGCAAGGGAGGACAAATACAAAGCAAGTGAATGTTCGCCCAACAATCCTGTTGCATTATACTATGGGGTTGATTTACTAAAGGAAAATCCACGTTGCTCTACAAGTGCACTTGGAAGTGCAGTCGCTGTAGATCTGAGGGGGCCATTCAAGGAAAATAAAAAAACAACATTTATTCTTGCACATGATTGGATGATAGAAATCAGCAGAGCTTCCCCTCACTTTGATCTTCCCCTCAGACCTAGAGCAACTGAACTTCCAAGTGCACTTGTAGTGCAAAGTGGATTTGCCTTTAAGAAAATAAACCCCTTTGTGTGAGTAACTTTTACCCCACTGGAAACTACCATGTGTTACAGTACTTACTGTAGGGAATCCTTGTGGGACTTCTAGCACTCCTGCTCTCAGAATCCCTGCCAAGACTCCCTGGGTTCCCATAGTTGATGTAGAAAGCAAAGGAAAATCGCCGCTCCAGGTGAGAAACTCCAGGCACAATGAATAGTGCGAGACTCCTCACATGGGTGCAAGCCCCGTCTCGCCTGCCGTAGAAGACTTAATAAGGAAAGAAATTGGCTGCACACCGACGTTCTTGCAGTCCATTTATTGAATGTTCCATACAAACAATGACACACACCACGGTTACAGTAGCCGGAACAGAGGTGGACTAGTTTCGCACAGCTACACTGTGCTTACTCATCCTCATTACTCATGAGTAAGCACAATGTAGCTGTGCGAAACTAGTCCACCTCTGTTCTGGCTACTGCAACTGTGGGGTGTGTCATTGTTTGTATGGAACATTCAATAAATGGACTTCAAGAACGTCGGTGTGCAGCCAATTTCTTTCCTTATTTCCTTAAATGATGCTTAGTGTGTCCACTGACTTAAAGAATATTTCAAGTCCAGACCTTCTGGATGGTCATGGCTAATTTATGCTCTCTCTCACCACTATTTGGGTGCCACCGAAGATTAAGGTGTGCCTGCTGGTAGACTCCCCGAAGGGCCTCCAGAACTCTTTTGGGTTTATTACTTTACTATTCACGTAAAGCTATTATACGCAGGTGGAAAAATTCCTCAACTCCCTTGCAAAACTTTTGGAAGCATTTGGTCAATTTAGTTTTACCATTCAATAAGGCTACTTATCTATCTCATGGCTGTGCCACAAAGTTTCAAAAAGTATGGGATATTTAAATAGAATCCCAGTCTACATAATACATCCGATTAACACTTATACCAGATTTATTTATGAGTTTCAGAGAAATGATATTCCATATTTTTGTTCTTTGTCATATTACTCGGCTAGGTGATTACACCTAACAAGGCACCCTATTTATCATCCTCCTCCATCCCTAAGCCCAGAATTCAGGTATAAGATCATTGTGATTTACTCCATTTCTGTTTGTATTTTTGTCAGGTTGAGATCAGGACTCTGTGCACCCCAAACTCGCTCATCCATGTCTTTATGAACATTACGTCAGCATACCAAGAAATTTTGGACAACAATTTCCCAACTTTGTGGGAACAGATTTGGGATGCCCCTTCCTGTTTCAACATGACCAGTGCACAAAGCGAGGTCAATAAAAAGGAAAGAAAAGGATTCTGGACAGCCGCACACCATGTAAGGCATCTTTATTAGTATGTAATAATAAAATCCAAATAAGGTCAACTCATATATAGGGAAAAACAGGGCTATGAGCTATGAATAAGCGCCATGGTAGGGCGTGAAACGCATTCGATTTCTGCCCTGTTTTTCCCTATATATGAGGTGACTGTATTTGGATTTTATTATTACATACCAATAAAGATGCCTTCCATGGTGTGCGGCCATCCAGGATCCTTTTTTTTCCTCAACCTTGTGCAGAGCCAACACCTGTGAGCTCCATTAGGGCGGGTGTCCTATTATGGATTTGAGAGGTTGGAGCGGCAATCTTTTGTGCAATGTCCATAAAGACATGGATGAATGAGTTTGGGGTGGAGGAACTTGACTGGCCTGCACAAAGTTCTGACCTCAACCCGATAGGACACCTTTGGGATGAATTCAAGCCAGGCCTGTTCATCCAACATCAGTGCCTGACCTCACAAATGTAACACCAGCAATGTCATTCAAAGACTAATTAAAACTGTATTCTTTCCATTTGTGTTATGATTGTAGAACGTGGTCTCCTGCCCTCCTGACCTGGAGAGACATAAATAAAGAATGCTATAAAAAATGCAAAAGAAAAAAATAAATAAGTGAATCCATTGGTAGTAAAACGGGAACATTAAGATAAAAAAAAAGCTAGTATTTTTGTAAAAGAGCTCCATAAGGATGTTTTAAGCACCTAACACTGGGAGAATTTAGAGGAAATTATTTTAGTAAATGGATTTGTCTTTCAATAATTGGACTGGAGGGAATATTGCTCAGGCAGCAGGAAAATGAGTGATTCACGGTATCCAGCAAGAATAATGGATTTGCAGCGATCCTGTCATTTAAGAAATTATGGAAAGTTGTGTCATAATTGTGATTGATGAAAGGCTTTATTTCATGTCAGGATAGTGTTCGGCAGCAAGTCAGAGTTTGGCATTTCTGCATTTTATCTCTCTTTTTATAGATTAGTAGCTCCACAGTCATCACATTAGTTCAATTCCACAGGGTAGAGGAATATATGGTTTTTGCCCATTTCTGCTGAAAAAAGAACCAGCACAGGCTGTATAAAGAGGAACTGGACACTGTTGTTGGCTGTGTCCAAAAAAAAAAAAAAAGTATGATAGATAGAGGTTTCCGTGTTCTATATGCCCACATCCTGTAATTTGCATATACCATATAAACAAAATTGTAGCCCTTGACTTTTTTTTATAGGGCATACAGACAATGACACCACATAATTATATAAATATACATATAAATGTATTGTCCATAAAATTGAAAATCAAATACAGAGGGGGAAACAATTATTTGATCCCCTGCAGATTTTGTACGTTTGCTCATTTACAAAGAAATTAAGGGTCTATATTTTTTTTATCATAGGTGTATTTTAAATGATAGAGACAGAATATCAACCAAAAATCCAAATAAAACAAAAACAGCAAATGTTAGAAATTGAGTTGCAGTTCAGAGAGTAAACTAAGTATTTGATCCCCTAGCAAAACATGACTTAGTACTTGGTGGAGAAACCCTTGTTGGCAAGGCACAGAGGTAAGACATTTCTTGTAATTGGTGACCAGGTTTGAACACATCCCAGGAGGGATTTTGGTCCACTCACAGATCTTCTCTAAATCCTTAGCCCTTGTACACACAGTCGGAGATTCCGACGGAATGTTTCCTATCGGACCGTTTTGTCGGATATTCCGACTGTGTGTGGTCTACATCGGACTGTTTCTGTCGGAATATCCGATGGACCAACTTTTCCAACTTGCCAGTAAAATTTTCAGACAAAATGCTCCGATCGGACATACTCCGATCATGTGTAGCCTACTCCAACGGACAAAGTGCCACGCATGCTCAGATCAAATTCCTAGACCAAAGCTATTGGCTACTAGCCTGAACGTAGTCCCGTCGTAACGAAATAACGTCATCATGTTATGTACAATCTGATTTTCCGACAACTGAGTCCGACCGTGTGTATGCAACATCACTTCCGGACCTCTTCCGGAATTAATCCGTCGGAATTAATCCGACGGATTTGGTTGCCGAAATCTCCGACCGCGTGTACGGGGGCTTAAGGTTTCTTGGCCGTCACTTGGTAACACGATGTCTCAGCTCCCTCCATACATTTTCTATAGGATTATTGTCTGAAAACTGGCTAGGCCACTCCATGACCTTAATGTGCTTCTTCTTGAGCCACTCCTTTGTTACCTTGGCAGAATGTTTTGGGTCTTTGTCATGCTGGAAGACCCATCCATGACCCATCGTCTGTGTTTTTCGCTGAGCAGTAGTAGGTTCTCATCCAAGATTTTACATTACATGGCCCTGTCCATTGGCCCCTCAATGAAGCAAAGTCTGCCTGTACCTTTAGCAGAGAAACAGCCCCAAAGCGTAATGTTTCCACCTCTGTGCTTGACTGTAGGGATGTTGTTCACAGTCAGCATTTTTCTTTCTTCAAACACGTCGAGTCGAGTTCCTGCCAAAGAGCTCAATTTTGGTCTCATCTGACCGCAGCATTTTCTCCCAATCCTTCTCTGAGTCATTTAGATGTTTGTTGGCAAACTTGATCCTTGTGGGCGCTGCAGGATTTTACTCCATGGTGGCGATTTGTGTTACCAATGGTTTGTTTGGTGATGTAGGGTAAACCCCAAAACTCTTGGGTTTCAGCAACATTTTGACTGCTGAAGCCAACTTGAAAGATAGATATATTTATTATACAAGCATGTAGGTAGAAATACATGCTTGGAGAGCAGCATAATACATGGTGTTGGTTGCTCTCCCTAGCTGGGGAATCAAATACAATTTATATGGCCTAAGGTAGGTGGAACCTCGATCTCTGACTTTCTTTGAAGTCCATCTGAGGCTCTGGTGACATTTATTGATATGCAAATAGATGTTCACATAGACTTGTTACTTCTAGTCGCTGTTTGAGAAAAAGCAGAGATAACAAACTTCCCAGGAGGTGTAAATAGCATTTGAATACAACCAATACATGACCTCTAACAAAATATGCATCCAATTTTTCAGCTTAATCAGAAATAAATGTTTAAAAATCAGAAATAAATGTTTGATAAATAAAATGGCTATTCCATTTACCCTACCGATCCCTTATTTTGGTCATTATAATAGGCCACACAACTATCCCTTCCATAAAAAAGGAATTTGGAAATATAAAAGCGATGTTAGACGAAATTACTTCTAACAAAATATGCATCCAACATATCTGCTTAATCATAAATAAATGTTTAAGTTTAAATAAAATGGCTATTCCATTTACCCTATGAGTGACTGTGGTCCCAACTGCCTTGAGATCATTCACAAGCTCCTCCTGTGCAAGGCCCCTTTCACACGGGACGGATCAGTAATGATCCGCCCTGTGATGATCCGCTCGCTCAGTGGGGATCGCTCCGTTGTCCCCACTCAGCCGGCGGCGGACAGGGCGGTCCCGGCACACTGTGCAGGGACCACCCTGTCAGCTCTCCGCTCTCCTCTATGGGGATCGGATGAGCATGGACCGTCTGTCCGTGTTCATCCGATCCGCTCTGCAGATGGATAGAAAAATAGGATTTTCCTCCGTCTGCAGAATCGGACAATTGTGGAGGCGGACAATAGCGGGTGTCTGCAGATGTTCATCCGCAGACACCCGCTATCCCATAGGGATGCATGTATGTCCGTATTTCATCCGCAAATGGATGGATGAAATACGGACATACTGTCCGCATGTGTGAAAGGGGCCTAATTCTGGGCTGATCCCTCACTTTTCTCATGATCATCCTTAACCCATGAGGTGAAATCTTGTGTGGAGCTCCAGACCGAGGGCGATGAATGGTTAATTTAATTTTTTTTCATTTGCGAATAATTGCTCCAACAGTTGTCTCCTTCTCACCAAGCTTCTTGCTGATGGTCTTGTAGCCCATTCCAGCCTTGTGTAGGTCTACAATCTTGTTCCTGACGTCCTTTGACAGTTTTTGGTCTTGCCCATGATGGTGAGGTTTGAATGGAAGAAAGAGTTTCTGTGGACAGGTGTCTTTATACACATAAAGAGTTGTCGTTAGGCGCACCTTCTTACATTGACAGGACTAATCTGTGTACCACATGAGCACCTACTGTAGCCAGTCTGTGGAAGCCAGAATTATTGTTGGTTGGTAGGGGATCAAATATTTGTTTTACTCACTGAACTGCAACTCAATTTATAACATTTGTATTATGTGTTTTTTTTCTGGATTTTTGGTTGGAATAGCTGTCTCTACCATTTAAAATACACCTATGATAACAAATATAGACCCTTCATTTCCTTGTTAGTGGATAAACTTACCAAATTTGCAGGGGATCAAATAATTATTTCCCCCACTGTATACACATCACCAGGGCAGGACTTACCATTGGGCTTGACTGGGCTCAAGCCCATGGGCCCCGCCCAATAGGGGGCCCCGCCAAGATACATAGCCGAGTGTACTCGGCTCAACTCCGCTCACAGTCACACCCAGTCTCCACCTATGATGGACATAACACAGGGACTGGGCGCGACTGTGAGCTGAGCCGAGTACACTACTCTCAGCTCCTCTCGGGACTGCGAGAGGACCCGAGAGCCGCCGAGAGGACCCGAGAGCCGCCGAGAGGACCCGAGAGCCGCCGAGAGGACCTGAGAGCCGCCGAGAGGACCTGAGAGCTGCCGAGAGTCACTGAGAGGACCCGAGAGCTGCCGAGAGGACCTGAGAGCCGCCGAGAGGACCTGAGAGCTGCCGAGAGTCACTGAGAGGACCCGAGAGCCGCCGAGATACACAGGACTCTGTATCTCGGCGGCGCCATTTTTAAACTTCAAGACTGCAATGACAAGGCTGCAAATGACACCGGGCAAGGCTGCATTCATGGGCATTTAAATGTAATTTTTTTTCCTTAAAATGCCCTCCTAAACTTGGGGTGTGTGTTATATGCCGCCGCGAGTTATACGCCGATAAATACGATAATGTATAGAAGGTAGGGCCTGACAGTGACTCAAGCCCAGGGGCCCCCACCACCCTAAGTCCTGCCCTGCACATCACACATTATTTCATTCAATGATCCATATGTAGACTCAGTGGGTTTGAATTACTAAAACTGGAGAGTGCAAAATCTGGTGTAGATGTGCTTGGAAGCCAATCAGCTTTTAACTTCAGTTTGTTCAATTAAGCTTTCGCAAAAAAAAAAAAAAAAAAGGAAGCTGATTTCTATGCAGAGCTGCACCAGATTTTGCACTCTCCAGTTTTAGTAAATCAACCCCAATGTGTTTTGAAGGATCTTCCTCAGGAGGCCATGTGAATGAATATCAATATAATGGAAACCAGTCTCTAAGACCCCTTTCACACTGCGGAGTTTTGCAGGCACTATAGCGTTAAAAATATCGCCTGCAAAACGCCTTAAAACAGCTGCTCCATTCACACTGGAGCAGTGTGCTGGCAGGGTGTCTGGAAAAGTCCTGCCAGCAGTTTCTTTGGATCGGTGAAGGAGCAGTGAACTCACCGCTCCTCCCCATTGAAATCAATGGGGCAGCGCTGTAATACCGCCATCGCTGCGGCGTCATTTTGCAGGCGGATTTAACCCCTTTTCGGCCGCTAGCGGGGGGGGTTAAAACCACCCCCGCTAGCGGCCAAATAGCGCCGCTAAAACGACAGTAATCTTTTTTAGTGCAGCTTTACCGTTGACGTCGGCGGCTCGTTGTGAATGGGGTCTTAAAGCAATTAACGTGCAGAGTCTGCTGGAACCCACTAAATATAAAACATTCTTTCGGCCACCGGCTCACAAAGGAGCGATGCTGAGCTAAAACAACATCAGCTCACTATCCAGGAACGCCATCACCAACCAACACCAACTTGCTTTGGAGGCTTTTCAATGGCAATACCATATCTGCTTTTGATAGGCTATGACAAGAGAGCTTATTTTTGAAATATGGAATAATATGGAGCTGTGTATGTGGTGAGTCAATAGTAAACTGATGTTCTTTTAGCTCATCATTTCATAGCTCTTTGTGTCTTTGTGTACACACACAGAGCGTTACTTGGCCCCGCCCCCTACTCCCACCTTACTGGCTGTGATTGACAACAACAGGAGTCTCTGAGCCAATGAGGAGATAGAGAGCTGCTGCGCTCATGTACATGGCTGGATCAAGATTGGGCTCAGGTAAATATAAGGGGAGGGACTGGGGGAGAGGGGATAGCACACTGAAGGTTTTTTACCATAACCATTTAAGGACCGCCTCACGCCGATGTACGTCGGAAGAATGGCACGGCTGGGCACAAGCACATACCTGTACGTTGCTCTTTAAGTGCCCAGTGCGCTCCCGACCCGGTCCTGAGCTCCGTGACCATGGCCGCGGGACCAGCGGACCGGATCGCCGCTGGTGTCTCGCGATTGGGTCACAGAGCTGAAGAACGAGGAGAGGTCTGTGTAAACAAACCTCTCCCCGTGCTTCCTACTGTGGCTGTCACCGATCGTCTGTTTCCTGATATAGGGAAAGACGATCAGTGATGTCACATGCCAGGTCACGCCCCCTACAATAAAAAAAACATAACGTCATACATAACCCCTACACTGCCCCCTAGTGGTTAACTCCTTCACTGCCAGTGTCATTTGCACAGGAATCAGTGCATTTAAATAGCACTGATTGCTGTATAAATGACAATGGTCCCAAAAATGTGTCAAAAATGTCCGATGTGTCCGCTATTATGTCGCAGTCACAATAAAAATTGCTTATCGCCGCCATTACTAGTAAACAAAAAAATATTAATAAAAATGCTATAAAACTATCCCCTATTTTGTAAACGCTATAACTTTTGCGCAAACCAATCAATAATCGCTAAATGAGATTTTTTTTTTTACCAAAAATATGTAGAAGAATATGTATCGGCCTAAACTGAGGAAAAAAAATGTTTTTTTATATATTTTTTGGGGATATTTATTATAGCAAAAAGTAAAACATATTGCATTTTTTTTCAAAATTGTCACTCTATTTTTGTTTATAGCGCAAAAAATAAAAAACGCAGAGGTGATCAAATACCCCCAAAAGAAAGCGCTATTTGTAGGAAAAAAAGGACGCCAATTTTGTTTGAGAGCCACGTCGCATGACCGCGTAATTGTCAGTTAAAGCGACGAGGTGCCAAATCGCAAAAAGGGGCTTGGTCCTTTGGCAGCAAATTGGTCCGGGGCTTAAGTGGTTAATGCCCAGAATGCATTAGGAAAAAACACATTCAGGCTTTAGAACCACTTTAAAGTAACTGCTCTCCATAGTGTAATGTAAGAAGGGTTGACATTTAAGTACCACGCCACTGCTAAGAGGTCCAGATACAAATGTATTACATTAAAGGTCAGGGGTACAGATCAAGAAATAGCCAATGCGTTTTTGGGGTCTACGTGCCCCCTTCATCAGAGCTAGAAAGCACATAAGAAGATTATCATGTCAATCGGACATCAATATAATATCCCATCCACGGGGTCATAATTAAAAACCAAATGGTCAATAGTAATGAGTGTGTTGAAATAATTACATAAAAAAAGAGAACACAAGTGTTGAACAACAAAAAGAAAAATTGGTGCTGAAAGCAAAAAAAAAGAAAAGATAATAATAATAATAACACTAACTAACCATAGTGTGACCACAGAAAGCAAGTAAAGTTTTGCATACAAGGTCATTTTACAGCTCGCTGTCCAAAAATATGTGATTGTTTCTGAGTGGCATTTTGTAATAAACAAGTGGAAATACGTCTTTATGGCCCAACAATCTCATGTCTTTGAAAAGAGAGTTGAGAACTTCTTTTACCTCCTTTGATTGTCCTTATAATTGCAGGGAGCTATTTCACACGTAGATGATGCGAATGTGTCTTTAATGAGACATGAGAACGAATTTCTTTGCGGCGAGCCCGGGCATTGAACTTAAGTTGAAAAGTTGATCTTGAAATGCCAATCTTTGAAGTATCTCAGTACAGACAAGTCTAGAGAGCCCGTCTTTATTGAACTGCAATGAAAATGTCACAGGAAAAGTACATCACTTCAGAAGGTTAATGATGGAGGTTGTAGCGGAGAGACGGATGTATTTTGAGATTTGAGTAGGCAGATTTCACTTGTACGCTCGATGACCTCGTGTATCAAATCACTACAATTGTGGAGTTTAACATGTATTTATGGAACTTTGCAAATTTCATAGTTGAAATAATCAAAAGGAAACTACTGTGTTCTGCAACAATTGCTCTACAGATTTTAATTGATTAGCACAGAGTTTACCCAGCAGTAACTTTCCATGTGATTTACACGTAGCACTAACCCCTGAAGGAGCTGCCGGTTTTATTCGGGCTTACCGTTACCTCTTCTGCTCACCTCTTCATCCTAGGGGGGTCCCGTGGAAAGTAGCCCAAATGAAGATGTATCAGACACATGGTCCCTTTTTGAAGATGTATTTAGGGGTAACACCAAAGAAAGACACAAGACACAGTCCTTCAGTAGAGGGTTAGAGGATAAGGGGGAGTTCAGGCACCTGGTAATTGTGGGTTAGAGGTATCAGTCAGATCCAGAGTACAAACAGCTCCACAGACTGGATACAGCAGTCAGTGCTGGGGCAAGGTCATCCAGCGCCCAGGGCAAAGATGCCAAGCTGCGCCCCCCTTTCCCTTAGGGTTGGGGTCAGGGTGCCCTCTACCCTTGCAATAAACCATTGCAAAAGGGGCAGCCTTCCCTCCTGCCCCCCACCTTGTCCCGGCCCTTCCAGCAGTCACCAGATAGGCCTCTCTCACTTGACCTAGCAGCCAATGATATGCCAAACAAAGTCTCTGCCACAGACTTGTTAATTGAACTTAGTGGTTCTTGAGAGTAGATGCACAACAAAGTCTCTGCCACAGACTTGTCAATTAAACTTAGAGATTCTTGAGAGTTTATAGGAAGAACTATTATACAGTAGCAGATTCTTTCAGCTGACCCGGCAATACTGTAAGGATATTTATCCGGGATCCGTCCTCAAACTGAGTTTCCAGGCTCCTCCAGAGACACCAGCCTTGCGCTTGGTCCTCCACTGGAAA
This sequence comes from Lithobates pipiens, assembly GCF_037356315.1. Taxonomy (NCBI): domain Eukaryota; kingdom Metazoa; phylum Chordata; class Amphibia; order Anura; family Ranidae; genus Lithobates; species Lithobates pipiens. Next base: position 78,161,494 of record NW_027507784.1, on the reverse strand, counting down.
AGTCCTCCCCTGGATCCTTCAGCTTTCCTTGGCTTCTCCCCGCAGACAAGACAGCACAGGACCACCCCTGGGCCTACACTCTCAGTTGCAGAGCCACGGGCCAGCAGGCCCCGAGGCGCATGCCCATGCGACACAGACCCCAGGCCAGGAGGGCCCTGGGGTTGGGATCACGGACCCTGGAAAGCAACAAACCCAGAACCAGCGTCAGTACCTTAAATACCCTCTCCCAGAATGCACAGCAGGGAAACCACACCCACTGAACCACTTCTGAGCAACAGGCGGTCTTCAATACATCCAGCCTGCTGCTGTTCCACACCCACTGACGGTGACAGTGACACCTACAGTCAGGTGGGAATCTGTGCCACCCAACTGGACTGGTACAGAAACCAAAACTTTAGAGAAATTAGTCTGAGCCAAACTACAGCTTCAGATAATTACATTTAAAAAAAAAAACAATAGCGTCTGCTCATCAGGAGCAGGGCGCTACATACATATGTAAAGCTACCCCCGGAGGAGCCACTTGAGTATATTTGGTTCTGTACTCTGCCTCTCAACCTCAAGAACAAGTCTCACCCCTCTGGCACACCTGGCAATAATATTATTACAAACACCACCAATGAAAGGCACACTTTAGAGTAAAACACAGAAATAGTCTTTCCCATGAAATTTCTTTGAGATGGTAACAAACAATAGCCATATAGCCGAACAGTAGACAAATATATCTCAAATACTGTAGGTCAACATATAATATGACTGATAATTAAAAGCAATTGAACTCTATGGTGCTATCTGGCTACTTTCAGGGGACTCCTCAAGGCGAGTAACCCCGAGAGCAGAGGCAAACACTCTAACAATTGACAGATTACAAAATAGCAGACACTGTAATGGATTGACTACCCCTCTGTTTGAATTTGGCTCTATGAGTCCAGAGGAAGGAGGGGAGCAGAGGAGTGGCCCTTTCTTATGTGTGATGGCTCCCTTCTGTCCCCTGACACCACAGGCCCACAAAACCAAAAACACTGCACCTAGTTCAGTGATCAATAGCGTAACTCCCAAGCCAGACTACCCCGCTCATGTAATATATTTATAAAAAGTGTAAAAACTGCACTATAAATCATCTATCCCTCAAAAGTAAATAAACAAATAAAAACATTGAGCGGCAATTCTTTTGTACAACACAATCATAAGCAGTAAATAAAGAAAAAGAAACGTGATAATGCATCAATCTCTAAAATGGCAGTGTCCATCATCCATCACCAAAAACCACAGTGAATCCACCACCAGCTGTAGCGACTGCTTAGCAGCTCCTGTAGACCCCTTATTATAGGGGGTTGATGTACGCCTATGGCTTAAAACCCATTCGGGGCCTTTCTTCTGATCACCGGGCTCCTCTACACTTCCGATATCAGTCAGTAAGTTGGATAATAGTTAGGCACCAAAAAGAGATCAATGGCTCCACATAATGTAAAATCCCTGGTGGGTTTATTAAGTATAAAAATAACACTGCACAGCAATGAGTAAAATAAGCACCTTAAGTTTGGTGTGTCGGCCGGCACACAACCAATCAAACCTGTCCGTAGGGACACGAGAGAGATGATGGAGATGGGCGGAGCGATGTGCTCACGTCACCATCACTTTCGTGTCCCGAGGGATGTGTTTGTTTGGTTGTGTGCCGGCTGACACACCAAACTTAAAGTGGATGTAAACCCAATATCATCCTCTCTAAACTACTGCCATAGGGGTCATCTATAAGGATATACATGCCTCCTCCTCTTTACCTGTCAAATGTCTCCCCTCTGTCTGCTATGAGACCCACAAAACTGCATATTCTGTGGGTGGGTCTGTTGTCTGGAGCTCGGTGGTTGGAGTCGTGATGTCAGTAGACTCCCCACCCACCTCTACACTCCCCTTGTCAATATGAATTTTCTCCTGTGTATTTCTTACACTGAACTTCTGCTATGATCACTAACATCCAGTGAAAAGACAGGAAAGTAGCCACATGACTTCAGCATGCCCAATCATGCTGAGGTGGGGAACATCCAATACTTGCAGAGCAGCAGAAAAAAGGAGTGGGAGGGAATTAAAAAATAATGCATGTCTCTTAGGCTAGAGCACAAGATATGTAAATCACCTGTCACTTACAGCAAGGGGGGAGGATTTGACAACGTTTTGCTCTGTTTATCAAGCTTTATCTCACTGAACAATAAGAGGATTGCTCGGAGCTGGAATAACGCTTTGTGGCAAGACTGGGCTCAAATGATAGGAAATCTTATACTCTACTTCAGTGTTTCTCAACTCCAGTCCCCAAGGCGCCCCAACAGGTCATGTTTTCAGGTTTACCATTATTTTGCACAGGTGATTTCATCAGTTTCACTGTGTTAGTAATTACCACAGCTGTTTCTTCTGAGGAAAATCCTGAAAACATGACCCGTTGGGGCGCCGTGAGGACTGGAGTTGAGAAACACTGCTCTACATTATGACATCCACTTTAAGGTGCTTATTTTACTCATTACTTTGAGTGTTATTTTTTTATACTTAATAAACCCGCCAAGGATTTTACACTATTTGGAGCCTTTGATCTCTTTTTGGAGCCTAACTATTAACCAACTTACTGAGTGATATTGTAAGTGTGGAGAAGCCCTGAGATCAGGAGAAAGGCCCTGGCTGAGTTTCAAATCATAGGCATACATCGACCCCCTATAATCAATCAGGCAGCAGGGTGGATCCCATCATTATTATCAGAATGCTCCCTGAGCCTGGAGTGGCTCCTCCCACCAGCTAATAGGGTTCCTTAGCCCTTTATCAGAAGACTCTGAGCCACAGGAGGACAAAATTATTTGTGCTCCTGTGACCCACATGAGAAGTATGGACAAAAAGCTTCTCTTATAAGTGCACATACCGTATGGGAAGATTGTTGCTGAAATGAATGGTCTGGCAGCAGGGTTCTCTTTAATAAATGAAACAGTCAGTGCTGATGCCAGAAGAGAAGATAGAGTGTGCTTGCAGTAGATGAGAGGGATACTTATAGGAACTGACATATAGCAGAGAAAGATGATGACAGAACAAAGGTGACGTTATCTACAGATATGTGGCTCTAAGAACAGAGAAAAGAATAGCAGGTAAATGAGGTGGGCCAAGGGAATGTAGTTTAGTGCAATGAAAGGTCTCAGATTGTATTGATTTTTTTTTCACTAATGTAGTTTGACAAGGAAAGCCAGGAACCAAAGTCCTGACCCTTATTTTCTACAACTAAGATGTGAAGCTTTGTCATCTTTGTTGTTTCTGTCATTGATACTAAACCACTTTGGATTTTATTACTTGTACAGTAAGATCTGGGGGTCCTGACTGCAATATCAAGAGGGAATAAATTTATTTTAATTGATGTTGAAGAGTTAAAGATGGTTGTTAATGCTGTTGGAGCTTCAAAGAGCCCACATCTAGAGGCAATATTGCAAAAAACCCAACTATCCCAAATAGATTTCACACACTAGATGGATCAGAAATGTGAAATATGTAAATTTCTTATTTGATTCCAGCTTTCTAGGCTTCTCACATCTACTAGGAATTATTAGTTTTGTCTTGAAAAACCATCACTTGTCGCCAGTTTCCATCAAGTGAAATACAACCTGATTACGTTTCTGAATTCCTTACAGGATACTTTATATTAGAGAATGACAATTGAAGTTTCTTTGTGTTCAGGATTAGATTGTAAATCAAAGTCTTGTTGGGTACAGAGGGAAAGATTTCACTCAGTAAATGTCTATCTGAAGGACTCATCCGGAGTGACATATTAAACAAACTTATCAGACTTATGTCCATTGAGGCAGGATGGAAAATGCGGTCATTGGTTTGAAAATACTTTTCTGCTATTGATTCTTTTACTTGGCAAGTCGGATTTATAACTTTGTAAAACAACGTTTACGGGTATTTTCTTTTTCCACTTGGTGATATACTTTTATTATAGGCTTTGTGTTATCCACTTGCCTTGACTAATGGTCAACTTCATCCATAGAGGATTATTCAGATTTGGTTTGGCAGTAATGAGTTGAATCACCCAACAGTTCTTTACGTCTCTTGCTCCAATGGTGAGATTTTCTGACAATATTTAGTTTTGTCTAAATATAAACCTACCAGCATATCTTTGGAGTGTGAGAAGAAACCCATGCAAGCAACAGGAGAACACCGAAACTTCATGCAGGTAGTCTCATGATTGAACTAAAAAGCAAACTGCAAACCCCAGTGCTGCAAGATAGCTTGACTATTGTATTGTGTTCTATCTAATACATATTTTGGTTCTCTTCCTTACCTTATGTTCTTAAGTCTTTACAAAGCCAAATAATGGCTCCCTCCTCATTGGCTTACCTTTACATAGGCGATCCCCCCTTCTGTCCATTAGACATGTGCAAAAGGAAAAAATTTGTTTAGTTTCGTTTCATTTTAATTAGTTAATTCATTAATTTCGTTTAGTTATATTCATTAACTTCCTTAAATGCGTTTTCGGATTTCGTTTAGTTTTCTACCGATTTCGAAAATCGGCCACATTCGAAAATATTTCAACCAAATTCGAAAATATTTCAACCAAATTCGAAAATATTTCTACCGGATTCGAAATGATTTCAACATGATTCGACATTATTTCAACCACATTCGAAATGATTTCAACATGATTAGACATTATTTCAACCGCATTCAAAATGATTTCAACATGATTAGACATTATTTCAACCACATTCGAAAATATTTTGTGACCCGAATTTAGGGCCATGTATCTCGGGGTCACTTAGTGCTAGAAACTCCAAATTTGGATATGTTGTAGTGCTAGTACTATTGTGTTTGCATACCAAATTTGGGGTTTCTATCTATAAGTGACCCCAAGATATGTGGCCCCAAATTCGGGTCGCAAAATGTCATTCTCTGCTCTAATAACTAATAACATTTTGCGACCCGATTTTGGGGCCACATATCTCGGGGTCACTTATAGCTAGAAACCCCAAATTGGTATGAAAACACAATAATACTAGCACTACAACATATCCAAATTTGAAGTGTCTAGCACCAAGTGACACCGAGATACATGGCCCTAAAGTCGGGTCACAAAATATTTTCGAATGCGGTTGAAATAATGTCAAATCATGTTGAAATCATTTCGAATGCAGTTGAAATAATGTCAAATGCGGTTGAAATAATTTTGAATCATGTCGAATTCATTCAAATTCATTCATTATATTTCTTTTGTATTCGTTGTAATTTGTTATTTTTTTATTCGGACATTCGGATGCATCCGAATGTCCGAAAGATGCAAAATTCGGCTGAATTTCGATTCGTTACAAAACGAATTGCACAAGCCTACTGTCCATCATGAATGCTGCTGCCAGATTCATCCACCTCACCAATCATTCAGTGTCTGCTACCCCTCTCTACCAATCCCTTAACTGGCTTTTGCTCACCCAACAAATTCAATTCAAAATGCTAACATACAAAGCCATCTACAACTCTGCCCCCAGCTACATCACTAACCTGGTCTCAAAATACCAACCTAATCGCCATCTTCGTTCCTCCCAAGACCTCCTGCTCTCTAGCCTCCTCATCACCTCCTCCCATGCTCGCCTCCAGGACCTCTTCCTTCCTATGGAGCTTCATAACCAAATCTGCCAGACTAGCTCCTACTATGTCCAATTTTAGCCCTTGTACACACTGACAAAGTTGTTGGAAAATCCAATCGTACGTAACGTGATGACGTTATTTCGTTACGATGAGAGGACATTCAGGCTAGTAGCCAATAGCTTTGGTCTAGGAATTGATCTGAGCATGCGTGGTACTTTGTCCGATCGGAATACTCTACACACAATCGGACAAAGTCCGATCGGATCATGTTGTCGGAAAGTTTTATAGCCCAGCTCTAAAACTTTGTCCGTCGGATATTCCGACGGAAACAGTCCAATGGAGCCCACACACAGTCGGATTATCCAACAACACGGTCCGATCGGACATTTTCCGTCAGAATGTCCGACCATGGGTACAAGGGCTTAGACAATCCCTGAAAACCCTTCTTTTCAGAGAAGCCTATCCTGCCTGTACCTAAGTCCCTTTCTCCAACAGATCATCCCCCACAGTTATTACCTTTTGTATCCCTTGACACTTTCTTTTAGATTGTAAGCTCTAATGAGCAGGACCCTCCAAATCCTCCTGCTTTGACTTGTTTTGTAACTGTACTGTTTGCCCTCACATTGTAAAGCGCTGCAGAAACTGTTGGCGCTATGTAAATACTGTATTATAATAATAATTAAAGGTTGCCCACCTCCCCTATGGACCCTTATCTCTTATTACCACGACTATTAAAATGCCAAATAATGGTGTCATACTCCCCCTAATGGATTTTAATTCCCAGTTTATTGCGCAAAACTGGGAATGGGAATCCATCAAGGGGAGTATGACACCATTATCTGGCTTTGTAATGGCCTTGGTAATCAGGAATAGGTAGGAGGGGGAAACGATCATTTGACTTAGTCACAGAGGTAGTGACAGTTCCAAATCACATTGACAAGTCGCCCCCTATTGTCAGCAATTGTGCCGTTCAAATCGGTGTGACTCTGACTTTGTTGTGCCACTGCAATTTGAAAAAAGGTTCCTGTTCTATTTTTTGTAATTTCAGGTGCGACTTACATAGACACTTGTACATGAAGCGCACAAATGTCAGGCAAGTCGCACCTGAAATCGCACTGACCTGCGGCTTTGAAATCAGGCTACTTCAAGTGCAGTAGTAAGATTTCAAAGCCACATTCAGTGTGAACCAGGGCTAAGTCCATGAAGTACAATACAATCATCAAACTGCCTTAAAGAAGAAGTAAAGTTTTCCCTTTTAACCGATTCAACCTCTGTGGTTTTTATTTTTGGTGCTATAAACAAACAAAAACGAGCAACAATTTTGAGAAAAAGCAATATTTTTTAGTTTTTGCTATAATAAATATACATAAAAAAAACAAATTTTTTCCTCAGTTTAGACCGATGTGTATTCTTCTACATATTTGCGGTAAACAAAATTGCAATAAGCGTATACTGATATTATTATTATTTTTTTACTAGTAATGGCGGCGATCTGCGATTTTTATTGTGACTGCGACATTATGGCGGACACATTGGACACTGTTCACACTATTTTGGGACCATTGTCATTTATACAGCAATCAGTGCTATAAAAATGCACTGATTACTGTGTAAATGACACTGGCAGGGAAGGGGTTAAACACTAGGAGGCGATCAAGGGGTTAAGTGTGTCCTAGGGAGTGATTCTAACTGTGGGGGGGAGGGGCTTCAACTCACATGACAGCGATCACTGCTCCCGATGACAGGGAGCAGTGATCTCTGTCATGTCACGAGGCAGAACGGGGAAATGCCTTGTTTACATAGGCACTTCCCCGTTCTGTGGCTCTGTGACATGATCGACGGGAGACCGGCGGACATCGAGTCCAGCAGCCCCGCGGGCACGGTCACACAGTACACAGTGGGCACACGTGCCTCCAGTGGCGCACGCACACTAGCCCTGCCATTTAAAGGGGACATACAGGTATGCCCATTTGCCCACTGCTGCCATTGTGCCGACGTATATCGGCATGCAGCGGTCGGCAAGTGGTTAATTGTACCTATAGGTAAGCGTATAATAAGGCTTACTTGTACTGTAACTATCACCTTAACTTGAACCGTGTAGGAGATATTTACTATATACGCCGCCGCCAACATCATTGGCGCATGCGTTCCGAAGGAACAGCCGCTCGTGCCCTTTCTTCAGGGCCCTGTATCGTTAACGGTGGCTCCTGCACGCATACGCAGGGGTGACGTCATTGTGGCTTCAGCCAATCACAGCCCTGGAGCCCACAAACCCAGAAGAAGATGGGGAAGATGTCAGCAGTGTTTTGTTCTAAGATAAGTATTTCATAATGAGCTAGTATGCGATGCATACTAGCTCATTATTCCTTAGTCTTACTTTTTTTTTTTGTTTGTTTTTTGGGGGGTTTACAACCTCTTTAAGCAGTTAAGCCAGTTTTATTTCTGTACCGGCAACACAGTGGCTTAGTGGTTAGCCCTTCTTGCAGCAAAGGGGTCCTTGATACGATTTCCAGACAGGACACTACCTGTATGGAGTTTTCCCTTTGCTTGAATGGGGTTCCTCAAACATTCGAAAGACATACAGGTGGGTTAATTTTCTCCTGTCTAAAGTTGTCCCCGTACGGGTATAAATGTAAGCTAGGGAGGGACCTCAGATTGTAAGCTCCTTCAGGGCAGGGACTGATGTGTACAGAATAGAAAGTGCTCCATAAACAGTTGGCACAATTTTAATACTTTTTATAAATAATGTGCTTTATCTAATAAACCTGCCAGTTCTCTTCCTTACCTTGTGGACTTGGTCCTTGGGATAGTTGCAGTCCGATTTGCCAAGCAGTAGCAGTTTTCTTTTCCTTGGTGGTAGTTGAGCAATACTTGAATATTCTGCTTGAAGATATTTCACAAACAGGTGATAAGAAATATAAAAGGCGCACAGGTGATGCAGCTTGCCAGCAGATAAATGGTAAAAGAATAAGATCATTATGAAAATCCTATTGCTTGGAGCTAGTTACCAATCACAGGACAAGGCTGCTACTACCAACTGCTGATGAGCCTTTGTGCCAATTGACAGAATACATTCTAAGTGGCTGTAAAGCATTTTTTTTTCCTCATAAAAATAACAACCATGCCTATACTTACAGTGCCTTGAAAAATAATTCATACTCCACATTTTGTCATGCTACAACCAAAAATGTAAATGGATTTTATTGGGATTTTATGTGATAGACCAACACAAAGTGGCACATAATTGTGAAGTGGAAGGAAAATGATAAATGGTTTTTAACATATTTTACAAATAAATATGTGAAAAGTATGGGGTACGTTTGTTTGGCGCCCCCCGGAGTCAATACTTTGTAGAACCGCCTTTCAATGCAAATACAGTTGCAAGACTTTTTGGGGATGTCTCTACCAGCTTTGCATATCTAGAAAGTAATATTTTTGCACATTCTTCTCTTCAAAATATCTCAAGCTCCATCAGATTGGAGCTTGAGAACACCCAGCAGTTCGCATAGGGCAGTGTGAACTGCTGCCGGGAGACATGTGATTCGTAGGGTTCCCTCCCGCATCGCTGAAGTGTGAACCGAACCTAAGGCAAGCCATAGATGATTCGACTTTCTTTCCTTCCACCAATGGGCTTCAGGAAAGAAAAACACTCAATTCCCCATCAACACAGGAAGTGTTGATGGAGGAATCCCTCCTGCAGCGCTATTGAGTTCTGCTGGGGGGGGGGTGGTGCCCTTTCCCTGCCTACAGAACACAATGATTACTGCTAGCCACTTGACTCACCGGCAGTAATCACATGGCAAAAATTTGTCAGGCTTCTCATACTGAAGTTGATTGATGGACCGATCAGTCTGCCCACACATGGATCTAATTTTGATTGGTCCCGGCTGAATCAGCCGCAGATGTGATGGCCGGCTTAATAATAGAAATGTTCCCTGTCACTCTGTGCACTGCTTAGATCTCTATTGAATTCAGCTCAGAAATAAACACATAACTCCCGCTGGCGCGTCTCCTTTCTGTATGTGTGACAGATGTTTATACTGATGACATTGATTTATATAGATCCACTGTTGTGTCTCCTGACAGGTGTACGAGGTAGTCCCCTGTTATACGGAATGCAATCAGTACTTGTGGGTGTCTGAGCCGTGGTCCGCCTGCAAGCTGCACAGCGAGGGGAAGACCGCCGGCTGCGGGCTCGGAATACAAATCAGAAGAGTGCGGTGAGTGAAGGAAGCAGTTCATCTCTGCTGACGGGACAATACATCATGTGTGAGCCGCTCACTGCAGTGTCACACACACAGCAAACACTTCACAACTTTCTTCTGCAATGTTGTTTCTCTGTTGCCAACTGAAGTTTTTGCTGTGGAAAAGTAGGGCGCACACGGGAGGGGGGGTAAAACAGGGGGGGAGTAAAAGCAGGCAATTGATGCATGGGTTTTATGGCCCCTTGGCCATAGGGTTGCTACCTTTTTTTTCAAGTCAAGTCAAACCCGAACACTTTCGTGGAGCACAACAACTTTGTTTTATAGTATATACATATATTTTGCTATTAAATGAAATTTCTAATTATATGAATTTAATAGCAAGAGTTCTCCTTTACATCAGAGTCCACAGAGTTCCCCTTTTACATCTGAATCCACAGAGTTCTCTTTTTACATCTGAATCCACAGAGTTCTCTTTTTACATCTGAATCCCCAGAGTTCCCCAGTTCTCCTTTTACATCTGAATCCACGGAGTTCCCCTTTTACATCTGAATCCACAGAGTTCCCTTTTTACATCTGAATCCACAGAGTTCTCCTTTTACATCTGAATCCACAGAGTTCCCCTTTTACATCTGAATCCGCAGAGTTCTCCTTTTACATCTGAATCCACAGAGTTCCCCTTTTACTTCTGAACTTGCACAGTTCCCCTTCACTGTAAGGGGGGACTCTGCAGACTCTGATGTAAGGGAGAACTCTAGGGACTCTAACATAAGGGAACCCTAATTTAACCACTTAAGGACCAGCCTCGTTTTGAGATTTTGGTGTTTACATGTTTAAAACTGTTTTTTTTTTTTATGCTAGAAATTTACTTAGAACCCCCAAACATTATTGATTTTTTTTTTCTAACACGCTGTGATTTGAACACGGGTTTTCATATGCGGGCGCTACTCACGTATGCATTCGCTTCTGTGCACAAGCTCGGTGGGACGGGGCGTGTTTAAAAATATATATATATATATATATTATTATTTATTTTACCTTTTATCTTTTATTTTTACACAGTTTTTTTTTTAATTCTCACTTTTATTCCTATTACAAGGAATGTAAACATCCCTTGTAATAGAAAAAAGCATGACAGGACCTCTTAAATATGAGATTTGGGGTGAAAAATTCCTCCAATCTCATATTTACACTAAAATGCAATAAAAAAATAAAAATGTGTAATTTAAAAAAATTATTTAAATAAAATGGCCCTTTAAGAGCTATGGGCAGAAGTGAAATTTTGACATCGCTTCCACCCTACAATTGTATGGAGATGGGTGGGGGCCATATTCCCCTCACTCGTCTCCATACCTGACAGGAGAAAGGACGCGATCGCCTCTGCCGACGGCTCCGGTAAGCGGCGGAGGGCAACGAATCACGGTGGGAAGGGGGGGGGCCTCTCCCGCCACCGATAAAAGTGAGCTTGCGGTGAATCCGCCGCAGAGACCACTTTTATCTTGTAGCGGACTGCCCGCTGAAGATGAGAATACTGGGGTTAGGGCAGATCGAGCCCTCTCTCCTCTCCCATCTTTGTGTGTGTTTGGGGGGGGATTGTTAATGCTGGCTTTGGGCAGTGTGAAAGAAAGAAAGTGTAACAGCTACAGCCAGCAACCCTGCTGGGAAGCCATAGTCCGATCTGAATAATGTGTCTGGGTTTCAGGCAGTCTGAAACCCGGACGCATGATTCCAAACCCAAACTGTCCAGGTGAAACCCGGACAGGTGGCAACCCTACCTGGCTACCCAGCAAAACTAGGCCATGCAGCAGCTCAGGGCTTTGCACACCTTGCAGCCATAAAGCCTTGCTGAGTGACCAACAAAAATGAAACAGCATTTTTCAATTAGCAAGCAGCACAGCAGTTAATGGTGTTAGGCAGTCACCGCCTTGCAATGCATGCAGTTGCGGCTCAGTGGGTCGGCATTTTCGAGGCTAAAACAGGTGCTGAGAAGGCAACCTATCATATATACTTGTCAAACGCCTCTGAAGAGCGTTCTGCCATAAATTGCTTTTCAGAGGGGAGGCAAAGGCTGGTGAACGAGCTCTTTCAGCAAATTGACTCTTCCTGGAGCCATCAAATTTTCTAGCTAATTCAAAAGCACATTGCTAGTCAGTAAAACAAATAATTTATTAAAAAGAAGACCGCTACTAGTAAACATTTAAACTACTTGGATTTTCTCTGCTTTTACCTGTACATTTTTATTTTATTTTTTTTAAAGTTGGTGACAGGGTCTCTTTAAAGTGTAACTAAAAGCAAAAAAAAAAAAAACTTTTCTTTTGGGGGGGGGGGGGTTTGGCCAACTGTTGTATCTTCCGAGTATTACCCACGCTGACCTGCTGGGTCCCTTACTTGACTCTTCAGCCAACTGCTGAACTCTCTTGCAAGCGTCACCCTGGCTATCCCGCTGGGTCCTTGGCTTTACTTCTGCTGAGGCTTTCCCAACTTCTCCACCATTCCCGGTTAGTGAAAACGGCTGCTCGGGTTCTCTTTCTCAGACTTTGGCCTCTGATGATTGGAACGTTGTCCCTTAAAGACTGCAGTTTTCCCCTTTATCTCTGGCAACAGGAATGGTTGTCCTCCGTTAGCAACTCTGTCCCTTCACCTCTGACAAAGAGGGGTTCTCCGGCCGGTAGAACCCTTACAACTTACAACATAAAGCCCCAACCCTATGCTGCTTCTTCTATCTCTGGATAGGCCTCAACTACCTACCACCCAGGGAACTCCCGGTTAGGCCTAAACTGCCCAGCACCCAGAGGCTTTCAACACACGTCCACCCAGACAGCCGCCCAGGTGGCACCGAACACCCCGATCACCTGACTCCTCCCAAATAAATAGGCTCTCCCAGAAAACACCTGCCAATTGACTAGAGCAACCTATCCAATCATATTCCAAGTTCATATGCACCTTATCATTCCAATGCCATAGGTAACAATGCCACCCAGTGGCAGAGGAGAGAGGTGCATCAAACTCAGAAGTAGGAAAAGAGTCAGGAGATCAACTAACAATTGGCTAAGTTAGTTACCACCTAGCAAACAAGATTTGACAGCATCCCTGTTCAAGATCAGGGTGCTACAAGTGCATAGCTATAAAAAGGTAACATGCACACAACAACATATTCCCTGTACATTGATGGGAACAAATTGGGTGGGTTCAGTATACTGCCATGGATAGGCATCAGGAAAGTAAAATTACGGTAAGTATGATACAATTTTCTGTTTTCCTGGTGCCTCCATAGCAGCATACATGTGATAGATCAATAACTAGCTACCAGGGTGGGAAACTTCAGCAAATCCTATCATATAAGAAAGGGAGTAAGCTACTGGCTTCCCGCCAAAGACAGGCCCATTTACAGGGAGACTGATAGGGACCCAGAGTTACAGGGAGACTGATGGGGACCCAGATGTATAGGGAGACTGATAGGGACCCAGAGTTACAGGGAGACTGATGCGGACCCAGATGTATAGGGAGACTAATGGGAACCCAGATGTACAGGAAGACTGATGGGGACCCAGATGTATAGGGAGACTGATAGGGACCCAGATGTATAGGGAGACTGATGGGAACCCAGATTACAGGAAGACTGATGGGGACCCAGATGAATAGGGAGACTGATGGGGACCCGGATGTATAGGGAGACTGATGGGGACCCAGATATAAGACTGATGGGGACCCAGATATATAGGGAGACTGATGGAGACCCAGATGTATAGGGAGACTGATGGAGACCCAGATGTATAGGGAGACTGATAGAGACCCAGATGTAAGGTGGGACTCTGTTGGGGATGCTGATTTAAAGGGGGGCTCTGATGAGAACCCTGATGTAAGGGGGGACTCTGATGGGGATCCTGATGCATGGGGGGATCTGATGGAGATCCTGATGTACAGGAAAACTAATGGGAACCCAGGTGTAAGGTGGGACTGTGTTGGTGATGCTGATGTTAGGAGACTCTGAGATGAACTCTGATTTTAGGGGGTCTCAGATGGGGGTCTTGATGCATGGGGGAATCTGATGGGGACCTTGATATGAGAGGGTCTCTCTTGGGGGCCTATATCTAAGGGGGGACTCTAATAACCACCTTCATGTAAGGGGCACTCTAATGAGTTTTTTTTTAGGCCACGAATATTTGTAAAATATATGACATGGCCCTTGTACTGAAAAAAATTTAAAATCCCTGCTTTATAGGGAAAAATTGCTTTTATATATGCTTTGGGTTCCATTGATAAAACAAATATGCTGTGGGAATGCCTTGAACATGCACACAATCAGAAATAGTTGCCACAATGTGTCTAATATGTGTTTTTCTTATGACTGTTAACTCCATCTAGTGGCCATAAAGTAGTATTTCTCTGATTCAGGTATTTCAGGAAAATACTGCATTATAGCCACTAGGTGGTGCTGACAGTCATAGAAAATACACATACAGTATTAGGCCGAATGCTGTGATAATTCATGATGTATGTGCGAACGCTTGAGCGTGGTTCATATCTGTCAGTATCTACAGAGCTAGCAGGATGAAGCCAGAGCCTTGCACATGTGCTTAATGAATAAAATACGCGGTTTTGTCCGTAATGGTTGCACTTTCTCTTGAACTCTCTTTCCATATTTCTTCAACACATCAGCTGCCTGCATCAGAATTATTTCTGAGCAGAGGACAGGGCAGGTAAGTTTACATATTAATGAATGGCACGGCGGTTCGGCACGCTCCTGCAATTATCGCGATTTGTGGACTGTCTCCAGCTATGTGAAGTCTGGAAAGAATACAGGAAAAAATATTACATTATTTAAATTTAATTCAGTTGGAACGTCTGTTCAGCTAAATGTTTTATTTCGCATCCCTGACATTTATATTACACTCTCCAGCAAGAGTACAATAATCTGATTTTGTTATGAAGGTTAAAAAGACTTGTATATTGGATTTTCCATTACCAAGAATTATAACCAGACCAGCTGTGACATAAGTATTGTGGGAGTAATATTTGTATTAGCAACTCAGCAAGCAATAAGATGGATAAGTCAAGATGTAAAGAGGACCTGTCTATATGGATAAGAGAAAAATAGTGTGGTTGGGGTGCCGCCGCACAGCAATGCTTCAGAAATCGCATATGAGCCGTTATTTTTTCATTTTTTTAAGACAGCACATCATGTAGTTCCCATCGGCATGTTGTGGTGTGCTAAAACACAGGCATTGAGATTTGCTTTCATTGTGCGCTGGGTTGCCATTGAAAATTAATTCAAAATGCAACAAAGCGCACAATGGGGGGAGATTTAATAAATCCGGAGAGCGTAAAATCTGGTGCAGCTCTGCATAGAAACCAATCAGCCTCCAGGTTTTATTATCAAAGCTTAACTGAACAAGCTGAAGCCAGAAGCTGATTGGCTACCGTGTGGAGCTGCACTAGATTTTGCACGCTCCAATTTTAGTAAATCAACCCCAATGTGTACCAATTGGCCTAATGAGGGCAACATTTAGAAACCTCACCTATTTCTTATGTCTAGAAAGAAATAGCGTAGAATCAGTTGAGGATCACTAACAAAGCTTTTATTATTATGTACATTGAAATTGGGACATTTTTGCACTGCGTTTAATATACACCGATCAGCCATAACGTTATGATCACCCACCATAACAATTATGACCACCCACCTAATGTTGAGTAGATCCCACTTTTGCCACCAAAACAACCCTGATCTGGTAAGGCATGGACTGCACTAGACAAAGCATCTCGCTACCTCCACCAGCCTGCCTTCTTCTCATACTTTATCCCAGTGCCGTCTCTTCCCCCAGTAAGTGATGAACACACAACTGGCCATCCACATGATGTAGAAGAAAATGTGACTTATCAGACCACACCACCTTCTTCCATTGCTCTATGGTCCAGTTCTGCTGCTCATGTGCCTATCGTAGGCACCTTTGGCTGTGGGCACGCAGACATCCCAACCTGCAAAAACTCATTTCAGGGAGGTCACCCCCCACCACCCCCCCCCCCCCCCATTCATAATAAAATATTATAATAAAATAATACTTTAAAGATAATTAATAATATAATGCCATAATAAAATGATACTTTAAAAAATAATATTGTGTCCACACTCACCAACAATACACCCTCACTGTGCCCATTTGCAGCCACATCAATGCCAACAGTGCAGCCTCACTGTGCCCTTCTGCAACCTCATCAGTGCCCATCAATGCAGCCTCACTGTGCCCTTCAATGCAGCCTCACTGAGCCATCAATGCAGACTCACTGTGCCCATCTGCAGCCTTATCAGTGCCAATAATGCAGCCACACTGTGCCCATTTGCAGCCTCATCAGTGCCAACACTGCAGCCTCACTGTGCCCATCAGTGCAGCCTCACTGAGCCATCAATGCAGCCTCACTGTGCCCATCTGCAGCCTCATTAGTGTCAACAATGCAGCCTCACTGTGCCAACAATGCAGCCTCAGTGTGCTCACCATCTGTATCCTCATCAGTGCCCATCTTCAGCCTCACTGTGCCCATCTGTATCCTCATCATTGCCCATTTGCAGCTTCACTGTGCCAACAATGCAGCCTCACTGTGCCCATCTGTATCCTCATCAGTGCCCATCTGCAGCCTTACTCTGCCAACAATGCAGCCTCACTATGCCGATCTTTATCCTCATCAGTGTCCATGTGCAATCTGCAGCCTCACCAGTAACTTGATTACACACAGCGGGTGTTTCCCGCAGTGTCATGCAGCTGCAGTCTTAAATGTTCGGCGGCCGTCCACTGTAACAAAGCCCCGCCTCCTCATCCATGATAGACGGTCAACTGAACACTGATACAATGCTTGGAAATAAAATTAGTGTTCCGTCTATCATGGAGGAGGAGATGGGGCTTTGTTACAGTGGACGGCCGCCGAACATTTAAGACTGCAGCTACATGGCACAGTGGGAGACACCTGCCGTTTGTAATTACTCTCCAGGCTGAGTGGCAGTGCAGGCTCATTCGGGGGATCGTGCCACACTCGCCGGTGTCCGTGAGCCCGCCATCAAATGCTGCAGACTTGAGATGTCTGGACACGGGTCAGCATGGACACTCTGACCGATCTACCGCTACAGAGCTCCATACACAGAAAACTGCCATGCACTGTGCGTGCTGAAAGCTTTCTATCAACACCAGTATTAACTTTTTCAGCAATTTGATCCACAGTAGCTCTTCTATTGGATCGGTCTATACAGGCCATTCTTCACTCCCTACATGCATCAAGGAGCCTTGGCAAACCATGGCCCTGTCACCAGTTTGCCGGTTTTCCTTCCTTGCACCACTTTTGGTAGGTCCTCCTGACCACTGCAGACCAGGAACATCCACAAGAGCTGCAGTCATGGAGTTGTTCTGACCCAGTCATCTAACCATTTCAATTTGGCCCTTCTAAAAAGTCACTCAAATCCTTACACTTGCTCATATTTATTTCCTGCTTTCAACACATCAACTTCAGGGACAACATGTTTATTCGCTGCCTAATACACCCTACCCACTCTCAGGTGTCATTGTAACAAGATAATCAATGGTATTCACTTTACCTGTCAGTGTTCATGATGTTATGGTGTATGTTTGATGAAGATTTAAATGCATAATGATAGAAGTTGAGTTTTATAGGTCAAAGGCCATGTGAGGTTGAGCTTACAGTATTGCAGCTATTGATTGTATGATGTTTCCTTTGTCATCACATCTTTATGCATCTCTATACGTGGGAAATATGTATATACTGTGAATATATATATATATATATATATATATATATATATATATATATATATATATATATATATAGTGCGTATGTGTGTAAATACAGTGTATATATACTGTGTGTGTGTGTGTGTGTGTGTGTATATATATATATATATATATATATATATATATATACACTGCTGGGCAACCGTTTTAGGCAGGGGTGAAGAAATACTGTAAAGTAAGAATGCTTTCAAAAATATATATTTTGTTTTTACATTTTTTATCAATTTACAAAATGCAAAGCGAACACAAGCAAAATCTAATTCAAATCAATATTTGGTGTGACTACCCTTTGGCTTCAAAACAGCATCAATTCGTAATCTTCATACACACTATTTGATTTTCTGCAGATTTTTGTCTTCAGATTTACCAAAACCATATAAAATGAGGTTAAACCTTAAGCCCTTGTACACACGGTCAGACGTTCAGACGGAAAATATCCGATTGGACTGTGTTGTCGGATAATCCGACTGTGTGTGGGCTCCATCTGACTTTTTCCGTCGGAATGTCCGACCAACAAAGTTTGAGAGCTGGATATAACATTTTCTGACAACATGATCCAATCGGACTTTGTCCGATCGTTTGTAGAGAATTCCGATCGGACAAAGTGCCACGCATGCTCAGATCAAATTACGAGACCAAAGCTATTGGCTACTAGGCTGAATGTAGTCCCGTCGTAATGAACGAACGTCATCACGTTCCGAACGATCGGATTTTCCAACAACTTTGTCCAACTGTGTGTAAGCAACACAAGTTTCGGACAAAATCCGTCTGAAAAAATCCGACGGATTGTGTGTACAAACGCTTAGAGTTTAAATTTGTATGCCATCAGGCAAGCCCTTGCATTACATTGTATTTGGTAAATCTGAAGACAATAATCCGCAGAAAATCGAATAGTGTGTATGGGGTGTTATACTTGCACACGTTGCACACTTGCACAAAGTCAGGGATTGTGTAGGACTAGAGTCAGGTGTATGATTAACCAATTATACCAAGCAGGTGCCAGTGATCATCAATTTCATATGTAGGTTGAAACACAGTCACTGAAACAGAAACAGCTGTGTAGGAGGCTTAAAACTGGGTGAGGAACTGTCAAACTCTGCTACTAAGGTGAGGTTGTGGAAGACAGTTTCATGTCACAGGTCATACACCATGGCAAGACTGAGCAGAGCAGCACGACACAAGGTGGTTATGTTGCATCAGCAAGGTCTCTCCCAGGCAGGTATTTCAAAGCAGACTGGGGTTTCAAGATGTGCTGTTCAAGCTCTATTGAAGAAGCACAAAAAAAAGTACACATCATGCTTGTTTCCCTTTGACATCCAAAGCTGTCCATTAGTGCCATCAGCACAAAACTGGTGGAAACCATTGAGAAGCAGGTACACCCATCTACTGTCCAGAGAAGTCTGGCCAGAAGTGGTCTTCATGGAAGAATTGTGGCCAAAAAGTCATACCTCCGATGTGGAAACAAGGCTAAGCGACTCAACTACACAGGAAAACATAGAAACTGGGGTGCAGAAAAATTGCAGCAGGTGCTCTGGACTGATGAATCAAAATATGAAATATTTGTCTGTAACAGGAGGCAGTTTGTTGGTGTAGGATTGGAAAGCACAAAAAATGAGTGTCTGCAGGCAACAGTGATGCATGGTGGAGGTTCCTTGCAAGGTCTGGGGCTGCATTTCTGGAAATGAAGTTGGAGATTTGGTCAGGATCAGTGATGTCCTCAATGCTCAGAAATACAGGCAGATACATATCCATCATACCATACCATCAGGGAGGGTAGTGATTGGCCAAAATGTATTCTGCAGCAGGACAACAACCCCAAACATACAACCATTGTCATTAAAGTGGTTGTATAGTCATTTTTTTGACTTTTACCTACAGGAAAGCCTATAATAAGGCTTACCTGTAGGTAAAAAAAATATCTCCTAAACCTGTACGGTTTAGGAGATATTCCCCTCGGTATGCGCCGCTGACTGCAGCGGCGCATGCGCACAAGGGGATTCTCGGCTGAAAGCCCGGCAGTGGCCGGACCCGGCCGAGATGAAATCTCCCGCGCACATGCGTGGGAGTGACGATATCGCGGCTCCGGGCACTCACAGCGCCGGAGCCGCGATACCCGGAAGAAAAGCAGAGGGAGCATGTCAGCTCCCTCGGCGTGGATCGGACCAGATGTCGGGGCCTCGTTCTAAGGTAAGTATTTCATAATGAGCTAGTATGCGGTGCATACTAGCTCATTATGCCT
The DNA here is from genome assembly GCF_037356315.1 of Lithobates pipiens. Lineage (NCBI taxonomy): Eukaryota > Metazoa > Chordata > Amphibia > Anura > Ranidae > Lithobates > Lithobates pipiens. Next base: position 78,141,653 of record NW_027507784.1, on the reverse strand, counting down.
TTTCCTTTGCAGGTTGAAAAAAAAAAAACATCTGCGGGTTTACTCCCGCTTTAAGAATTATCTTCAGTGTAAAGAAAAACATGAAGTCCTGGGAGTGATGGCTTGGCCCCCACAGAGCCCTGATCTCAAAAACATCAAATCTGTATGGGATTACATGAAGAGTTGGAAGGATTTGAGGCAGCATACATCCACATAAGATCTGTGCTTTGTTCTCCAAGATGTTTGGAACAACCTACCTGCTGAGTTCCTCCAAAAACTTTGTGCAAGTGTACCTACAAGAAGTGATGCTGTTTTGAAGGCAAAGGGATATTGATTTGAATTAACCTTCTGTTTATTTACTTTGATTTTGCAACCCCACCCCCTGCAGCCTCCCTCTCACTTTACATTTTATCTCACTGTGCCTGTGTGGGCGTCAGGGTCACCTGAAAGGCCAGTGTGTGATGGGCGGACACAGACTCCCCTCTGCCCCTCCCCTTCCCAGAAGTGGCAGGTGGGACTGGGCGCTGAGTGGAGGAGGTGTGACTAGGTCCGCTGAGTGGAGGAGGTGTGACTAGGTCCGCTGAGTGGAGGAGGCGTGTCTAGGTCCGCTGAGTGGAGGAGGCGTGTCTAGGTCCGCTGAGTGGAGGAGGCGTGTCTAGGTCCGCTGAGTGGAAGAGGTGTGACTAGGTCCGCTGAGTGGAGGAGGCATGTCTAGGTCCGCTGAGTGGAGGAGGCATGTCTAGGTCCGCTGAGTGGAAGAGGTGTGACTAGGTCCGCTGAGTGGAGGAGGTGTGACTAGGTCCGCTGAGTGGAGGAGGCGTGACTAGGTCCGCTGAGTGGAGGAGGTGTGTCTAGGTCCGCTGAGTGGAGGAGGTGTGACTAGGTCCGCTGAGTGGAAGAGGTGTGACTAGGTCCGCTGAGTGGCGGAGGCGTGACTAGGTCCGCTGCGTGGAAGAGGTGTGACTAGGTCCGCTGAGTGGAGGAGGTGTGTCTAGGTCCGCTGAGTGGAAGAGGTGTGACTAGGTCCGCTGAGTGGAGGAGGTGTGTCTAGGTCCGCTGAGTGGAGGAGACGTGACTAGGTCCGCTGCGTGGAAGAGGTGTGACTAGGTCCGCTGAGTGGAGGAGGTGTGTCTAGGTCCGCTGAGTGGAAGAGGTGTGACTAGGTCCGCTGAGTGGAGGAGGTGTGTCTAGGTCCGCTGAGTGGAGGAGACGTGACTAGGTCCGCTGAGTGGAAGAGGTGTGACTAGGTCCGCTGAGTGGAGGAGGTGTGTCTAGGTCCGCTGAGTGGAGGAGACGTGACTAGGTCCGCTGCGTGGAAGAGGTGTGACTAGGTCCACTGAGTGGAGGAGGTGTGTCTACGTCCGCTGAGTGGAAGAGGTGTGACTAGGTCCGCTGAGTGGAGGAGGTGTGTCTAGGTCCGCTGAGTGGAGGAGACGTGACTAGGTCCGCTGAGTGGAAGAGGTGTGACTAGGTCCGCTGAGTGGAGGAGGTGTGTCTAGGTCCGCTGAGTGGAGGAGACGTGACTAGGTCCGCTGCGTGGAAGAGGTGTGACTAGGTCCGCTGAGTGGAGGAGGTGTGTCTAGGTCCGCTGAGTGGAAGAGGTGTGACTAGGTCCGCTGAGTGGAGGAGGTGTGTCTAGGTCCGCTGAGTGGAGGAGACGTGACTAGGTCCGCTGAGTGGAGGAGGTGTGTCTAGGTCCGCTGAGTGGAGGAGACGTGACTAGGTCCGCTGAGTGGAGGAGACGTGACTAGGTCCGCTGAGTGGAAGAGGCGGGACGGAGCCGCTGTGTGGGAGAATGACAGGAGCCAGCATAGGGGAGGTGTGAGTCCTGGACATGCTGGGACTTGTAGTCTGCAGGCAGCAGGGGAACCTCTAAGTGACTTGAAGGGACTCCAACACCAATGTAGCATTGGGGCTCACCTGTGTGGCCTTCCTGTTACACCTGGACAGGAGGGGCTGCATACAGAGGAATCGATCCATTCCATTTTCCTCCTGCTGCCGCTGAATGCTGGCTTCTCTCCCTCCTGCATTCATTGACAGCAGGAGGAAAATGGAGTTGATCGGTTCCTCTATAGACCTCCCCTCCTGTCTGGGTTACTTTTATTCTGCTGCTTCATAAACCAAAGCATAGTAAACTGTGTTTAGTATGCTTTGGTTTATGAATGAACAGTGCAGAGCTCTTCCTGTTCTTTCATTATGTGCAGCTGAGACTACAGAGATGTTGGTCCTCAATCTCCTTTCTCTGCCTCAAAAGTGAGACATCACGGGTAATTTTAGACTGCTGATATCTCACCAAAGCCCTTCCCCCAAAAGGGCTGCTAAAAAAAAATAAAAATAAAAAATAAATAAATAAAAATGCAAAAAAATAAAAAACATGGTAAAAAATAATGATAAAAAAATAACAAATAAAAAAACTACTGCCACTATCTGCTGCCCTACTGTCTGACTCCATCCATGGCCCTACTGTCTGTCAATGTCCACTGCCCTACTGTCTGACACCATCCACGGCCCTAATGTCTGACACCGTCCACTGCCCAACTGTGGATGGTGAAAGCGATGGTTGGTGGTGATGGGGGGTCCCAGGTCAACTTTTGCATCAGGGCCCACAAGCTTCAAGCTATGCCTCTATTTGCACAGTAGTGTATACTGTTTGTGTGTAAATGTGTGTATATATATACATATGTATATGTATATACATGCATACACCCATCAGTCCCCTCTTACTGCTAAAACAGTCCTGACCCCCAATTTCTCTCAACAACACCAATGATGAGGCATAATTCCTACCAATGATGGGGCACAATTCCTCCCACTGACACTAATGATGAGGCACAATTACTCACACCGAAACAAATAATGGATCACTTTTTCTACTCCCAATGGTCACAGTTCCGTCCCCTTAAAGTCTGAAGGACAGTAAACTCTCTCTTTGTTTAGAATGTTTGTAGACCCCTGATCTAGTAGATCCTTTAAGTTTTGTAAAAGATTAGGTGGGGCCCCCATGGATCAGACTTGTTTTTTCAGCACATCCCACAGATGCCTGTTTGAACTGAGATCAGGAGAGTTTGGAGGCCAAGTCAACATCTTAAACTCATTGTGTGCCTCAAACCATTCTTGAACCATTTTTCCAGGGTACATTATCCTGCTGGAAGAGGTCACTGCCATCAAGGAATACTGATTTCATGATTTCATAGGTAGGTAGCATGTGTCAATGTTATTCACTTAAAGTGTTACTGGAAACAAAAGGAAATAACCCCTAGATGGGATTTTAACGGCAACACACCGCCAAAATTAAGTAAAAATGCAATTTTTATTGATACACGTAAAAAGAATCAATCACACATGTGATTATCATATAAAAACGAAGCAAGAACAATTGATAAATTCCTGAAACATTAGCAAAATTCATAGAGTATATATTATTACTCTCCATTGTCTGGAAACATTCTTCGGTACCCAACACGTTTCAGGTTCAATACTTTCGTCAGGGGTACGTAATAGGAGAATATACGTTGAACATATATTCTCCTATCAAGTAGCCCTGAGATAAGTAGTGAAACCTGAAATGCGTTGAGTTCCCAAGAATGTTTTTGGACAATGGACGAGTAATAATACAGTATATGAAATTTGCAAAATTCCCATGACTACCAATTGCTCTTGCTTCATTTGTATAGGATAATCATGTGTGATTGATACTTTTTACATGAATCAAAAAATTATAATTTTACTAAATCTGAGTGGTGTGTTGCCGTTAATCACATCTAGGGGGGTATTTCTTTTTGTTTCCATATTGCTAGGGATGTGGCAACCATCCACCATTCTCTGACATGGTGGAAGCAAGTACCACTAAACACACCCTGATTCATTTACATTGTCCCTTCAATTTCTGTATGTGGATGATGGCTCTAATTATTTAGTAAAAAAAAAAAAAAACATCTACAGCTATGGTCAAAAGTTTTGAGAATGACACAAATTTAATTTTTTTTACAAAGTCTGTTGCTTCAGTGTTTTTAGATCTTTTTGTCAGATGTTACTTTGGTATACTGAAGTATAATTACAAGCATTTCATAAGTGTCAAAGGCTTTTATTGACAATTACATGACGTTTATGCAGTCAATATTTGCAGTGTTGACCCTTCTTTTTCAAGACCTCTGCAATTCGCCCTGGCATGCTGTCAATCAACTTCTGGGCCACATACTGACTGGTGGCAGCCCGTTCTTGCATTATCAATGCTTTGTCAGAACTTGTGGTGGTGGTGGTGGTGTTTACCCACCACTTGAGGATTGACCACAAGTTCTCAATGGGATTAAGGTCTGGAAAGTTTCCTGGCCATGGACCCAAAATGTTGATGTTTTGTTCCCCAAGCTACTTAGTTCTTTATCACTTTTGCCTTATGGCAAAGTGCTCCATCATACTGGAAAAGGCATTTTTCATCAACTGTTCTTGGATAGTTGGGAGAAGTTTCTCTCGGGGGATGTTTTTCTACCATTCTTTATTCATGGCTGTGTTCTTAGGCAAAAGTGTGAGTGAGCCCACTCCTTTGTCTGAGAACCAACCCCGTACATGAATGGTCTCAGGATGCTTTACTGTTGGCATGACACAGGACTGATGGTAGCGCTCGCCTTGTCTTCTCCAGACAAGGTTTTTTTCTAGATGCCCCAAACAATCAGAAAGGGGATTCATCAGAGAAAATTACTTTACCCCAGTCCTCAGCAGTTCAATTCCAGTACCTTTTGTAGAAGATCAGTCTGTCCCTGATGGGTTTTTTCCTGGAGAGAAGTGGCTTCTTTGCTGCCCTACATGACACCAGACCATCCTCCAAAAGTTCTTACCTCACTGGCCGTAAAGATGCATTCCCACCTGTCTGCTGCCATTCCTGAACAAGTTCTGCACTGTGGTTTCCCGATCCTGCAGATCAATCAACTGTAGGAGGTGGTCCCGACAGTTGCTGGATTTTCTTGGGCACCCTGAAGCCTACATCACAACAATTGAACCTCTCTCCTTGAAGTTCTTGATGACCTGATAAATAGTTGATTTAAGTGCAATCTTAGTAGCAGCAATATCCTTGCTGTAAATCCCAACAATGACTGCACCTGTTTCCTTGCAGGTAACAATGGTTAACAGAGGAAGAACAATGATTTCAAGCACCACTCTCCTTTTAAAGCTTCCAGTCTGTTATTCTAACTCAATCAGCATTACAGAGTGATTTCCAGCATTGTCTTTGTCAACACTGACACCTGTGTTAACAAGAGAATCACTGACATGATGTCAGCTGGTCTTGTGGCAGGGCTGAACTGCAGTGGTAATGTTTTTTGGGGGATTAAGTTCATTTTCACGGCAAAAGGAAACTTTGCAATTAATTGCAATTCGTCTGATCACTCTTCATAACATTCTGGAGTATATGCAAATTGCCATCATAAAAACCAAGGCAGCAGACTTTGTTAAAATTAATATTTGTGTCATTCTCAAAACTTTTGGCAACGGCTGTAAGTACCTTTTTCCTAACCGATATACAGCTGTCACATGACCCATCTCTTTCCCAGCCTGTCTGCAGGGAAACACAAGCAGGAGGAGCTTCTAGTTCTCTGCTGATGGTCACATGTTCAAAATGTAAAAAAACAGCCTTTGGAATGCAGAGTAAAACTATCTAATATCAATAAACTCTTTTAAATCATCATACAAATATATATTTGAAATCAAATCTTTATTATTTTTTGTCAATAACAGGGTGTGAGCAGATTTCTGCCAAGCACAGGCTTTGCCACACCTTTCCAGCCTGTATCTTACAATGACATGGAGGTGAAGCCTCCATCAAGCTACATGTAATATTCAACCCCCATTGTGTTTAGCTGGTTGGTGGGAATGGAGGAGGAGAGAGGGGGTGGGCTGTAATTTACCCCTGTGTATACAACCACATGTGTGACGCTATGGTCACATGGGCTGCTCAGATCTGATAGGGAGGAAATGCTCAGTATAGAAACTCAAAAAAAAACTGAGCATGTGCAGAGCTGCCAACACTGCTCTGTTAAATTCCTAGCTGAACTGGGGACATGGACAGAAGGAGGGATGGAGAACAGCAGGATCAACCAGGATTTTTGCAGAATACAGAAAACAAATCTCATAGTGACTGAGTGAGTATGGACAGCATGTAATATACCATTTATTGATCGTTTATCATGATGTGGGTTTAGTGACACTTTAACCTGTCAGTGGTCATAAAGTTATGACTGATCGGTGTGTGTCTAGCTGTCTATCTATATTATATATAGACAATATTATCTATCTGCCTTGAAAAAGTATTCATATCCCTTGAGATTTTCCACATTTTGTCATGTTACAACCAAAAATGTAAATATATTTTATTGGGAATTTATGTGATAGAACCACACAAAGTGGCACATAATTATGACGTGGAAGAAAAATTATAAATGGTTTTCAAAAGTGTTTACAAATACATTTCTGAAAAAGTGTGGCATGCATTTGTATTCAGCCCCCCTTTACTCTTGTTCCCCTAACTAAAATCTAGTGAAACCAATTGCCTTCAAAAAATAGAGTCCACCTGTGTGTAATTTAGTCTCAGTATAAATACAGCTGTTCTGTGAAGCCCTCAGAGGTTTGTTAGAGAACCTTAGTGAACAAACAGCACCATAGCATCATGAAGGCCAAGGAACACACCAGACAGGTCAGGGATAAAGTTGTGAAGTTTAAAGCAGGATTTGGTTATAAAAAAAAATATCCCAAGCTGTGAACATCTTACAGAGCACTGTTCAATCCATCATCCAAAAATGGAAAGAGTATGGCACAACTGCAAACCTACCAAGACATGGCTGTCCACCTAAACTGACAGGCCGTGCAAGAAGAGCATTAATCAGAGAAGCAGCCAAGAGATCCGCAGCTCAGATGGGAGAATATGTCCACAGGACAACTATTAGTTGTGCACTCCACATGTTTGGCTTTTTTGAAAGAGTGGCAAGAAGAAAGCCATTGTTGAAAGAAAGCCATAAGAAGTCCTGTTGGCAGTTTGTGAGAAGCCATGTGGGGGACACAGCAAACATGTGGAAGAAGGTGCTCTTGTCAGATGAGACCAAAATGTAACTTTTTGGCCTAAAAGCAAAATGCTATGTGTGGTGGAAAACTAACACTGCACATCACACTGAACACACAATCCCCACCATGAAACATGGTGGTGGCAGCATCATGTTGTAGGGATGCTTTTCTTCAGCAGGGACAGGGAAGCTGGTCAGAGTTGATGGGAAGATGGATAGAGCCAAATACAGGGCAATCTTAGAAGAAAACCTGTTAGTGTGCCAGGGATGGGACTAGGGATGGGCAAACGGTTTGACCCTAGCATAAGTTCGGGCCAAACTTTGGTTGTTCAGATGTCCTGTGAACACCGAACAATATGCGGTGTTCAGGGCAAATTTGAAAGCCGCCGGAACACAGTTAAAGTCTATGGTACACTAACATGGAAATGAAGGGGAAGCCTGCGCCAATTAAAAAAAAAAAAAAAAAATGGCATAGGGGTCCCCACAAAATTCATACCAGACCCTTAACCAAACACGCAACCTGGCAGGCCACAGGAAAAGAGGAGGGGATTAGAGAGTCCCCCCCCCTCCTGAACCGTACCAGGCCACATGCCCGCAACATGGGGAGGGTGCTTTGGGGTAGCCCCCAAAAGCACCTTGTCCCCATGTTGATGGGGACAAGGGCCTCATCCCCACAAACCTTGCCCTGGGGTTGTGGGGGCTTATCGGAATCTGGAAGCCTCCTTTAAAAAGGCGACTCCCAGAACCCGCCCCCCCCCCGTGTGAAATGGTAATGGGGTACAAGTACCCCTACCATTTTACAAAAAAAGTGTCAAAATGTTAAAAATGACAAAACACAGCTTGGGTCAAGTCTTTTATTAAAAAATAAAAATATCCCACGATGTCCATTCATCTTCTTCTATCACGCCGCCCGGACCAAAAAATAAAAAATTAATTTGCGACGATCTGCCTCCTTGGGAGGCTCCAGCCATGTGACGCTTCTTCACTTGTGACAGCTCTCATATAACTGAGGGCAGGGCAACCCGGTTACTTAAACAGGTAACCCCACCTCCCCCTCTCACGTCACAAGGAAGTCCCCATGGCGTCAGAGGGGGGCGGAGTCACCTGGTTACGTCACCGGGTGAAAATGTCCCTCTCTAGATGTGCAAAACTGGTAGAGACATCCCCAAAAAGACTTGCAGCTGTAATTGCAGTGAAAGGAGGTTCTACAAAGTATTGAGGAATACAAATGCACGCCACACTTTTCACATATTTATTTGTAAAAAAAAATTGAAAACCATTTATCATTTTTCTTCCACTTCACAATTATGTGCCACTTTGTGTTGGTCTATCACATAAAATGCCAATAAAATACATTTACGGTTTTGGTTGTAACATGATAAAATGTGGAAAAATTCAAGGGGTATGAATAAAATGTGGAGAATTTCAGGGCTATCTATCTATCTATCTATCTATCTATCTATCTATCTATCTATCTATCTATCTATCTATCTATCTATCTATCTATCTATCTATCTATCTATCTATCTATCTATCTATCTATCTGTCTATCTGTAAAATTGTAAAATTAACTGTAAATAAAACTACAAAGCTCTCTGCTTTCCCTTGTGAAGCCAGGTGACTGATTGTGTATTGAATGACATAGTAAATGTCTCCATGCCAAAACAACATCAGCTGATTTTTAATATATTAAAAGAAGGAATCTTATTTATATGGAAATCCATAAGCATTTTTTTCCACGGTACGGTGAGCTTGATGTATTAAGAGCCACGTCCTAAAACACAAAAATTATTCCAAGGTGTCTGTGTTTTAGTAATATTACTGACAGACAGCTGCAAGGTTGGAAATTGAGGTACAAACCTAGTTAACATTCAATATCGCCCGGGTTAAGAGACATTGTGCATTATATATCGCCACCTTATATTTACATGGGAAATTTGTCTGCTGTCCGCTGACATCAATACATCTGGCTTTTAGCATGGACATGATATATGGACTGAGAAAATGCATGTGATGTTAATGTAGGCAATAGAGCAAAAGGGCATTTTATCAAATAAAACATTGGTGCATTAACAGCGTGTTTGTCATTCCATCGTACGGCTATGACGCAGTGCTTTGGTTGTGTAGTCTGCATGCCCTCATTTATCATCCCAATAGACTGCAGGTGTAAAGGAAACGTATCTCTCAGTAATATAATTGCTCCCAACCGCAAGATTACAGACTTGAATCATTTCATTACATTGTTTGAGGAACCTTTACTATTTATGATCCACTTAGGAAAACCTACAAATTAGGTACCAATATATCTGACAGTATAGAGCCCGTTCACATATTTTGTATTGTGTTACTTTTTAATACAATGCAACCCACCAAAAATACAATATGAACTTTGAAGAAAACACATGTGCGTTTTGTAATGCAATGGTGTGAATGGGCCCTGATTAGTGGATATCTTACTGTTCCTTGTTCCAGAATATTTATTCAAAAAATATCCTAATATATGGTATTTGCTAGACATGTGCAGAGTGAAATATTTATTTTCGGAATTTCGCTTTTCGTCGAAAAATAAATTTATTTAGTTACTACCGAAATAAATTTTTATTTATTTAGTTTTTCGTTCAAAAATTGCATTCGTCCGAAAATCCACATGAATTACGGTCGAATCTGTCTTTGAAGGCTTATGGTGTCTGTCAAATGTATAAAGAAGATTCGACGGAGCTGCTAAACTCTATATAGCCTATAGGTGGAACATTTGACTCTGGAAATGTACGATTGCAGCGTCGTACAGTTTCGATGCTCCGTCGAATATAATTATACACATGTGTGTTTTTCATTGCTTTGTCGAATCTCCGTTGCTCATGTTGAATGAATGCTCTAAGTCTCACAGTGTCAGTTGTCATCTTTTCTCTCTGTCAAATATATTCTCTTCTGTCCCTGATTTGGAGGGACTTTCCCTGATTTGGAGCAATGTCCCTCTGTCCTTCACCCCCCCCCCCCCCCATTTGTCCCTAATTTTGGTCTGATCTATATAGTTGTATATAAAATGCACTTTTTATCTATTAAAAAGTGTTTCCAAGTGCTAAACTTTTCATCTGATTTCTAAATTGCTGCATATGTAAATTCCAAAAGTAAATATGCAGGAATAGTAGTGGTAAAAAAAGCCCTTGTGGGTTTAACTAATCTTGTTTTTTTGTACAGTTCTCCTTTAAGGGGGTGTGGGAGGGGGTGTGTCCTATGCCTGCATACTTTTGCTGATAGGTGTTCCTCATTCCCATCTCAAAAAGTTGGGAGGGATGCAGTACATATACAACAATGACAGGAGGAAAGACACCCACATGTATGAGCCTGATCAGAGGCTTCCCTAGGGCCGCGTACACACGGGCGGACTGTTCGCCCAACTTTGTCCGCTGAACAGTGTTTGGGCGGACAGTCCGCTCGTGTGTGGGCTTTCAGCGGACAGTTTCAGCGGACAGTTGGACGGACAAGGTTTTTCGGAAATTCCGAAAAACTGTCCGCTGAAACCTTGTTTGAGCGAACAGTCCGCCCGTGTGTAGGCTTGTTCGTCAAACAAAGTTGCGCGCATGCTCAGAAAGGATTTACACGCCGAAAGCTATAATGCAGTGTATAGGACGTCGTATTTTTCGTCCCGTCGTACGTGCCGTTCACGTCATCGCGCACGGTTTCAGCAAACTGTTCGTCCGTCGTGTGTGGCCATGTCCGTCCATGCTAAGTTTGAGCGGACTGTTTGCCGAAACTGTTGGACGGACAAAGTTGAGCGAACAGTCCGCGCGTGTGTACGCGGCCTAGGTTGTGGTTTTTCTGGCAACCTCTGGAGGAACCCTAAGGTTCCACGGAAACCCTGGTTGAGAATCATTGGTCTATAGTGCTGCCCTCCACAAAGGATGCTGGCCTGCTGCCAGCATCCTAGCAACCAGTTCAGTGAATCTTGGCAATGTTACCGAGCTGCAATGTGGACAAAGTGTAGACATTCTGGCCCTAGTGTTGACCCTCAAAACATGCTGCATGAGGCCTCAATTTGCCTCATTGGACACATGCTCCTGCCTATAATCTAGAAGGGTAAAAATGTCCAAAACTAAAATAATAAAAGAGGTTTTGGCTACATTTACACTTTTAAATAGGAGAACAATATCAAATATCCCCGTCAGTCATGAGTGGGGATGAGAGATATTCAGATATTATTGACATGGATGGTTATTTCAGACAGGGAGGCAGAACGAGCAGACGAATTCTGCTTTATTCATATCGAGGACATAAAAGAGGAGACCGCTGTGAGACAGTGAGCCTGATGGACAGTGGATCATGGAAATTTAATATGAAGGATTGTCATTTTCATAGTAAAAATAATTGTCTATAAGCATTTCCAAAAAATGTTAGTTTTGGGTTTGCACAGACTGAATAATATAAAGACCAGCAGGCTTTTTCAGTTACAGCTATACTCCAGGCATACGGTTAAATATACAGAAGAAATACATATATAAGAGCGGTATTACCTGCCAAAGGATTTCTATTTCTTTCCATCCTGTCCTGAGATGGGCACAGTCCTGTCTGGCAGTGGAGGGGGCCCGATCTTTCTATGCTACACTTCCACTTTCACCTATAGGCTGTGGTGTATTTTGGTTTTGTGCTGCCCTAGGCATAACTAAAATCGGGTGCCCCCCATCTAAATTTATCCTACCCCTTCCTATTTAAGTTCCACCCCTTCATCTGTAAACCCCACCCTTATATCTTTAGGCTCCACCTTTTCCTACTAGAGCTTCACTTCTCCAGGGGTGGAGGGTGAGCGAGTGTGAGAGAGAGTGAGAGGGATGGTGTGCGGTGCAGTCTCTATACACCGATCGGGTACATCCCTCAGAAAGCTCATCTGTGTGGGCCGGTCTTACCTCAGTGTTGGGGGTGTCCAGTGCTGGCAGCTCTACACCCCGGGCACTCTGTCCACTACCGTATCCGTGCTGTCACATACCACCCAATAATCATTTCAGGACATTGGCAGTGCTCCGATCACATGCCCCGCAGACCGCTCGATGTTCTCCGAGGGCTAGACCAGGATCAGACTGGTGTGAGCTATGTGCCACCTCCTACTTTCCCCGCTGCTAGACGTAGCCGGCTCTCATCCCTACACATGGGCAGTAGCGTCACAATGGTTGTTGTCACCTGGTGCAGTAAAGTATTGCAACACCCCCCCCCCCCTGTGCTGAGCCTCTGAGAAACGCCAGATCTGGACCCCCTTTAAAGAACCAGTTGATAATTCCATCTTCTGGCGGGGAACCCTTAATCCTGACCTCCCTCCAAAGAACCAGTATATGATTTTCCCCTCTAGGTAACCCCCATATGGGCTTTGGATCCCCCATAAGGAGCCAATTAATGAGCTCCCCTCTATGGAACCAGTACATCATTCCCCCGTTTGAGGATCCCCTATGTCATGAATCAGGTGTGACCAGAACTGTGTGGACAGCAACAGAGGAAGCCAAACGCATGTAAAATGAAAATAGAGTAATTTATTAAAATAAGCGAAATATAAATACAAACACCTCCGAAACAACACAGTGCACAACAAACCAACTACCAGACAGAGACCCACAAATAACAACAATCAGACAGATATATACAATAAATGGGGAATATCAGAATTGTAAACAAACAGGCCAGGGTCATCAACAGGAAATCAGCAGATGGGGCAGGGAGCAAACAGGGCAGGGAGAGGATGGACGGATCAGGCTGCAGGGCAAAGGTAAAGGTAACAGGCTCACAGGAGGGACAGGTTCAGGTTCCAGGTTCAGGTACAGGTCACAGAGTTCAAGTACAGGGTTCAAGTTTCAGGTACAGAGGATCGCAGTTACAGGTCAGGGCTCAAGGACAATACCAAGACGAGTGTGTGTGTGTGTGTGCTTGCCGGGTATTAATACATATCTCTTTCAATCAGGCTCATGTGACGCCTGATCGCAGGATATAATGTCAACTCCACTCTGTCGGGAAACACCCTCTGGTGAACGCCAGTACTGCGGCCCAAGGATCAGATAGCGCCACCACCAGGTGAAACCTTTCCTCACAGTTACAGACTGCTAGGAGACACCCACTGGGGGACATCAGTACTGCAAGCCAAATGTGTGACAGTGCTACCAGCAGGTGAACCATTCCTCACATCATATCTGGATGCTGAAACCCCGCTCTGAGGATCCCCCGATCTATACACTGGACCCCACTTCTGAGTAACTCCTAATCAAAACTATGAACCCGCCATCTCAGGAACCCCAATCTAGACTCTGGACCCCCCCTCCTCTGAGAAAACAGTAGATGATTCAGCCCACCACCCTCCACCCATAATGAAACATAGCATTAGGGATGATTGTATCCCTTTATTTCAGGACACTAAGACTTTGTTTTCTCTGGGGGTCATCTGCCTGGTTGTCCCTATCTACCTCCACCTGCCTGTGAAGGTCCTTCATCTCCTCTTCGTACACATCCCCCACCCTGGATGTACCCTTGTCCTTGAGCTGTTCCAGCACAGCCACCAAGATCTTGTTCTGCTGCTCCAAGAAATGGGCCTAGAAGTTGAAAACTGTCATTGAGCTCTTGCATCTCAGCCTTCTCGTTGGTCCTGTTGGCTTTGCCAAGGTGAAGTCCATTGTGTCCTGAAGCAGGGCTGGGGGGAAGCTGCTCCTCAGCCCGACCAAGGGGGACTTGTAGACAACTGGGGAGGAGGAGGAAAAAATGACCCTGCTGTTGGACAGACCACCGCTGTCACTACTGCCGCAGCTGGGTCACAGAGCACTGCCCAGGGAGTACCTGCTGCTGGAGGTGACATAGTACTGGCTGCTGGAGGAACTGGACCTGGGATTCCCCACTTCCCCAAAGATCTTCTTGTAGGAAGCCAGGTGTGGCCTTTTTGCGGACGGAGGCAGAGCCGCCGGGTGTCAACTCCACTTCACTTGGGGCTGGATGGAGTGGGGAGGCGCAGAGAAGCTAGTCCTGGCCTGGAGTGGAGAGGGCAGCGGCTGCAGCAGCAGCACAGCATCAGCAGCTGAGCCCCCCACACTACGTCACTGGCTCGTAGTGTCCCTGACTCGCTTCTGCCTGGGGCAGTGCCGCCCCCTGAAAAATGCCACCCAAGGCAAACGCCTTGTTTGCCTCGCAGTAGATACGCCCCTGCCTATAGGCCATCTTTCCACCCTCAGCCTGGTATTGGACAATAGAAATGAGCCGAAATTCGTACGAACTTTAAAACCCCATTAAAGTCTATGGGACTTGAACGTTCGAAATCAAAAGTGCTAATTTTAAAGGCTAATATGCAAGATATTGTCCTATAAAGGGTTTGGGGACCCAGCTCCTGCCCCAGGGGACTATCTTCAGGTGTATACTGTGCAGGAGGCACACAACACCCACTCTAACTGCTGCAGATGCCTGTATTACAGAAACAGAACAACACCAGCAATAAGGGGTAGCTTCAGGTTTATACTGTGCAGGAGGCACACAACACCCACTTTAACATCGCTAGGTTCCCAAGCAAAAATACACTGTCCCTGCCTATCTTGCTCTTTCCCTGCATGCCAACACACTACACAAGGCCGCCGCGCTAGCGGCCTTATATAGTGTGGTGCATGTACTAAAACCCTCTGAGCTATTATGGCTCTCCTCGCTGCCGGCGCTGTGATGGGCCAATCATGAGCCAGCAATGCACTGCGATAGTGTAGTGCATTGTGGGCCGTTCGCACAACACGAATATGGTGTGAACGGTCCACAAAGTTCTGAATTCACCAAACAGGCGAACGGCCCGTGTTCGAGTCAAACATGCTTTCGAGTTGAACACCGAGCTCATCCCTATTGGACAGTGAAAGGAGAAGCATGAGACTAATGAGATCATCTCTCTGTTACTCTGCCCTCTTCTCCTATCAGCATGCTTCTTGCACTACTTCTCATCCATTCTCGGAGCTCTGCTGTACATAGGTTTAAACCAAGTTCATGTTAGGTATATGCATTGTTTGCATAATAAAAAAATGAATTTAGTAATGTATTAATGATTGCAGGGCTATAGTAATAGATGTATTTTATTCATGTTAATGTATCATTAGCTGTCTTTTATATATGCCTAGAGTTTAAACTTTGCATATGTGCATGCAATGCTCATAACTCATAAAACACTTTAAAGCAATTCTCTCAAATGTTTCATTGATGCGGCATTAAATAATCATTTTACGTTTGTGCTTTCTGTAGGTGTGTGAATATATCGGACAGTGCTGAAGATGCTTTTGTAAACAGCACATATTGCAGTCACCTGGAGACGCCTTCCACAAGACAGAACTGCTCACTTTCCTGCCTTGGAGAATGTGTGATGTCCAACTGGGGACCATGGAGCCACTGCACAAAGGTAGAGACACTGTTCCATAGGCATTGTCTTAAGCTGCCTATCATGGCCGGATCTAAGGGGGGAGGGGGGAGGGGGTGGGTGGGCATCCTGTGCCTTTCCAGTGCTAATTCCTTGCCTCTGCCCTGCCAGTGCTGATCCCTTCCCTCTCCCTTTCCAGTGCTGATCCCTTCTCTCTCCCTTTCCAGTGCTGATCCCTGTACTCTCCCTTTCCAGTGCTGATCCCTTCCCTCTGCCTTTCCAGTGCTGATCCATTCCCTCTGCCTTTCCAGTGCTAATCCCTTCCCTCTGCCTTTCCAGTGCTGATCCATTCCCTCTGCCTTTCCAGTGCTAATCCCTTCCCTCTGCCTTTCCAGTGCTGATCCATTCCCTCTGCCTTTCCAGTGCTGATCCCTGTACTCTGCCTTTCCAGTGCTAATCCCTTCCCTCTGCCTTTCCAGTGCTGATCCCTGCCCTCTGCCTTTCCAGTGCTGATCCCTGTCCCTGCCTTTCCAGTGCTGATCCCTACCCTCTGCCTTTCCAGTGCTGATCCCTGTCGCCTGCCTTTCCAGTGCTGATCCCTGCCCTCTGCCTTTCCAGTGCTGATCCCTGCCCTCTGCCTTTCCAGTGCTGATCCCTGTACTCTCCCTTTCCAGTGCTGATCCCTGTACTCTGCCTTTCCAGTGCTAATCCCTTCCCTCTGCCTTTCCAGTGCTGATCCATTCCCTCTGCCTTTCCAGTGCTGATCCCTGCCCTCTGCCTTTCCAGTGCTGATCCATTCCCTCTGCCTTTCCAGTGCTGATCCCTGCCCTCTGCCTTTCCAGTGCTGATCCATGTCAGCTGCCTTTCCAGTGCTGAGACCTGCCCTCTGCCTTTCCAGTGCTGATCCCTGCCCTCTGCCTTTCCAGTGCTGATCCCTGTCGCCTGCCTTTCCAGTGCTGATTCCCGTCCTCTGCCATTTCAGTGCTGATCCCCGTCCTCTGTTCTGCTAGTGCTGATCTCTGTCGTCTGCCTTTCCAGTGTTGTTCCCTGTCCTCTGCCATGCTAGTGCTGGTCCCTGTCTTCTGCCCTGCCAGTGCTGATCCCTGTCATCTGCCCTGCCAGTGCTGATCCCTGTCCTCTGCCCTGCCAGTGATGAACCCTGTCATCTGCCTTTCCATTGCTGATCCCTGTCCTCTGCCCTGCTAGTGCTGAACCCTGTCATCTGCCTTTCCAGTGCTGATCCCTGCCCCCTGCCCTGCCAGTGCTGATCCCTGTCATCTGCCTTTTCATAGCTGATCCCTGCCCTCTGCCCTGCTAGTGCTGAACCCTGTCATCTGCCTTTCCAGTGCTGATCCCTGTTCTCTGCTTTTCCATTGCTGATCCCTGTCCTCTGCCCTGCTAGTGCTGATCCCTGTTCTCTGCCCTGCTGGTGCTGATCCTTGTCCTTTGCCCTGCTAGTGCTGATCCCTGACATCTGCCTTCCATTACTGATCCCTGTGCTCTGTTCTGCTACTGCTGATCCCTGTTGTCTGCCTTTCCAGTGCTGATCCCTATCCTCTGCCCTGCTAGTGCTGAACCCTGTCATCTGCCTTTCCATTGCTGATCCCTGTCCTCCGTTCTGCTACTGCTGATCCCTGTTCTCTGCCCTGCTGGTGTGATCCCTGTTCTCTGCCCTGCTGGTGCTGATCCCTGTCCTTTGCCCTGCTAGTGCTAAACCCTGTCATCTGCCTTTCCATTGCTGATCCCTGTCCTCTGCCCTGCTAGTGCTGATCCCTGTCCTCTGCCCTGCTAGTGCTGATCCGTGTCCTCTGCCCTGCTAGTGCTGATCCCTGTTCTCTGCCCTGCTAGTGCTGATCCCTGTTCTCTGCCCTGCTGGTGCTGATCTCTGTCCTTTCCCTGCTAGTGCTGATCCCTGTCCTTTGCCCTTCCATTGCTGATCCCTGTTCTCTGCATTTCCATTGCTGATCAATGTCCTCTGCTCTGCTGGTGCTGATCCCTGTCCTTTGCCCTGCTAGTGTTGATCCCTGTCCTCTGCCCTTTCATTGCTGATCCCTGTTCTCTGCCCTTCCATTGCTGATCCCTGTTCTCTGCCTTTCCATTGCTGATCAATGTCCTCTGCCCTGCTAGTGCTCATCCCTGTCCCCTGAACTGCCAGCAGTGGCCCCTGTCCTCGGCTCAGCTGATTCATTGTACACTGACATACAAACTGCTGATCCTATCCTCTGCCCTGCTGCCCACCCATCCTCTGCCCCCCTGACATTTTTTACTGCACCCCAGACAGACTAGATCTGGCCCTGCTGGCTATACATTAGTAGATTTCCGAATGAGCATTTGTACATAAATTCTCAGTACATTCAATGACTTGACAAATGTCATTGAAGAGTACTTCAAATTTTGTTTGCTTTTAACATTGGATTTTGAATTGAATACACTTCACCAAAATAAAACCACATACACTGTTAGAAATGTGTTCCTTCTAATTTTCTCATCACTGCAGTCGAGCACAAACATCGATTTGACCACAGTAAGGATTAAAAAATTGAACGAACGCTCATAAAATAAAATGTTTTGGAACAAAATTCTACTAGTGTATGGCCAGCTTTACTGTGATAAAGAAACATGTCAGATCACGTTTTATAAGGGCTTTCACACAGGTGATCAGAAGGTGATAAAAACAGCTGAACCGTGCTTTTACCTCCCTCCGGCCTCCCATCCAAATGCTAACAATATAGCCTGATGGGGCTCTACATGTGCCACAGCTTGTGCATTTTTAACTTGGGCAGCAGAGTATGACCAACTGTCAGACTTGCTAATTTAGATCAATGGGTCCACACCACAAATGCTTTGCACGCAATTGCTGCGTGGTTCCGCAATAAAAAAGAAAAAAAAAAGAAAACCGACATCAGGAGGCAGCAGTAGCGCCTGTCAGACATGATTTTACCACCCTCTGAAAAGTGACACACCAAGAATTACAGAGGGTGGTAAGCAAGCACTGCTGCTAAATATCAGGTGAACAGCTAAATATACATATGTGTCTTCTTTGGCAAAGAATTTGCAATTCTGCCCAGCTTATTTTTTTTTTCCAAGGAGGTGAACCCAAGAACAAAAATTTGAAGTGGAACTAAACCCATCAACTTAAAGCATTTGTTAACCCCCCCCCCCCCCCCCCCAAAAATGGATCCTGCTCCTTTAAAGCATGTTAAAGTGCTTGTCCTGTGTCATTTGGCCCCCTGTAACACCTAAAAAACCTGGCCGATCCTGCCAGTTTCTCCCCGTCCCTCTGTAAACTGACCACAGTGTATCATGGCTGCTGAGCCCTGACACCGTGGTCAGTTTATGTGCCTCCATTATCAGCAGCCTGCTATCTCCTCTCCTCTCTGCTCCTGTGTCCTCCTCCACCCTCCCCTCTCTGTCTGTTTGTGAGCCGCCTCTTCCCCCTCCTGCTTCTCTCATAAAACTTAACCTGTATATGCCATCAGCACTGCCTCCTATTGCAGTGTGTATGATTTATAAATATAAATGCTGTAAATACCTAATTTAAGAGCCGAGATTTTGATCACATGACCAGCCAGCTCTCTCCTCCTCTCCTCCTCCCCTCCAGACTGACATCAGCAGAGGAATCTCAGCCCCGCCTGCTGCATCTATCAGAGGAGGAAAGGAGAAAGCTGGCCAGTCGTGTGATTGCAATCTCTGCAGTAAAATTAGGTTTCTCTTATATTCACCGACCGACACAGCTTCTCTCTGTAACTAAATGGGTTGTATAGCCTGCCATTAGGAGAACTAGGCAAAATTGTTACACAATACACAGAACTTTTAGTCCTGCCCCAGGGGGGCGGACCCTGTGCTATCAACCCTCCCCACTGATCCCAGCAGATTCAGTTTTTACTATGCCTAGTAAGGAGAATGACCTAGGAACCCTGCGGGCCTCTCGGTCCATGTTTTTGCTGCAGGTTTGATGTTTTTTGCGCAAGATGAAAGATCCTGGGATCTTCTATCAACTGGCTAAATCGCACACAGAAGGGATACTACAATAGGAGGCAGTGCTGATGGTGTATACAGGTTACAGTGGCGTAACAACCACTTTAATAGTTTCAAAGCCAGTTGGATTTAGTTCCACTTTGAAGGAAAAATAACAGACTTACTACCTGGATCAGCATGTGAAAATGAAGGGAAAAAGTCTTAAAAAGGAAACAAATGCAGCCACCACATCTAAGATAGGGTAAGCTGCAGTTTAATACATTTTTGTTTTTGGGTTTAATACCATCATATCAACTAACGTTACATAGAAATGGAAAGTAAAGTAGGATTGTATAGCAAATAAAGAAGTAAGCAGCATTTTCTAAATATTTTATGCTATGTTAAGGCTTGATTCACACGAATGCATTTTTTTGCTGCTTTATGCATTTTGCAGAAATGCAGGGAAATTTTTTAACTTGGGTTCCTATGGAACACGTTCGCATTTTTGTGCCTCGGCGTTTTTGTAATGGATCGGGGACTTTTTTCCTGCAAAATGCAGTGTTTTGCATGTAATAGACTGCGTTTTTGCCACGATTTTGCCGCATTTGATGTTTTACATTTTTTTTAATTCACTGTATGTAGCTGGTTGCTAAGGAGCGGGATGGGAAACCAGCCGCTGTGTCCCTAACAACTAGTCATCAGCTGAATGTAAAATAAAAATTGCCGTCTAAAAAAATTCACCAAAAAAAACGGGATGCCCCCCCCTCCCAAAGAACATACCAGACCATACCATTCGGTCTGATATAGATTTGGAGGGGACACCCCCACGCAAAAATGTTTTTAAAAATGGTGTGGTGTCCCCCCACCAAAATCCATACCAGACCCTTATCTGAGCATTAAGCCCGGTAGGTCAGGTAAGGGAGGGGATGAGCGAGCGCCCCCATTGCGGAACCATACCAGGCTGCATGCCCTCAATATGGGGGGATGGGTGCTTTGCGCCCCCACCCCAAAGAACCTGCCTCCATGTTGGGTCTGCAGGTGGGGGGCTTATCGGAATCTGAAAGCCCCCTTTAATAAGGGGACCCCCAGATTTTCGACACCACCCTATGTAAATGGGTATCTGGTACACCGTACCCCTACCCATTCACCAAAAAAGCAGTAAAATGTAAAAAACAGGAGTCGGTTTTTAACAACTCCCTTATTAAAAAAATAGCTCCAAGCTGTCTTCTCTCCAAGCCGTCTTCTCCCGAGCTGTCTTGTCCCCGAGCCATCTTCTCCCTCCGTTGGGATGTCCCCTGCTGTCATATCTCTTATATAGCCATGGGGCGTGGCCATCCGATGATGTCATCCGTTGAGCGTCGCAAAGGGCGGGCTCTTTCCAGGTGAAGTCATCAGATGGCCCCATGGCTATGTAAGGGATTTTTCACACTTGACTAGATTTCTAACACCCAACAAACACTCCTATAGCATTTGTATGGGGTTAGTATGGGCGACAGATCAAATCTTTGGAGGCAAGGTCTTCCCTTAGGCTAGCACTGGGTTGGAAACTTACCAGGCTTGGGAGGCGTCAATGAGCTTTAATATGGGCATTAGAAAGGCGTTTTACAAGCATTAATGAGGAGTTAAAAATGCTCCCTAAATGCCGTATGGGCAGTTTTGAAGCAGTTTTGAAGCATTTGATGGGTGCTAAAACTGCTCCACAATTGCCTATTGCATTACAGTGAATGAACAAATCTTAACGCCCGCAACCGCCCCGCAACTGCCTGCCAGAACATTTGCGAGGCGTTACCATAGTCTTGAATGGGAGGCATTGAAAGGCTTCAAATGCCTCCTGACTCGATGTGAGGCTTACATTTTGAAGCTAACTTTTAGTGTGAACAGCACTATGTGCGGTCTATTGCACCAGCGTTTGAGGGGTCTTTTTAACGCCTCTCAGACGCCTCTGAAATGCCTGCTATTAGACTGCTTTCACACTGGGGCGGGTGGGCATTGACGGTAAAACGCCACTAGTTTTAGCTGCGCTTTACCGTCATTTTAGTGCCGCTATTTGAGGTCTACAGAGGACACAGCTGACAACGGCTGTGAAATGAATGGGGAGTGATGTCACCCATAGAGTTACTATGGGGCTTTTATTGTCAGCTGTGTCCTCTGCACCCACCTACACAGCAAAGCACAAAGGGAATGCCTAGTTTTGCCATTCTTCTTCCTACACCATATAATTCTGCCCAAGGCAAAGGGAATGCCTACTTTCACCATTCTTCTATCTACACCATAATATAATTCTTCCCAGGACTGCGTGTACACTGTAAGTCCCATTTTTTAATGTAAAAATAAACAGAGCGTGAGTTCATGAAAATTGCACGCTAGTAATTTTTTTCTCTCTTTTTTTTTCTCTCCAAGCCACATGCAACAGAAAAAGAATCAATAGCTTTTTCTGGTTTACAATATGAATTTATATTTGTATAGACTCGTTTTAAACATGACATCTCCTCATTGCTATTCACTGCTCTCCTGGAATTAAATTGCCTTGATCTGGTACACTTGACTCTGGTGGAAATTGTCAGCCTCTGTTCTTCAAAACCAATTTGGATTCAGAAAACACAAAACCAACAGTCGTTGGTTGTTTTTCTTTTCTTTTTTTTTTCTTTCCTTTATTGTGAAATTGACATAAACTACATGGACAGATTCAGGGAGAAATTATAGGAGACATAGCTGTCTCTCAATGTGTCCTCCCTCTTACCAGCGTTGATGGGCTCTATTAACATAAACAAGAGAATGTATTCTGAGGGATGTGTTGAATATGGATAAAAATAGAGATCGATGGCTTATTTTCAGAGTCACCTCCAGGGTGCATAGATGTTGTTCTAGCTCCAAGTGGATGAAGGTTGCCATACATTTGAGATATCTTCTCATAATTACATAGGGACACGGGATAAAAAAAAGACATATGTCCATCAATGTCAACCAAAAGATCAAAATAAATGGAAAAACCTAACCCTCAGAGCCCAAAACCTACAGTTGATCCTGAAGAAGATGATCCCGATCCTCCATAAGTATAGGTTCACACCTGTGCATTTTTTAGTGCATTTTGCAAAAATGCACTACAGTCCATTTAACGTGGTGTCCTATTATACACGTACACATCTATGCGTTTTTTAGCCGGTGCGTATTTGAAAAGGGTCAGGGACTTTTTTCCTGCAGCAGATTACATTTTGCGTGTAATAGACTTGGACCCGCACCAAAAACACGAGTTGCATTTTTAATGCGTTATTTTGCCTTTTACATTTTTTTTTCTCTTCATAACACCATAATTGCTGGCTGTTAGGATTAGAGCGGGAAGCTGGCCGCCGTGTTCTTAACCGATGAATCATCAGCTGTCAGCGGGCTTGGGGAGGTCACCCCCCCCCCCCCCAAATCCATACCAGGAACTTCAGGTCTAGTATAGATTTTGAGGGGAACCCCACACCAACATAAAATAAAATGGCGTGCCCCCCCCCAAAATCCATACCAGACCCTTATTCAAGCATGCAGTCGTGCAGGTCAGGAAAGAAAGGGGACGAGCAAGCACCCCTCCCTCTTGAAACATACCAGGTCACATTCCATCAACATGGGGAGGTGCTATGGCTCTGCCCCCCCACCCCAAAGCACCTTGTCCTCAGGTTGATGGGGACAAGGGCCTATTCCCCACAACCCTGACTGGAGGTTGTGGGGGTCTGCGGAAGCAGGGCTTATTGAAATCTGGAAGCCTCATTTAACAATGAGGCCCCCAGATCCCAGCCTGGGGGAGAGGGTGGGATATGGGGGCTTCCAGATTCCAATGAGCCCCCCCAGCAGACCCCCACAACCACCAGCCAGGGTTGTGGGGAAGAGGCCCTTGTCCCCATCAACATGGGGAAGAGGCCCTCGTCCCCATCAACATGGGGAAAAGGTGCTTTGGGGTGGGAGGGCAGCGCACACCTTGCCCCACACAACCACCCCCATGTTGAGGGCATGTGGCCTGGTATGGTTCGGGGGGGGGGGGCGCTCGCCTGTTCTCTCCCTCTCGTGACCTGCCGGGCTGCACGCCCAAATAAGGATTTGGTATGGATTTCGGGAGGGGGGGGGGTGCGCTGGTGTGAAAGGGGCCTTATGCCGCGTACACACGTAGCAGACTATCGTAGCAGACTTTCCGAACGAGCTACTTGCCCACACACGGCACTTTTTCAGTGGACTAATACGGCGTACTAAGTCCGCCGGACTATCTGCCGGACTTTTGAAATGAACGGACTCGCGCCACACACGCGGAGGAAAGTCCGCTCATTTTAAGCGTGTCTCCAGGTAGCCGGGACCAGCGAAGGAGGCGACGCTGGAGAAGAACAGAAGGCCAGAAGACAGCGGCAACAGAAGACCGGGCCACCGCTTGTAAAAGAGCTAGAAGAAGGCGTGGTGGCCCGGCAAGAAGAACCGAAGAGGGGGGACAAGACCACCGAAGTCGGAAGAAGAGGGCAGCGGCGAAGGAGAAAGCCAGGCTCCTCCGCTAGTAAAAGAGCTAGCAGAAGATAGCGGAGGAGTCCGACGAGAAGACCCCCGAAGATGGAAGAAGACCCCCGGAGCTGTGCAATAAACTATTTTAACCCTTGTGTGTTGTGGTTTTTTTTTTTTACTTTTTTTCACAGGTGAATGGGTAGGGGTACATTGTACCCCATACTCATTCATATAGGGTGGGGGGCCGGTATCCGGGGGCCCCCTTATTAAACGGGGCTCCCGGATTCTGATAAGCCCCCTGCCCGCAGACCCCGACAACCAAGGCCAGGGTTGTCGGGAAGAGGCCCTTGTCCTCATCAACATGGGGACAAGGTGCTTGGCACCCCCCCATGTTAAGGGCACGCGGCCTGGTACCGCTTACTGGGGGGGGCGCTCGCTCGTCCCCACCCCCTTTCCTGGCCGGCCGGGTAGCGTGCTCGGATAAGGGTCTGATATGGACTTGGGGGGGGGGCCCACGCCGAAAATTCCCCTTTAAGTCCATACCAGGTGACGGGGCCGGAGACGCCTCCTTCGCTGGCCCCGGCTACCTGGAGACGCGCTCAAAATGAGCGGACTTTTCTCTGGGCGGGAAAAGTCCGTTCATTTCAAAAGTATGGACTGGCACACACACTGCCGAATTTTCCGCCGAAATGCGAGTCCGGCAGACAGATTGGAGGGCAAAAATACTTTCTTAGTCCGCCGGACTTTTGGGTAAAAAGAGTCCGCCGGAGCCCACACACGGTGGGACTTTTCCACCGGATTTTTTGATCGTGTGTACGAGGCATTACACAATAAGAAATAATTTTATGAAAAAGAGATTAGAGGGCCATTATGTAGCTGATGTGTATGGCTTCTTTTTTGAAAATAAGGGTCTCTTTCAGTGCCACTTTAAGGCTAAGCAGACTGCTGTTAATGTTAGAGGTTCTAAAGCCTTAAGACTAACAATAGCACCTATAAAACACCTGAAAAGTGCCTCCCCTCTATCCCCAGTGGGAAAGCCCAAGTGCTTTCACATTGGAGTGGTGCTCTTGCAGGACGTTAGAAAAAGTCCTGCAAGCAGCATCTTTGGAGCGGTTTAGGAGCGGTGAATACACTGCTCCTCCACTGCCTCTTCCCATTGAAATTAATGGGCACCACTGCCAAAGCACCTGCAAAGTCCTTCGGCAGCCGCAGCATTTAACACTTTCTTTGGCCACTAGCGGGGGTTAAAAGTGCGCCGCTAAAGCGATGTTAAAGCGCCGATAAAATGGCGGTGCCAGTGTGAAAGGGATCTAAAGGAGTTGTGAAGTCTCAAAACCTCCTATGCTGTAGCAGATCCCCTTTTTCTTTCCTGAACCTGATCGTTCCAGCGTCAAGGACGAGTCCAGTAGCTCCAGCCACTGTCTTGGGTCTTCATTGGATAAATTGATAGCAGCAGGAGCCATTGACTCCCGCTGCTGTCAATCAAATCCATTGACATGGAAGGCGGGGGTGGGGCTGAGTCCTGCTGTCTATGTCAACGGACGCAGCAGCAGGACTCAGAAGCGCGCCCACACGGGTGACCCCATGGAAATGGGCTCTCTGAGGGGGCACTCGATGAAGAGGAGGAGCCAGGAGCGCCGCCGGGGGAAACCAGAAAAGGAGTATTAGAGCCGCTCTGTGCCAAACCCTTGCACAGAGCAGGTAAGTATGACATGTTTGTTATTTAAAAAAGAGAAAAAATGTACCTTTACATCACTTTAAGATTTTCACCTTAATGGATTCTATCCATTTAGGTGAAAAACCTATTGTGCGTCAGGTCACCCCCAGCTGAATCAGAGCCCCCCTTGCCCCAAAGAATCCACCCCCCCCCATGTTGAGGGCACGTGGCCTGGTATGGTTCATGAGGGGGGAGGGCACTCACATAAGAGCCTGGTATGAATTGGGGGGGGGGGGGGGGGGCCCATGCTCATGTTTTTTTTCACACTTGTCAGCTTTTTTTTTTTTACAATCAGCTGTGAGTGGGGAAGCCCACTGACAGCTGATGAGTCATCCATACAACTTCAATACTGGCCTCTTTCCCCCCTTCCTGCCCAGACCAATTTTCGGCGCTGTTGCACTTTGAATGACAATTGCGCGGTCATATAACACTGCACCCAAACAAAATTTTTTAAATTATGTTACCACAACTAGAGCTTTCTTTTGGTGGTATTTGATCACCACTGTTTTTTTTTTTTTTGTTTTTTTTTTAGCTAAACAAATAAAAATGACCGAAAATTTGGAAGAAAAACAAATTTGCCTTTTGTATTTTTGTTATAAAATTTTGTAAATTAGTAATTGTTCTCCTCCACTGATGGCTGCTGATGAGGCTGCACTGACAGGCACTGGTAAGGTGGCAAAGATGAGGTGGCACTGATGATAGGGCACTAATATGCAGCACTGATGGGCACTGATAGGCGGCACTGATAGGTGCCACTGATATGCAGCACTGATAGACGGCACTGATGGGCACTGATAGGCGACACTGATGGGCACTGATAGGCAGCACTAATGGTCACTTATAGGTGGCACTGATAGGTGGCACTGATGGGCACTGATAGATGGCTCTGATAGGCAGCACTGATGAGGAGGCACTGGCAGGCTTTACTGCTGGGCACTGATTGGCATCTACAATGGGCACTGATTGGCATCTCTAAAGTTCATACCTGGTCATCCTGGGGGGCATCCCTGGTGGCCCTGGGTGGGCATCCATGGTCAGTATCACTGGTGGCCATGGGTGGCATCCCTGGTGGTCCTGGGTGGGCATCCTCTGGGGGGCTGCGTTGATAATCAGTCAGCGCTGACCCCCCCCCCCCCCTGCCAAGAGAGCAGCCGGCTGGCTCTCTTCTACTCACATCTGCCAGATGTGATAGAGGAAACGCCAATCTACAGCTTTTCCTGTTTACATTGTGATCAGCTATGATTGAAAATAGCTGATCACATAGTAAAAAGCCTCCGTCAGAGGCTCTTTACCCAGATCGGAGATGCGGCGTGTCAGACCTGATTACAGAATGTGTCCATTTACACCAGGCTACCTATTATCTGATCTGATCTGATCTACTAGAAACAATCAGAAGGGGATCCGTTCCCCTCCGTCTAGCCGGATTGTATCGGAGGGCAGTCGGCTATAAACAGAAAGCTGGTCTATTTACAGCTAACCGCCCATAGAGCAGATCGGGCCATGTCAGTGTCCACTCTGCATAAGCGGAGCAGACATGGACCTGTCATCTCACCGCTCTGCTCAGCTCAGCAGGGGATCACTGGACAGATCCCCTGCTGAGCAAAACAGGATCTGGCCCATGTGAAAGGGGCCTACAAGAGTCTGTGCATTACACACACAATGTATTGATCGCAGTTGCAATGTTTTGCAGGCCTTTTAATACGAAAATCCTATAAAAGTATTTTTTTTTTTAAGAAAAATATTAGTGCATTTATTACATTTTTTTAAAAGGAAAATTGGAATTGGCCTTTAATTTGGTTTCTTTTGTGGGTTTTAAACCTGGAGTTTGAAATGAGAGATGCTTCAAATTTTTAAAGTTGAGTCCAACATTTTCTAATTAAGCCTCTTGCGTTACAGTTATTTTTAATCTGCGCTACAGCGCTGTGACATGTTTTATTTAATTTATAGTATAAATCCCTGTGCCATTTACTGGATGGCTCAGCAGGGAGCATGCTAAAAAGTCCAGCGGGGCTTTTAATCATTAGCTTCATAATTGTGCTTAAACCACCTGGGGGTGAAATGGAGACGTAGTCCTATTCACTGTGTATAGAGAAAAAAAGAGAAGAAACCGCTGACATATTATATGTACGGCACTATCCAGACAGGCTGATAGACCAATTAGCCCATCCAACTTGCCATTCTTCTTAATGGATTTTCTAAACTTAGACCCAGCACTGGCAAATTAATGCAGTAGGATTCTTCCATTAGCATGTAATGAAATTTCATCACACCCATCCTATATTGAACAAAATTCTGCAGCTACTAAATCTATGACAAGGCCGACGCCAAGCAGGCGAGGTCTATGGCTAGGCTCACATTTGTGAAATAGGGCCCAAGGCGGCAAACCAAATGGAGGCAGGTTGATCTAAAAAAAATTTAATCACATTACATATAAATGGTATATACCCTCATTATGAACATCTTTTATTTGCTTCAATTTGATCTGTTATGCCGTGTACACACGACCAGACTTTTTGACAGCAAAGGTCCGACGGAGCGAGTCCATCGGACAATTCGACTGTGTTTGGGCTCCATTGGACCTTTGCTTGCCATAAATCCAGCGGACTTTAGAAATAGAACATGTTTTAAATTTTTCCACCGGAACTCCGCCGGACCGAGAAATCCGTTCGTGTGTATGCTAGTACGACAGACAAAAACCGACGCTAGGGCAGCTATTGGCTACTGGCTATGAACTTCCTTATTCTAGTCCGGTCGTACGTCATCACGTTAGAATCCGTCGGACTTTGGTGTGATCGTGTGTGGCCAAATCCGTTCATTCGGAAAGTCAGTCAGAACTCCGCCGAAAGTCCGCCGGAAAGACCATCGGACCTAGTCCCTCGAAAAAGTCCGGTCGTGTGTACGCGCCATTAGATATACAAGTAGAAGCATTTTGTTATTACTTTTTATATAAGTGTAACAAAACCTGTTGACCCTGGTGGAAATTCAGAGCTGTCCCATATTCTTTGTACAATACCTGGGATATCCGCGCCTACTTAGCCCTTCTAGTTCTTATCTTGGACTTAAGAATGACTAGCCCTTCCTTTTGTAGTAGAAATCTTATGCTGCGTACACACGACCAGACTTTTTGACAGCAAAGGTCCGACGGAACGAGTCCGTCGGACAATTCGATCTTGTGTGGGCTCCATGGGACCTTTGCTTGCCAAAAATCTTTGAAGACTTTAGAAATAGAACATGTTTTAAATTTTCCCACCGGAACTCAGCCGGACCGAGAAATCCGTTCGTGTGTATGCTGGTCCGACGGATAAAAACCGACGCTAGGGCAGCTATAGGCTACTGGCTATGAACTTCCTTATTCTTGTCCGGTCGTACGTCATCACGGTTGAATCCGTTGGACTTTGGTGTGATTGTGTGTGGCCAAGTCCGTTCATTCGGAAAGTCCGTCGGAACTCCGCCGAAAGTCCGTCGGACCTAGTCCCTCGAAAACTCCGGTCGTGTGTACGCGGCATAAGAGTGGAGGGTTTCAGTAGATTAGCAAAAGATAATGGGCAGGGCTGACACCACTTAGGCAGCCCATAAACAGGCAGTGTTGACAGGGGAATCCCTCCTGCTGAGCAATTGCCTTTTCCCGGCGGAGAAGCAGCTGCTTGCGAATATGGTAGGCTGGTTGTATCCAAGTTGATCGATCAACTTGCTACATTCAAATAAAATAAAAGTGTGCTGTCAGTTAAAAAATATCAAACTCTATCAATAGTGACCACAGTGATAGTCAAATCAACGTGGTGAATTATCTTGCTCAAACTAGCAAATTGGTAACAGTGACAAAAAATAAAACAAACATGTGTCATCCACATAAAATGTGTAACTTAGTGTCCATATTGTTCATTACTCAAAATCTACTGGGCAATATAATCTCAAAGACCCCAATGTGATATATCAACATAAATGTCCAAAAATGAATAATAAAAAAAAAAATGTGTCCAAATTATTTTTCAAAAAAAGAAAAACAGATGAGTAAAGGTGCACTGCTCCCAGTTTTTCTTAATAATGACATCCAATAAAGTGCTTCTGTGTTCCACCAGTGCTCAAAAATAGAAAAGAAAATAGGCCTCTTACCAAATCTCCATGATCTCTAGATTATAAGAAATCGTGAACAGCGTGAATTGCAGAGCTTCCTTCAACCTCCCAGGTTCAGCTGTACATCGGCACTGTGTGGAAGTAGATCATATGTTCAACCATAGATGCCTCAATCTCCACACCAGATCTCAATGTGAGCCTCGAGCCAGCTATTCTTAGTATTGGGCCATGTTGTATATATAAAAAGAAGGAAGACTTATCGTACAGTATGTCCAAAAATAATGATTTGTTTAATAAATTAAACAATTGTTGCTCTACATAAAGATGGCCTAGGCTATAAGAAGATTGCAAAGACCCTGAAACTGAGCTGCAGCACGGTGGCCAAGACCATGCAGCGGTTTAACAGGACAGGTTCCACTCAGAACAGGCCTCTCCATGGTCGACCAAAGAAGTTGAGTGCACATGCTCAGCGTCATATCCAGAGGTTGTCTTTGGGAAATGAGTCCTGCCAGCATTGCTGCAGAGGTTGAAGGGGTGGGGGGTCAGCCTGTTAGTGCACATACCATACGCCGCACACTGCATCAAATTGGTCGGCATAGATGTCGTCCCAGAAGAAAGTCTCTCCTAAAGATGATGCACAAGAAAGCCCGCAAACAGTTTGCTGAAGACAAGCAGACTAAGGACATGGATTACTGGAACCATGTTCTGTGGTCTGATAAGACCAAGATAAACGTATTTGGTTCAGATGGTGTCAAGTGTGTGTCGTGGCAACCAGGTGAGGAGTACAAAGATATTGCCTACAGTCAAGCATGGTGGTGGGAGTGCCATGGTCTGGGGCTGCATGAGTGCTGCCAGCACTGGGGAGCTACAGGTCATTGACCATGAACCATGAATGCCAACATGTACTGTGACATACTGAAGCATAGCATGATCCCCTCCCTTCGGAGACTGGACCACAGGGCAGTATTCCAACATGATAACGACCCCAAACACACCTCCAAGACAACCACTGCCTTGGTAAAGAAGCTGAGGGTAAAATTGATGGACAGGCCAAGCATGTCTCCAGACCTAAACTCTATTGAGCATCTGTGGGGCATCCTCAAATGGAAGGGGGAGGAGCGCAAGGTCTCTAACATCCACCAGCTCCGTGATGTCATCATGGAGGAGGGGAAGAGGACTCCAGTGGTAACCTGTGATGTTCTGGTGAACTCCATGCCCAAGAGGGTTAAGGCAGTGCTGGAAAATAATGGTGGCCACACAAAATATTGACACTTTGGGCCCAATTTGGACATTTTCACTTAGGGGTGTACTCACTTTTGTTGCCAGCAGTTTAGATATTAATGGCTGTGTGTTTAGTTATTTTGAGGGGACAGCAAATTTATAAGCTGTATACTCACTACTTTACATTATAGCAAAGTGTAATTTCTTCAGTGTTGTCACATGAAAAGATATAATAAAATATTTACAATAATGTGAGGGGTGTACTCACTTTTGTGAGATACTGTATGTATTTGATTAGTTGATATAGGCTTTATAATGGCTTGCAGCATTTCTTTTTCTTCTTCAAATGGATCTTTGTATTATGCTTCAATCCCTGGAATGACCGTTGGCTATAGAATGGAAAATCTAAACTATTAAGTTCAAAGCCTGTGTTTTCTAAAAAGCTGAAAAGTGCACGCTACCTCTATGTGATTATGCGTCACCACCTTCTTGGTCATAATTTTATATGAAAGGACAAAGTGAAATTTATGTAGTAATGTCAGGTTTTACTGTCCTTTTTAGCTGCATTTCTAAGTAACCTTTAGCGTGCTAAACAACCTTTAAGAATAAGAACACTTTTGTGACAAAAATTATAATAGTTTGATCCAGTTAAAGAAGTTTATTGGGGCTATTGTTAAAGCAGTAGTAAAGTTACTGGAAAAAAGATAGTCCCCCTTCAGACTCATGTCATAACGATGTTTTATCTCAAACTTACCTATAAAATGGATCCCGGCAGTGGCACGCTGTCACCGCTGAATGGGGGTTATATCTTCACCAGGTATTCCTTCCGGGTTCGTGGGCATTTAAATGGCCGAGCCACAATGACGTCACTCCTGACTTGAGAGTGATGTCCATTGAGAGCACAGTGCAATAGTGATGTCACAGGCCGCTACACACTGCAATATCTCTTAAACGGTGCACATTTAGGAGATATCCACTGTACCTGTAGGTGGTACCAGACAAAAAGCGGAGTTTTCTACCATTTTAATAAGGACATATTTCCCCTATGGGTTGAAATAGGCAACAATCAAATTCCTTATTACATTTGACAGATCTGATTATACGGTACTGTATTTTCACTTTTGATTCCATTTTTCTGACGTTTAATCTGCTTATATTTTGCCTTCCCTGGTTGCTCCCTCTCCGCTTATCAACGTGGTAATTCAATTTAAAAAAACTTACCATTTTCATTACACACCTTTTTTTTAGTCCCAGTGACATTAATGCCACTTACACACGATCAGAGTAATCGGCGGACTTAGTCTGGCAGACAAACCCACACATGACTGGCCCACACACGACCGGACTTTTCCGGCGGACTTGGTCCCCCGGACTATGGCGGGAGTCCGCTGTACTTTTGAAATGAAGGGACTTGCTCACACACAGAGGAAAGTCCGTTCATTTTGAACGCGGCTCCAGGTAGCTGGGACTAGCGAAGGAAGTCAATGTCGTCGCCTTCGGCGGCAAGATTGACACATCGCTGGCCCCGTCACGCGGTATGGACTTAAAGGGGAAGCCCTACGCCGAAAAAACTACATGGGGGTCCCCCCCAAGGTCCATGTAAGACCCTTATCTGAGCATGCAGCCCAGCCGGTCAGTAAAGGGGGTGGGGACGAGCGAGCGCACCCCCCTCCTGAGCCGTACCAGGCCGCATGCCCTCAACATGGGGGGGTGCTTTGGAGAAGGGGGGGCCGCGTGGCCCCCCCACCCCAAAGCACCTTGTCCCCATGTTGATGAGGACAAGGGCCTCTTCCCAACAACCCTGGCCGTTGGTTGTCGGGGTCTGCGGGCAGGAGGCTTATTGGAATCCGGGAGCCCCCTTTAATAAGGGGGCCCCAGATACCGGTCCCCCACCCTATGTGAATGAGTATGGGGTACAATGTACCCCTACCCATTCACCTGTGAAAAAAATGTAAATAAAACACAACACACAAGGGTTAAAAATAATTTATTGCACAGCTCTGGGGGTCTTCTTTGGTCTTGGGGGGGTCTTCTCGCCGGACTCCTCCGCTATCTCCTGCTAGCTCTTTTACTAGCCTGGAGCCTGGCTTTCTTCTTCGTCGTCACCCGGGGGGTCTTCTTCTGACTTCGGGGGTCTTGTCCCCCTCTTCGGTTCGGTTCTAGCCGGGCATCCTCTGGGACTGTGACATCATAATGTGACAACATAATGGATGGGGACATCATGGGGAACAACCGAAGAGGGGGACAATACCCCCGAAGTCAGAAGAAGACCCCTGGGTGGCGACGAAGAAGAAAGGGCGTGCTCGGATAAGGGTCTTACATGGACCTTGAGGGGGACCCCACGCCGTTTTTTTGGCATAGGGCTTCCCCTTTAAGTTCATACCAGGTGGCGGGGCCAGCGACGTGTCAATGTCGCCACCAAAGGCAGTGACATTGACTTCCTTCGCTAGTCCCGGCTACCTGGAGCCACATTGAAAATGAACGCACTTTCCTCCGTGTGCGGGAAAGTCCGTTCATTTCAAAAGTCCGGCGGACTAGCACACACACACGGCCGGATTGTCCGCCGGACTCGTAGTCCGGCGGACAATTTTTGAGTCAAAACTACTTTCTAAGTCCGCCGGACTTTTGGGGAGAAAAAGTCCACCGGAGCCCACACACGGGCACCGGATAGTTTGATTGTGTGTACGCGGCATGATGCACACTGGACTATATGAGCGTCCCCTAGAGGGCTTGTAAACAACAGGATGGGTTCACAGCAACTGGGCAGAATGACTGCTCTGAGGACTGCCAGTGCTGGGCTTCAGAAGAAAGCGGGCTAAAGCATGAATAGGCTAAGTAAAAATGAAGAATATTTTCTTGTATATGGATTTGGGGAAAGGAAGGGAATCCATAGAGAAAATAATTTGTTGGGGTTCTACTTTAATGACACTCTACCAGTAATTACATGTCTGTTTATTGTAACATATAAGTTTTGATTGTGTGTTCATCAGTAGGACATTTATTGAGGAGACAGAGCTGGGCTTTTGATATTAACTGAGTGAAGGAATTCAGAATTTAAATTAAATTACTGGAGAGCAGACAATGAAAGAGACATTGAAATATTGGCAAGTGCCAGTTTGTATTGGTAATCTCATCAATTAGATAATAGCATTTGGAAAGTTAGCAAGTGGAGACGCCTGCATTGCTGATAATAAGCCATTTTAGATGGATGTTGTCATCTTTAGTGAAATTATATCCATTTTCAATTACTGTATGATCAGGGGTTACAATTATTATAATGTAATTTCGCCTTTGGCCCTTGGTCTAAGAAAATTTCCAGAAAACTGGAATACTCTACCTGTGACCTCCCAATATATCCCAATGGTCCTCCTACCAGAGCTCCTGGGTTTAAGTGAAAACATATACACATTTCACCCATTACCCACTGGTGACATTGGGATTTGCAAAATGTATAAGCTAAAAAATTGTTTTTAGGACAGGGGTCTCAAAACTTTTTAAAAATAAAGGACAGTTTACTGTCCTTCAGACTTTAGGGAGACTGGACCGTGGCCAGTCTGAGTAGAAAATGTCTCGGCATCAATGTGAGTAAAAAATGGGCTCAGGATTGGTGGTCAGTGAGAATAAAAAAATGACATAGTGCCTGTGATCAGTAGGAGGGCAAATTGCACCCCCCCCCCCATTATTGATATTGGTGGGGGGATCAGTGACCCATCATTGGTGTCAGTGGTAGGAATAGTGCTCCCTCATTGGTGTCAATGGCAGGATTAATGCCCCGTGGTTGATGTCAATAGTAGTAATAGTGCTCCATCTTTGTGTCAGTGGAAGGAATAGTGTCCCATCATTGGTATCAGTGGAAGCAAGAGAGCTCCATCATTGGTGTCAGTGGACGGAATAGTACCCCATCACTGATATCCAAACAATAGTGCTTTAGGGGGGCCAGCCGATGGCCAGTGTGATTAGAAAATGTCTCGGCAACAAAGGGAGCAAAGTATCGGTTCAGGCTTGGTGGTCAGTGAGAGTAAAAAAATGACATAGTGCCCATGGTCAGTAGGAGGGGGAATTGATATTAGTGAGAGGATCAATGACCCATCATTGGTGTCAGTGGAAGGAATAGTGCTCCATCATTGGTGTCAATGGAAAGATTAATGCCCCATGGTTGATGTCACTGGTAAGTATGGTGCCCCATCATTGGTATCAGTGGAAGAAATAGTGCCCCATCCTTGGTGTCAATGAGAGGAATAGTGCTCCATCAATGGTGTCCATGGAAGGAATAGTACCCCATCCTTGGTGTCTGTGGGAGTAGAAAATGTCTCAGTGTCAATGGGAGTAAAAAATGGGCTCAGGCTTGGTGGTCAGTGATAGTAAAAACAAATACATAGTACCTGTTGTCAGTATGAGGGAGAACTGTCCCCCTCATTAATATTAGTGGGAGGATCATTGACCCATCATTAGTGTCAGTGGAAGGAAAAGTGCTCCATCATTGGTGTCAATAGTAGGATTAATGCTCCATGGTTGCTGTCAAAGGCAGGAATAGTGCTCCATCATTGCTGTCAATGGGAGGAATAGTGCCCCATCATTGCTATTAGTAGAAGGAATCGTACCCCATCCTCGGTGTCAGTAGAAGGAGTGGTGCCACATCATTGCAGTCATTTGGATGAATAATGCCCCATCATTGGTGTCAGTGCAAGGAATGGTGCCCCATCATTGGTGTCGATGGGGGGAATAATACCTCATCATTGGTGTCACTAGAAGGAATAGTGTCACATCATTGGTGTCAGTGGGAGGAATAATGCCCCACTGTTGGAGTCAGTGCAAGGAATGGTGCCTCATCGTTGATGGTGGTAGTTGAAATAGTGCCTCATATCAGTGGGAGGAATAGTGCCTAAAGGGCCAGATAAAGGCAAGCAAAGGGCCACAGTTTGGAGAACTGTTATATTCCACTCTTGACATTTCCTCTGCAGAGCCACCTGCTAGTGACATTGGGAATAGCAATATTTATAAGCTACAGAGATTTTTTAGTAGAACTATTATATTCAATTTGTCAGATTTAAGTATTCTTGGCAGAATAAGTATAAAGAACTGTAAATAATGTTGGTAGTCATACAAAAGTCCTGCTGATTTCAAGGAGCCAGTTCAAGACTATAATAGTACCAGACTAAAGCAATTAAAAAAATGAATTCTAGAAATTGTACAGCAGGGCTGAAGGTTGAAGCTTCTCCTGTTGCTATGAAATTGCAAGCTAGGGCAGATCCAGGGTGACCTGGGCTCAGAGGAAGTAGGTTGAACAATGTTAAAAAACAATGAAATAAAGTAACCATGGAGGAAAGCTCTAACTTGACGCTGACTATTGCAGCAAAAGCTGGCTTCGCTATTTTATCCATTGATGGGCTGTTCAGTTTTTATCATGTTATCTTAGGCTAGGGTTCTGCTTTAACAAATAACAAAGGTGCAACTGCAAAAAGACCATGGCCCTTTAAATGAAACCTATGCTGCCCGTATTTCAGTCCACATTGCTGGGTACTGTGAACATTGAATGTGTTAGTCGAGGTATTAAGTCTTCTAATGTCTCTTCTTTCCCTCAGTCGTGTGACTCTTCTTCGGTGCGGTCAAGGACAAGATTTCCTCTGAGGATTCCCACGAATGGGAAGACGTGTCCCGAGGCTTCTCAGACAGAGCCGTGCGTCCTGAACACCAACTGCTTCCACTACCACTATAATGTCACAGGTACGTCCGCACCTCCCGGTCATTCTAATCTGCTCTAAGACAGCCTAATGATTTCCTCTGGAGACTCCATGTACCCGCCATCATGGTTCACTCTTTAATGTACCCATTAAATATTCATCCATTTTATTCTCCTTTTGATAGATCAGAAAGAAAAAAAAAAGTTCTGTTACTGACTTGGAATCGGGGCAGGATTTATGACATGAAATGAAATATATAACGATCTGAGCTGTCAGCAGTACAGAACTTATGCATACGTATGCAGATCTCCTTAGCACATCGGTAATACAATCTTTGTGCTGTGCAAAGGTGGCAAGTCAGCATTTTAGGGGAGCGCAGTGGCTGGGTGTTTAGCTCATTAGCCTTGTAGCACTGGAGTTCTAAAATAGATCCCCTCTAGGGAAGGCGTCTGCATGGAGTTTGTATGTTTCCTCTGCGATGGTGTGGATTCATTGGCGACTGAGTTTCCAAGGTGAAAGAAAAGCCTGAGAAAGTTTCATTGTGATTCAATTAAAAAAAAAAAAAAAAACACAGTAAAACTAACAATTTATGATGATGATGATGATGATTTGTATCATCATTATTATATGACTAAAAATAATGAAAAGAAAAAAAAAGAAATACAGAGATAGTTAAATTCTAGTGGGGAGATGGAGGAATTGCCCACGTACCTAAGCCCTTGTACACATGGTCGGAGATTCCGACGGAATGTGTCCGATCGGACCGTATTGTTGGACAATCCGACTGTGTGTGGTCTCCATCGGACTGTTTCCGTCGGAATATCCGACGGACCAAGTTTTCCAACTTGTCTATAAAATTTTCCAACAACATGCTCCGATCGGACATACTCCGATCATGTGTAGCCTACTCCGACGGACAAAGTGCCACGCATGCTCAGATCAAATTCCTAGACCAAAGCTATTGGCTACTAGCCTGAACGTAGTCCCGTTGTAACGAAATAACGTCATCAGATTATGTACAATCGGATTTTCCGACAACTTTGTCCGACCGTGTGTATGCAACAGTTTCGGACAAAATCCGTCGGACAAAATCCGTCGGACAAAATCCAACGGATTTGGTTGTCAGAATGTCCGACCGTGTGTACAAGGGCTAAGAGTCCATTCACACAGGGGCAACTTTGGATCCGACTTCAAGTTGCTCCAAGTTGCCCCTAATCGCCTCAAGTCGCGCTACATGAAAAAATCTATGTAAGTGAATGGATTCCGTTTTAATGCACACTACTCCAGTCGCTTCGACTTCAGTAAAGGTTCCTGTACTACTTCAATTCGACTTCTAGGTGACTTGTACCCATACAATTCAAGTCCCCCCCCAAGTCAGATCTCCATCTATATTGAAGCAACTTTACAGGAAAAGTCGCCTCTCTAATAATTAAAACCAGCATGGGTTCCCCTCCAGGGGCAAACCAGGCCCTTAGGTCTGGTATGGATTTTAAGGGGAACCCCTATGCCGAAAAAATCATGTGGGGTCCCCCCAAAATCCATACCAGACCACTACCCGAGCATGCAGCCCGGTCAGTCAGGAAAGGGGGTGGGGACGAGTTGATTAGGTCAAGGGCCTCTTCCCGACAACCTTATCGGAATCCGGGAGCCCCCTTTAATAAGGGGTCTCCCAGATCCCGTCCCCCCACCCTATGTGAATGAGTATGGGGTACATCGTACCCCTACCTACTCACCTGAGGGGAAAAAAGTGTCAATAAAAAAAACACACTACACAGGTTTTTAAAGTAATTTATTAGGCAGCTTCGGGGGACTTCTTCCGACTTTGCGGGTCTCTTCCGTCTTCTCCGCTCTCTCTGGCCTCTTCTCCCGGTGTCTGGTTCTTCTCCTGCTCTCCGGCCTCTTCTCCAGTTCTTGGATACTTCTCCCGCTCTCCGGTTCTTCTGCCGGGCTCCTCCGCTATCTTCTGCTCTTTTGCCGCTCTTTTGCTAGTGGTGGCCGGGTCTTCTCCGTCGTCTTGATCCCTCTTCTCTTCTTCCAATGTTGAAACGACTCTCTCTCCCGCTGTAATGCCGTGTGCGAGGTGTGCAACGACTTCTATAGGCATGGGGCATGGTCACCGAGTGATGTCACCCGGTGACCCCTCCCCTTATGACGTCCCAGTCCCAGCATGCCCCGGTCACGCTGTGATTCATAGTCGTGTCCAAGTTGCCTCCCAAAGTCGCGCTGGAAGTCATGTTGCCCCTGTGTGAATGGACTCTAAAAGACGCAAAGAAACCCTCTAGCAGGACTGTTTAAGGCAATGGCTCAAAAAATTGTGTGTGCAGACAAAATGTAGAAGAATATATAGTTTAGTACAAATTATAATAAACATCAATACATAAAAGCCTTTTATAAAACTGCATGATACATTGATGTCATAGATAGAAGAGCATATTCACACCACTGTTTACAACACTCTGTACAATTGCACATGAGTGTAATATCACTTTTATCGGTGGTGGGAGAGGCCCCCCCCCCCCTCCCGCCGCGATCCAGGGCCCTCTGCCACTTACCGGTGCCGTTGGCACCGGTGGAGGCAATCACGTCTGTCTCCTTGCTAGGTATGGAGACGAGTGAGGGGAAGATGGCCCCCACCCGTCTCCATACCATAGCAGGGAAGAATCGACGTCAAAAAGTCACTTCCACCCATACCTCTTAAAGGCACATTTTTTTTTTTTTTTTTGCATTTTAGTGTAAATATGAGATCAGGGGTCTTTTTGACCTCAGATCTCATATTTAAGAGGTCCTGTCATGCTTTTTTCTATTACAAGTGATGTTTACATTCCTTGTAATAAGAATAGCTGAGCACGCATGCAGAAGCGAATGCATACGCGAGTAGCGGCCGCATATGAAAACGATGTTCAAACCACACATGTGAGGCATTGCCATGATTGATAGAGTGAGAGCAATCATTCTAGCCCTAGACCTCCTCTGTAACGCGAAATATGCAACCGGTAGAATTTTTAAAATATCGCCTATGGAGATTTTTAAGGGTAAAAGTTTGTCGCCATTCCACGAGCGGGCGCAACTTTGAAGTGTGACACATTGGGTATCAATTTACTCGGCGTAACATTATTTTTCACAATATAAAAAAAATTGGGCTAACTTTACTGTTGTCTTATTTTTTAAAACAAAAAACTGTATTTTTTTTTTTTTAAAGTGCAAGACCACTGCGCAAATACAGTGCGACAGAAAGTATTGCAACAACCGTCATTTTATTGTCTCGGATGTTAGAAGAAAAAAATGTATAATGTTTGGGGGTTCTAAGTAATTTTCTAGCAAAAAAAAACTGTTTTTAACTTGTAAACAACACATTTAAAAAAGAGGCCCGGTCTTAAAAGTGGTTAAACAAAATCTCTCTAAAACTGACCTATTAATATCCTCCATGCCCGTGTCCCCCTCCCTGACTTTTCCATCAAAATCAACAATGCAACCATCAGTCACCCTCACCTCACTCCAGGGTATTAGGTGTAATCCTAGACTCTGACTAATCATTTCAGACCCAATATCAATTGTTGTCAAAAGTTTGTAGAATTCACCTCCGTAACATCTAACATCTAAAATTCACCCCTTTTTAACAAATGAAACCACCAAGCTGATTATTGCAACTCCCTTCTCATTGGCCTACCTCTCCACAGGCTATCCCCTCCTCAGTCCATCATGAAT
The DNA here is from genome assembly GCF_037356315.1 of Lithobates pipiens. Classification (NCBI taxonomy): domain Eukaryota; kingdom Metazoa; phylum Chordata; class Amphibia; order Anura; family Ranidae; genus Lithobates; species Lithobates pipiens. Next base: position 78,101,468 of record NW_027507784.1, on the reverse strand, counting down.
GTTGCGGCCAGGCTTATCCACCTTACCAACTATTCATTGTCTGCCAACCCTCTCCTCCAATCCCCACACTGGCTTCCAATCACCCAGCAAATTAATGCCGCGTACACACGACCGGATTTTTGACAGCAAAGGTCCGACGGAACAAGTCCGTCGGACAATTCGATCGTGTGTGGGCTCCATTGGACCTTTGCTTGCCAAAAATCTGGCGGACTTTAGAAATAGAACATGTTTTAAATTTTTCCGCCGGACCGAGAAATCCGTTCGTGTGTATGCTGGTCCGACGGACAAAAACCAACGCTAGGGCAGCTATTGGCTACTGGCTATGAACTTCCTTATTCTAGTCCGGTCGTACGTCATCACGTTCAAATCCGTCTGACTTTTGTGTGATTGTGTGTGGCCAAGTACATTCATTCGGAAAGTCTGTCGGAACTCCGCCGAAAGTCCGTCGGAAAGACCGTCGGACCTAGTCCCTCGAAAAGTCCGGTCGTGTGTACGCGGCATAAATTCTAAATACTAACCACAACATACAAAGCCATTCACAACTCTGCCCCAAACTACATCACCAATCTTGTCTCCAAATATCACCCAAATTGTCCTCTCCGCTCTTCTCAAGACCTCCTACTTTTAAACTCTCTTGTCTCCTCCTCCCATGCTCATCTCCAGGATTTCTCTAGAGTCTCTCCCATCCTCCGCAACTCAGTACATCCGGCTATCCCTCTACTCTTGCTACCTTCAGGCGATCCCTGAAAACTCATCTCCTCAGGAAAGCCTATCACGCCTCCAACTAATCTTCTTCCACTTCCATCAGCTCATTCCCCACAGTTACAACCTTTTGTACCACCTGCCCTACCCTAATAGATTGTAAGCTCTTCTGGCAGGACCCTCTTAATTCTCTTGTATTTTATTGTATTATAACTGTATTGTCTCCCTTTTATATTGTAAAGCCCTGCGTAAACTGTTGGCGCTATTTAAAGCGGGAGTCCGCCGGGAGTGCGCGTTTTTTTTTTTTAAAAGCCAGCAGCTACAATTACTGCAGCTGCTGACTTTTAAAATAGTGACACTTACCTGTCCAGTGCGCCCGCGATGTCGGCACCCGAAGCCGATCTCTCGATCGTCTCTCGGGTGCTGCCGCCTCCATCTTGGGTATGGGAATCAGGAAGTGGAGCCTTTCGGCTTCATTTCCCGGTTCCCTACTGCGCATGCGCGAGTCGCGCTGCGCAATGAGGATGGACCCGCTGCCTCTGGGATCTGTGTGTTTTCCAGCAGGCAGTGGGGGACTTTCGGAAAGGGGCGTAATCTACGCCCCTTTCCGCAGAGAGCTATCCAGGAAGTGGGTGCAGATACCTGTACTGTACAGGTACCTGCACCCCCCTCCCCCCTGAAAGGTGCCAATTGTGGCGCCGGAGGGGGGGAGGATTCCAATGAGCGGAAGGTCCACTTTAGGGTGGACCTCCGCTTTAAATCCTGTATAATTATAATAATAATATTAATAATTACAGGGATTATTTGTGGCATGCAGAAAAATACCTGTTAATCTTCCAGAAATCCAGTAAGCTCCTTGAAATCCCATGTAGTGTTGCCAGTTCTGCCTGAGTTCTCCCAAGCAAGAGTAAAGAACACAACCTCTCTCCTCATTTCTTGTCACAGGGAGGTATTCTGTAGACCAGGACTGGAGAACTGAGTCCAAGACTGTCATTAGGACAGATGTAGTGGGAAAATCTTCCAATGGGAACACATGTTCCAGTGGCTGTCTAATAGGGGATTTCCTCTTAACCACTTGTCCACTGCCCTATAGCAGTTTTCCTGCTACAGGGCGGCGCTGTTCACCGGATCACATATATGTACACGATCCTGCACTTCCGGGTAGCGGGCATGAATGCACACACCGGCTGGCAGCAGCTCACTCCCCTGTGATTATGCACAGCGGGAGCTGATCAGCGGGTGCCAAGGACTTGATGTTCACTGGCACCCGTCGATCGTTCGGTACACTGGCAGATTGCCTGTTAGTAAGAAAGGCATAGATCCTGTGTCTGTGCAAAGCAGGGACATGGATCCATGCCTTCCCCTAGTGAAAGCACCTCCCCCACTGTACATAAGCGCATGCTAGGCACACAGTTAACCCTTTGATCGCCCCCTGATGTTAACCCCTTCCCAGCCAGTCATTAGTACAGTGACAGTGCATATTTTTACTACTGATCACTGTATTGATGTCTCTGGTTCCCAGAAAAGTGTCAAATGTGTCAGTTAGTGTCCAATTTGTCCATCACAATATTGCGGCCCCCCCCTTTAAGTTGCTGATTGCTGCCATAACTAGTAAAAAATAAATAATTAAAAATTTCATAAATATATCCCATAATTTATAGACACTTTAAGTTTTGCCCAAACCAATCAATATACGCTTATTGGGATTTTTTTTTTTTTACCAAACACACAGCAGAAAACATATTGGCCTAAATTTATGAAGAAATTCGATTTTTTTACATTTTTTTATTGGATATGTTTTATAGCAGAAAGTAAAAAATATTAGTTTTTCTTCTTCTCAATTTTTGTATTTTTTGGTTTATAGCGCAAAAAACAAACAAACGCAGAGGTGGTCAAATGGCATCAAAAGAAAGCTATATTTGTGGGAAAAAAGGACTATGAGTGCAGCGTCGCGCGACAATGCAATTGTCAGTGACCCAGTATCGTATTGTATAAAAATGTCCTGGTCATGAAAGGGGGGGGTAAATCTACCAGAGCTGAAGTGGTTAATTTAAAGAGATTCCTGCTTACTTCCTGTTGTATCTACACGACAGGAAGTGAAGGCAATTCTCCCCAGTGGAACACAGACAGCAAGGAAATCTGGTGGGGGTTTTAACGCACCCCTACTTCATCTAATATTAACATTAAAAAAGTAATGTTGGCTTTAGATATACTTTAAAAATCTTTAAGCACAAATGTTTAAGGTTTTTATCTGAACAAGTTAGAAAAATAAAAGGCTTTGAACGTTATTTTTTTTATCCAAAGTACCTTACGTAGTCAGTGGCGTGACGCTTAACAGTCCGTATCAATATGCTTTATATATTCAACCTATAAAATAACCGGTATCATTTTTATTATCAGTATAGTCATTAACCAGTTTAATGATGCAGCTTGAGAAGAATTATTAATTTCACATCTTTTAATACCCATAAATATACATAATACATGCATCATTACGTATTGTCTATGACACATTAATAATCTTCAACATCATTAAAAACGTTGACTGTGAAACTTGATTATTGTAATCCTGCATTATTCGGTGCACACTGCATTCTTGATTGCACTACAGCACATATGTCAAACACAAGGCCTACGGGGCGAAACCGGCCTGCCGAGGCCTTGTCATTTGGCCCCCACCCAGTTTTGCAGCCAAAACATGGCGGAACTCCATTCCACCACCTCTGGTTCTCCCGATCCCCGCTGTCACTTGTAAACACAGAAGCCTTTTGTGTTTACAATAGACAGCTTTGCTTTCAGTGGCTTCCAGATGTAACTCACAGCAGAGACAGCTCTCCAGAATGTGAGAGTGCAAACGACCTCCCTGTACTCTATACACAGCACACCCCTGAACTCTGCATTCTATATATAGCACACCCCTGAACCCTGCATTCTGTATATAGCACACCTCTGAACTCTGCATTCTATATATAGCACACCCCTGAACCCTGCATTCTGTATATAGCACACCTCTGAACCCTGCATTCTGTATATAGCACACCCCTGAACTCTGCATTCTGTATATAGCACACCTCTGAACTCTGCATTCTGTATATAGCACACCCCTGAACCCTGCATTCTGTATATAGCACACCCCTGAACCCTGCATTCTGTATATAGCACACCCCTGAACTCTGCATTCTGTATATAGCACACCTCTGAACTCTGCATTCTGTATATAGCACACCCCTGAACCCTGCATTCTGTATATAGCACACCCCTGAACCCTGCATTCTGTATATAGCACACCCCTGAACCCTGTATTCTGTATATAGCACACCCCTGAACCCTGCATTCTGTATATAGCACATCCTTGAACTCTGCATTCTGTATATAGCACACCCCTGAACCCTGAATTCTGTATATAGCACACCCCTGAACCCTGCATTCTGTATATAGCACACCCCTGAACCCTGCATCCTGTATATAGCACACCTCTGAACTCTGCATTCTGTATATAGCACACCCCTGAACCCTGCATCCTGTATATAGCACACCTCTGAACTCTGCATTCTGTATATAGCACACCCCTGAATTCTGTATATAGCACACCCCTGAACTCTGCAGTCTGTGCATAAGGCATCACTGGAACTGAACTCTATACATAGCACGCCCCTACATTTTGCATACTGTGCAAGGCACACCCCTGAACTACGCCCCCCCCCCCCCCGCCGCTATTAGCAAAATTAAAACTTGTAAATGGACGCTGCCAGCTCCTCTGACATCCTAGCATACCATGCTGCATTATTATTTTTTATACGTTGGATTTTTTCAGACGGATTTTGGCCGAAACTTGTCTTGCATACACACGGTCGCACAAATCCGATCGTTCGGAACGAGGTGATGTTATACATGTACGACGGGACTACGTAGAGGCCAGTAGCCAATATCTTTCGTTTCCAAAAATTTTCTGAGCATGCGTGGCACTTTGTGCGTCGGACTTCTGTGCACACGATCGGAAAAAGTCTGATTGTATTTTGTTGTCGGAAAGTTTAAGTCCTTGTACACACGGTCGAAAATTCCGACGGAAAATGTCCGATCGGACCGTGTTGTCGGATAATCCGACCATGTGTGGGCTCCATCTGACTTTTTCCGTCGGAATGTCCGACCAACAAAGTTTGAGAGCTGGATCTAAAATTTTCCAACAAACTTGATCCGATCGGACTTTGCCTGGTCGTTTCTAGAAAATTTAGTTTGGACAAAGTGCCACGCATGCTCAGATCAAATTACGAGACCAAAGCTATTGGCTACTATCCGCAACGTAGTCCTGTCGCAACAAACGAACGTCATCACGTTCGGAACTATCGGATTTTCCGTCAACTTTGTCCGACCGTGTGTATGCAACACAAGTTTTGGACAAAATCCGTCGGAAAAAATCCCACGGATTTTGTTGTTGGAACGTCCGACCGTGTGTACAAGGGCTTAGATACTGCTCTCAAACTTTTTCCAATGGAAATTCCGACAGAAAAAGTCCGATAGAGCCCAGACACGATCGGATTTTCCAACAACGTAATCCGATCGGATTTTTTCCGTCGGAATTTTATAACCGTGTGTATGGGGTGTTTAATTTGTATTTTAGGTTTACTGGTCCTTTAATCTTGAAATCTAATATAGCATTTTGTAAGAGGTAGCATTCTACCCGCCTGACACCTTTATAATGACAGCTTATTACTCTCATAGTAGGAAGCAGTTTCAATATTCAATGTTTGCAATGATTTTTTTTTTTGCATCTTACAATGTAACACAGACGTTTAATTAAAATGCAAATTGCTATAATTTAATTATAAAACGATAAAATGTAATTAATTTCGTCGAAATTGAGGTAATTGTTTAATTACGGGTACTCTCCCATCCATTACCCTCCGCTGTGATGATGAGAATTAGAAATATCTCTGGCATGCAGTACACACTGGAACATGTAGTTCAGTAACAGCTGTTGAGGCACAGGTTGTCTGAGTATTCCTGGGAGCCGTCTGTCCGCGGACACCCTGACTTTCCTGGAGCATGACTGCCAAGTTTCTGACATTACATAGAAGGACACTTTAGTGCCAGGATTATGGGACAAAAGGTGCAATCTGCACATCTGTGGTCACACCTCCACCAATTCACATACCCGAAAAAAATAATCAGAAACTGAATTCAATGCACAAAACACACCATCCATATTCATTTACAGATATGTGTAACAGAAAAAAAAAAAGGTAGCCTAACCACTTTCTGCCCACGCTATAGCCGAAAGACGGGTACAGCATGGCTCTCCAGTTCTGGGAAGACGTTCATGGATGTCCCCCCCCATGTGCACGTCCTTTGGACACAGCTAATTACGGTAAAGGACCAACAGGGGTGAAGGGGGTAAACAGTTCAATCTCTGTATTTGCGGACGATACTAAGCTAAGCAGGGCAATAATTTCCCTGCAGGATGTGAACAAATTAATGGGGGGGGGGGGGGGCAACTACATGGCAAATGAGGTTTAATGTAGAAAAAAATGTAAAATAATGCATTTGGGTGGCAAAAATAAAAATGCAATCTATACACTGGAGGGAGAACCTCTGGGGGAATCTAGTATGGAGAAGGACCTGGGGGTCCTAGTAGATGATAGGCTCAGCAATGACATGCAATGCCAAGCTGCTGCTAACAGCGCAAACAGAATATTGGCATTAAAAAGGGGATCAACCCCAGAGATAAAACGATAATTCTCCCGCTCTACAAGACTCTGGTCTGGCCGCACCTGGAGTATGCTGTCCAGTTCTGGGCACCAGTCCTCAGGAAGGATGTACTGGAAATGGAGCGAGTACAAAGAAGGGCAATAAAGCTAATAAAGGGTCTGGAGGATATTAGTTATGAGGAAAGGTTGTGAGCATTGAACTTATTCTCTCTGTAGAAGAGACGCTTGAGAGGGGATATGATTTCAATATACAAATACCGAACTGGTGACCCCACAATGGGGATAAAACTTTTACGGGGAAGGGAGTTTAACAAGACTCGTGGCCACTCATTAAAATTAGAAGAAAGGAGGTTTAACCTTTAACTACGTAGAGGGTTCTTTACTGTAAGAGCGACAAGGATGTGGAATTCCCTTCCACAGGCGGTGGTCTCAGCGGGGGGGCATTGATAGTTTCAAGAAACTATTAGATAAGCACCTAAAAGACTGCAACATACAGGGATATACAATGTAATACTGACATATAATCACACACATAGGTTGGATTTGATGGACTTTTTTCGACCTCACCTACTATGTAACTATGTAACAGTGGCCTTTTACCATTTGATCAGCTGTGTCCAATCATAGGTGGTCACATGAAAAAAGACTGTCCTGTTATCTGCGATTCTTTCCTCACACGCTGTTTTTGTGTTAGGAAAGGAGCTCTGATAACCGGCAAGTGTGATAGGACACAGTGAGTACATTATTTACACTAATAAACAGGGCACTGATCATCAGTGCCCTGACTATCAGTGCAGCCCTATCACTGCAGCTTATCAGTGTAGCTTAGCTTATCAGTGCTCATAAGTGCTGCCTCCTCAGTGCATCTTCCTCATTGCCCATCAGTGCAGCCTCATCAATGCCCATCAGTGCAGCCTCATCCATGCCCATCAGTGCAGCCTCATCCATGCCCATCAGTGAACCCTCATCAATGCACATCAGTGCAGCCTCATCCATGCACATCAGTGCAGTCTCACCCATGCACATTAGTGAAGAAGAAAAATAAGTTATTTACAAAATCTTATAACAGAAACTAAGAAAACATTTTTTAGTGTGCTTATCAAAAAATGAAAAAAAAAAACTGTGATAAAAAGTGATCACATGTGCAGCACCATGGCAGTTGCTGATCAAACAGAGGCTAATATGGCAGTTTCCTTGGCTGAAAAAAGGATAGGAGGGTTAAGTTCTGCTTTAAACCCAAACACAAAAATTTAGCATATTACAACTTAACAATTTTTTAGGCTTTTATTCGTTTATTTTACACCTGGTATTATGCCCAGCAAGTCTGTTATTTTTCAACTTCCTTTAGCAGACCAAGCAGTCCAGCTAAAATGGCAGTTAGAGGGTTAAAACAAACCAATCAGCACTGACAGCGGTACTTACAATGATCTGCTTTTATTCATTTATATAACACCTTTATCCCAAAAGGTAAAATGTTGCTGTAACTGCTTACAAAAGTGTTAGCTGGAGTTCAGGTTTACGTGATTAACTACAGGGCACTTTCACCCCCTTCCTGCTCAGGCTAATTTTCAGCATTTAGTGCTGTTGCACTTTGACAATTGTGCGGCCATGCAACACTGTACCCAAAGGAATTTTTTTATAAATGTGGCAAATACGATTGTGTGTATGGGGCATTACATTACCCTTTCATCAGACTGACAATGCTGCTATCCAAGGGTGACTCTGTTTCTCCTTCATCCAGAGTGGAGCCACCCTTAGACAGGAGGTGTGTTACTGGCCGCGTCATTAGGTGAAAATAAAAAGGAAAAAAGTATAAACAAAGATAATGAATGCAGCCATCATTACATGACTGAAATATACTGTATATTAAATTTTTGTTTTTGGGTTTACAGTGGAACCTTGGCTTACGAGTAACGCAGTTAATAAGCGTTTTGAAAGACGAGCAACTTTTTTTTTTTTTAATTCAAACTCGGTTTGCAAGTGTTGTCTCGCAGAATTCAAGTTAATGGCAGTGCAGTACCGCATTTGGCCAGAGGTGCGGGTGCACCAGGAACACTCAAAATGGTTCGGAGCTGTTCGGAATGACTAGGAATGACTCGGAAATACTCAGAAATATTCAGTGTTTCCAAGCATTTTCAGCTGAGCTGTCCTCGAGTATTTCCAAGGCTCTCTGGTGCCCCCACCTCTGGCCACATGCGGTATTGCATGTAATTGAAGTCAATGCGGAATGAATTATCTTAGTTTCCATTGACTTCTATGGGAAAACTCGCTCTGATATGCGAGTGCTTTGGTTTACAAGCATTCTCCGGAAACGGATTATGCTCGTAATCCAAAGTTCCACTGTATTACTGATTTCATAACTACAAAACTGATGGGGTTGCACTGATAAGGGTGCACTCATAGGCAGCACTGATGAGGAGGCACTGATAAGGGTGCACTAATGAGGAGGCACTGATAAGGGTGCACTGAAAGGTGGCAGTGATAGGCAGCACTGATGAGGAGGCACTGATAAGGGTGCACTAAAAGGTGGTGCTGATAGGCGGTACTGAAGAGGAGGCACTGATAATGGTGCACTGATAGGCAGCACTGATGAGGGTGCACTGATAAGGGTGCACTTAAAGGTGGCACTGATAGGCGGAACTGATGAGTAGGCACTGATAAGGGTGCACTGAAAGGTGGCACTGATAGGCAGCACTGATAAGGGTGCACTGAAAGGCGGCACTGATAGACGGTGCCGATGGACTCTGATGGGGCTACCACTGATAATCAGTTTAAATAATGTGCTGATGGGCTTACCAGTTACTGACTCTCCTTTTCTTCCCACAGACACAGCGTGGGAGGAAAGGACTGCCAATAACCGGCACGTCTGTATACATGTAATCAGCTCTGTTTGGACACAGCTGATCACATGGTAAAGGGCTCTTTGTATATGTTGTTTTTGAGTTTATTACTGCTTTAATTACTTTTTTTTTTTTTTTTTACTACTGAACTGGGCAAAATACTGTTTTATATCTGCCTGGAGTACAGCAAATATTATAACCCAGCAGGGGAAGGTATCTTGTCACAAAGTAGTATGTTAATTCCCTGTTCTAGGACTTCATAGGCCGTGCCGACAATTACTCTAATACCGTTTATAAGGATTTCAGGATCACATTTTGCATGTTAGCGGTTTTACCACAGCAAGGAGCGTAGGTGTTAATTGGTTATATATTTGGATTTTCTTTTTTTTACTATCACTGCAAACGAATACAATATTGCCATTTTCCTTTTCATGTTGGCCCATGTTCTTCTTTAAACCTATTCTTGTCTCTTCTTAAAGCAGCAGGGGTCTTTGTTCAAGAGCCGCAGCCTTAGAAAAAAAGGACAGCCAACGATTGTATATTATTTCAAGCTCAAGTGGCACTTAAGGGGTCAACGATGCAGTAAATAGGAATTATATACTGCGCTCTCCCTGTCTAAATGGGTTTTGTTGCTTGTTGCAGAGTGGAGCGCTTGTCAGCTCGGTGAAAAGGCTGTGTGCGGGGAAGGAATAAAAACTCGGCTTTTAGACTGCACCCGCAGCGATGGAAAATCTGTGAAAATGTCCTTTTGTGAGCAGGTAAAGTTGAAGACGGGGTTTGGGCAGACACTCTTAACCTCTGGCGGAGCTGCACTCAGCATGACCACGCTTAGTTCACTTTGCAGCTTTTATTTCAATTTTTAAATAAAAAGAATATAGAATAACTGTAATCAACAGGAAGCCTCTTTTTCTAAAGTTTGCTTAGACCTTCCTGCAGGAAAGAGCTCTTAGAACTTGAAGGATAAGTTCGTGTTTCTTAAAAAAAAAAATCCAGGCTGACATCGTCTATCTGGCCTCTCCAGCACTGAACTAAATCAAAGCAGAAACATATTCACAAAATAAATGCTTGTTAACACTATCCAGCGTCTCCGGGGTTGGCTCGGCTCCAGCACTGGGTAGCTTTATTCCAACTGCAGGGACTAGACAGACTTGTCAATATACCCTATAGCCAGAGCCATCCAAGCGTGCTACTGTATCCAATAGAATTATAGAAAGGCAGAGCTGGTAAACACAGCACTGGCTCCTGTTCATATTTTGTTTTTGAAAAAAAATTGAATTTTGCTTCACTCTCTACACTACACTATATTACCAAAAGTATTGGGGCATTTACACACACTTTAATGGCATCCCAGTCTTAGTCCGTAGGGTTCAATATTGAGCTTGCCCACCCTTTTCAGCTATAACAGCTTCAACTCTTCTGGGAAGGCTGTCCACAAGGTTTAGGAGTGGGTTAATTGTGCATGTAAAGGCAGGTGTCCCAATACTTTTGGTAATATAGTGTATATGGTCAAATTATGTGGTAGCCCTCCAAAATTATTGAGTTTAAGTGTTTACAATGAAGGGTACTGTTAAAGTGGTTCTAAAACCTCAAGTTTTGTCACCATAATGTATTCTATGCAATAAGGTGAAAAACCTTCTGTACTGCAGCTCCCCTCCAGACCCCCCCCCCCCTTCCTACATCTGCCTGATCCAATCCAGCGATGTGCAGGGGGCTCCTCCACCTGCCGTCTCTCTCCTCATTGGACAGATTGATAGCAGCAGGAGCCATTGGCTCCCACCCACTGCTGTCAATCAAATACTGTGACGGGGTGGAGTTGAGTCCAAAATGTCTGTGTCAATTGACTCAGCAGCGGGACTTGGGAGGGAGCAAGCTTGTACAGCTTTCCATGGGGGCACCCGATGAAGAGGTGGGGCCTGGAGTACTGGCGGGGGACCCCCTTAGAAGAGCTACTTAATACCTGCTGGAGGGAGGGGGGTAGAAGAGGGCTTTCAGCAGCTGCAGGAAGAAAATGGAGGGGATCAGTGCCTCTGTATGTCGCCCCCACAGCCGCTCCTATCCAGGTGTATAGGGGAGCCGCAAAGGACCCCTGGAGCATGGGCACGGGTCGCAATTGAAACTTACACCCCTTGCCTGGACATAACCCTGGCCTCAACCCTATTAACACCTTTGATGAATTGGAAAGCCAATTGTGAGTCTGGTCTTTGCATTCAACATTATTACATGACCTTATAAATGTTCTTTTGACTGAATGGGTACACATGTTTACAGACACACTCCAAAAGCTAAACTAAAAGAATGGAGGCTGTTATAGCCACCATGGCCATGGTTTTGGAATGGAGCATGCAACAAGCTCATACCGGGTTAATGGTCAAGTGTCAACAAACTTTTGACCACACAGTGTACTGCCCAGCATTTGGAGGATCCCCGGTATCAACCATCAAGAGTTAGGAGTTGTGGGCTTGAGCACTGCAGATAACGGTTCAAAGGAGAACCATCCATAATAGAATTAATCCAGAAACATCATTTGGAGGGATGGAGCAGGTTCCTATTCAGTAATCATATTCTGAAACATTGCCAGGTTTTGCCAGGGCTGCTGTGTATTCCCAGTCTTGACCTGTTCTCATTACTAGTATTTCTTGCCATCCCAAGGACCTTCTGGCAATCAGCTTGTTTTCACGTATTAGAGAGAGAATTCAGCAACCTTATTAATAAGCTTTGGCTTCCTACAAGCCCATTTGATTCTGTTGTGTCCAGAGGGTATCTCTGGGTGATATCCTAATTACAGTCTTACGTGGCCTTGTAACAGCAAGAAATATGACCATTTTAAGGGTTGCTCATTTTTTAGGCTTGACGTGCTTGCCAAAATCCCAGTAGGCTCCCATGGCAGCAAAAACATGTCAATAACACCTTTTCAATAAGAAAACACAGTGCCCGATTACCTTTGATGCAGCTCTCAAGCATGTTTCTTTCTCCTTGCACTTGCACCCCACATGTCAGCAGGACTTTATTTAATTTAGCCTTATCGGAACACAGGTCAATCTCCCAGAGTTTTGTTAGATTCAAAATGTTATGTTCAAAATTGGCAGAGGAAAAAGATCACAGGAGCTTTAAACTTTGGTCCTCGTAGCTCTGTGACCTTCGTTCCAATTGTGCCAACACATATTGTGAGCATGCCCTTGAAGTATCACTGATCTCTCTTGAGCCTTTATGACAATGCCTGGCAGACTTCCTTTGCAGCATTCCTTACCTTTAAATAAATAGACTTAGAAAAAAGTGTTATTAACCAGGGGCATTAGACACAGTAGGCACATGCCTTTAGAAATTGGAAAAAGGATCTTGGCAAGCACATGATTTACTGTACCTACAGCTGACCAAACTTACTACAATCTGATTGTACAACCACCTTCAAATGTAGAAATAACTATGTAGGGCAAGAGCATACCTAATTACAATCTTATTGACTGGATCCTTTATGCAGGTGTATCGCACACTCCTTTAAACACCGCAGATAAACTAGGATCCCCACCCTGCACAGTCAGGCACTCTGAATCTTCACGGGCACTTTTGAGACAGAGAACAGTCTGTGACTTTTTTTTTTTTTTTGTTCTTTTATTATTAGACAGTAATAATTTGGAAAGGGATGGGAGGTAATGGGGTGCCCAATCAACTTTAGCAAAACTTCAGGGACATTCTTCTTACAGGTATATACAGTCTCTATAAACAACTCTACTTCTTCCTCCAGCACACACTTGCTTGCAGAACCCAGCTGGATCATTGTGTGAAGATCTGACAGTCAAGTCACTCAGTCAGATTAAAGGCATGGCCCATTGCATGCAGGAACCTGAGGCCCCTTAGTTGTGCAGCAAAAGGTTACAGTGTCCAGCTTGCACTCCTTTCTCCTGTGGCTACTAACCCCATCCCCACCTCTTCAGGCACTGCCTACTCACCTGGCTTCAGCTGACCCTTTACTAGCCCTCCTGGCTAAATCTCCACCACAGTCCTCCAGACTGACACTCACCAGCTCACCCAGCTGACTCTCAGGAGATCTCCCAGTAGTGCTGACCTGCTCCTGCTGTCCTCTCTCCTTGTTCCCATGCCTCCAGGAAGGGCTTCCTCTGTGTGTTGTCAGAATGTTTATACTGAAATATTAAAACAGTATTGTATTTATGAAACTATGCAAAAATCTATGTTTTAGGAGATTTTTAAATTTTTCCACAAAACAAACAAATTAATTAAAGTTTGTTTATCTGTGCTAGTTTGAAGACAAGTGAGCACAACAATGTGCTAAAAATATATATTTATTAACAGAAAATACAGTTTAAAATAATATCAGATATATTTGTTGATAATACAAAAATGTATATAACTTCAAATATCAAATATATATGATTAATACAGATAATAATACAATTTTACCACAAGCTCTTGTTACACAATGTCATATTTCAACATTTAGTAAACTTATACTTAGTAACACTTAGTAAATATCTTTCCGTGGCTCTATGGACTTATGTAAACAGGCTAGGTGTTGACTTAAACACTTGTGATCCTTCTCAAAACAAATAGACCTTCAAGCTTAAATCTCTTTTTCAGTATATGCACAATTTTGGTAACCACATACGAACTTGGTGATTTAACAAAGACTATTTTTAAATAAAAATACATTTTGAATGAATTTATTTTTAAACACATATCATGACAAAACCATTGTAGAGACTTTGGCCTTAGCTTTGTAGAGGCAGACAAAAATGTTTATATCTCTTAATATTTGGAATATAATTATTTCATGCTGCAGGTAAAAATAATACAACTCCAATTTGCTCTGCCATATATTTAAATGGTTTTGTTTTGTATATGCTAAAACAATTCAATTACTAAAAGGTAAAAATAAAAGATTAATACTTTACCATGGCTTAAGATTCTTTTGTTTTGAGAAGTATCAACTGGATGTCCAAAGGACTTCTTTGATCCTCCTTCCTACATTCTTCTGTACTCAAGATCTCAACATCCTCTCGCCTTCCAAAATTCTTTCTGTCTCCAGTAATACTAATACGGCTACAATCACATTAAGTATTTCTGTCTCCAAAGATTCTTTCAGTCCTTCTCCCAGCTATGTGTAACCAGTTTATTTTGCCCTTAGAATGTGGGTGTGGAAATGCCTTTTACATCATGAGAGACATCAAAACACAGGTCATTTTCTGGATAACCCTTATAGAAAAATTGTAGTTTCCTACACATAGTTTCCAGTAGGGGTGGTATAGTATAAGAAATTGATATTATTAAAGCTGGAGTTCCGCCGTTTTTTTTTTTTTTTAAAGTCAGCCGCTACAAATACTGCAGCTGCTGACTTTTAAAATAAGGACACTTTTCCGCCCAGCGCGCACGCGATGTCGGCACCCGAAGCCGATCTCTCGATCGGCTCTCGGGTGCTGCCGCCGCCATCTTGGGTATGGGAATAAGGAAGTGGAGCCTCGCGGCTTCACGTCCCGGTTCCCTACTGCGCATGCGCGAGTCGCGCTGCGCAATAAGGATGGTCCCCGCTGTCTCTGGGATCCGTGTGTTTCCCAGCAGACAGCGGGAGGGACCCGCAGGAAGTGGCGTAAATAAATGCAGATTCTGCGGATATCTATGCCGGAAGTGGGTGCAAATACCTGTACTATACAGGTATCTGCACCCCCTCCCCCTGAAAGGTGCCAATTGTGGCGCCGGAGGGGGGGAGGGTTCCAATTTAAATGTTATTTTTCCTGTCCAATTCAATTTTTGAATGACTCTTGCCCTAGGCTTAACAGAAACTATTAAATATTTCGAACTGTCTAAATTCTGTCATTTGCTCTAGACATAGTGGCTATTCCTAAGATCTATTAATTTAAAAAATATACCCAAACTAATTACCTTATTGTTAAATTCCTTAGACTAGGTAATATGGAATTTAATCCCATGTATTATTTCACAAGTACAGCTTTTATACTTTCAAACTTTTCATAGAATTCCATACTTATAACCCTTATCATAATAATATATATACATTAATGGGTTTTATGAATATCAAACAATACATTTTGAATATATTATGAAAGAATTATTTTTAAAATCCATAAACCAATATATGTAAAATGATTCACTTAATCATGCATATAATTACTTCAATATAATGAAATTATATATATTGGGGATTATTGTTAATATGATCGATATGCAATACATAATGCAACATGTTTCATGAAAAAAAATGTGTGTTTTAAAACTTGGAATCACATTCTTCTTCTGGCTAATATAAACATCAGCCTTCTAGCCTATGTCTTATCTATTTAGCTGTCAATTTGACTAAGACCCCTCAAAATGTATAGCCTGGAGAATGTGCACTAATTCCTTCAAGAAAGAGAAAAAAAGAGAGAGAAGAAAAAAATATATAAAAATATATAAAATGGCTCCTCCTAACCTCCACCCTCTATGTCTGGAACATTCTCCAATGTCCCAGAAAACATTGGGAGGCACCAGAGAGGCTTCTAGGATGAGCCACGCAGCCCTGAGTCACTAAACCCTGACCCAGATTTACAGCCCAGGCTTAGCCCTGAGCTATAGAAATTTCCCTACACTGACACCTAGCACAACTAGAGGGTGCTACACAGGTTCTAACATTGTATAATTTTAATGCAAGGAAGATTGTACAATCAGGTTGTAGTTTGCATGCTGAGCATTGGGTATCAAGGATACCACTCTTCTGTATATAAGCCAAGCCTTGAAAGTACAAGATCAGGCTGATATTTCAAAATCATATTTATTAGAACTTGTAGAAGATATTGTTGCAGTTATGAAGAAAAACAATAAATGTAGTCGTGGATGTCTCTTTAAGATTAACACTGGGGCTACAAAGGAATTTTTAACCGTACAGAAAAAAATCTCTAGAGAGAGCATAACTACTGCAGAAGGTCATGGGGAAATTATTAGGAGGTTAACATTACAGGATTATCTTTTAAAGGAAAGGGATGTTATAAATGCACTATTGTTGAACTTTTATGCTTTTCTTCTTCTGCATTTGAGTTTATTCAGGAGAGATTTTGTGAACAAAACAGAATTAGAGAAAATAACAACCAAATAGAGCCTTAGCATGTGCTATTTGTCTTTCATTTCAAGATGCTTCATATTCTATATCTTATTTTGTTTACCCTATAGCTGGGGTTAAAGAAGCCTGAAAAGATGACTCTTCGCTGCCTCGTGGAATGCACAATCGATTGCCATGTCACGGACTGGTCGACTTGGTCTTCTTGTTCGCAGTCTTGTGGGACTGGAGGTGAGTGTCACATGGTCTGTGGTCTCCGGTGACCTTTGGTGCACTTCTGTATTTCTGCTCTCTTGTGGTCGATAATCTAGGGGTTCTTTCACATGGGAGGTTATACTGCTGTGCCTCTGAAAAGCAGTCCGAGGTGGACATGCAGTTAGGTGATATGTTGCCTCTATTAGCAGGTTATTGAATCATGCACTGGAAGCTTGAGGTATGCAGAGTATACCTTTACTTTCATAGAGGCGATTCAGTTCGCATTGTTGCGCTATATAAGTATTTCATTCATTCATTCATTCATCAAAGCATGTCTTTATCATGGAACAGGAAGCAGGATACAAACAAGTACACATTTAGATACAGATGGTACATCCTGTCATTACTTTGTATCATAGAATACACACTATAATACTGCAGTACCACCTACTGGATAAACAAGTATAATGCATATATATAGTTCACAGTACATTACATGCTGTTGTCCGTCCAACACCCCTTCTCAACAGCATGTGCTTTGTCAAATTATATTCTGCTTCTTCAGAAAATAACTATGACGTTACTTAGATAACGGCTTGGTAAGTGCATCGGCGGTCATCTCCTCTGAAGGGCAATATTGAATGTCTACATCTTTTCCGTGATCCCTGTACTGGTTTTTGGGGTCCTATACATGGCTAGGCTCCCAAAAAGTCCCACACATGGGATATCTCTGTGCTCTGGAGAAGCAGCAGAAGGTATTCTGGGGTGTAATTGCACATATGCCTACGGCAATATATCATTTAGTGACAACTTTGTGCAAAAAAAAAAAGCTTGTAATTTTTTAACTTGTGGAAAAATATAAAATATTCCATGGACTTAACATGACTCTCAGCAAATAGCTTGTGGTATCTACTTTCCAAAATGGGGTCATGGGGGGGGGGGGGGGTTATGCTATCTGGGCATTTTGTGGCCTTTGAAACTGTGATAGGTGGTGAGGAGTGAAATCAAAAATGTACGCCCTTAGAAATCCTGAAGGCGGTGCTTGGTTTTCAGGCTCCTTAGCTTCCGAAAAAGTCTCACACGTGTGGTATCCCCATACTCAGGAGAAGTAGCAGAATGTATTTTGGGGTGAAATTTCACATATAACCATGGAATGTGTTTGTAATAAATCATTTATTGTTAATTTTTTTTTTTTTCATTTTTCTATCACTTGTGACAAAATAATAAAATATTCAATGGGCTCAACATGCCTCTCAGCAATTTCCTTGGGGTGTCTACTTTCCAAAATGGGGTCATTTGGTGGGGGAGGGGTTGCCCTACCATTTTAGCACCTCAAGAAATGAGATAGGCAGTCATAAACTAAAAGCTGCATAAATTCCAGAAAATGTACCCTAGTTTGTAGACGCTATAACCTCTGTGGAAACCAATAAATATATGCTTATTGACATTTTTTTTTTATCAAAGACATGTGGCTGAATACATTTTGGCCTAAATGTATGACTACAACTTAGTTTATTGGATTATTTTTATAACAAAAACTAGAAAGTATAATTTTTCTAAATGTTTTGGTCTTTTTCCATTTATAAAGTTAGTACTCATTGTACTCGCTGAGTTGCAGAGTTCTCTTTCGAGTGCCTGGGTTTGCTGGGGGTGTCTTGGCCCAAAACCTATTAGCCATGTTATTGAATCATGCGCTGGAAGCTTCTTATATGCAGAGTATACCTTTGCTTTCATGGAGGATATCAAAGCATGTCTTTATTATGGAGCAGGAAGCAGGATACAAACAAGTACAGATTTAGATACAGATGGTACATCTTTTCATTACTTTGTATCATAGAATACACACTATAATAGCACAGTGCCACCTACTGGATATCTAATTATAATGCATATATATATATATATATATATATATATATATATATATATATATATAAAATTCACAGTAAATGACATGCTTTTGTCTGCCCAACAGCCGCCTCAATGCCTGCTTTAACCCTCAAAATGTTGCACCAGTGTGCCTTACACGTGGTTGCACGCCTGTTGCAGAGAGGCCCTGAATGTTGAGATTTTATTAATTTATGTAAAGCCTTTATCCCGAAAGGGAAAAAAATGTTTTCTGTAACTGCTTATAGAATGGAAGCTGGAGTTCAGCATTGTTAGTCATAGCTATATAAATCGAAACCTAGTCTAACGCTATCCCCCCGCTAGATTTTTACCCTTATGTGTTCACATTCATATGTAAATACGTAAGAATATTTCCATCTAATGAATTAGGTTTTGCCAGTAGGGTGTTAGAGCTGCAAGTTGGTTGTTAATTCTACTTGTTAATAACACATGAATCTTTTCTATCCTTAATGAATCTAGTGATATTGTCACATGTGATGTCACTCCAAATGTCGTGAAATTGCGTATCACAGCTTAATGAATCAGGCCCTCCATGTAAATTTTCAATCTCTTGATTTACTAAAAGGAAATAGACTGCATTTTGCAAGTAAATGTAAATTTGGTAAAATTTCACCTTGTAAATAGTAGAATAATTGTAAATAAATAATTCTACATACTCAATCAGGTGCAAAGAAAAAAAAACAGCATTTTTCTTGCACATGATTGGATGATGGAAATCAGCAAAGGTTTACCATGTTTTCTATGCTTTGGGGAAAATGAGTGCAACCATCTATTTGCCTTTAGTAAATCCACCGCGATGGTTCACTCAGATTCATTCTGCAGCTCTCTCATTCAGTTATGCGCTATCCTTGTTTTGGTCATTCTCTCACTTATTTGTGCTTTCTTTTTCCTTTCCTCCTTCCTCTTCTTCTTTCCTTCCCTTATTTCCTTCCTTCCTTTTCCTCCCTTCCATTCCTTTCCATTTCCTTCCCATTTCTTTCTCATTTCCTTCCTTCTTTGGCTACCTTCCTTCCCTTTCCTTCCTTCTTTTATTTCTCTCTTTCTTGGTTTCCTCCTTCCATCTCTACCTTCTTTCCTTCCTTCGCTCCTTTTAATTGTCCTTCCTTTTTTCTAATTTTATCCCTCAGTCTCTCCCCCCTTCTTTCTTTCTTTCTTTCTTTCTTTCTTTCTTTCTTTCTTTCTTTCCATTGCTTCCTTCTCTACCTTCTCCTCTCCTTACTTTTTTTCTCATTCTGTTCATCAGTCTCTTCTTTCCTTCCTTCCCTCCCTCTCTTTTCTTTTTCCTTCTTTCCTTTTTTTCTCATGCTGTCCTTCATTCTCGCTTCCTCTCTTTTTTTTACCTTTCTTCTTATCCTTTTTCTTCCTTTTCTTTCTTGTTTCTTTCTGTCCCTTAGTATTCCTATCTCTTTCTTTCCTTCTTTCCTTCTTTCTCTACTTTCCTTCTTTCCGTCCCTTTCCTTGCTTCCTTCTCTACCTTCCTTACATCCCTTTCCTTTCTTTTTTTTAATTCTGTCTATCAGTCTCTCTCCCTCTCTTCTCGTTCTTCTTTTTCTACCTTCCCTCCTATCTTCTTTCTTCCCTGTCCTTGATTTCTTCCTTCCTTTGTTCTCATTCTGTCCCTCTGTCTCTCGCTCTTTCCTCCCTTTTTTACCTTCCTTCCCTCCTTTTCATTTTCCTTCCTTTTTTCTCATTCTATCCCTTGGTTTCTTTCTTTATTTTCTTTCTTTCCTTTTAATTTCGTTCTTCTTTTCTTTCTTTTCTCGTTCAAAAGTTTTTATTTTATGTTAAAATATATTACATGTACAGAATATAAGACAAATTATTTAATACCAGAAATAAAAAGACATATTGAAGTACGGATGATATAAAGCAAAGAAGAATTTCAAGATATTCTCATGGGAATGACAATAAATGGCCTTATATATTTTAGAATTTGAAAACATTCTTATAGCTGAGTTTTAAACATTTTAATCCCAAGAAAATATAAATATGTCTAAAAGAAAATATATGATTTTAAAGTTTTGACCATAACTTCTATAGTATGTTTATAGTAAGTATTATATAGTAAGGGAGGAACATAAAAGGTATATAGGAGGGGAAGGGGAGGGAATAATTCTCTGGAGGAGGTTTTATATATCATCTAATGTTGTAATTCTATAAAAAATCTTAATCACCATAACAATAAAACTCGGTTATCAATATTATCTGACGTGTGATATTTAATCCAGGGTTTCCATATGATATCAAACTTTGTCATCTGGTTTTTATCTATAGCGTCCATTTTAGCATGGATGAAAGATTGATTCATTCTACGTTTGGTTTCTGCAATATTTACCACATCTGTTTTCCACGCATTGGCTATAGTCTGCTTTGCGGCTATCAGGAGTGTAAGAACTAATTTGAATTGTTTCTGATTCAGGAAGGCTGGCTTTAAATTAAGGAGAGCTATAATTGGGTCTGGAAAAATTGGACGATCAAAACATTTTGTAATTATCAGAAAGATCTTTTTCCAAAATGATTGTACAATTGAGCAATGCCACCAGGTATGTATATAGGTACCTTTTTCTGGACAGCCACGAAAGCAGAGGCCAGTGTTGTCTGTTGAGAATTTGGCGATTCTCGCAGGAACCAAATACCAGCGTGTGAGAACTTTATATGATGATTCAGACGCCAATATATTTATAGAGGAAGATTTTGTGAAAGACCATATGTTGGACCAAGACCTAGAATCGATCGTACAATCCAAATCTTTTTCCCACTTGGCCACATATTTAGGTATAACAGTATTAGAATTAGATATCAATTGTGTATACAATGATGTAATACGACCTTTAGCATGTGGTTCCTTGAGACAAAATCTTTCAAATTGAGAAATATTATGTAAGTTTACATTTAAATTGAGAAGAGGAGTATAAAAATCTTTGATTTGGAGATATCTGAATATTTCTGATTGTGGAAGCTTATATAATTCACATAGATCTGTAAAAGATTTTATTGATGTAGTTGAAGTTAAATTATATAGACAAGTGATACCAGCCTTAGACCAAGCTTTAAAGGTTTTGGGATATTTCCAAGCTGGGCAAAAAGTCGGATTCTTGTGGAAAGATAATAGCGGATTTTGTGGAGATTGCAGACCATGTGAATTTCTATACCTATCCCATATAGATAGAGAGTGCTTAGAAATTGGGTTATTTATAGACTTACGATCCGCAGGTTGTAACCATAATATATTGTTTATAGGAAGAGGATCACAGTCTACAGCTTCAATGAGGACCCATAAAGGAATCTTTGTAGAAGAGTGATATTTTGTTAATTGAGATAATTGAGCTGCCTTATAATATATGTTAAAGTCTGGAAATCCCAAACCACCCAAAGCTTTGGGGAGAACAAGTGTTTTTTTGTGAAGTCTGGGTTTTATTTTCCCCCAAGTAAATTTCTTTACTTTTTGTTGAATCAGCCTAAGAAAATATGCAGGAATATGAATCGGGAGAGTTCTGAATAAATATAAAAATTTCGGAAGAACAGACATTTTTATGATATTGATTTTCCCAAACCATGATATCGGCATTGATGACCAATTAGATAACGACCTTGTAATATTTTTTAATAGAGCTGGGTAGTTAGCTGCAAATAAATCGGAGGGATTAGGAGTAAACTGCACACCCAGATATGGGAGGCTATGATCTACCCACTTAAAGGGTAGAGAATTTTGTAAAGATTGTTTATCTTTCTCGACAAGTGAAATGTTTAATGCTGAAGATTTTTGAATATTGACCTTAAGGCCCGAAATAAATGAGAATACTTGTAGTACAACCATAAGATTTGGGGCCGAAACATGTGGAGAAGATAGAAAAAGGAGAATATCGTCTGCGAATAAACAGAGCTTATGATGAAAGCCACCCATTTCAATACCTGTTATAGTGGGTTCCATCCTAATTCTTTGTGCTAAAGGTTCAATGAGTAAAGCAAATAATAATGGCGAAAGTGGACATCCTTGACGAGTCCCCCTCAGTATAGTAAACTCGTCCGATTTGTACCCTGCATATCCTTTTCTTTCTTTTCTTTCCTTCTCCTTTTCTTATTTTTTCTCTCTCATTCTGTCCCTCGGCCTCTCTCTTCTCTTTTGCTCTTTCATTCCTCCATCCCTTCCCTTAGTTACAGTACCTAGTTAGTCTGGTTGAAAATAGACACAAGTCCATCTAGTTCAACCAATAAAAGGGAAAAAAAACAAAAAAATTATATAAAACAAAATCATACAATCCTATATACACAATCCTATACCCACAGCTGATCCAGATGAAGGTAAAAAAAAAAACAACAAAGCATAAACCAATTTGCTCCAGCAGGGGAAAAAATTCCTTCCTGATCCCATGAGAGGCAATTGGATATTCCCTGGATCAACTTTAACTATAAATATTAGTATCCAGTTATGTGTATCTAGGAAAGAATCCAGGCATTTTTTAAAGCGAGCTGGCCAGAACCAACTCTGAAGGGAGTCTATTCCACATTTTCACATCTCTTACTGTGAAGAAACCTTTCTGTGTTTGGAGATTAAATCTCTTTTCCTCCAGATGTAAAGAGTCTCCTTTTGTCCTTTGTGATTACTTTTAAGTGAATAATTTAACACCAAGTTCACTTTATGGACCACTTATGTATTTATACATGTTGATCATATCCCCCTTATCTCCTCTTCTCAATAGAGAATAAATTCATTTCCTCTAATTTTTCCTCATAGCTGAGCTCCTCCATGCCTCTTATCAGTTTGGTTGCCCTTCTCTGCACTTTCTCCAGTTCCCCCATATCCTTTATGAGAACTGGTGCCCAAAACTGAACTGCATATTCCAGATGAAGTATTGCTAATGATTTGTGCAGGGGCAAAATGATATCTCTCTCTGTAGTCCATACCTCTCTTAACCTCCCTGGCAGTATGATTATGTCAGATTTTTGATGCTCAAAAAAGTACATTGTTTTGCATGGAAATTTGGCATTTTGTATTGTAGGCCTGTAATGCTTAGGAAAAACACACTTAAATCTGTCCAAACAAGGGTCTAGTAGACATCCCGAGTATGATAAATCCTAAATTATAATATAATAAATAACTATAAATAATTATAACAAATAATAATAATATAATAATAATAATAATAAAATGTATTCAATAATGTAATCAAATCAAAAACACAGAAATTTGCTCAGTTGCAGAATTGTCGCTGTCCTTACTTTCAGTGTTTGATGACGAATTTCCCCACAAATCACTATTGCTCAATTCTGCAAGTGATTCTAATTTACTATCGCTGTTTTCTAGCTGGTCTGAAACTGCTTGTGACATAAAGGGACACTTTTTGGTTGCTATGGACAATCTCAAGTTTACAGGCAGAAAGAACAGTATATATATTATAAAACTGAATGCAGGGCACTGGACAAAGCATTAGGGGCAAAAGGGATGTGAAATAATTTGATACAGTAAGGTAATCTGTAAGTAGGGATGAGCTCGGTGTTCGAGTCGAACGCATGTTCGAGTCGAACATCGGCCGTTTGTCTGTTCGGCGAATTCAGAACTTTGTGGACCGTTCGCACCAAATTTGTGTGGCACGAACGGTCCACAATGCACTACGCCATCGCAGTGCATTGCTGGCTCATGATTGGCCAAGCATGCACTGTGACCCCACATGCTTGGCCAATCACAGCGCCGGCAGCGAGGAGAGACATAATTGCCCACAGACATCCAGGCTCAGGGGGTTTAGTACACGTCCCACACTATATAAGACCGCCAGCACGGCGGCCTTGTGTAGTCACTAGATAGCCAGGGACAGTGTACTTTCTCAGCCATCTGCAGGAGTTAGTGGGTGTTGTGTGCCTCCAGCGCAGTATACACCCGTATCTACCCTTTATTGCTGTTGTTCTCTAATACAGCCATCTGCAGGAGTTAGTGGGTGTTGTGTGCCTCCAGCACAGTATACACCTGTATCTACCCTTTATTGCTGGTGTTCTCTAATACAGACATCTGCAGGAGTTAGTGGGTGTTGTGTTTCTCCAGCACAGCGCAGTATACACCTGTATCTACCCTTTATTGCTGGTGTTCTCTAATACAGGCATCTGCAGGAGTTAAAGTGAGTGTTGTGTGCCTCCAGCACAGTATACACCTGAAGATACCCCTTATTGCTGGTGTTGTCTGTTGCATAGCTTGCATATTAGCCTTTAAAATTAGCACTTTTGATTTCAAACGTTCGAGTCCCATAGACTTTAATAGGGTTCTAAAGTTCATACGAATTTTAGGTCCGTTCCAAGGTTCTGCTACGAACCGAACCGGGGGGGTGTTCGGCTCATCCCTATCTGTAAGATTACAGTGTACTGTATGTGTTTTTCACTTTTGGGGCCGCGCTCCATCCCCATGCGTTGCAACGCTCGCAGGTAACGGAGCTCGTCACCGTTATAGATCGAGCGGAGTACACAGCTTGCAGACACAGCGGGGAGACATCGCAGGATCCTGTGGACAAGGTAAGTAACTTTGCCTGGATGCGATCAAAAGTGTGGCTCAGGGGTTTCCGCTTTTGGTAATGAAAGTTCACCCCGAGCCACACTCGAGATTACCGCTGGTGAGGTTAATACAAGAAAGGATTTTTCTTGCTTTGGAAACTGCAGCTTGGCATTGCATGCTATTATTAACCTTATGATCTACCAGAACACCCAGATCATTCTCTGCCATTGACTCCCTCAGCTGTTCTCCTGCTAGTATGTGTGATGGGTGCATAACTTTACATTTATCAACATTAAACCTCATTTGCCACATAGTTGCCCAATGAAACATTGCATTGAGGATGGCTTGTAATTCCTTTTCCTCATTATTATTATTATTATACAGGATTTATATAGCGCTGACAGTTTACGCAGCGCTTTACAACATTAGCGCAGACATTACAATACAATACAATTCAAGACAGGGGGAATCAGAGGGCCCTGCTCATTAGAGCTTACAATCTAGGAGATTCTGTCTTAGTCTCTTTTTCTTCCATTTCTACCTTCTTTCCTTCTTCTCTCCATCACTCCCTCTCTTTGGTCCCTCTTTCCTTTTCTCATTTTTCCTCATTCTCATTCATTCTCTCCTTCTGTCTCCCCCTCTCACTCTTCCCATGTATTCTCTCTTACATTCGCTTGCCCCCTTTATTTTGTTTATTCTCCCTCTCTCTCATTCGCTCTCTTTCTCATTGATTCTCCTTCCTGCAATATCTATTCTTTTCTCCCCCATACGTTTACCTCTCCCTCATTCTCTCTCCCTCTCTCTATTTCTCGTTCATACCTTCTCTCGGATGGACCACAATTGATTTGTAAAAAATTCAGGACCAAGAAATACAATCACAATCACAGTGCCCTCCATCAATATCTGTATGGTTATCTGCGTGCCCTTAATTAGTTTATGTTATTTCTATATACTTTTGGGCTCTTCTTCTCATTTTCATTGTTTAGAAAAGCAGATAGTGATGATTACAATACGTGATCTGGCCCGGCAGGATTATGGTGGATCTGTGTGCTCTGCAGCTGAATTCTGAATATTTAGCATGTTTGGTGAGATTTCCTCTCAGAAATGCAAAGGGAGAATTTGCGATTCACTGAAAAGCTTTTCTGTTCTTATTAAGCCAGATAGAATTAGGAGATCCGCTACAGAGAACGCTTCAGTTCAGTTCTAGTCAAGGTCATCTCAACTTTCGGCTTGTTCCGAGGAGCTGCCAGGCGTTCGGACTGGAGGTGTTGATCTGTTTTTATTACATTGTTACACTTACATTTCATGGTGCGTCAGACTGTGACCTACAATAAACAATTTCGAGTGAGAAAACCTAAAAAGCCTTCATAAAAGAACGGTGTTCAGACTCTTTATTTCTCAAAGATTAAAATACAGCAGGAGCACCAAGCCGAATGGAGAAAGAGTCCAAATTGCTTTAATGGTTCATCGTACCATCCAGCGTCTCTCAGCCTTTTTTTTCAGGCATGGCACACTTTAACCCTTTTGCTGCAGAGCTGTTTTTTGGTTTGTTTTTTTTTGCACACGTTTAACCACTTCAGCCCCAGAAGGTTTTACCCCCTTAATGACCAGTCCAATATTTGCGATATGGCACTGCGTTATTTTAACTGACAATTGCGCAGTTGTGTGATACTGTACCAAAATGTATGTCCTTTTTTTTCCCCCACAAATAGAGCTTTCTTTTGGTGGTATTTGATCACCTCTGCAGTTTCTTTTTTTTGCGCTATAAACAAAAAAAGAGCGACAATTTTGAAAAAAAACAAAACAGTATTTTTTACTTTCTGCTTTAAAACACATCCAATAAAAAAAAAAATCGAGTTTCTGCATCAATTTATGCCAATATGTATTCTTCTACATGTTTTTGGTAAAAATAAAATCTCAAATGCGTATATTGATTTGTTTGCGCAAAAGCTTCTACAAACGATGGGATATTTTTATGATTTTTTTTTTTAAACTAGTAATGGCAGTGATCAGCAACTTATAGCGAGACTGCGACATGTGGTGGACAAATCGGACACTAAGTGACACTTTTTTGGGGACCAGTGAGACCAATACAGTGTCACCAAAACAGTGATCAGTGCTATAAAATATGCACTGTCACTGTACTAATGACTCTGACAGGGAAGTGGTTATAACATCAGGGGGGCGATCAAAGGGCCAAATGTGTCCCTAGGGGGTGCTTGCTAACTGTGGGGGATGTGCTTTAAAGCTGACTTTTTTTTTTGTTACACCTGTAAAGGAAAAGGCACAATGAGCTAGTATGCACATACTAGCTCATTATGAAATACTTACCTTAGAACGAGGCGCCGGCATCTCACTCGGTCCACGCCGAGGGGGAGCTGACATGTTCCCTCAGCGAATCTTCCGGGTATCGCTGCTCTGGAGCTGTGAGTGGCCAGAGCCGCTATGCTTCCCAGCATGGTCTGGCGTCTGCCGGACTTTCAGCCGAGAATCCCCTGTGCACATGCACCGCTGAAGTCAGCGGCTCATTGCGAGGTGAATATCTCCTAAACCGTACAGGTTTAGGAGATATTCTTTGGACCTACAGGTAAGCCTTATTATAGGCTTACCTGTAGGTCAAAGTAATAAATATGACTATACAACCGTTTTAACTGTAGGAAGACAGAGATCCATGTTCCTGCTTAGCAGAAACACAAGATCTCTGTCTAATATACTAATATAAAAAATACTGCCTTGTTTACATAGGCGGACCACCGATCTGCTTTGGTCGGGTATCGGGTCTGCTGCGGCCGCTGATTGGCCCCCACTCATTTTAGGTCTGAAGATTGCCTCAAAACCTCCAAAACGTATTTTTTAAAAGCAGATAACCTGAAGAATAAAATGGTGGTAGTTCCAAATGTTTATGTTAACTGATATTAGCGCAACGGTTTAGAAAATGCTAAATTTTCATTAAAAAATACAGTAAAGCCAAAGGCCCCAGCTGCTGCCTCAGCCAATGAGGAGTGAGAGTTCCCAGAGAGTCAAGGGAGGGGAGCTGCTGCACATAAAAGGTTTTTTACCTTCATAGATAGAATACATGAACGCGAAAAACGTTGAACCTTTAGAAGCACTTTAAGATGTTGGATTTTCCCTCACCTTTGTTCCCTTTGACTGTGGTCACCAAGGCAAATAGAAAACCTCTACCGATCCAATCTCTCACCACTTAATCCAAACCAAAAAGGTTTTGGTTTAAGGCGGAACTAAACACATCAATTTAACAGTTTCAAAAGTAAATTTTAGGTGTTATGTCAATAAGTGACGCTCTGTAGGACGCTCACAAAGTGCGCATGCGCGTGAGACATACAATCTTCCGGTATGCGTCCCATACTATTTCTTTGCGATGGTGTCCAGTCCATATTGAATGCTATTAATAAAAATAAATAATACAAATAAAAAAAAGCTATGGGCGCCAGCAGCTTTTCTTTAAATGCGCATGTGCTATTTGAGAGCGAGCGTTTCATATAGACAGAACACTTGTCGCAAAGTGAGTGGAACAAAAGTGGAACGCATACTGGAAGATTGTATGTCGCAGTTTGCGAGCGTCCCATACCTACAGAGCGCCCCATCTCGACATAACACAGACATGCCAGGAATGTAACTGTCACATTGACTGTGCTCTCAACCAAACTGTCAAACCATCCAATGACTGGCGTCCAGGGGCGTAACGATAGGGGGTGCAGCAGTCGCAGACGCAACTGGGCCCTGTGCTGCAGGGGGCCCATGCAGCCCCCTCTACATATGGCCAGCAGCAGCATAGGCAGCTAGGGGTACCAATGCACCATGCACACGGGTGGCTGGAGGTGGAGGGTAACTAGCAGAGCTTCATGCTCGACTATCGCAGTGGCTGCTCTTTAGTTGTGCATTCCCTGCATGACCTGTGTCCTCGAACGGCTCCTCAGAGTACCCCTCTCCTGCTCCATGCATTGCCACTCAGTCCGATGTCTGTTCTCCCCAGCCAGAGTCCCGCCCCCCCCCTGAGTCCGGCCCACACTGCACTGCATACTTCTCCCGGGTAAACAAACTTTAAGCACACAGATGCAGTGCAGCCCTATGAGAGCCGGCTCCCCGGAGGACACTGCAGGCTTGTCTGCCAGCCCCCCTCCTCCCCGTCATACACAGATGACGAAAGGTCTTTCTGGGAGATATGCTGATCACCCGTCCAGCACACTGGATGGATCCCAGGCCAACATGGATGAGTGTGCGGCCTGCAGCTTGGTCATGGTGAGTGAGAGGACCCCATCCCCCACACACCATTACTTACCCCCTCCATCTCCCCCTGGGGACAGGGGCCCCTTCTCACATGGGGACAGGGACCCCCATCTCCCCTGGGGACAGGGACCCCTTCTCACCTGGGGGCAGTAACTTCATCTGCCCTGGAGAAAAGGACCTCATCTCTTCTGGAGACGGGGACCCCATCCTGTCTAGGGACAGACATTTTTAGGGTCACCAAAAAAAAACAAAAAAACTACTGA